>NC_064618.1:641242862-641867862 GCF_023898315.1 Schistocerca nitens | reverse complement strand
AGTCGGAACTCTGCACGTTGAAAGAAGGGAAAGGAGACGTCGATTGATAGGACACACTCCGTGACATCATGAAATCACCAAATTACTATTGGAGGGAAGTGTGTGTGGGGACGGGGGACGGGGGGGAGGAGGGGAGGCGTAAAAATTGTAGAGGGAGACCAAGAGATGAATATACACTCCTGGAAATTGAACTAAGAACACCGTGAATTCATTGTCCCAGGAAGGGGAAACTTTATTGACACATTCCTGGGGTCAGATACATCACATGATCACACTGACAGAACCACAGGCACATAGACACAGGCAACAGAGCATGCACAATGTCGGCACTAGTACAGTGTATATCCACCTTTCGCAGCAATGCAGGCTGCTATTCTCCCATGGAGACGATCGTAGAGATGCTGGATGTAGTCCTGTGGAACGGCTTGCCATGCCATTTCCACCTGGCGCCTCAGTTGGACCAGCGTTCGTGCTGGACGTGCAGACCGCGTGAGACGACGCTTCATCCAGTCCCAAACATGCTCAATGGGGGACAGATCCGGAGATCTTGCTGGCCAGGGTAGTTGACTTACACCTTCTAGAGCACGTTGGGTGGCACGGGATACATGCGGACGTGCATTGTCCTGTTGGAACAGCAAGTTCCCTTGCCGGTCTAGGAATGGTAGAACGATGGGTTCGATGACGGTTTGGATGTAACATGCACTATTCAGTGTCCCCTCGACGATCACCAGTGGTGTACGGCCAGTGTAGGAGATCGCTCCCGACACCATGATGCCGGGTGTTGGCCCTGTGTGCCTCGGTCGTATGCAGTCCTGATTGTGGCGCTCACCTGCACGGCGCCAAACACGCATACGACCATCATTGGCACCAAGGCAGAAGCGACTCTCATCGCTGAAGACGACACGTCTCCATTCGTCCCTCCATTCACGCCTGTCGCGACACCACTGGAGGCGGGCTGCACGATGTTGGGGCGTGAGCGGAAGACGGCCTAACGGTGTGCGGGACCGTAGCCCAGCTTCATGGAGACGGTTGCGAATGGTCCTCGCCGATACCCCAGGAGCAACAGTGTCCCTAATTTGCTGGGAAGTGGCGGTGCGGTCCCCTACGGCACTGCGTAGGATCCTACGGTCTTGGCGTGCATCCGTGCGTCGCTGCGGTCCGGTCCCAGGTCGACGGGCACGTGCACCTTCCGCCGACCACTGGCGACAACATCGATGTACTGTGGAGACCTCACGCCCCACGTGTTGAGCAATTCGGCGGTACGTCCACCCGGCCTCCCGCATGCCCACTATACGCCCTCGCTCAAAGTCCGTCAACTGCACATACGGTTCACGTCCACGCTGTCGCGGCATGCTACCAGTGTTAAAGACTGCGATGGAGCTCCGTATGCCACGGCAAACTGGCTGACACTGACGGCGGCGGTGCACAAATGCTGCGCAGCTAGCGCCATTCGACGGCCAACACCGCGGTTCCTGGTGTGTCCGCTGTGCCGTGCGTGTGATCATTGCTTGTACAGCCCTCTCGCAGTGTCCGGAGCAAGTATGGTGGGTCTGACACACCGGTGTCAATGTGTTCTTTTTTCCATTTCCAGGAGTGTACACTACTGACCATTAAAATTGCTACATCAAGAAGAAATGAAGATGATAAACGGATATTCATTGGACAAAAATATATTATACTAGAACTGACATGTGATTACATTTTTCATGCAATTTGGGTGCATAGATCCTGAGAAATCAGTACCCAGAACAACTACCCTGGACGTAATAACGGCCTTGGTACGCCTGGGCATTGAGTCAAACAGAGCTTGGATGGCGTGTACAGGTACAGCTGCCCGTGCAGCTTCAACACGATACCACAGTTCATCAAGAGTAGTGACTGGCGTATTGTGACGAGCCAGTTGCTCGGCCACCATTGACCAGACGTTTTCAATTGGTGAGAGATCTGGAGAATGTGCTGGCCAGGGCAACAGTCGAACATTTTCTGTATCCAGAAAGGCACGTACAGGACCTGCAACATCCGGTAGTGTATTATCCTGCTGAAATGTAGGGTTGCCGGCCGGAGTGGCCGAGCGGTTAAAGGCGCTACAGTCTGGAACCGCACGACCGCTACGGTCGCAGGTTCGAATCCTGCCTCGGGCATGGATGTGTGTGATGTCCTTAGGTTAGTTAGGTTTAAGTAGTTCTAAGTTCTAGGGGACTTATGACCACAGCAGTTGAGTCCCATAGTGCTCAGAGCCATTTTTTTTTTTTTTTTTTTTTTTTGTAGGGTTTCGCAGGGATCGAATGAAGGGTAGAGCCACGGGTCGTAACACATCTGAAATGTAACGTCCACTGTTCAAAGTGCCGTCAGTGCGAATGAGAGGTGACCGAGACGTGTAACCAATGGCACCCCATACCATCACGCCGGGTGATACGTCAGTATGGCGATGACGAATACACGCTTCCAATGTGCGTTCACCGCGATGTCGCCAAACACGGGTACGACCATCATGATGCTGTAAACAGAACCTGGATTCATCCGAAAAAACGACGTTTTACCATTCGTGCACCCAGGTTCGTCGTTGAGCACACCATCGCAGGCGCTCCTGCCTGTGATGCAGCTTCAAGGGTAACCGCAGCCACGGTCTCCGAGCTGATAGTCCATGCTGCTGCAAACGTCGTCGAACTGTTCGTGCAGATGGTTGTTGTCTTGCAAACGTAGCCATGTGTTGACTCAGGGATCGAGACGTGGGTGCACGATCCGTTACAGCCTTGCGGATTAGATGCCTTTCATCTCGACTGCTAGTGATACGAGGCCGTTGGGATCCAGCACGGCGTTCCGTATTACCTTTTTCAACCCACCGATTCCATATTCTGCTAACAGTCATTGGATATCGACCAACGCGAGCAGCAATGTCTTGATACGATAAACCGCAATCGCGATAGGCTACAATCCGATCTTTATGAAAGTCGGAAACGTGATGGTACGCATTTCTCCTCCTTACACGAGGAATCACAACAACGTTTCACCAGGCAACGCCGGTCAACTGCTGTTTGTGTAAGAGAAATCGGTTGGAAACTTTCCTGATGTGTGCACGCTGTAGGTGTCGCCACCGGCGCCAAACTTGTATGAATGCTCTGAAAAGCTAATCATTTGCATATCACAGCATCTTCTTCCTGTCGGTTAAATTTCGCGTCTGTAGCACGTTATCTTCGTGGTGTAGCAATTTTAATGGGCAGTAGTGTAGTAACCAGATTAAGAAGGATGTAGGCCGCAGTAGCTACTCCGAGATGAAGAAGCTTGCACAGGGTGGAGAGCTGCATCAAAGCAGTCTTCGGACTGAAGACGGCAACAACAACAACTTGTAAACTATAATTCCGTAAGCCACAAACGCTAAATAAATGTGGTGTACTCTTTCTGGCAGCTGCGGACTTACCCTGGCCAGCAGAGTGTAGATCTCGGTTTCGGCGAATCTGCGGCCGATGCAAGTCCTCGGCCCGAAGCCGAAGGGCATGAAGGCGAAGGGATGGGCCGTCTGGGAAGACTCCCCGCCCTTCAGCCACCTCTCCGGCAGGAAGTCAGAGGGCCGCGAGAAGTGCTCCTCCGAGTTAGCCAGCACCACGTTCGCCATCGACAAGTCAACCTGTCCACAAAAACATCGCCTGAGATTTAAATTTCCCCCATCGTTGCATACTGGCGTTTTGAAAGTTTTCCTAAACTATACTTATCTTATGACTGACGAATGAACATAGCTCTAGAGATATTGCATTCTTACTCTTTGGAGTAACATAGGCTGCGCTTAACATTTCTGTGAATCTGTGTCTGTGTGCTGTACCGTCTTGCTCTCCACCTGACATCCGCTCTTCCTAAAAGCGCATCCAGATTCACCTCAGTAGCTTCACCGCCTGATGTAACCTTCAAAATTCCTCGGAATCAATCTTAAAGAAGTTAAGAAACGAGCTGGTGTTTTACAATATCTATTCTAAAAGCTCCAGAAGTTGCATCTTGATTCAAAAATACTGTGTTACTACATTCAAGTATGCTACAGCTCCCATTTCACTTTAGCAAAACAGCTGTAGTTTTATAATTGAAATAGGAAATATTACAACATGGGACATTTCGACACGCTCTAGCATCACGCCTGGAGTAAACAGATCCATTTTTTTTTTCCTGTTCGCAATTTAATTTTGGAAGCAATATCTTACATAGCATCAAAATTAATTCATAGTAATGTTTTTCAAACTCTTAGCATTCAGACAGTAATTTAAGTTTTGGTGATTCGGAAGGTATGGTTTGTTTTGCAAGGAATTTTTAATTGGTAGGAAAATTGATATTCAAAATAGCATTGTACCGTTTGCTATACAAGTTTTGCCCCAAGATCTTGTTAGACCATTGAGCTATACTAATTTAAAGCTTTAAGTTCTCTGATCTTAGAAATGTGTTATATTTTAACCAGCATGCAATAACTTGGAATTTCCTTTGACTTAAAGAAAAATGTAATAATGAATACCGTTATACCGTTTAAATTTCATGGCAGTGCAGTAGGACTTAAGTGCTACGTATTTATAAAGATATATGAGTTACTGAGAGGTTCAAAGAAATATATTTTGTTTATACTATGTTATTAACTAAAATTACGTTTGTATGAACTATAGAAAATGAGGCTATTTAAATAATTTTTCCTGTTTTCAGCGTGTTAAGTGTGGACCTTTATCCACCAGTGTGTTCGCTATTGGTGAAAAGCCGGTAAAAACCAAACGTTATTGAACATTGACATTATTATTTACAAAAACCTTTATCGTACACTGGTAAACTGAAATGATAGAAGTGTAGTATTAAGTAAGCAGGAGAGATTAGAAATTGTAAGATGATAAACTACGGAGCCAAGAAAGGTTATTGCATATCAACCAACTTATTCTCAGAAGTTTTGCGTGAAATTTTCAGACTATATAACTGCCAACACGACGAAGGGGTAGACGTTAATGGAACGTATGTGAACCGCTTTGTTTGGTGACGATATTCTACTGTTTGCCTTCAATGAAGATAAACTTCAACGTCAAATGGAACAAAATAATAGATGAAGTTTGACACTGCACTCGGAAATCAGTTACAATGTCACTAAACATATGAATAACCAACAAATCCATAAGAACATAGACTTAACTAACGACGAAATAATAATACCAGTTGATGAACTTTTTATTCATTTTTTATTTTTATTATGGGCAGTTGAAGACAATGTGGAGATCGACAGGAAAGAAATTAACAGAAGAGTACGTTATAAGTTTTTGTTGCTAATTACAAACACAAAATTGAGAAAGTTTTACGGTAGTAATTCATTTTTCAACCGGTTTTCTGTTTACAAGGTCATAATCAGACTGTTGTACCTTCGTCCCGACGGAAGAATCACGTAACGTTATAAGTAACGTGTTTACAGGCGTTGGGAGAGAAGGATTGGTTGGACAGAGAAGTGAATAACGGGAAAAGGGGACTGGAGTGTTTTTGATATATTCAGTAGAGATTTGGAAATAAAGCAGTTACAATCAGTGTGTAACAGTTTTTACTTATGTCAGATATGAACTTTTAGTGTAGGTACCATTGAAAAACTGCATGTTTTTATGCGAGTAACGGAGAGATGGATCTTGGGAGTTAGTAGGAGAAACGTGGAAACGAACAAATGGATCAGGGGACAGACTGCGGTGGGAGATGTAATTTTAACTGTTATGAAATCGAAATGGAAGTGGCCGAGAGATATAGCTGTGCTGTGGATGGGTGGCACATGGACCAAGAAAGCTCTTTCGAGGATTCCAAGACATAAGAAAAGACCAATAGCCTGACCTGGTGGAAGACAGGCAGACGGCATCAGAAAATACTACGCAGCAATTCGGATGAGTGTGTTGCTGAAGAACGTAATGGATGGAAAAGTCCACAAGAGGGCTCCGACCCACAGTGTTAACAGTCTGTTAACTGACGACGAACGAGTACGACTGAAATAAAAATGTAGGGTATGCAAGAGGAAAATTAAGGCAATAACAGAAAATGGTGTAAAGGTACTGCAGGTAACAGAATCTGCCGCTGGCCACCAGCTGCAGCAGCAGCAGCAGCTTGTTTCCAGAGCCATTGGCCACTCACCCCCTTCGGGACGCGGTAGTTGCTGAGCACCAGGTTGTCCGCGACCACCTGACGACTGCCGCCCAGAGCCACCGGCCGCAGTCTGCCAACATAACAACACGCATACACTACTACCAACTGTAACCACTCCTCCACAAAACGTTTACAAATGCGAGTCCTATTCCTTGGAATATAATGTTAGACAACTAAAAGTAATCACAACCACTGCATTTCAGGAAATACGCCACGGTGTGATGAATTTGATGAATCGGGAGAACAGAAACCAGCATGTGATGCAGAAAAAATTTCCGCTACCAGTCACAGTAAAAGATCATTTATTCGTCACACGACCGGTTTCTGGCTTGTGTCCATCCTCAGGCGTTTACACATCCATGTACACGTTTATATTGCTGGAGATCACTGTTTGAATACCAAAAAAAATTATTTAATTATTTGCTGGTGACTAAACAGATACAAGTGGAACATTTTTTAAGTGGCAAGACAGCATTTGTCGAAAATGTATCTGTACTTACACAAAGATGAAGTACACTTATTATAATTATGCTGTGGTGACAGTTTTTCAACTCAGTTGCACATTTGTTACCACTTTCATGCCCATGCTTTCTAAAATTCAGCTGCATATTTCACTACTGTGTCGTCAACTCGTGATATACAGGGTGGTCCATTGATAGTGACCGGGCCAAATATCTCACGAAATAAGCATCAAACGAAAAAACTCCAAAGAACGAAACTCGTCTAGCTTGAAGGGGGAAACCAGATGGCGCTATGGTTGGCCCGCTAGATGGCGCTGCCATAGGACAAACGGAAATCAATTGCGTTTTTTTAAATGTTGTTGTTGTTGTGGTCTTCAGTCCAGAGACTGGTTTGATGCAGCTCTCCATGCTACTCTATTCGGTGCAAGCCTCTTCATCTCCCAGTATCTACTGCAGCCTACATCCTTCTGAATCTGCTTAGTGTATTCATCTCTTGGTCTCCCTCTACGATTTTTACCCTCCACACTGCCCTCCAGTACTAAACTGGTGATCCCTTGATGCCTCAGAACATGTCCTACCAACCGATCCCTTCTTCTAGTCAAGTTGTGCCACAAACTCCTCTTTTCCCCAATTCTATTCAATACCTCGTCGTTAGTTATGTGATCGACCCATCTAATCTTCAGCATTCTTCTGTAGCACCACATTTCTAAAGCTTCTATTCTCTTCTTGTCTAAACTATTTATCGTCCATGTTTCATCTTCCATACATGGCTACACTCCATACAAATACTTTCAGAAACGACTTCCTGACACTTAAATCTAACGGAGAATGTCACAAAAATGGCACATTTGCGGCACAGTTATATGCCCGGCGGTACCCTAATAGACGTCATCCGACGCGCAACAGGCCGATTGTCTCCACGAACGCGGATCCGGAGCAGAGACAGGAAGCAGCAGAGGTAGCTCTTCTGGCGCCCGCCGCTATAAATCCCCATGCAGGTATTCGTGAAATGGAGAGACAGATGGGAATCCCTCAAACAAGCGTGATGCGTATTTTGCACAGGCATAGATACCACCCGTATCACGTGACGCTAAATCAAGGCCTCCCTGGGGATGACGTTCACAATTGCCTGGAATACTGTCAGTGAGTTCTGTGGCAAGGCCACGATTTTAAGAGTAAAGGTACTGGTTACCGACGAGGCCACGTTTACAAACGATGGGAACGTCAGCTGACAGAATATGCACTACAAGTCACCAGAAAACCCACACTAGATTCGCCGGGTTGAACATAAACGCCAGTGGAATGTCAATGTATGGTGTGGATTTGTAGGATACCACATCAATCGCCCATATTTCATTGACGGCACTCTTTAACGGGCGACAGTACGAGCTGTTCCTGCTATGTACCTTACTTGCATTGATGGAAGACCTACCCCTTCATTTGCATAAAATTATGTGGTATCAACATGAAGGATGCCCTGCGCATAATGCCATGGTGGCACGACAGCCGCTAAACCAACAATTCCCACATCGCTGGATTGGATGGCGCAGTCGCATTCAGGGATTTCCAGTACTGGAAACATGTGAGAGATGTGATGTGAAAGCCCTTATTACCGCTGCTTGCGCTGCAATAACATTACAAACACAGAGAGCCGAGAGTGGGACCGTGATGGAGCGCGCACAGCAGTGTTGCCAAGTAATCGGTGATCTCTTAGAACATCCGTTGTAGCACTTTGGCTGTGAAACGAGTGATTGCACACCGGCATACATTGTGTGCATTATGGAGAAGATGTATGTTCGTTTTTCTGGCACTACTGTACGTTTATGTATACGTTGCACCATCTGCAATGGTTCAATAGTGTCGCAGTCATTAAAGATGTTCAGTGACATGTGATGTACATGGAACGTGCCATTGTGTAAGTGATGTACAACTATGTACAAATAGCATGTATCCCTCTGGGCGATCCTTCGACAGCTATTAATTTTGTTTAATCTGGTCGGAGGTTATCGGCATTTCGTCACCATTATGTCCATTGTAGTACTGTCGAAAAGTTCAACAAAGGATGTACGAATAAACCGTGTCCTTGTTTTTATTATGGGTGACTGGACATCAGCATGTTTCCCAGGCCACGTACTAACAGTGCACACAGCAATATTTAAGCACAGCGTTTGTCGCATCGCAGTACGTCAATCACGTCGCGATTACGAGCAACGCAGGGGGTCACGCTTGTATCAAAGGAAGTGCAGTAGCGGCGCATTTTGTTCATTTCACATGTGAACATCGCGTTGCAATTTCTCGGGATGTAATTGACGTATTGCGGTGCAACCAACACCATTATTATTGTGATTTCTCATGTTCTTGATTGCGTATGGAATAATATGGGGTGTCTAGTTAAAAAAAAAAACATTTCCACATTATTTCGAATATCTCATAGTGTTTACTTTAGTGAGCCCCTGCCGTACATTCATGCCCCTGAAAGCCGTTTGTGGTTCCAGACATAATGGCGATGAAAATTTTGGATGGGAACCCTGGTAGACTGACTGGCTACATAATGTGTTCATTATAAACTAAATTCGAGTTACAAACTATTGTGTTTTCTTATATATACCTCTCAATGATTTTTCTCATACTCAGCCAAATCAATCGTTAATCTGAGAAACTTATCTACGACACTATCTATAAATTCTAACGTTTCACAGATTTTATAGTTACTATGTACCAGTAGCATAGTGATATTTGTGTATTTATCTAATGAAACAGACCAAGGCACTGATCTGAATTGATTAGGATTTTGAGGTTCCTAAATGACACTATACTGTAATTGCACTTCGATTTACTTATATCGTTGAGAGAATAAATACATAAATTGAATTGGTTGGTTGGTTGTTTGGGGAAGGAGACCAGACAGCGTGGTCATCGGTCTCATCGGATTAGGGAAGGGTGGGAAAGGAAGTCGGCCGTGCCCTTTCAGAGGAACCATCCTGGCATTTGCCTGGAGTGATTTAGGGAAATCACGGAAAACCTAAATCAGGATGGCCGGACGCGGGACTGAACCGTCGTCCTCCCGAATGCGAGTCCAGTGTCTAACCACTGCGCCACCTTGCTCGGTAAATTGAATTGATGTAGCAACCAGTGTAAACAATAAATAAGATACGGGACAGGTTGTTTAGCATTTCTGCAGTTACAGTGCAACATTAATCACTGCTCAGTGGAGTTTATTAGCTGAGACCATAGATACACATGGACTGCCACCTCGCTCCCATCTCTGCTGTTCTGAGCTTTGGAAGCACAAGCAAGTGAAGTAACACTGAATCATTGTCGTTACGTGTTATGCCAAGTATCTTCTACCAGTGTCTTCAGACCAATCCCCATTGTCCAGACACACTACAAGCTGCATGAAAATACATTTACTCCGTAACTCTGTGCTTGGGGTGTACAGAATAGATTCTGCTAATTTCTGCCATGAAAATTAAGAAGGTTATTCAAAATGATGGACCAGTTTAATTAATTTTCATGTCAGGAAATGTAAATAGCATATGAATAATTTTTGCACTGTTGGGAAGAAAAGTATTCGAAGTATCGGTTAACACTGCTAGGGCACAGACAGATGCTTAAAAAACTACTCCTACAGTGCTCACGCCATTAGACAGCTTGTCAACGTCAGTTGTAAGTTGGCTATGATGGAGCATAAGGCTTAATGGGTTCCTGAGTTCGAAAGAAGTATGTCGGAAATTTCAGTGCACACGACACTTCATCTCCCATTCGGCCACCTAGCAGGTGAGCAGACAGGTGTTGATTTAATTAGGATGTCTCTACAAAAGACGAAGAACGAGCCGACCACGTTAGTCTGTCAATTTTGGTTAGAACTTAGATGTTTGCCGTGCAGCAGGTTCAAAAAAATGGCTCTGAGCACTATGGGACTCAGGTCATCAGTCCCCTAGAACTTAGAACTACTTAAACATAACGAACCTAAGGACATCACACACATCCATGCCCGAGGCAGGATTCGAACCTGCGACCGTAGCGGTCGAACGGTTCCAGACTGTAGCGGCTAGAGCCGCTCGGCCACCCCGGCCGGCCGTGCAGCAGGTGCGGGACACATTGTACACTTATAACCCGTTTTGTAAATTTTGGAACTCTCTTTTTCCATCTTTATGCAGATTATTCATGTCCAATTTATATTTCATGAAACAGAAATTAATTAAAACAGGTTCATATTTTTAAATATGAATTTCCTCTCTCTCTCTCCCTCTCTCTCTCTCTCTCTCTCTCTCTCTCTCTGTGTGTGTGTGTGTGTGTGTGTGTGTGTGTGTGTGTGTTTGTGTGTGTGTGTGTATACATAAAATACCGACACAGATAACATGTCCCAACTGCTCACCTCATCGACTCCTTGACGCAAGCTTTGAGATACTTGCAGGCCTCCATCTTGTCGGCAGTGAGCGGCTGAGAGGCGGAGTCCGGCAGCTGCGCCCTCAGCTCCTGGTACAGCTTCTCCTGGACCCTCTGGTTTTTGCTCAGGAAGTACAGCGCCGTAGCAGCAGAGTTCGCCGTCTGAAAACGTCGTCACTCCCTCAACGAATATCTACTCACATGTCCACTCTGGCTATCTGCTAACACTGAGCTATTCAACACAACACACAGTAGACGCAGAATTATTTGTCATGATTTCCATTCTGGAAACATCCCCCAGGCTGTGGCTAAGCCATGTCTCCGCAATATCCTTTCTTTCAGGAGTGCTAGTTCTGCAAGGTTCGCAGGAGAGCTTCTGTAAAGTTTGGAAGGTAGGAGACGAGATACTGGCAGAAGTAAAGCTGTGAGTACCGGGCGTGAGTCGTGCTTCGGTAGCTCAGATGGTAGAGCACTTGCCCACGAAAGGTAAAGGTCCCGAGTTCGAGTCTCGGTCGGGCACACAGTTTTAATCTGCCAGGAAGTTTCTTATTTGTCATGAGATAGGCAATATCGATTTTAGCAGTGGCCACACAGTTCAAAAAAAGCAACTTAAGAAATTAAAGTTACATACACACTGCACAATCATAATAATGAGACTTCCTGCCGAAAGCTTGAATAACCACATTTTACACTGCAGACTGCTGTGAGAGGTACGGGAAGAGAGTGAATGATGTTCTGGAAGGCACCAACAGGGATGTGGAGCCATAACGACGCTAATGTCATGGCCAGCTGCACTAGGTTTCTCGGTTGAGGATTCATCGCGTTAACAGCTCGCGAGGTGACCCCTCGGCTTCTCGATTCGGTTTAAGTCCGAGGAGTTTGGGGTCAGGAGAGTGCAGTAAGCTGATCCCGGTGTTCTTTAAACAGTGCACTGTGAGCTGTGTGACATGTTGCATTGTCCTGCTAGTAGATGCCATCGTGTCGAGGAAAAACAAACTGCAAATAGGGTTATACATGATCCCCAAGGATAGGTGCATAGTTGTGTTATCCACTGTGCCTTCCAGAATGACGTGATCACCCAGGGAATGCCACGAAAACATTCCCCAGACTGTAAGTATCACCCCTCTGGCATGTGCCCTTCCAACGATTGTTGCAGGATGTTTACTTTTAGAAGTTTCATGCTGTGCATGCAAACGGCCATGTGTTCGATGGCACATAAAACATGAATTATCAGTGAAGGCCACATGTAGCCAGTCAGTGGATATGTAGTAGTGGTCCTGGCCTGCAAATTCCCACCTTTGTCACTGGTGAATAGCAGTCAGCACGGGTACCAGAACCAGGCGCCTGCTGTGGAGGCCCCTAAGCAGCAACATTCACAGAATGGTCTTTCACGATACAATGTTAGTAGCCCCTTGGTTCATGTGGGCGGTCAGTTGCTCAAAAACTGCACGTCTATTCACCTGGTCACATCTCCAGAGCTGTTGTTCACCCCTGTCATCTACGAGGTGCATTCAAGTTCTAAGGCCTCCGATTTTTTTTCTAATTAACTACCCACCGGAAATCGGCGAAACTGGCGTTACTTCTCGACGTATTCGCCCTGCAGACGTACACATTTTTCACAATGCTGACGCCATGATTCCATGGCAGCGGCGAAGGCTTCTTTAGGAGTCTCTTTTGACCACTGGAAAATCGCTGAGGCAATAGCAGCTCGGCTGGTGAATGAGCGGCCACGGAGAGTGTCTTTCGTTGTTGGAAAAAGCCAAAAGTCACTAGGAGCCACGTCAGGTGAGTAGGGAGCATGAGGAATCACTTCAAAGTTGTTATCACGAAGAAACTGTTGCGTAACGATAGCTCGATGTGCGGGTGCGTTGTCTTGGTGAAACAGCACACGCGCAGCCCTTCCCGGACGTTTTTGTTGCAGTGCAGGAAGGAATTTGTTCTTCAAAACATTTTCGTAGGATGCAACTGTTACCGTAGTGCCCTTTGGAACGCAATGGGTAAGGATTACGCCCTCGCTGTCCCAGAACATGGACACCATCATTTTTTCAGCACTGGCGGTTACCCGAAATTTTTTTGGTGGCGGTGAATCTGTGTGCTTCCATTGAGCTGACTGGCGCTTTATTTCTGGATTGAAAAATGGCATCCACGTCTCATCCATTGTCACAACCGACGAAAAGAAAGTCCCATTCATACTGTCGTTGCGCGTCAACATTGCTTGGCAACATGCCACACGGGCAGTCATGTGGTCGTCCGTCAGCATTCGTGGCACCCACCTGGATGACACTTTTCGCATTTTCAGGTCGTCATGCAGGATTGTGTGCACAGAACCCACAGAAATGCCAACTCTGGAGGCGATCTGTTCAACAGTCATTCGGCGATTCCCCAAAACAATTCTCTCCACCTTCTCGATCATGTCGTCAGACTGGCTTGTGCGAGCCCGAGGTTGTTTCGGTTTGTTGTCACACGATGTTCTACCTTCATTAAACTGTCACACCCACGAACGCACTTTTGACACATCCATAACTCCATCACCACATGTCTCCTTCAACTGTCGATGAATTTCAATTGGTTTCACACCATGCAAATGCAGAAAACGAATGATTGCACACTGTTCAAGTAAGGTAAACGTCGCCATTTTAAGTATTTAAAACAGTTCTCATTCTCGCCGCTGGCAGTAAAATTCCATCTTCTGTACGGTGCTGCCATCTCTGGGACATATTGACAATGAACGCGGCCTCATTTTAAAACAATGCGCATGTTTCTATCTCTTTCCAGTCCGGAGAAAAAAACTCGGAGGCCTTAGAACTTGAATGCACCTCGTATGGCCCCTGACACACCACAGTTGCGTCGGCGCCAGTTTCCAAGAGCACCATTTTTCCAAGCATGGTATATTTTAACCAGACCGACATGTGAACAGTTTACAAATTTAGTCGTTTTGGAAATGCTTCCACCCTTGGCCCAAAAGCCAATGATTATGCCCATTTGGACGTCGGAGATATATAAGGTGACCATCTCTCCCATATTTCTCGGATTTTCGCATATAACAATTTCTTTTACCCTTCTTGTTTCTCACGTATATTTCTTCACTTATCGCTGTTATAAGTACGAGGGTCAGTCAAAAAGTAATGCCTACTATTTTTTTTCTACGTTTAATTGTCAGGAAATTTAAATGCAATTACATAGGTTGAAAACCACAACATTGAGGATCATTTGTCATTTTTCAATGTAATCTCCGCCCATCTCTACAGTTTTGGTCCATCTTTGAACAAGGGCATGTATCCCAGCACGGTAAAAATCACAGCTCTGCTTCCCAAGCCATTGACGCACGGATGTTTTGACGGCCTCCTCATCTTCAAAATGAATCCCACGATGAGCTTCTTTTAGTGGCCCGAACAGATGGAAGTCTGATGGTGCCAGGTCAGGGCTGTATGGGGGATGAGGCAAAACTTACCATCCAATTTTGACAATCTCGTCAGAGGTGTGACGACTGGTGTGTGGTCTTGCATTGTCATGCAAAAGAAGAACATCTGCCATTGATTTTGTTGGGCGAACTCGCTGAAGACGTGCTTTAAGTTTTTTGAGGGTTGTGACGTATTGAACAGAATTTATTGTGCATCCCTGCTCCAAAAAATCAACCAGAATCACACCCTCTGTATCCCAGAAAACTGTTGCCATAACTTTCCCTGCCGATCGCACAGTTTTGAATTTTTTCTTCCTCGGCGAGCTTGTGTGACGCCACTCCATTGACTGCCTCTTTGATTCGGGTTCAAAAAAATGCACCCATGTTTCGTCCCCGGTCACAATTTTTTTCAGAAACTCATCTCCCTCCAAACGGAAGCGCTGCAAGTGTTGGGAGGCTATTGTTTTCCTTGCCTCTTTATTCTGATCGGTTAACATTCTTGGAACCCACCGTGCACAAACTTTTGAGTACCCCAATTGTTTAATAATCGTGATCACACTGCCTTTACTAAGAGAAATAATGCGACACACTTCATCTGCAGTCACCCGACGGTCACCACGAATGATGTCATCAACTTGCTGAATGTTGTGTGGAGTCACTGCACTCACCGGCCTGCCGCTCCGCTTTTCGTCAGTCAACGGTGTTTGCCCTTCAGCTTCCTTACAACGACGAACCCATCGTCTAACAGTGCTGACATCCACTGTCACAACACCATACACCTTCTTCAGTCTTTCATGAATGCGTATGGGCGTTTCACCTTCTGCATTCAAGAATTCAATCACACAACGCTGTCTCAAACGAACATCGATGTCGGCCATCTTACAAACTTCTGCTGTGCTGCCACCTGTTGACACAGAAAGTTACTACTGCAGTGGATTGCAGAAGAAGGTTTGAGGAATGGCGCCAAATTCAAATTTTTCACTTAACTTAATTTCTTTAAGTAGAAAAAAAATGGGAGGCATTACTTTTTGACCGACCATCGTATTAATCCTGTGAAGCATTATCGATAGTTCAGATTCCATGACCGACAGCTCTCGAAAAGTTTCCATGTAATAATCAATACCACTGCCTACATGTAGTTTTTCTTCCAGTCGTGCTTCTGTGGAAAGAAGACAGTTTGGCTCCAGGGAATGTGAGGAGTGGAGAAAGAATATCATAGCCTGCGTGTATAGAGGAATCATGACAGGGCGAATGTTTACTTGTTTCTCGGTCAGTACTGGCAACCCACAGAAGCGCTCGCCTCGTACCAACCAACAACTAAGAGGGAAAGTTGCAGAGTTCTGGAGCATGTGTAAATAATTACTTTTAGGGAGTAGTAGAACAACAGGGGTGCCACCCCACTCTTCATCATTGCCAGATGTATCCAAGATTGGAGCAATGGCGTCATCCAAGATAGCGGCCTGTAGACTTGGCAACAGCACATGACGTAATCCAAGATGGCGGCCGTGACAGCTGATGATGCGTGTGCCGTTATCCAAGATGGCGGGAAAGTGCCACCCCCCAACTGGCGGAAAGTTTGAATTTTGGCGGGAAATTGAATTATGTACTTCTATGGGCCACCTGACTGTGCCCTGTCCTCTGTTTCCGACTTTTTTGCATGATGGTGCGTCATCATCTTGGAAAATGGGCAGAAATTTCGAATTTAGGAGGGAATTTTGCTCTAAGAGCTTACTCCTGCAGCTGAGGGGAGTTAGTATGGTGTTGTCCCCACTAGAGACTGCTTATTATGTCATTCAATTCGAATATAATTTGTTTAAATTTGTATAAATTTGTTTAAATTTGCTCTAATTTGTTTAAATTCATTATCTACCTACAGCAGTATTGGCTTAGTCTGGTGTTACCTCCACAAGAGGCTGAGATATCAGTGCTTGTTGAGCTGTCAGTGTAGAAGGAGCATGTGTTCTATCAAAGAGCTATTGGTGTCTGACTGGGAGGAGTTTAACAGCCATGTTACCTGTAAGCATACAGCTGAGGACTGCACCCATAGCCTCCTACATGAAGAATGGAAGCGAGCATTTATGTTTGAACATATGAAGAAGAAGAATACGGTCATGCACATAAATGCTTTGGATTAAACATGCAGAACACATGGAAACATCTGTCTCAGCTCCCACCCCACAAGAGCCGTTAGTATACGTCGGACCCGCGTGTCGCCACTATCAGTGATTGCAGAGCGAGCGCCGCCACACGGCAGGTCTAGAGAGACTTCCTAGCACTCGCCCAGTTGTACAGCCGACTTTGCTAGCAATGGTTCACTGACAAATTACGCTCTCATTTGCCGAGACGATAGTTAGCATAGCCTTCAGCTACGTCATTTGCTATGACCTAGCAAGGCGCCATTACCAGTCACTATTGATGCTGTAAAACATGTACCGTCAAGAGCGATGTCCACCAATTATGGATTAAAGTTAAGTATTCCAGAAGATACGTACGTTTTTTTACTAGTCTCATTTCCGTGTCCTGTTCCAGACCTCACGCCAGCCTGCGTGAGCTTAAACGCGTGCCTTTCGGCTTCTTCATAGTGGGTTGGCTGTCTTGCCAATCCACAACAGCTATGACAGCTGATTCTGATGTAGAGTATGTGGTGGAGGCAGAACTCATATACCCTATTAGTTTGCATGATGCACGTGCTGATTTGCCATGGTGTCCAGAGCAACTAGTTCCTTGAGGAGGCTCCATGCCAAAATTGATGACAACACTGGGGCATAAGCGGCGATACGTCATTCATTATCGTAATCTCCAGCAGTGTCTCAGCTTGGGTCTGGGGCTAGTGGGAATCACCCGAGCTATCTCCTTCAAGCAGTCCCCCTGGTTGAAGGAGTATATTGATTCGAATACGAGACATAGAGCTTCCGCGAGGGGTGACTTTGAGAAAGACTTTTATAAATTAATTAATAATTCAATTTTCGGTAAATCAATGGCGTAAGAAAATGCATTGCCGGACAAAATTTTAAGTGGGTCACCATATCCAATAAGAACTTCGTTGCTGTGAAGATGGCGAAGACTGCAGTAGAGTTTACGAAACCTATTTATGTGGTGATGTGCATACGCGACCTATCCGAACTCCTCATTTCGCAGATCCTAAATTACTTTATATGGATACAGACAGCTTCATCTCTTGGGTGAAGAACTGCAATATGAAGTAATGAGGTGCCTTGGTAATGAGGTTGACACGTCCTACATAATCCTTATGGTATTATTCCACAAAACAAGAAGGTTATCGGTCTTATGAAGGATGAGGTGAATGGATTTCCGATAGTGGAGTTCGTAAGTCTACGCTCAAAAACGTATGCGTATCACACATTAGAATGTGCCACCCAGAGGCAGGTTAAGTGTGTGCATCGTATGGCATCGAGAGCCCTCTCTATCAAAGACTATTTGCGGTGCCTGTACAGTGGTGTTCGCGGTGCTGTACGGCAGCTGCCGCATGTGGTACGGCAGACCAGTATTCGATCGAGAGGACACTAGGTGTACACTGTGCTGCAGTGTAAAATCAGTCTATCGCCACATGACGATAAAAGGGTCATTTCTGATGACGGGATTGAAACTCTCCTGTACTCATACTGTGCGAGAGAAGAGGTGGGGGACTCTGATTGAGTGATAGTGAGAGAGAGAGAGAGAGAGAGAGAGAGAGAGAGAGAGAGAGAGAGAGTCCATAGAGTAGTAGTATGACCCTTTTATCATAGTGTAATTTTTTGTGTGTGTCTGTGTGTGTGTCTGTGTCTGTGTGTGTGTGTGTCTGTGTGTGCGTGTGTGTGTGTGTGTGTGTCTGTATGTGTGTGCGTCGTGTAAATATTTTTGTGTACTATGTACAAGTGTATATACATGCATAGAGAGAGAGAATGTGTGGAAAAGAGAGAGTAAAAAAAAAGAACAAAATTTATATATATATGCACACCATGCGTGTGAAAGAAAGAATGAGTGTAAACAAAAAATATTAAAAAAGCGAAAAATAGAAAAAAGAATATTTATATATATTGATATATTTGTTCATATGCAACGTATGTGTAGGCTATATATGCGCACCATGTGCCTGCTGTAAATAGAATAGCTTTTAAGGTTTTCACCTGCCGCTAGCCATCCAAGTCAGAATAGTTTTTTAAGTGTGTGTAGCTCACAGTCCATCTGAATTGTTACTGTAAAAACCTTTGCTATTGTGGACTGTTGAAATTAGATTCTAAGTGTGCACAGTCCATCAGAATTATTGTAAAAGCTATGCTACTGGGGCTGTGAAATTTAGTTGTATTAGTAAAGGAAGTATCTCCACATTAGTTTTTAGCGTAGATTTGTAAAAAAAAATTCCTACCATTGTTACTGTTGTAGCGTGTAAGTTGAAAGTATTTCTACATTGGAATAGCAGAGTCGATTTGTACCTCAAGAATACTATATTGTACCTCAAAAAAACTACATTGTACCTCAAGAATTATATTGTACCTCAAGAACTATATTGCATTTGTGAGTGAACTGAAGAAACAAAGAAAAAATTTTGTCGCCATACGTCTTTGTTGTTGCTATTTAGAAAAAACCCTATCCCCTATTACATTATGAATGTATATGTATATAAATCCTGTGCATGTCTCAAATGACAGTAGTTTTGCTAAGATGAGTGCTATTAAGGAGGTGAAGTTTAAGATGGAAGACAACAAAATATATGTAATGATTGCATGGGATTTCGCCTATCGTGCTGCAAGCATAGGTTTTTAGGAACAAGCGGCGTGTGATCGTGTCCACTTCTAAAGACATGTAGCAAACATGGCTGAAATTATATCTCCTGTGCTTGAACAAAGCCACAGACATAGCATCTGGGCAAAGCGACGTGCTATCTAAGTAGGGGCTAGATAAAAAGAAAGAAAAACACAGTATTTGTGATACAAAATTCATTTGTTTTCAGTAATCCAACTTCAAAGTAATTTTACAATTTCGTAAACAGACACAACACTATTTTCACACATCATCTTATTGAGCTTATGGGTAGCAGGGCACCTGTAGAATTCCAGGTCTTGATCAGCTGCAGACTTGAAGGTTCGCTGCATCCATGCGATCTTCTTCTCGCCTTTGACGTAGATGATGGTTCAGGATGATCAAATATTCGAAGAGACGTCATCATTTCTTTATAAGGTATACCAGGATCGCCCCAAAGTAGTCCATGAAACGAAGGTGTTAGCCATTTTGCACTTATCCTTCTTTTTAACGCACTTCACATCCTTGAAAGGTTTCGGCGATGCAACGCTTGCTGCGAATGTTTCTATTATTCCATCACTTTGTGTGAAGGCCTTTATTGCACAGTCTTTAATTATGAATCGCTTGTGTTCGTTGTAATAAAGCCCTTGAACGTCAGCTACAATCCTTACACCCTGGGGTAACACCGTGAACTGTGCTGGAGCAGGAACTCTCGCTGCACAACACCTGTGATTGGACAGTAGTTAACAACACGATCATGCAGAACTAGAGCATACGCTTCAGTGTGATTTGGAAAGTTTGTTGAAATTCAAATTCAATCCGTACATCTAAAGGTCCTGATTTTATTATCTCATTCTGTTTTGAGCATTCGATCACGATTATTGGTACCTGCTTCTTGAAATTCTGTGGATTGATCCCTCAGTTTCAACTCAATTCCACGGAATCTCGCTTACATGTCAAATGCTAGACTCTATACATTGTTCTCCCACTGTAGATGTAAATTCTCGTATGGATAATATTCCGAATTCAAGTAGACTATGGCGTTAGTTAATTTGCAGTGGTCAAATTCACTTGAGTCTTTTGATGCATTCCCTCGCCTTTGAGTTTGAAATGCAAGCATGATGAATTGAGGTGCCTCCAAATGAACTGATGTTTTAATAGCCCGCATATGTGTTGATGCTGTAGGTAGCACAGGGTATTCAAAAAACTCCCATGATCGGAAAGTTAACTACAGGGGGAAGTGCCGGCATTCAGAACTTTTAAAAATTTCATGCGTTCATCAGCAACACCGTTGTGGGGCATTTTGCATACTGCACTATTAATCTTGATTTCGACTTCCTCTGCCTCTGCTTGAGTGCATGAATTGGCATCACTTGCACTCCGCAACAAAATAAGTTCCTGTTTAGCGTTCATAATAATCGTTGCATATCCCCAAAATGACTTAAATCTGGCACGTCTATGAACCATCCTGCATTTTCCAAGCTGTTCGAATCGGAGGTTGAGGCTGAAACATACGTCTTAATGGTTGATGCTAGTCCAACATTACGTGTGCAGTTGACTTCTATTCGATTAAGTTAATAACGGATCTCTTGAAACAGGAATGCAAGAGCATTACGTGACAGCTTCGAGAGTGTTACCACAGTGCCATCAGTTTTCTTAAATGTGCAGTCCAGATATAAGAAGCTCTTGCAAGGTAGTGTTAAGCGTCCTGGTGGTGAATAACAATCCTAATTTCATAATTTTTGTTAAATGTGGTTGAAGCGTTGGGCTTATGTGAGTGGAATCCATGACTTATAATTCGATTGTCGCACTCCACTGACTACGTGACATTGAGTTACGTCGTTGCACGGCTTGAGACCGTTTGAAATAAGGAACTCGTAATTAAGGCGTGTTATCACCTTTCGCTTCTGTGGGACACTGACTGTGAGCTCTGCATGCTAGCCTTATACCTGACGCCCATCTGGTCTTAGATGCAGACATACAATGATTTCTTCACCCCGAAAGTCGGCAGGTCGATTATTCTGATCCACAATACGTAGCTCCAGGTAGTTCAACGTTTGAACTGTCACCGGGAGGTATATCGCGTTTGTGACGGTCTGAACTATCTTATACCCGGTTCAAACTGTACGGAAGAATCCGTAAATATCAACTTATCGTTGAGATATGAGTTTGTAGTTATATTACACTCAACTTGGATTGTGCTGACTGGTAGTATGTTCACAGCCTGATCTGATGCGTCAAATTTACTGGAATCCTTCACCAAAACACGGTCTTTCGCAAAACCTAGCAGTGAAACAATTGAATCTTTCTGCCTAAAGTCGATCGTCGCATTCTTTGTTAGTATCGCTCCCATCTTGGATACATCTGGCAACAATGGAGAGTGGGGTGTCACCCCTGTTCTACTACTGTGGGGTACACGTAACATTAGGTCAACAACTTTGCTTCCGCCGTTTTTTCTCCAAGTTCGAGGTTTCATTGTTAAAACGCACAATTAAAAGTAGTGATCTTCGCGTGCCACTACTGGCTCCCATCATTCAGGCAGCATGCAAATGGCGCGGCGGAAGTATTGGGTGTTTCTTTAAGAGATCCATGAATCAATGCAGTATTGCGTCTGTTCATATAAGCGAAAGTGCTGGTCAGCCAGACCGTGTGCCATTGATCAGAAAAGGTGAACAATATGAGTAGTGCCTGGAGATTACGGCGTGTGGAGTAAGACTTCCCGTTTTACGTTTCCAACTTTGTTTTGAAGGGTTTTACGACATGAGATTGAGCATCAAAAATCACCTTTTCATATCTATGGCTGAACTGTGGCCTTTCGTCTTCCAGTGCTCAAACACATCAATTGCTTTCGACCACGATCTCTTGTCATTGTTTCCGTCGGTTTTCGTAGCTTCAAAAACCTTCTTTCTTCTACTGCCACGCCAGTGTTCGCATTGAAAATCATTCTTCTTGAAGCGATGAAACCATTATCTGCAGGTTCTTTCATTAATATGTGCGTCACCAAAGTTTTACCCAGCATTGTGGCTATATGTGATTTGTATGACATAGCAGAGTGGAAGCAAGCAATGTATGTCACTTTTTTTATACGTCTACATCCATTGTCACTCATTCCAACAACAAAAAATGGTATGTAGTAGCGCAGCTGAAATTTACTGCGACTAAAGCTCCCTTAAAATCATGGTCAGATGTTGGTCGTATCCCTTAAAACCGTATCAAATGTTAGTCGTTGTGGATAAATCACTCCACACTGCGACGAAGACTACACTGTTTTCCGCGTTCCCCCAAAAAGCTTTATACACTACCGCTAGTACATTAACGATTCATATTAATCTCACTGGACCGTGTAGAAGTTTTTGTTAGTTTGTGGGAACATATCCGTCAGCCTGATACAGATTGAAATCCTCGCGCCACACTACCGTAGCGTAGCGCTAAAATACACTCCTGGAAATTGAAATAAGAACACCGTGAATTCATTGTCCCAGGAAGGGGAAACTTTATTGACACATTCCTGGGGTCAGATACATCACATGATCACACTGACAGAACCACAGGCACATAGACACAGGCAACAGAGCATGCACAATGTCGGCACTAGTACAGTGTATATCCACCTTTCGCAGCAATGCAGGCTGCTATTCTCCCATGGAGACGATCGTAGAGATGCTGGATGTAGTCCTGTGGAACGGCTTGCCATGCCATTTCCACCTGGCGCCTCAGTTGGACCAGCGTTCGTGCTGGACGTGCAGACCGCGTGAGACGACGCTTCTTCCATTCCCAAACATGCTCAATGGGGGACAGATCCGGAGATCTTGCTGGCCAGGGTAGTTGACTTACACCTTCTAGAGCACGTTGGGTGGCACGGGATACATGCGGAAGTGCATTGTCCTGTTGGAACAGCAAGTTCCCTTGCCGGTCTAGGAATGGTAGAACGATGGGTTCGATGACGGTTTGGATGTACCGTGCACTATTCAGTGTCCCCTCGACGATCACCAGTGGTGTACGGCCAGTGCAGGAGATCTCTCCCCACACCATGATGCCGGGTGTTGGCCCTGTGTGCCTCGGTCGTATGCAGTCCTGATTGTGGCGCTCACCTGCACGGCGCCAAACACGCATACGACCATCATTGGCACCAACGCAGAAGCGACTCTCATCGCTGAAGACGACACGTCTCCATTCGTCCCTCCATTCACGCCTGTCGCGACACCACTGGAGGCGGGCTGCACGATGTTGGGGCGTGAGCGGAAGACGGCCTAACGGTGTGCGGGACCGTAGCCCAGCTTCATGGAGACGGTTGCGAATGGTCCTCGCCGATACCCCAGGAGCAACAGTGTCCCTAATTTGCTGGGAAGTGGCGGTGCGGTCCCCTACGGCACTGCGTAGGATCCTACGGTCTTGGCGTGCATCCGTGCGTCGCTGCGGTCCGGTCCCAGGTCGACGGGCACGTGCACCTTCCGCCGACCACTGGCGACAACATCGATGTACTGTGGAGACCTCACGCCCCACGTGTTGAGCAATTCGGCGGTACGTCCAGCCGGCCTCCCGCATGCCCACTAAACGCCCCCGCTCAAAGTCCGTCAACTGCACATACGGTTCACGTCCACGCTGTCGCGGCATGCTACCAGTGTTAAAGACTGCGATGGAGCTCCGTATGCCACGGCAAACTGGCTGACACTGACGGCGGCGGTGCACAAATGCTGCGCAGCTAGCGCCATTCGACGGCCAACACCGCGGTTCCTGGTGTGTCCGCTGTGCCGTGCGTGTGATCATTGCTTGTACAGCCCTCTCGCAGTGTCCGGAGCAAGTATGGTGGGTCTGACACACCGGTGTCAATGTGTTCTTTTTTCCATTTCCAGGAGTGTAGCTAAAAACAAATGGCGCAGCCCGCCGTTGAGGTGAAGTGTCATACAGTACTGTACTTCGTTTTCTGCATTTGAAGGGAAGCAACGCTGCAGCGCTAGATGCAACAATGCGCCATTATGCGACACCGTGGCTAGGTGGCGCTGACCCCTCCAATTTGGTCCAAGTGTGAACGACGAAAAACATAGCGGCAGACCATCTTTCTGCGAAGCACACGGAATCGCAAGGGAAGTGGATGCCCCGGTGCTGGAAGACCGACATCTCACACTGGAGGAAATTGTGTAAAATGTAAAGGACAGTCTTCGGTCAGGATTCCTCATCTTCCACGACAGTTTCAGAATGACAAAAATTGCTGTCCGCTAGTTTCCGCAATTGCTCTAATCCCATCGAAAAGGCCACGGAACCGGTGCGGTTCAAATGGCTCTGAGCACTATGGGACTCAACATCTTAGGTCATAAGTCCCCTAGAACTTAGAACTACTTAAACCTAACTAACCTAAGGACATCACACACACCCATGCCCGAGGCAGGATTCGAACCTGCGACCGTAGCAGTCCCGCGGTTCCGGACTGCAGCGCCAGAACCGTACGGCCACCGCGGCCGGCGAACCAGTGCGGCAGCAGAAGTGTTGCAGTGTGTCATGTCAGTCAATGTGACATCTTTTGCTACGGAACCGCCATGGAAGTGTGGTGGGTGTATGATCCCAAGCCAAAGGAACAAAGTAGGTAATGGAAACGTGTAAGTTCAGCCACCGCCGATACAGGCGAATACCTAACCGCCATCGATTCGGACTGCCATGGTGTGGTGCAAACAGATTATGCTTCTAAAGGTGCAAACCATCACAGGAACAGACTAACGAAATCTCCTGACGAACTTACGGAGGCTGTGGAGACGAAGCGTCACGGGAAGCTGTCCAAGGCCTTCCATTTGCGCCACCCAACGCATCAGCTTGTTCTACACAGGAGCCAGTAACACACGCTGTTTCTTGAAAGAACAAGTTTTTCTTCGACCCCCCGTCCCCTCTCAGTGTACTTTTGAGATGGCACTCATGACTTCTTTCCTTGGGTGAAGGAATCATTGTGTGGAAGCCATTTTTAGAATGGTAACTTGGTGATTTTTCGGGCTGAACTTTTCCTGAATAGCCAAAATTCGGACTTCTGCAACCAAAGTCTCCGCCAACCCATCCATCATTGGGAAAAATTTGCCGAACTGAAGAGCGATTATTCAGGGTGAAAATTAGTACAGACCGACAAACTCTGCGATGCTGCAAGGGACACCGAAACAAGCGGTTTTCTCTAATGTCATTTTTTCCAGGGAGGATTTTTTTTTAAAACCGGTAGAGGCAGTTTTCTATGGATGAAAATTAATTAAACTGACAGACTCTGGGAGGTCACATGGGACAATGTAAACACTTTTTCTAATGTGTTTTCTTGTGAGGACAAAAAGCAACACAAACAAGCTTTAATCTCTATATATAAAAGGCAATGTCCTAGCTGACTGACTGACTCGTCACCGCCCAGCCCAAACCGCTAAGGGTAGAAACTCCAAGTTTGGAGACAAGATGTGAATCTTATGATATAGGCAGCGTTTAAGAAGGGATATTTCGAAATTCTAGTCCTAACGGGGTGAAAAAGGATATGGAGAGATTATTGAAAAATGTCGCTATTAAGGCATTTTTGAAGCTAAACCTCCGAAAATTGGTATTTAGCTCCTCGGTCAGAGATAAAGAAATTTGTGTTTTAAAAAAATGGTTCAAATGACTGAGCACTATGGGATTTAACATCTGAGGTCATCAGTCCCGTAGAACTTAGAACTACTTAAACCTAACTAACCTAAGGACATCACACACATCCATGCCCGAGGCAGGATTCGAACCTGCGACCGTAGCGGTCGCGTGGAAATTTGTGTTTAAGAATTTTTTGATATTTAACTCTTAGGGGGTAACAATGGGTCAAAGTTTTTTTGAAAATACGAGTATATCACTATTAAAGAATTACTAAAGTATTTTTAAAGCTGTATCTATGTTGATTGGTATTTGATTTTTCTGTTAAAAATAAAAAATATGTGTTTCAGTGTTGTTGGAAATTGAATCTCTAAGGGATGAAACAGGGGATGAGATTTTTTATGAAAATATTTTATTATGAAAGCATTTGTATAGTTAAATACATGAAAATTTAATTTTGGCTTCTCAGTTAGAAATAAAAAATACGTGTTTCGATTTTTTTTGAAAATTCAACCTCTAAGGGGTTGAAATGTGGTAAGACTGACTCACTGACTCATCATCGTCCAGCCCACACCGTTAAGGATAGAAACTTGAAGTTTGGAGAAAGTGTCGATCTTATAGTGTAGGCATCATTTGAGAAGGGATTCTCCGTAATTCCACTCCTAAGGGGATGAAATAAGGGATGAAAGGCTTTTTGGAAGTATGCCGCTATTAACGAAATTTATAAGATAGAACTATGAAAACTGGTATTTGGTTTCTTAGTCAGCATATAAAAAATGCTCGTTTCAGCGTTTTGAAAATTCAACCACTAAATGGGTAAAGTAGTGGATGAAAGTTTTTTAAATAAATAAATACTAAAGAACTACTAAAGGGTTATTAAGGCTACATCTGCGACAATTGGTAGAAAAACTACGTGTTTCAGTGTTTCTGGAAATTTTAGCCCTTAAGGGAGTGCAACAGGAGATGAAATTTTTTTAAAAATACTGCGTTATATTAAAAAAATTTAAAGCTAAATTTGTGAAAATTGGTATTTCACTTATGTTAGATGTAAAGAAATATTTGCTAGGGTATGAAAGTTGTTATGGAACCATCTCCAAAAAAAAAAAAACACAAAAGGCTTGATTAACAAAAACTTCAGCCTCCAGCTACCAGAATCGCTTTTTGGTAAGAAGTACATTCGGAAAAGACCGCGCTTTCGTGACCTTAATTAGAGTGAAAAGCTTAGAAGTTTTGCAATTTGTGAACAACATAAAAATTCGATTAACAAGAACAAAAAAATCTCTGCAGGTCATACAGTCTATGCGATCGAAACATCGGGTGCTAAGCTAGTTCTTTATTACCAAGAGACAACAATTTTTTTCAGTTGTTGCAGAGGTTCAAAACTGTCTCCACTGATTCGTGACAGAGGTTACACCGGTGGGTCATGTTCTGTCTAGCTCGCTCAAAGGCTGCACAGGTGTCTGTAATTCCTACCGCTGCTGCTAATATCCGGTGAACCAGATCTTCTTCTGATCCAACAAGAATTCTGTAGACAAGATTGCATGTATCTAGTCACACAAAAGTGTCCAGGGCGTGAAAAGATTCTGGGAGACAACTATTAAGCAAAGCTTTCCCAGTACGTCGCGGTAAAAAAAATTACTGATTGTTGGACACTTCCGTGACGGGCGAGACAAACGTCTACAGACTGCAAACGTAAGCCAAAAATATGGGAAAATGAAATTAATTTTACTGATAACAGTTGGGAATTAAGCACACGTTTACGTCGTTGTTCAAAAATATCGTGGGGCAGAAGGCCATCAGGGCACTGACACGACTGTCGATGTCATTGCTCGACGGTAATCGACCGATCAGCTTAACAGCATTCTTACGCAAAGATTGCGGGCTTTCAAAAATAATTAATGGTGGCCCTCAACTACGTACCCTCAGACTCAGAGTTGAAATATAAAAAGTTTTGGCTGGTTTCGTTGTCTAGGGACTGAGATACGTAGTTGCCACATTACAAGCCAAATACTGCTGAGTCTACAGTGTACAATATGAATATACACATGAATCGAATGGCCGAAGGTTCCTATCACTCGGCAATTGCGAATTTTGAATGTAACAAAGAAATTTATAAATGAAAGATTGCAATTAAATAAAATCTGCAGGTACTGTTTTTAACGATTTTAAATGATGAGTACTTTAGCAGAAATACCTTTAAGAATGCTGTTTATCACTGCAAAACACTTATTGGTGTCGATGGTCCAGCATTTAAATAAAGTCCGCAGCTCGTGGTCGTGCGGTAGCGTTCTCGCTTCCCACGCCCGGGTTCGATTCCCGGCGGGGTCAGGGATTTTCTCTGCCTCGTGATGACTGGGTGTTGTGTGATGTCCTTAGGTTAGTTAGGTTTAAGTAGTTCTAAGTCCTAGGGGACTGATTACCATAGATGTTAAGTCCCATAGTGCTCAGAGCCAGAGCCATTTAAATAAAATATAAGTTGAATAACAGGGGAATAATAGATTCCTATTTCACGTAATTAGTCATGAACAACAACATAGCTCACGATATATTCACTTCTAAATGCATTATACGTCTTCACTGCAGAAGCCACGAAAATCTCACAAGTGCACAAGTCGGCACTACGAAATATTTTTATTTCCCGCGACCACGCACAAATTGCTAAACACTCTCCAAGTATTTCCTGCGACCGCCTGTCGCGCCATCCCGTCCAGCACTCCCCCGTGTCCTGTGCCACCTGATGCTCCTCCCCCACTTCCATACAGTCTCTCCATTGACTTTGGTAGTCGCATACCGTATTAACGAGCACTGTGATTGGCTAATGCGCTCCAGCCATGTCTCCAAACCAATGCACACTCAGAAACATATTCAAACACATACGAAATACTAGATTTACATTCAAATAACTTGAAATTAAATAAATATTCCTATGGCTGGACCATAAACACGCTCTAACACACATTATTAAATACATAAAAACATTAAAAACCATACATCAGACGAACAGAAACAAAAGTAGGCCAGTAGACTAATGTCTCTGTGCTTTCTAAAACACAGTAAATATTGACCAGTTTCTTCATGAATAGTATATATCAGATATAAACAAAGACATAAAAAAATATATTTATAAGCATGCTGCTACCGTTTTTTCGTGTAACTGTGGAATACTTACGGCCTGACGCAATCAATAGTAATCAGCCACTTTGACCTCCAACAACTCATGTACTATTCAAGTTACATGGTTGTAATCCATACCAATTTAGATTTACACTAATAGCTTTCTAAAGACACGTCGATCGACAAAATCGGATGAACCGTTTAGATTTTAGAAAGTCATTGCTGAGTGTTACTTGTATAATTTACAGTCAGATACTTAACTTTAAACTAATAAAGATATTTAAAATCTGATTACACCTTCAGAATCGTCGTGCAAATAATGATAATGTACGTGTTTCTTTTTAAGGCATCATGATTCCTTTGGCTATTATTAATTTCTACATGAACTGTGAAATGTCTGCCATACTGGTTTCACAAAGTCCGCTATCTTTGGCACTCCCGGCATACAAATCTCCTGCATCGACAGATAGCACAGTCCTCGACACAGTGTCAACATGAAATTCCCAGCCACGCGCTGGGGCTACCCCTCTTGCTCCGGCTAATGTCCGGCACCACGCGGTTGCTGACGAGCTCCGGCTTGCCGAGAGGCCTTTGCGGCCACGCCAACTCCGAACTTCCGAACTTCGAATATTTTCGGGGCGCCACAACTTGCCCGTTACCGCAGAAGATACACGCAAGAAACGAAATGTTCGGCAAGTCGATCTCAGGGTGGTTTAACTTAGAAATATTCCAATAAGAAACGAAACGACATGTTATGTATCCGGTCATTCTATCCTCGAATAATTCGTCAGCATCCTTTCTTTACTGGCAGTAATAGTTGAAACTCTGGAAACCATAACAGTTGTTACCACATTACTCAATGAGGTGTGCTTTTCTAAATAAACTCGACTTACACATTTCAATAAAATATAACATATTTAACTAAATACAGAGATAGATAGCAGCAGATGCTTACACTTCGTGTGATCCAACAGAGAAAAAGCGCCACAGACTAGCGAGAATAAATGAAGTACATAATCAGTTCATCCTTCTTTACTGATACTACGCATTGTTCATTTCCGCTTGGCTCTCTTGGTAAATGTCTCTGGCCAGATGATATCATTACGACTTTAATTAAAAAATGTATTTCTTTATATAGAGAAAACAGGAAACATTATTTTACCATATGTTACAGTATTAATACATTTCTACAAATACGGTTTTGAAATCAGTTTCGGGGCAAGGCATAAATGTCTTTCAGACATAAGATCACATATAACGCTTTATAGGCCGTGGCACAAGACCACCAATGTCACTCCACTTTCCTGGTAACTGTCGGTTCAAGATCGACGCACAGGACGATTGAAATGTGCCGGCGCCCCTTCACGCTAGAGCCATATGCATTGTCTTTTAGCCTCCCTGACAATGCTATGATGAGGAAATTGTAATAATGTTTGTCATTTAATGGTCTGTATAGGATGTATGGCCCAATTAAGCAGTCACCAACAGCATCTGCCTAAACATGCACGCAGAATTGCGACTGAAAAGCACGAGTAAGTGTGGCATGCAGGCTCTCTCACGCAAAACATGGGAATTGTGGAAGTAGAAGACCATTACACGCCGAATATTCCTTCATCTGTAAACAGCACAGAGGACGGAAATTTAAGATGCACCTGACGCGAAAACTGTGGCTATTCATCTGTTTCCAGGTTCTGCACACTCCATCGGTGAAATGGATTAATAACTGCTGATGAAGGACGTTCCTTACATTCGCCTGATTCGTCCCCATATCAAGCACGAGTGCTGAGAGCGATTACACCGTCTTCCGGATTAAAAAATACACAAAGATAGCGCAGGATTAGCCGAGCGGTCTACGGCGCTGCAGTCATGGACTGTGCGGCTGATCCCGGCGGAGGTTCGAGTCCTCCCTCGGGCATGGGTGTGTGTTTGTCCTTAGAATAATTTAGGTTAAGTAGTGTGTAAGCTTAGGGATTGATGACCTTAGTAGTTAAGTCCCATAAGATTCCACACACACACACACACACACAGATAATTACGACATTAGAGAAGAATGTCTGTTTTGGTGTCCCGTGCAACCTCCCAGAGTTTGTCGGCTTGAATAATTTTCCCCTGTATAGAGAGGGACCAACACCAACCAACAATATTTTTGTAGACTCCATCTCATACCTTCGCCTTGTTGCGACCGTGGGGAGCTCCTGAACATTAATCACATTTTCTTCGGCTGCCCTCGATATAGAAGGGAATCCGACTGTCTGCTTACGGAGCTGGTCCGCATGTATCAATCACGTCCTCCTAATGTGTTACTCGTGTTGTCTACGAAGAATTTACATATTTATCGAGTATTCGTGGCACTGGTTTAGAAATTTCGAATTAACTGTACCATAACTATTTTATCAGTTCCAACATTGTGTTCACAGGGAACCAGCAACTTTATTAAAGTTCTTAAAGCGTTTATTAACGATTCTGTCAACAGTTGCAGTTCTTATATTAGGCGACTAGTTTCAACTCTTACAGGTTCATTTTCAAGTCTGGCCTACTGAGCCTGCACTGGCAGTGCCCGATCTTAGTAATAAACATAAAAATGGCAACACATACTTTATAAATGTTTGCACAATGGAATGTCACAATCCATACGTGTGTCTTAGCACGTCAGAATCCAACTATAACTGTTAAGCTTAGGTTTGTGTCGTGTGTGTGTGTGTGTGTGTGTGTGTGTGTGTGTGTGTGTGTGTGTGTGTGCATGTGCGTGCGTGCGTCCCTGTATAAAGGTGCTCTTTCGCACCGTTTAAAATCTGATTGTTTACATAAGATCAGCGAACAAAAAATCAGTCGCCTCTAGAGAAATCATTACAATCAACATTAAATACCGTGTCATTCCGCCCCTAGAATTGAGAACAGACTGTATTCGCTTAGGAATAGAGTCCACAAAATTCTACAGGTACGTCGCTTTCAGGTTAAGCCATTCGCTGAGGATTTGATCGCGTAGTTCCACCCAATTGCGGGGATGTTGATGTCGGCATTTTGCCCGCTGTTCCAGCATGCCCCACAGAATTTCTGTGAGGATCAAGTTAGGTGATTCTGCAGACCAGTCGAGATGTAACAGGGTGGGGGAGTGTTTAGAGAACCAGTCATATGTTCTTCCAGCCAGATTAATGTTACTGTTGTCTTTATCTTGCGGTGTGCGCAATAGCCTCTTGCGAGGTGACGAACTCCAAACGTTCATTGCATGCAGTTTCCATCGCAGTGCTCTCTCGTCAAAAGGTTGGGATGGACCTTTATTCGCTGTCTTCAGCAATTCCTGTCAGGTATGGAAGCGATTTTCATTCAAAAGTCGTGAAATGTATCCCCTATCCCTCTCAATCAGGATCTTTTTGTGGCCACTATTGTGACGCTGTGTTTCGTGTCCACGTGTCTTACATCACTGTTAGCAGACACATTGAACAGTCCGCCTTGAAACGCGAACAAATCCAGGAACTTCACTCGCCCTAGCCATGGGCACGACCAAACAGCAGCCCCCCCCCCCGCTTTAGCCACTCTGTCATGTCTTTACATTTATCCATGTTTACGTAAATAAATGACTCACTGATCGCTACTGCGTTAATGTTCATGTAGAGGCAGTGCGCGTACGGTTGAGCACCTAACGCGATCGCTGCGCCATCTGTAATGGATTAACGATTCATCTGCACATGCGCCTTGGAGCGACTAATTTTTTATCCGATGAGCTTATTTATTTCAGTATTATACTACGACAGCGTGCATTTGTTTTTTTTTATTATTATTATTTACCAAGTAACTGCAGTTATTTTAACTTTCTAACACGTATGTTTCGACTGGCTGTATGGGTGCAACCGAAGGCGAATAAACACAAAACCAACACCATCTACAAGTATCAAGGTCACAGCTTGATTTTCTCGAGGTAATAGTTAAACATTTGTGGCTATCCATCGCAGACAACATGTACAAGCGATGGGATCAAATCATTTTCAATGTAAGGCTCAATTATGTGAATGGATTATGTAGGGCAGTACTGCAGTGCCGACCGTCCTGTAGAGTCTATTGTTCACTGGTGAGATTTCTCTCAACCGTGTTGATGTTCAACTGCCGCAGTAGCCATATTTTTGGGAGTGTAAATCTATATGCCATGTTCGCTCACTTCATCAGCATCGATTCTTGTGGCCTGGAATTTTACATCATCCATTTCAGTGGTGTTCATTCGATATGTGGTGCATTCACATTTAGATAGGAATGTCCATGTGCTTGATTTTTGTAACTGCACCTCGTGTTGTGAAGTGGTACAATGCACTCTTTAAAACAGGATCTTGTGCGCCATAAAATTAGCACACTAAAACACGGGTGTAGGAGCAGGCAGCAAGTAGGAGAATAACTTACCGTGTCGATGCCGGCGAACATCATGTCCAGCGCCATCACGATGGCGACGCGAGGGTCGTCGTTGGAGATCAGCAGCCTCTCCAGCACGCTGAGTTCTCCAGCCGACACGTCTGCTGGACCGCGTTTCTTCATGCGGTCCATCGCCTCGTTGATGCGCCGCAGTGCCACCCTGCGTGCAACAAACTTCTGAAAACGCAACTGGGTCCTTCGGTTTTTAAGCAACGAATGTGGTCTATGGTGTAGTTCTATCGGGTTAGCAGCTGAATCAAAGTGTCGTTCTGCGTCTACGTTTCAACAAGTTTTCTACTAGTCATCTTCAGGAGAAGTGAAGTACGCTGATAACCCGAGAAAACTTCATTATCGAGATTCACTCAGAGAGCCTGCAATCCCGTACATCGTACGTTGTCATCTAACAAGGGAACCTCCCCATCGCACCCCCCTCAGATTTAGTTATATGTTGGTACAGTGGATTGGCCTTGAAAAACTGAACACAGATCAATCGAGAAAACAGGAAGAAGTTGTGTGGAACTATGAAAAAATAAGCAAAATATACAAACTGAGTAGTCCATGCGCATCATAGGCAACATAAAGGAGTACGTGAGCTAAGGAGCGCCGTGGTCCGGTGGTTAGCGTGAGCAGCTGCGGAGCGAGAGGTTCATGGTTCAAATCTTCCGTCGAGTGAAAAGTTTATTTTCTTCATTTTCGTAAAGTTATGATCTGTCCGTTCGTTCATAGACGTCTCTGTTCACTGTAATAAGTTTAGTGTCTGTGTTTTGCGATGGGAACCTTGTTATGCAAGTCGCGAGCTATATTTAATGGATTCATATTGCCCACGGAATACATCTCACGTATTTAATGCACTCTCGTCCAAACTGCCAGCCAGCCAGCCAGGGAGCCTCGTTAGCAGGAATTCTCTCTCTTCCGTGCGCTGTAGTCGACTGACGTCGTTTGTTTCGATGTCTGTTTAGGTGTAGCGTCCCCATTCTACAGCGCAGTTACCTCGCATCGGACGGACGGACGGACAGGTCTGAAAATAAAAAACTAAAATTTTCACTCGAGGGAAGATTTGAACCAAAAACCTCTCCTTCCGCAGCTGCTCACGCTAACCACGGGACCACGGCGCTCCCTAGCTCACCTTATCCTTGATATTGCCTATGTTGCGCATGGACTACTTAGTTTGTATATTTTGCTTATTTTTTTCATAGTTACACACAACTTCTTCCTGTTTTCTCGATTGATCTGTGTTCAGTTTTTCCACTGTGCCAACTTATAACTAAATCTGAGGGGGATGCGATGGGGAGGTTCCCTTGTAAGAAGGAAAGCATACATACAAACCGTCAACCGCTTTCCTCGTCATATGTAAAATGGATACACACTTAAATACAATAAAATTTGCTCTTCTAATATATTGTCGTGAAGTGTTTTCGAGAAATCTATGTTAAATGTCTTACGAGTGTGCTCAATACCATACCATTGACCCAGCTGTCGAGCAGCTGCGTTATGGCAGCCGACTGATGTGGCAGACTGGAAATCTCTTAATCTTCGACCTAGTACTTGAATCTCTACAATGACAACCATTTCGCTACATTCTTTGAAATGTATAACAAGGAATCATACGCTCTCTAGTATCACAAGTGAGCCAAAACTATTTCTGTTTACTGCTGACATAGATTGTGTGCAACACTGGCACTGTTTCAGATAGTGATGCTGTTCATGGCTTATAGAAAATAAACTAACGCTAAATCGCAGTAAGACTCAGTTGTCACAGTTTCTAACACACGATTCAACAAACCTGATGTTTTCATTTCATAGGATGGGCATATGATTAGTGAAACTGAGAAGTTCAAATTTCTTGGTGTTCAGATAGTAAACTGTTGAGGAAAGCCCATGTTCTGGATCTTGTTCAAAGAGTTAATGCTACAATTTTTACTATTAGAGCCCTATCAGAAGTAAGTTATGGTTCGATACAAGAAGTAGTCTACTTTCCTTATTTTCATTCGCTTATGATGTATGGTGTCATATTGGGGTAACTTTTCCCATTCTCAAAGCGCATTTTTTGCTCAGAAACGGACCGTTCGGGCAGTCGACCCCTGTCCATTAGTCTGGGTATTCTGACACTGGCCTCTCAATACATATATTCTTTACCGGCGTTTCTTGTTAACAATATCAGCTTATTCCCATGAATTAGCAGCTTTCACTCAGTTAATACTAGGCAGAAATCCAGTCTGCATTTGTATCGCAATTCCTTGACTCTGCAGCATCCATTTTCAACAAGCTACCGCTAAATTCAAAAATCGTACCAATAATCCACGCACTAAACTGAAGAGTTTTCCCATTGGTCACTCCTTTTATATTGTCAAGCACTTTCTTGAAAAATTAAGCTGATTCCTGTGTTAAATTGTTGATTGCGTTTACTTAAAATAATGGCTTGTCGTTTTTTGGATTCATAACTATTTTATTTTAGCTGTTATTACACTACTTGTCATTAAAATTGCTACACCAAGAAGAAATGCAGATGATAAACAGGTATTCATTGGACAAATATATTATACTAGAACTGACATGTGATTACGTTTTCACGCAATTTGAGTGCATAGATTCTGAGAAATCAGTACCCAGAACAACCACCTCTGGCCGTAATAACGGCCTTGATACGCTTGGTCATTGAGTCAAACAGCTTGGATGGCGTGTGCAGGTACAGCTGCCCATGCAGCTTCAACACGATACCACAGTTCATCAAGAGTAGTGACTGGCCTATTGTGACGAGCCAGTTGCTCGGCCACCATTGAGCAGACGTTTTTAATTGGTGAGAGATCTGGAGAATGTGCTGACCAGGGTAGCACTCGAACATTTTCTGTATCCAGAAAGGCCCGTACAGGACCTGCAACATGCGGTCGTGCATTATCCTGTTGAAATGTGGCTGCACGATCCGTTACAGTCATGCGAATAAAATGCCTGTCATCTCGACTGCTAGTGATACAAGGCCGTTGGGATCCAGCACGGAATTCCGTATTACCCTCCTGAACCCACCGATTCCATATTCTGCTAACAGTCATTGGATCTCGACCAACGCGAGCAGCAATGTCGCGATACGATAAACCGCAATCGCGATAGGCTACAATCCGACCTTTATCAAAGTCGGAAACGTGATGGTACATATTTCTCCTCCTTACACGAGGCATCACAACAACGTTTCACCAGGCAACGCCGCTCAACTCCTGTTTGTTTATGAGAAATCGGTTGGAAACTTTCCTCGTGTCTGCACGTTGTAGGTGTCACCACCGGCGCGAACCTTGTGTGAATGCTCTGAAAAGCTAATCATTTGCATATCACATCATCTTCTTCCTGTCGTTAAATTTAGCGTCTGTAGCACGTCTTCTTCGTGGTGTAGCAATTTAAATGGCCAGTAGTGTACTTTTCTGCTGCAATTTCAGGTACTGACACGTTCCATTCCTTGGAGATTGGCTCCTCAATTTGGTACTACGGAACTACACGTGTAAAATAAATAAATAAAAATGTACATTATTGAGAGATGGTATATCTCAATATGACTTCACTCTAGTATATACATCTACAGTGGACATGATAATAATAAAAATTTGTGAGAAAATGAGCATTTGAAACTACCTAAGAGATTAAAACCGTGTGCCGCATAGATACCCGCACTCAGAGCCTTGCCTGTCGCAGACAGTAATCTTACAGGCTGAGCTATCAAGACACAACCCATGACCCGTTCTCACAGCTTCACTTTCGCCAGTACCTCGCTTACTATCTTCCAAACTTCACACGAGTTATCTTGCATGCCTTGTGGGTCGAATAGAATAAATCGTTTTATCCGCAGCCGAGTGTGCGCTGCTTTAAAGCTATCTAACAGGTGGGCCAAACATCTGACGTTGTTCAAGTCCCTTATATAACCTAGCAGACCTGGTAACAAAACTAAACACGAACAACGCTGATGCACTCTGGTGGTCATTTTATCTGTCAGAGAGAAGTGCGACACTAATTAATTACATACCCGGCGACGGTGTGTACGTGTACGGAGTTAAATTGACGTCTTCTGGATACTCCATTTTTTCTGTCAGACAGAGCCTATTGCAAATACAGTGTATATTACTCAAAGCAGCCACAGCCCGATATGACTTCATTGCGATATGTACACGTATCTGTCGACAAATAAATCATTGTTTTATCACGATTCCTTATTATACAGGGTGCCAATTATTGAACTATATGAAATAAAATCGTCACAACTCCTGAACGGTTCAAACGTTCAAACTGCACTGTTGGCCGCAGTGCATGATGGGAATTAGTGTGCGCATGCGTGGTTTGGTTTAGCAACGAAGGCTACTTTCATTTGGATGGGTTCGTCAGCAAGGAAAATTGGTGCATTTTGGGGACTCAGAAGAAGCATTTCGCGATCGAGAAGTCTCTTCACCTTCAACGGGTGACTGTATGGAGAGCAGTGTCCGATCACGGAATAATCGGTGCGATATTTCTTGATGGAACGGTGACCACCGGACGACAACCAAGGTTTTGGGAGATGATTTCATCCCCATTATCCAAACTGACACCGGTTTCGACAAGATGTGATTCATGCAAGACGGAGCTCGACCCCATCGAAGCAGGAGAGTGTTTGATGTCCTGGAGGAGAACTTTGGGGACCGCGGTACCCAGAGGCCGCTGGCATGGGCCTCGACTGGCCGCCATATTCTCCGGATCTGAACACATGCGACTCCTTTTTGTGGGGCTATATTAAAGACAAGATGTACAGCAATAACCCCAAAAGCATTGCTGAGCTGAAAACAGCCATGGTCCGACACTTCTGCGGGTCCTGCAGAATTTCACTCTTCGGTCTGCGCCACACCATCGCCAATGATGGCAGCCATATCGAACATGTCATAACCTAAATCCTAATATCTGTAGTAACGTTTACATGTTGAATAAAGAGCGTGCACGCCGAAGTTTGTAACTAATTTATGTTTTTTTCACGTAGTTCAAAAATTGTTACCCTGTATCTTGATTATACTTCGGTTTAAATGTATCCGATAATTATCAATATTATTTTCATTATTATTGGCGTTTGGACTCTACTCGACAACAAAGCGCCTTTTCAGAGTTCTGTTTCAGCTTTACTTTGGCGTCAGTACCACTTTTATTCTCTCAACATGCGCTCTTTTCCGCTTGTCAGACCAAGTTGTTCCAGTGTGCTTGGGTTTCTCTGCCTGTGAAATTTCTGCCTAACATTTTTTTATTTCTGGTACATCAGGTTGCGATTCTTTTACTGTCTTCGGAGCTTCTTTTATTGCACCGGTCCATTTGATTGTTTAATTTTCAGCGTTATTAAGTCTTTTTCTTAAATTCCACAGTCTGTCCAGCTAATCTGTTGCTCCATTCTTTTGATATGCACATAGAATTTTAGTCTGCGTTTTTCATATCCGAATAAATGTTGGTATACTGTACTTTGCAACTTCTTCATTTGCTCTTAGTGTGTATCTTCCTTCTTCAGTATAACTTGAACCTAAAATTTTTCTGATTGCTTTTCGTTCTTTCGTTTAAATTTCTTCAGTGTCACTCATTTTGTTTGAAATGAGTGTTTCAGTCCCATGAAGACTCTCTGGTTTGATGAATGTTGTATAGTCTAGTCTCAGTATTGTATATGTTGAGATGATTTTTTATTTCATTGGAGATATCTTTTGTAAATATAAAGACTGTTTCCCTTCTGTGGCAACGAATTTCGTAACTAATCTTTTTCCAGACCGGTCTTCTGAATGGTTTCGCCTAAGTATTTGAACTGAGAAACTCTCTATTTTCTCGTATTTAGTTCTTAGAATTTTGTGCGACCGTTTCTAGACAACGATTTTGTTTCTTCAAATAATATTTGGATACCTAGTTTTTCTACTGTTTCTTTAAGAACTTCTGTTTGCTTTCTGCTGTTTGAATGTGCTGGCATAGAATCGCCAGGTCGTCTGTAGAAGATAAGCAGTCTGTCCTAACATTGGTTGTTCCTAATTTGATCGGCTCATCAATTTTAAGCTCTAATTTAAGTTTCGGCCCTTCTGGATCATTTTTTCTCAAACACAGTTGAAAAATATTGGAGACGGTCCATCATCTTGTGTCACGGCTCTTTTAATTTCGAAATATTCTGAGATTTTTCCTTCTGAATTTGAACTTAGATTTTGTACCATTAAGTGTTTCCCAAGTAATTGCAGTGATTTAGAGGTCCAGATACTGTCAGAAGATGTTCGGTTTTTATTTTGGCGTTGTTGCAGTGATTATCGTTTTTGTTTACTTCTAGGCCTTCTGTCGCGATGTCAGCCCGTTTTGACTAATATATTGTAAGCATTATTTCCATGTGAACAAAATCGGAAACTTATGGAGGCTTTGAAATTTATTTTCGTCCACTGAATCTTGCGTAAAACTAGACTTCAGCGTCATTTGAAATTGTAAAAATGATAACTTTAGTCGATGTTCTAATTCTGTCGTATAGCTAGTTTGACGGCATAAGACTGACGTTACAGTTCACCGTAATAAATCAAGCAGTTTCAGATGAAGGTGTTTAGTTCCAAGTGAGATAGGGAAGTTACTGAAAAAGTGAACGGGGAAATAGGTGGCGCTAACCTCAAATGACACCGCATTTTCGTCTCTGTGTAAGAGTATACTGGTGACACTAATGGTGACCGTATCGAACTGCGGTAGACAACATGTATTCCTCCTGCTATAGGCCTGTGAGGTTCCTTTTAGTTGCTCACTTCGTTGACAATCACTCACCTCCTTGCCGTCAATCATAAAATCTTCTACAGCAATAAAACTTATTTATTTCTAAAAAGTGAAGCACAACCCGCTTTCAGGATATGTATCCCATCTTCAGCTACATATTAAAATGTGAGTCCACAGAGCATGCATAAATGAGGTTGAAATATGTTAAAATAGTGTATCCCTGGTACACAACCCAAAGTTGAAAGTTTGGGCATTTCAACTTTGCGTTGGGCTTGGTACGGGTCTGACTTGCGTCTATGCAGCACTGTGTTCGAAAGACTGGCCACCTATCCCTTTGCGAATCTAGGTGTGGCGCGCCCCTAAGCGCTGACCGTTGTTCTCTTCTGTGAGAGTCTTTTGGGGCTGAGCTGATCTGGAGAAGGAGACCAAACTGCGACGTCATCGGTCTCATCGGATTCTGGAAGGAAGTCGGCCGTGCCCTTTCAAAGGAACCATCCCGGCATTTGCCTGAAGCGATTTAGGGAAATCACGGAAAACCTAAATGAGGATCGTCGGACGCGAGATTGAATCGTCGTCCTCCCGAATGCGAGTCCAGTGTGCTAACCACTGCGCCATCTCGCTCTGTGGGCTTTTGGCAGACCTAGGATTGAAGAGGATATCCTGCGCAAACAGGGAGGTAATTCGAAGTGTGACTGCAGATGGAGACCATAGATTACTGGTGGGACAATGGAAAATGAATCAGTGTGTGAAAAATAGAAAACGCAAGAAAGTGATGAGGATACGGGACTGGAAACTGAAGGAGGGTTAAAGTGCTGGGAAGTATAGAGAATTAATCACACAAAAATTTCCAAAAGAAGTTATCTGCGACGTAAAAAAAGAATGGAGTTTCTTCAAAGACACGTTAGTCGTAGCAGCACAAAAAGTATGTGGTAGAACATCTGGAAAGGAAAAAGTAAGACAGACAAGTTGGTGGGATGATACCACAGTCCAAGCAGTTAGGAGAAAAAAAATGGAGCATGGAGAAAGTGGCGCAAAACTAAAAATGACGAGGACCATAAAAGATATATAGAGGAAAACAGGAAGTACAAAGAAATAGTGGAAACAGCAAATAAAAAGGCATGGCAAGAGTTTACAAAAAAACTTGAAGAAGATGTGAAGAGCAATAAGAAAATATTCTATAAAATGATTAAATCATAAAAGGAAGGCTTCGGAAGAACCACTAAAGATGGAAACAGAGGATGGTACTGTGATTGAAGATCCAGGGATCTCTGGAGAGAACACTTTAAGACCCTGTTAAACGCTGAGGAGCAGGTACACGAGGAAACGACAAATAATGGAGAAATTGTGAGAAGTTGAGAAACAGAATTAGGACAAATTACACGGAAAAAATGGAAATAGCTGTGAAGAAGATGAATGGGGGGAAAGCCTCAGGACCTGATGAAGTATCAGTGGACATGATAAGAGCAGCAGGTCCATTGGGAATGCAATGGCTGTGTAGAGTACTATCAAGTGTGTGGAGAAATAGTACAATACCTAACGATTGGAGAAGAGGAGACATTGTTCCCCTCTTCAAAAAAGGCGATAAAAGACTTTGTAAAAACTACAGAGAAATAACCTTAGTTATGAGTCATACATCCAAGATTTTTGAAAGAATTTTACTAAATCGAATGAGTGAAAAGATAGAGGAGCTGAGGGAAGAACATCATGGGTTTAGGAAAGGAAGAAGCACGATCGACCTGACATTTTCCATCCGTCGACTGTTGGTTGGGGAGTATAACAAATGGGTGATAATGGTTTTTATAGACATAGAAAAGGCATATGACTCAGTCAACAGGGAAAGACTCTGGGAAGAAATGAAGAAGATAGATATAGAAGATGGATACATTAATGTAATAAAGACAGTGTACAGAGGACACAATTGTAGAATTAGAACACCATTGGGGAACTCTGAATACTACGAAACAAGACATGGACTTAAACACGGATGTAGTCTACTTCCTGCACTTTTTAATGTTGTGATGGACGTAATGAATAGGGAAGTTAAAGATATAGTAAAATAAAAAGACAAAAATATGATTTTTGAAGATGATATTGTAATATGGGGTGGTAAAGTGGAAGATGTACAGTTACAACTGAATGAGTGGAAGGAAATAATGAAAAGGTATAGATTAAAATAAATAAAGATGAGGGTGGAGCAATGGTATTTGGAGGAGACAAAGGGATAAACGGAAATATTACTTTGAATGGAGAGCCCCTCAAAGTGGTAAACAGTTTCACTTATTTAGGGAGTGAAATATTTAGTGATGGAAGAATAAACAATGACATTAATAGGAGCTTACAGAAGGGAGGCAATTTCTATCAAACAATAAAACACCTGATCTGGAATAAGGAAGTTTCAGAAAAAGCAAAACTCCTTATGTATAAGAGTTATTACTTCCCTATTGTCACCTATGGAGGAGAAACATGGACAGTGACAGAAAGTGACTAGAGGAGACTGCAACCAGGGGACATAAAATTTCTTAGAGCAGTTAAGGGAAAAAGAAAAATGGACAGAGTAAGGAATATAGATATTAGAAAGGACCTTAAACAAGAAACTATGAGAGAAGAAATTGAAAAAAAAAGAGATTAAGATGATACTGGCATGTTAAGAGGATGCGTGGGCAGAGAATACCCAAAATTATGGAAGAACTAAACATGGATGGAAAAAGACCTAGAGCGCTCCCGGAACAGGGTGGAAAACGGGAGTGAGAATATCTGTGGAAAGGAGAGGTGTGTCCTGGCAGCAAGTGGAGGAAGAAAAGTGGTGGGAGGACCGAACCAAATGGAGAGGACTCGTCAGCACCCAGACCCGGCAGTAGCTGGAGCGGGATCCGAATGTAGATAGATCTTGCACAAGCCATGTACCAGGGATGCACTATTTTAACATATTTTAACCTCAGTTATGCATCCTTTGTGGACTCAAGCTTTAAAACGCACCTGAAAGTGGGATACATGCCCAGAAAACGGGTTGTGATGTCCTTTTTAGAAACAAGTAATGTTATGATTGACGGTGAATAACAGATGTGGATGTCCCGTCGAGAGAAAAGTGTGCCTCCCCTTGTCTATGTAGATCGTTACATCATTAGTATTATTTGAGGATCGGTTGGGGGAGGTTCATTAAACAAAGTGAATTGAGATGTCACTTTTTTTATTGTATACTTTGTCGACATGTATTATGGTAAGAATCACGCTACGGGATTCGGATAAAACTTCAGCTTCCATGAATGATTCAATCTTGGTGGACATTATCTACTTGCTAATTATTGTCCAATATCTTTCCGAGAAGCGACCGTAAGATTCGTTACACTATTTGGCTTTCTTTTTAATACTTCATTCTACAGCGTGTTACTACACAGAACAAAATCAGTAGCACAAGTAATAGTCCATTTGAATCGGACAATTTATGGTTCGTTCCTCAAATATTTGTTCTGCTGGAGTGCCTACGGAAAGCAGAGCATGAAAAACAGGACACACCTTACTGTTCAGTGGCTATGGAAGTAATATCTAAACGTAAATAGCATTTCTGTCGAATTTTCAGCGAGCCAATGCTTTCATGCTTTTACGGTGAGCCCATACTAATAACCACAAACCCAATGAGGGAGAATAAGAACGGCGTTGAAAATGTGAGAACTTTGAACAGTGGAACATAAGAAGCCCCCAAACTTATACCATAGATGATTCAGAGCACTCTTTTCTTAGCTAAGAAAATTCTCTGAAAATTCACAATATTGTACTGAAAGAAAAACAGTCATCTTATAGGAGGCTGTAGAGTGAAAACAATCAAAATAAACCAGAATCTGTGGAGATTACTCTAACGGTGCAAACAGCAACACTCACCGATCCTTAATGAGGTGCTCTATCATCTGATATAAAAAATTATAGGCTACTTCAGCTCCTCCTAAATACATGCGTAATAAAGTACTGTGGCGTTCAAACCAACATTCAGTTTGAGAACGGCTTTACCAATGTTTACCCTATTGATCCAACTGGCTTCTTGCGGCGCTGCCAGTACTCTTTTTTCGTTCTATTAACATTTGTGAACATCCCAAAGAACCAAACAGAGCTCAAGAATATCAGTTTTCTCTTGCTTGGAGAGCGCTACTGTTCTTTATTTTATTCCAACACCGGTTTCGGCTTTTATATGGCTCTGAGCACTATGGGACTTAACATCTGAGGTCATCAGTCTCCTAACTAACCTAAGGACATCACACACATCCATGTCCGAGGCAGGATTCGAACCTGCGACCGTAGCGGTCGCGCGGTTCCGGACTGAAGCGCCTAGAGCCGCTCGGCCACAACGGCCGGCCGGTTTTTATACTGAAGCAATTGTCTAGTGGAATCTGAAACTGATATTGTAAATGCCACCAAAAGTTGTACATAATGATTTAATGAACATTTAAATAATATACATAAGGGGAAAGTAAGAGTTAGGCCATTAAAAACTTTCTTAATTTTACGCATGTACAGTATTAGTTCAGAAAAAAATAAAAGAAAAATTTAGCTTACATTGGCGAGTCACAGTCAAATGATTAAGAAAGTAAAATCGGGTCGATTTAAAAGTGATTTAACCAACAACATCGCAGGAATAATGGGACTCTCACGATTACAAAAACAATAAATTTTGATAAATTTAAAATATTGACATGCTTTAACATTAAAAGGAATTATATTTTGACGTATTATAAGTTTTAGATTGCATGCTTTACCAATGAAAAGCTAAAGGTAGTTTTCTATATCTCATGAGATTCTAAAATAGTCGGAGTGGACGGTACATAAAGTTACGTCTTTAAGCGTGAGCGGGCGAAAGTTAAAGTTAGAACGCTAGATCTACAGAGGTCTCTGGCGTTATCTTGGGCGCAAAGTGTGCTCCTTACGTGATAAAGACGTGTTTACTAACATCTGAACGCAAAACGAAATTGCGGAGTGCTTTCAACGGAAGCTGTCAATAACGATGTGGTATATGTAATCTCCAGAGTCCACAGCTGTAGCTGAGGGCCGTCAGGGGGATACTAGTTCGGTTCACGGAACTGCGAGGGATTTTTCTTTGCTGGGAGAACTGATATGAAATGCACACAGCGTCATGAGGTCAACTGAGGAGCTTCTCGACCGTTTAGTAGTGGCTGAAACGTCAAGAAACAGATAACGACCGAGAGGGCGGTGTGCTGACAACATGCCCATCCCTAGTACGCGGAACTTTACGTTTTTTTGTCAGTTCAGAAAAATCATGTATCTTAGTGAGCACTTTTCGCTTAACGACGTTTCCTTGGATTGTTGCAGGGGAAGATAAACGTCTATTCTTCATATACGTCCGTAAAGTATCCCTTCTAAATTGTATGAAGAATTACGAAGTTGTTTTCGGTACTGTGCACCGTGCGGCTGTCTTATATGAGGTGACCTGCGAAGACGGATTTACTTCCTATGTTTTTCCTTTTCATTTCTGTGTGTTCTTTGTATCGCGTTTTAAAATTACTTCCTGTTTGTCCGTTGCGCTTTACAGTGAGATTAGTAATATGTGCATAGCATCGTTCCGATATAAGTCTTGCGTTGTGTTAATGTTGTGTGTTAAAAGATGTAGCAATGAAGATTCTGATTTATAAGCTACGTGTAGATCATGCTTTTTTTTAAAAAAAAATCTGAGTTTATATCAGGCCTGGCCGTAGAAATGAAATGATACAACTTGTTTTTTTACTTGCTTTCTCATTTTGTTAAGATTGATTTCTTTCAGGCTAAATGAAATTACAAATTTTGTCAACTACCAAGCTCTGACAGCCGTTATTCTGGGGCGTATTTCGCCATCAGTTAAGTTCCTTTTTTACTTCAGCAGCAAACAGTCGCAGTTTAAGGAATTTACTTATTGTAGCTAGGAACGCCCTTTTGTTTTGAGAATGACGACACGATGAATGAGGAATGATTAGGGAATGAGACACTTAAAGTAGTAAATGAGTTTTGCTATTTGGGGAGCAAAGTAACTGATGATGGTCGAAGTAGAGAGAATATAAAATGTAGACTGGCAATGACAAGGAAAGCGTTTCTGAAGAAGAGCAATTTGTTAACATCGAGTATAGATTTAAGTGTCAGGAGTTGTTTCTGAGACTATTTGTATGGGGTGTAGCCATGTATGGAAGTGAAACATGGACGATAAATAGTTTGGACAAGAAGAGAATAGAAGCTTTCGAAATGTGGTGCTACAGAAGAATCTAATGAGGAGGTATTGAATAGAATCGGGGAGGAGTTTGTAGCACAACTTAACTAGAAGAAGGGATCGGTTGGTAGGACATGTTCTGAAGCATTAAGGGATCACCAATTTAGTACTGGAGGGCAGTGTGGAGGGTAAAAATCGTAGAGGGAGACGAAGAAATGAATACACTAAGCAGATTCAGAAGGATGTAGGCTGCCGTACATACTGGGATATGAAGCAGCTTGCACAGGATAGAGTAGCATGGAGAGCTGAATAAAACCAGTCTCAGGACTGAAGACCACAACAACAACAACGTCGGAAGATTTAGGTTTATGATAAATTCCAAAAGCATGACTAGGCTGATTCATAGTAATAGAATGATCTAAAAAATTAATGCTTTTATCCCGATGGTGCTCAACTGTAAAAGTAATATTTTGGTGTATATTACTAAAGGCGCTTGCAAATTGGTCGATATTTTGTTGCGAGCCACAGAATGTTCTATGAAACCCAACCCAGTTATATTGATCTTATTGGAGGAAAGCAAAGAATGTCATCAACATATCGTTTGTAGTACGCTATATAGACAGTAACTTCAGGCTGGTATTTAAAAAAATTTCTTTTTCACTTGCTCGTATATAGTAACGTGCAAGCGCGCTACATTGCGAGACCGAGAGGTTGGTTCAAGTGGGATCGAATCCACGCGGCGGATTAACAACTGCAGGCTAGTACACAGTCCATCCTGAGAGTGGTTTTTAGGCGGTTTCCTACACACGTTTAAACAGATGTTTGGCTGATCTCGAAATTTCGCCTCAGAGAATATGGTACACAGCAGTTACAATACGATAATATACAGGAAAACAGTAACACAATTCACAGAGATATAGCGCACTGAACTTCCCTCCCTGAGATCACCTTGACGGTTATGACGTCGGGATGTGTGCCTGGATGCAAAGTTACATAATGTAATAAAATTTGCCAAATCGTGAAAAAGCGGTCTACATCCCTGAGGCAGAACAAATGCTAGGGAAGAAGAAAGAAGAAGAACATTTGAAGAATTTATTTCCCAAATGATCGACGAAGATAGCCGCTCGTGTAGGTGCCAAAGGAGGCCCATAGTTAATCTACCCTTTCGAAGGTAGTTTTTTTTTTTTTTGGAAAGATGAGAAGTGTTGGTATAGTATTACATCTAGTAACCTGATAATTGTAGTAATTGCTTTGGGGGAAGGGGGTGGAGTATCTTCAGTGTTAGCAGTTAATTTAATTGATGTTGTCATATCGTTTATAACCGTTAGTGTACATATTTGTGGCCGGCCGCGGTGGTCTAGCGGTCCTAGGCGCGCAGTCGGGAACCGCGCGACTGCTACGGTCGCAGGTTCGAATCCTGCCTCGGGCATGTATGTGTGTGATGTCCTTAGGTTAGTTAGGTTTAAGTAGTTCTAAGTTCTAGGGGACTGATGACCACAGATGTTAAGTCCCATAGTGCTCAGAGCCATTTGAACCATTTGAACATATTTGTGACCGCTTGTGAAGTAAAATAAAGAACCTTTTAGTAATTGGTGCGGTAAGTGATTGACTCAAAATGTGTCGTTAGAGAGCCCTGTACGTGTTCTCCTCCAAACATATACTTTCTGCTCAGAGTTCTAGCAGCAGATGGAAGCCTTCCGTTCTCAGTGCAGCGGATCACACGAGACGGGGCCAGCTGGTGAGCTCCACTTACTGGTAGAAGTAGTCCTGCGCCTTGACCATACGCCTCCAGTTGGGCGTGCTGATATACCGCCAGGGCGAGGGCTGCAAGTCCAGCTTGAGCATGCAGTCGAACACGGTGTGTGCCGCCTCGATCATCCGCTGCGGTTCCGAGTCTGGGGGCAGGTTACCCTCCAGGCAGCCGAGGCGCGTGTCCAGGGCCACCAGGGAAATGGCTGTAAGAAAACAGTAACAGCTAGTGGAGACGGGATCAAACGCAAAAATTCAGTTCTGAACAGTATGCATCAAGCGACAATGGTAAATGGCCTCACGTCCCAGGCAAATGGCCTCAGGGCCCAGGCTGGAGCTTCGCCAAAGGGTTGAGGAAGATTTCCAAATGTCTCATAGGAACCCGAGAAATAAGGAGAGGAAGATGACTGGGAAAATTATCAATTCCAAAACTGGGAATGTACTCGAACTGAAGTACACACTGCCTACACTGATCTGAATTCACAACAAAATGACAAGACTAAAAGTGAGTCAATTATACACTCATCAGAAAAAGTTTTGCATGAGCCATTTATTTCGAAATTCATGGCACAAAAATTAGCTGAAAACCCTATGTGTTTATTCATTTGCATTGTGTTCAGGTCACCAAATTAAATCAACCAACATTTGTGTAAAGACAAAACTGTGTGTCAATAAAATTCTTCTGGGCTGTTGACCGCATTGTCAAGATATAAAATTGTCCGACGTTTCGGCCACTATTGGAAGAGACCTACCTCAGGACTGTGCTGAGCTGATTGCCATCGGACATAGACTACTGGCCATTAAAATTGCTACACCTCGAAGATGATGTGCTACAGACGTGAAATTTAACCGACAGGAAGAAGATGCTGTGATATGCAAATGATTAGCTTTTCAGAGCATTCACACAAGGTTGGCGCCGGTGGCGACACCTACAACATGCTGACATAAGGAACTTTTCCAACCGATTTCTCATACACAAACAGCACTTGAGCGGCGTTGCCTGGTGAAACGTTGTTGTGATGCCTCGTGTAAAGAGGAGAAATGCGTACCAACACGATTCCGACTTTGATAAAGGTAGGATTGTAGCCTATCACGTGCTGGATCCCGACAGCCTCCTATCACTAGCAGTCGAGATGACAGGCATCTTATCCGCATGGCTCTAACGGATCGTGCAGCCACGTCTCGATCCCTGAGTCAACAGATGGGGACGTTTGCAAGACAACAACCATCTGCACGAACAGTTCCACGAAGTTTGCAGCAGCATGAACTATGAGCTCGGAGACCATGGCTGCGATTACCCTTGACGCTGCATCGCACACAAGAGCGCCTGCGATGGTGTACTCAACGACGAACCTGAGTGCACGAATGGCTAAACGTCACTTTTTCGGATGAATCCAGGTTCTGTTTACGTCATCATGATGGTCTCATCCGTGTTTGGCGACATCGCGGTGAACGAACATTGGAAGCGTGTATTCGTCATCGCCATACTAGCGTATCACCCGGCGTGATGGTATGGGCTGCCATTGGTTACACGTCTCGGTCACCTCTTGTTCGCATTGACGGCACTTTGAACAGTGGACGATACATTTCAGCTATGTTACGACCCGTGGCGCTACCCCTCATTCGCTCCCTGCGAAAAGCTACATTTCAGCAGTATAATGCGCGACCGCATGTTGCAGGTCCTCTACGGGCCTTTCTGAATACAGAAAATGTTCGACTGCTGACCTGGCCAGTATATTCTCCAGATCTCTCACTAATTGAAAACGTCTGGTCAATGGTGGCCGAGCAACTGGCTCGTCACAATACGCCAGTCACTACTCTGATGAACTGTGGTATCGTGTTGAAGCTGCATGGGCAGCTGTACCTGTACACGCCATCCAAGCTCTGTTTGACTCAATGCCCAGGCGTATCAAGGCCGTTATTATGGCCAGAGGTGGTTCTTCTGGGTACCGATTTCTCACGATCTATGCACCCAAATTGCGTGAAAATGTTATCACATGTCAGTTCTAGTATAATATATTTGTCCAATGAATACCCGTTTATTATCTGCATTTCTTCTTGGTGTAGCAATTTTAATGGCCAGTAGTGTATTTATACTCGTATATTGACAGTGCGGTCAGTAACGTACGAAAATTTTAATGACAGGGACTACGGCCGCGGAAGCCTACGCTTCCATTCGACAAAACCGTCTGCTTCCCATGGTTTTTACACAGCACTCGTGAGCAACGACAGTACAGAGTGGAACGTCCCCTGGCTCGAATGCAGGCTTGAATCCGTCGTGGCATTACGTCAATGAGATCATCAACACAGCCCTGGCTCAAATTGTCCCACTCTTCAATGGATATTTTGCGTGAGTCGCGCGGTGTATGTGGTCGTTGTTGACGTCGTAAAACAGCTCGTTTCAATCGGCGTCACACATGCTCGATTGGGTTAATATGAAGGAAACATGCAGGCTACTCCGTTCTGGTGATCCTACCATGCCAAAGGAATGTGTGTCACGAGAACAGAATGATGAGCAAATGAGTTATCATCCATACAGATGAAACTGTCACAAGAGTGTTGGCAACATGGTTCCATTGGTTGGTTCCAGAACCTCGTTCATGTGCTGTAGAGCAGTGACATTGCCCTCAACAACCGTGAGAGGTGTACCATGGCCCCACGAAATGTCACCTAGGAACATCACTCCACAATCAGCTTTTTGCATATCTGGAATACAGTATACGAGGCGTTCAATATTACCAGCCTGTTTTCAACACGGTGCCTCAGATTATCAGGGTACAAACCGATTCAAGCTCAGTCCATAAATCGACATCGAGCGTGGGGCACCCTTCTCAGGATATCTTGTCCATCTGGAACGCAGTCCATTGCGTTGTGGTGTACGACGTACGACGTGGTCTTCACCATGCCATGACTGGCACCATGTAATCGTCTCCTAACAACTGGCATCTTGTAATCGTCTCCTAACAGTCTGATGCGAAGGTGACGTTCTGTAGCCTCTTTGAACGCCAAATTAAATTGGGGAAGCATTGAGCCCACCGTTCATTTGACAGAAAAGTCGTAGATATCAATCATCCTGTGCAACTGTCGAACTTGGACAGTCTGTGTGATGTAAGTCCTCAACACTACCCGTCAACTGGAACCGATCCCATGTCCGCACCACACCACTGTGTCTCGGGTGCACACGTCGGGCAACTTCCCTGGTTGACAAGCCTTCTGCTCGTAACGTTATGAAGCGGACCCCATCACTGGTCACAGTGATGGATGCTCACTCTACTCTTGTACATAAGTCCCTAATGCGTCGCTACTGTTGCTTTACTTTCAGTTGAAATGCTGGAATCCATTCAAGCGTGGCGTTCTACCCATGGGCAGCGCTCTTGGTAATTACATGTTTAAAAACAATGTCAGGGCCGACCTTCCGATTGGTACAGGAGCAGTCACAATAGCAACACATTTGCAAGACGTATTAGGGTGATGCAACACTTTTGTTGATGCATGTCTTGTATCACTGTTACACTTACTCAGAATAAAATCCTGGCTCTGTGCCCAACAGAAAAAAAAGCAGCAGCAGCAGGCTCCAAGTCCCTATGAGACACTGTGGTTAGAAAAGTCTCGCCCCCTCCTCCCAGAATTCAGTCAGATAATTGAAAAGAACTGACGTTGAGAGCACCCTTTCCTCTGGTTCTGATTCCAGACCACCGCTCTCCCCCACCCACCCCCCCACCCCCCACCCCGCTGCCCCCCCAATACTTTGCCATCTACGTGGAGAGAGAAAGATTCTTTCGATTGGCGGTCGATGATGTCTGTGGTGTAGTGTTTTCATATTTTCTTCTCCCACAGCTTGCCTCTCAGCTTAAAGCATTGCTTCAGTTATTGTAGCTTGGTGGATGATTTTACTGCCTAGTTTGTGTTCTGGCTCCCGGCCAACGTAAGCAATAGTCAGCTCTTTTCATAGCTCCAGAAACACACGAAAAATCTATTTCCTTCTTTTGTTTTTGACCAGTGTACCATTCACGTTTGGTTGTCACAAAGAGCAGGTGTAGGGTTTGTTAAAACAGATTCTTTTTCTGTCCCTTATGTTCAGCATTTAGTCTCTAGCTCCCGTAACACACAGCACATGTGCCCATTACTGTAAAGATTTATTTCTCAGTTTTTTGTTTGATAATTACTCTTCAGCTTCGAGAACGCAGCATACACTGAGGTGACGAAAGTCATGGGAACCTCCCAATATCGTATCAGATCTCCTTTTGCTCGGCGTAGTACAGCATCCCGGCGTAGCATGGACAGAATAAGTCGTTGGAAATCCCCTGCAGAAATATTGAACCATGCTGCGTCTACAGCCGTCCATAATTGCGAAAGTATTGCCAGTACAGGATTTTGTGTATGAAATGACTTCTGGACTATGTCGCAGGAAAGTTCGATGGGATCCCTGTCGGGCGATCTGCATGGCCAAATCATTCACTCAGAGTGTCCAGAATGTTCTTAAAACCAATCGTGGACAGTTATGGCCCGATGACTTGGCGTCGTTGTTTAGAAATATGAGGTTCATAAATTCCTCCAAATTATCTCGAAGTAGCCGAACATAACCATTCCGAGTCAATAATCGGTCCAGTTGGACCAGAGAACCCAGTTCATTCCATGTAAATACTGCCCACACTATTGTGGAATCACCACCAGTTTGTGCAGTGCGTTGTTCAGAACTTGTGTCCATGGCTTCGAGGGGTCTACGCCACACTCTACCCCTGTCATTAGCTCTTGTCAACTGAAATCGGACTCATCTGACTAGGCACGGTTACCTAGTCGTCTGAGGTCCAACCAATATGGTCACGATCCCAGGAGAGGCATCGCAGGTGACGTCGTGTTGTTAGCAAAGGCACTCGCGTCAGTCGTCTGCTTCCTTAGCCCATTAACGACTAACTTTGCCCCATTGTCCTAACGGCTACATTCTTCGTATTCATTTCTGCCGCTATTTCACGCAGACTTGCATTTCTGTTAGCACTGACAACTGTACGCAAACCCCGCTGCTCTTGGTCGTTAAGTGAGGCCGAAGCGCACTGCGTGGCCCATGGTGAGAGGTAACGCCTGAAATTTGGTATTCTCGGCAAACTCTTGACACTGTGGATCTTGGAATACTGAATTTCTTAACGATTCCCGATATATCATATCCCACACATCTAACTCCAAGCACCATACCGCGTTCAAAGTATGTTAATTCCCGTCGCGTGGCCACAATCAAGTCGGAAACCTTTAACCTTTTCAAATGAATTATCTGAGTACAAGTGACAACTCCGCCAATGCGTTGCCCTTTTAGGAATGTACCCTGTGTACACGATACTACCGCTTCCACCTCAGTGTGTAACACCGATAAACGATAGATTTATGTATATTTCGTATAAGTTCTCTGCTGACATTGTGCACCAGAGTATCTGCACAGTCAACATCTTTGGTTGAGTAAATGTGTAATAGGTATGTTAGTTATTCTGGCGTTTTAAGAAATTATATTGTAACCGTACCTCTGGTTTTATATGTACACTACTGGCCATTAAAATTGCTACACCAAGAACAAATGCAGATGATAAACTGGTATTCATTGGACAAATATATTACACTAGAACTGATATGTGATGACATTTTTACACACTTTGGGTGCATAGATCGTGAGAAATCAGTACCCAGAACAACCACCTCTAGCCGTAATAACGGCCGTGATACGCCTGGGCATTGCATCAAACAGAGCTTGCATGGCGTTTACAGATACAGCTGCCCATGCAGCTTCAACACGATACCACAGTTCATCAAGAGTAGTGACTGGCGTATTGTGACGAGTCAGTTGCTCGGCCACCATTGACCAGACGTTTTCATTCGGTGAGAGATCTGGAGAATGTGCTGGCCAGGTCAGCAGTCGAACATTTTCTGTATCCAGAAAGGCCCATACAGGACCTGCAACATGCGGTCGTGCATTATCCTGCTGAAATGTAGCGTTTCGCAGGAATTGAATGAAGGGTAGAGCCACGGGTCATAACACATCTGAAATGTAACGTACACTGTTCAAAGAGTAGTCAATGCGAACAAGAGGTGACCGAGACGTGTAACCAATGGCACCCCATACCATCACGCCAGGTGATACGCTAGTATGGCGATGACGAATACACGCTTCCAATATGCGTTCACCGCGATGTCGCCAAACACGGATGCGACCATCATGATGCTGTAAACTGAACCTGGATTCATCCGAAAAAATGACGTCTTGCCATTCGTGCACCCACGTTCGTCGTTGAGTACACCATCGTAGGCGCTCCTGTCTCTGACGCAGCGTCAAGGGTAACCGCAGCCATGGTCTGAGCTGATAGTCCATGCTGCTGCAAATGTCGTCGAACTGTTCGTGCAGATGGTTGTTGTCTTGCAAACGTCTTCATCTGTTGACTCAGAGATCGAGACGTGGCTGCACGATCCGTTACAGCCATGCGGATAAGATGCCTGTCATCTCGACTGCTAGTGATACGAGGCCGTTGAGATCCAGCTCGACGTTCCGTATTACCCAGCTGAACCCACCGATTCCATATTCTGCTAACAGTCATTGGATCTCGACCAACGCTAGTAGCAATGTCGCGATACGATAAACCGCAATCTCGATAGGCTACAATCCGACTATTATCAAATGGTTCAAATGGCTCTGAGCACTATGGGACTCAACTTCTGAGGTCATTAGTCCCCTAGAACTTAGAACTAGTTAAACCTAACTAACCTAAGGACATCACAAACATCCATGCCCGAGGCAGGATTCGAACCTGCGACCGTAGCGGTCTTGCGGTTCCAGACTGCAGCGCCTTTAACCGCACGGCCACTTCGGCCGGCCGACTATTATCAAAGTCGGAAACGTGATGGTACGCATTTCTCCTCCTTACACGAGGCATCACAACAACGTGTCACCAGGCAACGCCGCACTACTGCTGTTTGTGTATGAGAAATCGGTTGGAAAAGTTCCTTATATCAGCACGTTGTAGGTGTCGCCACCGGCGCCAATCTTGTGTGAATGCTCTGAAAAGCATCACTGTATCTTCTTCCTGTCGGTTAAATTTCGCGTCTGTAGCATGTCATTTTCGTGGTGTAGCATTTTTATTGACCAGTAGTGTACTACTCTGTGGATGTAGTAATTCGTAAAAACTCTGTATATTTTATTGCTCCATAACTAGGGAAGCTAACTATAAAATCTTTACTAAAACCCCGCCGCTACGGAAGTAGTTTGGCGGGACTGTAGAAGATGGACTTGGCGCGCAAGGCGCTTGATTTCTTTGTGGCGTGTGGCATGTCCTAGTTCTGACCGTGATACTGAATGGTCAGCAGCAGCCTTGGTTATCTATTGTGGTTAATTTGGATATATAAATTGAGGCAAGAACAGCTTGCGATTGTAAATTAGCCTCGGATGGAATGTAAAGTGGTCTATCTTCGACCATAATATAATTATTGGCGCTGTTTTGTTAAATTTAGGGTGGCAAGAATAGTTATACCAGCGCGTTGCTAACATCAAGAACCATGGGGTTGCTTTACGGCCAATTTTGTAGCCACTGTAATTCGCCACAAGCGCCACCAGCTTCAGCAGTACTGTTATCTAAATATGTACATCCAATGGACCAGTTACTATATATTGAATAGTAAGTTTTTATGGAACTCATAACTTACGTGTGTGGACCCATTATTATCCCCAGTCACATTCGTAGATAGGGTCCTTTCCAAGTGAGCTAAGTCCGAGTGTCCTGTTTTCTATTAAACTGACAATTTTGGCACTGCAACATTTTGCAGTCTTACTAATTTTTTGGAGTATGATGTTTGGTTAGTTTACATTACAAAATGATTTATTCCACATAATTTTTCATCTTAAAGTTTCCTAAAATGTGTTAATAAAGAAATCTTTATCATTAAATAGGAAGCTGCCATTAAAATAATCAATGAGAAAAATATTAAGTTCTTATAACTACCTGTAAGTAAAAGCTATTAAAAGACAGCAGTATTATTTATCTTTGAACAGGTTTGTAATCTTGTAATTGTTTATTTCTTTGTGTACATTGTTTTACATGAGTTTTTCAAGTTATGCAGTCATTTACAAAGCCATTTTGACTTTTGAGTCCAATGAGAGACTAGTTGCTAGGTCCCCTCGTTAATTGTTAAACAATTTTTGCATTAATCATTAAACTTCAAGTTGTTATTAAAGGTATTTGCCATTTTCTTAATTTTGTGTGTTACCGTTTACAACCGATTACGGTTCTTCAAACCACACCAGTTTAAGGGACCCCATAAGCTACTTATCTTGTGGGATGTATGAAAGTAAAGAATCCTTCTGAGCAAGTGTAGCAATCAGTACAATCATTTAATCTGCACCAAAACTTTTCTTACAAATAATAACTGTACTGCCCATTTGTATAGAGTAACTTCATGTGAAGATTTGTGAAGCCCATAGTAATCAGTACTGTTTCAAAATCATGATCTTTTTTGTGATCGTTAATTAAAGTAATAGTAGTTCATGCTATTGCCAGTCAAACTTTGTTAGTAAACCTTTATGTATTTGTTTATTACACTGCGTAGTAGTTTTTGCCAATAGCAAGTGTGTGTATTGCTGCATTTATTGCCCATTCTATGTTCTGTATAATGGTTAGATGTGTTGTTTGCTAGGGCAAGTTACTGTATAATATTAAGAGCAACTGTGTTAGAAAAGATTAGTTAGGGTATAAAGTGAGGTTAGTTTTCTTAGGCGAAGTTTATTTCCGCTTTGCCATAAAGCTTGATACCGCATTGCCTAATTAGGCAGGCGACCGCATGTATATATAATTACGGCTTACTTTCGTATTAGAAGAACGTCAGTTCAAAACCCGTTTACTTTGCTATTGTTACTGTTTCACCAACGTGGCGATTACGATATTATAGTTAGATTATTTGTCATAGGTACTGTCACGGTCAGGCTAAACCTTCACAGGAGATTAACATTATCAACGATTGCCAATTTCGTAAGGGCTGATACTGTTACAAGTGTGCATGTGTTGACTGTTTCAGAGCTCCTTTTGATTATAAAACTATGAATACCTTCCTTTAGTACAGCCCTTTCGGTTGACGTTGCACTCGAATCTCCAAGATCCCACGTTGCTGTCAACGTTTTAAATTCTTGGCATCCTCATTCACTAATTCTAATTTAAAAATTCACTTCGTGATTCACTACCATCTGGTGAGCAAAATGTATGACACAGGCGAAATACCCTCAGACTTCAAGAACAATATAATAATTCCAATCCCAAAGAGAGCAGGTGTTGACAGATGTGAAAATTACCGAACTATCAGTTTAATAAGTCACAGCTGCAAAATACTAATGCGAATTCTTTACAGACGAATGAAAAAACTGGTAGAAGCCGACCTCGGGGAAGATCAGTTTGGATTCCGTAGATATGTTGGAACACGTGAGGCAATACTTAGAAAATAGATTAATGAAAGGCAAACCTACGTTTCTAGCATTTGTAGACTTAGAGAAAGCTTTTGACAATGTTGACTGGAATACTCTCTTTCAAATTCTGAAGGTGGCAGGGGTAAAATACAGGGAGCGAAAAGCTATCTACAATTTGTACAGAAACCAGATGGCAGTTATAAGAGTCGAGGGACATCAAAGGGAAGCAGTGGTTGGGAAGGGAGTGAGACAGGGTTGTAGCCTCTCCCCGATGTTGTTCAATCTGTATATTGAGCAAGCAGCAAAAGAAACAAAAGAAAAATTCGGAGTAGGTATTAAAATCCATGGAGAAGAAATAAAAACTTTGAGGTTCGCCGATGACATTGTAATTCTGTCAGAGACAGCAAAGGACTTGGAAGAGCAGTTGAACGGAATGGACAGTGTCTTGAAAGGAGGATATAAGATGAACATCAACAAAAGCAAAACGAGGATAATGGAATGTAGTCGAATTAAGTCGGGTGATGCTGAGGGAATTAGATTAGGAAATGAGACACTTAAAGTAGTAAAGGAGTTTTGCTATTTGGGGAGTAAAATAACTGATGGTGGTCGAAGTAGAGAGGATATAAAATGTAGACTGGCAATGGGAAGGAAAGCGTTCCTGAAGAAGAGAAATTTGCTAACATCGAGTATAGATTTAAGTGTCAGGAAGTCGTTTCTGAAAGTATTTGTATGGAGTGTAGCCATGTATGTAAGTGAAACATGGACGATAAATAGTTTGGACAAGAAGAGAATAGAAGCTTTCGAAATGTGGTGCAACAGAAGAATGCTGAAGATTAGGTGGGTAGATCACATAACTAATGAGGAGGTATTGAATAGAATTGGGGAGAAGAGGAGTTTGTGGCACAACTTGGGGATCATAAATTTAGCACTGGAGGGCAGCGTGGAGGGTAAAAATCGTAGAGGGAGACCAAGAGATGAATACACTAAGCAGATTCAGAAGGATGTAGGTTGCAGTAAGTACTGGGAGATGAAGAAGCTTGCACAGGATAGAGCAGCATGGAGAGCTGCATCAAACCAGTCTCAGGTCTGAAGACAACAACAACAAGTCTATTGGTGCCCTTTTTATGGGCAAAATATGTATTGAAACCTCTTTCCAACATAGATTTACATAAATAAAAATGTTTAACAGTTATCGTAAAAATTAAGTGGTCAGTTAATTTCTAATCGTCTTTAATCGACATTTCGCCTAGCGCCCTCAAAAATTTCTTGGGAAAAACGCTGGGAAAGCTAACTTTACAATACATGCACCACCCTCAGAAGCTAAAAGCCTTTATTAACAGATGATTTAAATGAACTCGATATTACTATTAAAAACGCTGAATATTGTAAAATCATTAAGATTGCAAATGGGTGGTGGATATCGGATTTAGGTTATGACACGTTCGATATGTCCGTCATTACTGGCGATGATGTGGCGCAGACGAATATCGAAATTCTGCATGACCCGCTGAAGTGTCGGAACATCGATGCTGTCTATGACCAACTGAATGGCCGCTTTCAGCTCAGCAATGATTTTGGGGTAATTGCTGCACACCTTGTCTTTCATAAGCGACACAAAAAGGAGTCACGTGTGTTCAGATCTGGCGAATATGGCGGCCAATCGAGGCCCACGCCAGTGGCCTCTGCTTACCCCAGAGCCAAATTGCGGTTCCCAAAGTGCTCCTCCAGGACATCAAACACTCGCCTGCTTCGATGGGGTCGAGCTCCGTCTGGCGTGAACCACATCTTGTCTAATCACAGTCACTTTGGATAATGGGGATGAAATTACCTTCCAAAACCTTCACGTACCATTCCGTAGTCACCGTGCCATCAACGAATATCGCACAGATTATTCCGTGACTGGACATTGCGCACCACACAGTTAACCGTTGAGGGTGAAGAGACTTCTAGATCGCGAAATACGGATTCTCAGTCCCCCAGATGCGCCAATTTTTCTTGTTGATGTCTCCATACTAATGCTTATTCCCATCATGCTCCGCGGCAAACCGTGCAGTTTGAACGTCCTAACGCAAACTGTTCAGAAGTTCTGACGGTCTTGTTTCATACGGTTCGATAATTGTCACCCTGTACACTGCACTTGCTAACTGGTTTCAGTTCGTTGCACCTCCAGGTTCTTATTTAATTAATTCGTTAAGGAAATTATCGTAAATGACACTTATTAATATCTCTGTAACGTGCGCGGCTTTTGGCGTATAAGAACATTCCAAGCAGCAATGGACTTGCCTCACCACGCGCTCAGTTTGATAGCTTTAGAATTACAATGAGGTGAGAAAAGTCGCGGAAATCCTTGTAATATCGCGTCGGACCTTCTTCTGGCCGGCGCAGTGCAGCACCTCGATGTGGCATGGACTGAAGAAGTCGCTGGAAGTCCCCTGAGGGAACATTGAACCATACTGCCTCTATGCACTTACGTAATTTCGAAAGTGCTGCCGGTACAGGATTTTTGTGCACGAACTGACCTCTCGATTATGTCCCAAAATATTCGATGCGTGGCCAAATCTTTTGCCTTAATTGTCCAGAATATTCTTCAAACGGATCGCGAACAACTGTGGCTCGCTGACAAGGCGCATTGTCATCCATAAAAATTCCATCGTTGTTTGGGATTATGAAGTCCATACTTATTTACAGTCAATGATCGGTTCACCTGGACCATACGTCCCAGTTCATTCCATCTAAACACAGCTCATACCATTATGGAGCCACCATCAGCTTGCACAGCGCATTGTTGACAACTTGAGTCCATGTCTTCATGGGGTCTGCTCCACACTCGAACCCTACCGTCATGTCTTACCAGCTGAAATCGGGACTCATATGACCAGGTCACGGTGTTCCAGTCGTCTAGGGTCCAATCGATATGGTCACCAGCCCAGGTGAGATGCTGCAGGCTGTGTCCTGCTGTTAGCAAAAACACTCGCGTCGGTCGTCTGCTACCATAGCCCATTAACACCAAATTTCTCAGCCCAGTCCTAACGTACGCGTTCGCCGTACGTCCTACGTTATTTATGCGGTTATTCAAAAGGGTTCAAATGGCTCTGAGCGCTATGGGACTTAACATCTGAGGTCATAAGTCCCCTAGAACTTAGAACTACTTTAAACCTAACTAACCTAAGTACATCACACAAATCCATGCCCGAGGCAGGATTCGAACCTGCGACCGTAGCGGTCCCGCGGTTCCAGACTGAAGCGCCTAGAACCGCTCGACCACAATGGCCGGCCTGTGCGGTTATATCACACAGTGTTGCTTATCTTTCAGCTCTGACAGTTCTACGCAAACCACGCTGCTGTCGGTCGTTAAGTGAATTCCGTCGGCCACTGCTTTGTTAACGATTTCCGAGATATAATGTGTCATGGGTCTGGCTCCAAATACCAAACCGCGTTCCAAGTCTTCGTGCCCGCCGTGCGGCCGTAATCACGTCGGAAACCCTTTCACATGAATCACGTGAGTATAAGTGACAGCTCCGATATGCACTGCCAATTTATACCTTGTGCACTCGATACTACCGCCGTCTGCATATGAACATATCGCTGTCCCGTGACTTTTGTTGCCTCAGTGTAATGTAGCGTTACCGGATCGTACGATGCTAAATGCCCAAGACTTTTATGTAGACATATTTCACTTTTGTGAGCAGACACAGCTCTGGTTCCGTGCGTGCGGATGTGACATATCTAGGCGGCAGGGAAATCTGTCGCATGTTCAGTGTCTGTCGCGCCTTCCTGTTTAACGGGTCGCTAGGAACCGTGATTGAGCTCCACCCCATGAACTCAACTGTAGTCACCCCTCTGACAGGCGCATACGTTTAAAGTGTACGTATTTGTGCGCATCGTCAGAACTGGTTATGTTACAACAAGATCAAGTCTATGTTACTATAAGATAAAGGCTATTCTACTGGACCAACTCGATTAGTACAGCACTCATTAATTCTTTTATATTGGGTACTATCACAACAGGCCTAGTTGTTGTCTTTCAACAAGGGTAACTTTCTCCTGTAGTGTTCGTAATTTGTTGCGCAGAAAGTGGTGATAAATCTCACCTGCTAATTTTACCAGTAAATTGTTTGGCCCTGTTAGTTCGTCACCCACTGTTCGTATCCGTACATGATACTAAAGGAAACCTAAAGCCTTGCTTGCACGTTCGCTCGAAGATTTGCTGCCTACACATACTTATTGAGGTAATTTATCATCCTACTCTGTGTGAATCCCGCGTTCATTGTTAATTGAAATTTATTCTGTGAACCGCTGATACTGAGAGCTCCGCGTAAAATTGGCAGAACCGCAACCTAACTCAACGGTTTTGTGGCCTGGACGCTTCCACACGCTGTAGTCGACATGGATAAAGTAATTGCTCGAGTAGAATTAACCACCCAAGAGAGTGGTTTGTGCCTTCATCAATTCCAAATCTTCGCATTCTTGTTTCATCAGGATTATCATCTTCTCGCTGCGGCACTCGCTACTCCCTATCTTTTGGGCGAACTGTGCCAAGTCCACCACGGTCCGTCGTCTTTTTGGTGCATGATTCTTTGTCCGTGTATCGTTGAAACATCCTGCCGAACCTTTTTTCTCACGTGGGATGCAGCGACGAGGACGTTGTTGGCGAACGTGACACAAACCTTTCGTGGCCGAGCGGTTCTAGGCGCTTCAGTCTGGGACCGCGCGACCGCTACGGTCTCAGGTTCGAATCCTGCCTCGGGCATGGATGTGTGTGATGTCTTTAGGTTAGTTAGGTTTAAGTAGTTCTAAGTTCTAGGGGACTGCTGACCTCAGATGTTAAGTCCCATAGTGCTTAGAGCCATTTGAACCATTTTGAACAAACCTGTCGATTAACGCCTTCGGCTAAACTGTTGCAGACTACCATGACTGTTGTTTCCTGCGTGGAGCAATAAAATACCATGCAATGTTTACGTTGTCCACACTCAACGGGCTCAGTAATACGGTTCAGATACGCGCACAAGCTGAAAGCGAGACGTACGGCATGGTACTACATCTGATAACAACGTCCCAATTGTGGGGCTAAGTAAAGTGAGTGGCACAGCCAATAAAGAATGAGCGATAAAAGTCAGCAGGAAGACAGCCTACGACACTGGGTACTGACTGTTCTCGACACAATTAAATTCGTCCGCATCTCAGAAAGTATTCGTTTTCGATGTTTCTAGTCTTTTTCTTTCAATTTTGGAAAGAATCAACTCATGTTAGAATACAGGACATTTTGTTCAAATAACCCGTATATGTTGCTGAAATTGTATGTCATATCCCAGATTGCAAGCTTCCGACTGTTGTTCTGTAGCGTTTTTGAACAGATAAAAAGTAGCCCGCTATATTTATCCGGATGGTTGAACTTACTAACCCTATGAGTACCAGTGGTTTCTGCCTAAGACCATGATTTTACCAATTTTTTTGAAGTGCCAGTGCCTTTCCCTTGAAATCACCAATGCTACGCGGATATTGTGCTACGTGATTGCAAGAGATTGTGACAGGTGTTTTTTTTATAGTGATCATATTTAGGAGATCATTTAGAGTGAAAGTAAGTATATCTAAAATAATGTAAATTTGAGTTATTACTACTGCCTTTATGAGTGGTTTCGAGATGAATGTAACGGAGCAGTGTGTAATGTCCATATAAATTTATTAAATTTTAGGTCCGTTTTTGTTTCTTATTTATGATTATAATTTGTTTTACGGATTATGAGCTCATGACGGTTTCGAGATGTGGAAGTGCGTCTGGGATAAATGCGAAATAGGTTTCAAGTATATCTCATGAGATGCTGGGAGGAAAAAACTGTACGTCCCAGTCCCTCCAAAGTGGAACCACCTCCTTAAAACAATTGACTGCTTACTTTTTGCCAACATCTTCTTCTATTCGTTGCTTACTATGATACTAAAGGTTAATTTTTTATATCCTAAAGTAAAACCACCTCCTTAAAACCATTGATTGCTTACTCTCTGCAATTTCTTTATGTATTCGTTGCTTACAGTGGTGGCAAAGATCAATTTTGTGACAAATTTTAAAATTAAATTTTTTTTGTATTATTGGGACTCAGAGAGTTAATGGCTCCTGCATACGGTATACAGGTGAAAGCTGTGCAACGGTCTCGAAGGTGGAAGAAGATTATCCCAACAGCGAAGAGAGCGGAAGAGCGTAGGGCAGTAAACCCCAATGAAAATCGTGCAATGTCACAGGTATTAATTCGGCAGCCCCTCCACTGAGCTATCACTGCACGACAGTCGCAACTCAGGCAGGGGAAAAATACATTACTCGCAGAAATCACACTAGCCTCGGATCTAGGGATGGACTGAATGCAGCGTAGTGTTGGACGTCCGAGAACAAACTGTGTAGGCCTACCCCATGAAGTGAGAATGATGATGATGATATCACTACAGATTGCAGATAATTAATCATTTGCATCAAACTGTTCCGTTATGTGGCTGTTTGGTGAACTTTTGTTTAAAAATAGGAATCAGTTCCCTGTATACGTTAGGTTTGAAACAAAGCTGAAATAGCAATTTGAAAATTGTCGACAGACAAATGTACTCTTAAAGTATTACGGTATATTGATAATTTTTACTTATGGACCGTCTGAAAGCAACTGAGTAATCGTTCGCCAAATCTGACGGTACCGTAACAATAATTGCGCACGCTAATCTGAAGAGATTTGTTCCTCGGAGACTGTAATTTGTTCCGAAACGAGTACAGAGTGAAACGAGCGAGTCATTCAGCTTACGCTAATGACGCCACCGGAAACTGGGGACAAGTTTTTGCGAGATGACTTGCAGCATTTTGTGCTGTGTCACGCCGCGTAGTCTTGCCCACGTTTCGCCTGAAACCAGGTCCGTGATTACAGCTGGTGAGTGGAAAACGTAGCCACAAGAAAATCCGTGAACCAACACTCGTCACAGCAGTATAACAGTATTAAAACAATCAAATATTAACTACCACGTGGTGCTTCCATGTTTCTAGCTGAAACACTCGCTGTAATGGAGGCAGTAAAATACACGATACACCTCAAAATCCCCCAAAGAAGTAATAATCATCGACTTAAAAAGCATTCTGAAATAATTTAGCTACAGAAATTGGAATAAAACTAGTAAGTACATCTTGTGCGAAGACGATTACAGTCATCAAGCAAAGAAGACTGTCAAATTATAGAATTCAAAAAAATGGTTCAAATGGCTCTGAGCACTATGGGACTTAACTTCTGAGGTCATCAGTCCCCTAGACCTTAGAACTACTTAAACCTAACTAACCTAAGGACATCACAGGCATCCATGCCCGAGGCAGGATTCGAACCTGAGACCGTAGCGGTCGCGCGGTTCCAGACTGTAGCGCCTAGAACCGCTTATAGAATTCGTATGGATTAAATCTCATTACGGCATTAATACAATGGCAAAGCAGATCGACTAGCGAGAGATGTATTAAGCAGTGGAAGACACATAGACATAAAACTGTCATATACAGGTTACCTGTAGAAAATAAAACTGCAAGCGATTCTTTCGTGGCAGGAATTGGACGAAAGCCAAAGAAACAAGAGATATTGTTAAAGCTATACAACTATACAGCCATTCATACCAAGACACCCATAGCTTGTAAAGACCAGAAAATCAAGGAAAATAAATAGCGTCCATTATGAGAACGCGTCTCAATCATGGATTTTTCCCACCCATTTACATAAAATCGGTGTACTGGAGACGCGCTACTGTCAATGCGATGACAAAAAATTGGTGATGTAAATCACATCCTGTTTGACTTCAAGCGCTATGACAAAAGCAAACTCGTAATTCTAAAGGAGCTCTCGAGATTTGGTCACTGCCTGCCGCTATGCACTATCCCGATTCTTGGAGATACAGTCAGCGGTGCCTATGACGCCATAGCAAGATTTACGGCACAAGACGACATAAAAATCTTAAAGGAATGAAGGATGTTGAAATTAGTAAACGAACTCAGTTCAATACATTCAGGTTCAGAAAAACTGAACACCCTGAAGGACTAGAGACAGGACGACCATATTCACAGGAATGTACGTTAGTAAGTTCTGCAGAAATGATTAGCGTTCGAACAATGTCGGCCCGCGGGTTCAAGGTCGACATCGATATCGCGGCGCAACACTATCTATCAGTAAAATGTGCCTGCGCCTTTCGTTGTAGCTGTAAACGGAAATCAGACCTGAGCAGTCGTGTAGGATGCCTCGCAGACGTATGCGCGAACCGTACCGTCGAGTCAGTGAGTTTGAAAGAGTGCGCATGAGAGAATGTGATGCATCCATCCGGGAAACTGTCGCTCATGTATTTCAGTAGTGGAACGGGTGTGTACAGAATGGTTCACGGAGGGCCGTAGAACACGACGGGAAGGGTCACATCGCACCGCCCAGTCCATCCCCGGAGATGATCGGCACCTTATCGGAATGGCATTGCAGGACAGATCTGCGTCTTCCTCTGCTCTGCCGCAGTGGTGGAACAGCGTACCACGTCGTACACTATCAGGTGTGACAATCCGTCGCCGTTTATTATGGCATAGTTTACGTTCGCGTCATCCACTTCTCCACCTTCCCTTGACAAATGTGCAGAAACATGCTAGATGGCAATTGTGTATGGGCATTGTCACCGGTGTGTCCTACGTGAATGACAGCCTGCTACCCGTAGCCATACCCTTTCTGCACAACAGCACAGACGCCATTTTTCAGCAAGACAATGCACGACCAAATGTTGCTGCACGTAAACGCGCCTTCTTGGTGTCACAGGGTGTCAGTCTTTTATACTGGCCCGCCAGATGACCAGATATGTCACCAGGCAAAAATGTGTGGGATATGGTGAAACGACAGGGGCAGTGCTGTAACCCAGTGCCCAGTGCCACAACTTTGGAAGCAGGTGAATGCATCACGAATGGCTATACCACAGGACGCCATTCGCGCCTTATACGCGTCGCTGCCATCACGCATGGAACAAGTCGTCAGCGCCCATGGCGGACCCTGCTATACATGGAAGGAACCTCCCTGAAGATTGCGATTGAGAAAACTAATCGGGCGTACCCTGAACGTCAAGAAACGACCGCTGATCCTTTCACACCAGAAACATCAATATACAAGGCCTTTTCAGGTCCACAGCTAAGCATTGTCTCAATCAGCGTAGAAGGAATAACATCAGCCAAAGAAGAACTGCTACAAGAACTTTGCAGACAGCACCAGTGTCGTATACTGTGCATACAGGAAACACACAGGAGCTCTGACTGAAGATAAACAGAATGCGCCTTGCCATCGAAAGTCCATATGATAAATACAGAAGCGCTATCTTCGTTCATCCCGACGTCCAAATTCTACCCACAGCACTCATACAGGAAAATAACATATAAAAAACTAATTTCACCATTTCGTCTCTCTACCAACTACCTGGTGAAGAATTCACAGTTTATAAACCGACAAATTACAAAAATAAACACGTGCAGATTGTGATTGGCGATTTCAACAGCCATAGTAACATTTTATTCTGTGATAATGAAGATGAAAATGGGGCAGCAGTGCGAGAGTGGGCAGAAATGAATCAACTTACCCTAATCCACTAAGCAAGACTACCTGCATCATTTAACAGCGACAGGTGGCAGCGAGGGTACAATTCCGACCTCATATTCACCACCAACAGCGTTAGCCAACACTGTATAAAGTCTGTTCCCCAATACCAAATTCGTATCATGGGTCAATAATCTGCCAAATATTTGCCGCTGCTACACCTCAAAAAATCCCCTTTCGGGGCAGGGTTAACTTTAGAAAGGCTGTCCGGTCGAGATTTACAGGATGCGGAAGTGTCTTCTATAGAACCAACACCAGAACGGTACGGCACCTTCACCACGGGTGTAAAGGGATGTTCCAAAATATCTGTACTTCGTGACTGTCGAACATCTTACATCCCTGGACTCACGTCAAATCAGGCAGCCTTATTTACGGAATATAGCACCTTATTTAGAGAAAATCCTTTCAGTGAAACAACTATAAAACAAGAAAGAAACTAATTTCCTCTATAATATTATCAAAAAGAGAAAAATGGATTAAAACAATAGAAAACATAGATCTATAAAAAGATAGTCATAAGGACTGGGGGCTTGGGCGACGCCTGAGCAATGATCCAACTAAGACCACGGCACAACAAAATATCACTGCCAACCAAATAGCACTCTAGCCCGGCCATAAATCCAAAGAAACCTAAACTACGTAGAAATGAACACGAGGAGAATAATAACTTTTCACTCCCGTTCACGATGGATGAATTACAGAAGGCTGACAGAGTAAAAATGGTAATTCAGGTGGCTTGGACGATGTACGAACTGAGCAAATCAAGCACTTTAAATTAGCAACAAAGGAATGGTTTCTTCAACTCTTCAATGAAAGTATTGACAGATGTTCAAATGGCTCTGAGCACTATGGGTCTTAACATCTATGGTCATCAGTCCCCTAGAACTCAGAACTACTTAAACCTAACTAACCTAAGGACATCACACAACACCCAGTCATCACGAGGCAGAGAAAAATCCCTGACCCCGCCGGGAATCGAACCCGGGAACCCGGGCGTGGGAAGCGAGAACGCTACCGCACGACCACGAGCTGCGGACTATTGACAGCTGTCAAATTCCAAAGATATGGCGGAAGAGCCGAGTAATTGCTGTACTGAAACCTGCTAAAGAAGGAAACAGTCCAAAGAATTTTTGACCAATCACGCTACTGTGTCACTTTCACAAATTCCGCCAGGATAACAGCCCCACAGTGCAATCCCTCAGTCTTACACAGACAGACAGATTTGAAGTCTGTAAGGTGAAAGGTATGGCATTCTTGGACATGACAGCAGCGTACGACACCGCCAACCACCAGTTACTAACATACAAGGTGTACAAACTAACGAAGGATTTCAGCCTCCCCAGGCTCGTCGCCAATATTCTGCAGGACCGAAGATTCTTCTTTGACCTCCAAGGGTAGCTCAGCCGATGGAGGCTACAGAAAAATGCCCTTCCCCATGGAAGTGTGTTGGCTCTAGTTCTGTTCAATATATGTACTAACGACCAACCCATAGTCCCCGACTGCAAGAACTTCTTCTACGCCGATGACCTCGCTCTGGAAACCCAAAGCACAAACTTCTATTCAATAGAAATCACCCTAAAGAGTGCTATTGAAGATCTGTCAAAATACTACAGAATAAACCAGCTTAAACCAAACCTATCAAAGACACAAGTGTGTGCTTTCCATCTGAGAAATAGCAAATCATCCGGAAATTAAAGATATAATAGTCAAATGGTTCAAATGGCTCTGAGCACTATGGGACTCAACTGCTGTGGTCATCAGTCCCCTAGAACTTAGAACTACTTAAACCTAACTAACCTAAGGACATCACACACATCCATGCCCGAGGCAGGATTCGAACCTGCGACCGTAGCAGTCGCACGGTTCCGGACTGCGCGCCTAGTATAATAGTCAGGAGTTAATTTGTAACACTGTGACATCCCAGAGTACCTAAGAACAACACTCGACAGATCTTTAACGTTCAAAAAACACTGCATGAATTTCAAATCAAATGTCTCCACCAGGAACAATCTACTGAGAAAATGGGAGGACACAGTGGGCCAAAAAAGCTGAAACCATCCGAACTTCTGCAATGACATTATGTTACTCCGCTGCAGAGTATGCCTGTCCTGTTTGGCATAAGTCAACACATGCCAACATGGAACAAGAAAAAACTAATCCCATGCATGGACATCAACCCTACTCACAACGACCAAAGTCAAGGAAAAGTTTTCTCATAACATCGGAGCAACTAACAACCACTGATGAAGAAGCCAGGCTGCATTTACGGAGGGCTGAGACATCCCACCTTCCTCATTGGAAAAGATTTTCAGAACCTTTACCCCCTGGTTATGATGAGAATCGGCCTCAAAAGACTGAGTTCAGCATTGGGTAGATGACGTGCTGGCGTGGCAAAATGGGGATACATTGAAGAATACAAAAACTGATGCGACTGCGAGGAAGAACAGACTGTTCAACATATGCTTCAGCATCGACCGTGTCCAGACAGCTGCACAGAAGTAGACCTTCACTAGGCAAGGGAAAATGCTTTGGAAGCGGTCAAATTTTGGTCAAAAATTATATAAATTGTGTTGGTCTGTCAATAATTGTATAAACTGTGTTTTGTGTATGTTTCTGACATGAGAATAATAATAATAATGGCGGACACCGTGCCTACTAGCCAACAGGAGACATGCTGAATCGAGGTGACTGCAATCTACATCTACATCTACATCTATACTCCGCGAGCCACCTTACGGTGGCTAATCATTTCTCCAGAACATACTACTGTATATGTCCTGCGAATATGAAGGTGCTATTTCTAGTCCTTCGAGGGTTCTGTTTCTTTCTGAACATGAGTGTATTTAAATACAAACAAGTGGTTAGCTGTTAACTTGTATCTAGTGTTGCACACACACACTGTGCATGGTTCTCCAAAACTGCTAGACGAATTTTCATGGGATTTTCGCAGGTAACTTGAGCATAAATTTAGGGACCTATCAAAATTAGATCAATAAAAAAGATATCGTGATTTAAAGTGTTACTAAAAACAACTTATCTGTCTGTTTGGACACATTATTCTCTTTCAAGGAATTTTCGCACGTACCTTCAGCGTAATTTGGGGCACTGTACAAGCTTTATTTATTCAAAATTGGATCACGGAAAAAAGGTAATGTAACTGAATGTTTTACCCATACAAACATTATAAATGTAAAACTAACACTGTGTGTTAAACTTTTACGACCAATCGATTTCGATGAAATTTAGTACGGAGATAACTTGAACCCTTTGGAAGAAAGTCCTTGATACAAGATACTCACTGATATGAGGACTATTATGCGAAGTAGGGAAAAGTATTTACCCTCTGAAAACGCTATCTATTCTTTGACATTTGACCTTGATAATGTTCGTGAAAATGCTTTTGTCGGTTGATAGGTGCTGTGATACGATTAAAAGCAATGAATACAATGCTTATAAAATCTTCAGTGTGTGTAGTCCATAGTTCCACACTACTTGTTACATAGTGCACAAGTTGTACACTACTGGCCATTAAAATTGCTACACCACGAAGATGACGTGCTACAGACTCGAAATTTAACCGACAGGAAGAAGATGCTGTGATATGCAAATGATTAGCTTATCAGAGCATTCAGACAAGGTTGACACCGGTGGCGACACCTACAACCTGCTGACATGAGGAAAGTTTCCAACCGATTTCTCATACACGAACAGCAGTTGACGGGCGTAGCTTTCTGAAACGTTGTTGTGATGCTTCGTGTAAGGAGGAGAAATGCGTACCACGTTTCCGACTTTGATAATAGTCGGATTGTAGCTTATTGCGATTGCGGTTTATCGTATCGCGACATTGCTGCTCGCGTTGGTCGAGATCCAATGACTGTTAGCAGAATATGCAATCGGTGGGTTCAGCAGGGTAATACGGAACGCCGTGCTGGATCCCAACGGCCTAGTATCACTAACAGTCGAGATGACAGGCATCTTATCCGAATGGTTGTAACGGATCGTGCAGCCACGTCTCGATCCCTGAGTCAACAGATGGGGACGTTTGCAAGACAACAACCACCTGCACGAACAATTCGGCGACGTTTGCAGCAGCATGGACTATCAGCTCGGAGACCATGGCCGCGGTTACCCTTGACGCTGCATCAGAGACAGGAGCGCCTACGACGGTGTACTCAACGACGAACCTGGGTGCACGAATGGCAAAACGTCATTTTTTCGGATGAATCCAGGTTCTGTTTACAGCATCATGATGGTCGCATCCGTGTTTAGCGACATCGCGGTGAACGCACATTGGAAGCGTGTATTCGTCATCGCCATACTGGCGTATCACCCGGCTTGATGGTATGGGGTGCCATTGGTTACACGTCTCGGTCACCTCTTGTTCGCATTGATGGCACTTTGAACAGTGGACGTTAGATTTCAGATGTGTTACGACCCATGGCTCTACCCTTCATTCGATCCTTCGAAACCCTACATTTCAGCAGGATAATGTTCGACCGCATGTTGTAGGTCCTGTACGGGCCTTTCTAGATACAGAAAATGTTCGACTGCTGTCCTGGCCAGCACATTCTCCAGATCTCTCACCAATTGATAACGTCTGGTCAATGGTGACGCAGCAACTGGCTCGTCGCAATACGCCAGTCACTACTCTTGATTGACTGTGGTATCGTGTTGAAGCTGCATGGGCAGCTGTACCTGTACACGCCATCGAAGCTCTGTTTGACTCAATGCCCAGGCGTATGAAGGCTGTTATTACGGCCAGAGGTGGTTGTACTGGGTACTGATTCCTCAGGATCTATGCACACAAATTGCGTGAAAATGTAATCACATGTCAGTTCTAGTATAATATATTTGTCCAATGAATACCCGTTTGTCATCTGCATTCCTTCTTGGTGTAGCAATTTTAATGGGCAGTAGTGTATAATGTATAGCTAGGTGAGCAGCACGATGCACAGATGCACACTCCTGTCCATGCCCTTCTGTGCGCACGCGCTCTGCTCCGCAGCGGCGCTGCACGTACCGATGCACCGTGCGTTGGGAAAGCTTGGGAGGGTGGAGAGCGGCGCGACGTCCTGCGTTATACTTACGTGATTAGGGAGACGTGTGTGGAGGGTAGCTAATGTTATCCCACGTACAGTAGCTTACTTACTCACCACCGTTCATCATAACGAAATTAGATACATGTGAGCGCAACCATGGGTAACAGCTAGTTTATACTTGCTGTTTACTTGTCTGCACTGCAGGCCTCTCATTTCTGCTTCAGCATTCATTGTGTGCAGACTTGTACGTCAATGGGGAGAACTTGGATATACTATTTTTATATGGTGAATGTAAAAGAAATACCATAAAAACAGTGCCACGGTATATCCAAATTGCCAATGGCCGACACGTCACGCATTGCACGAAATATTGAGATGCTAGTATGGACAGGCTGTTAGAACGTGAAAAAGAAGACAAGGGAGGAGATTGCAACAGACAGAGAACACGAATAAGCTAGTCTGGCTACGATCCTAATGAATCTGCACACTGGTACGACACATATTACCAAGGAATGTGGAATCAGCCAGACGAGTGTCATTCGCATCCTGCATCGACAGAATTTTCATTCCTATAATCTGTCATTACATCAAGCACTCAACGACCGTGATTTCGAACGTCGTACAGAATTCGGTCGGTTTGCCATTTAGTAACTGAGAGACGACCCGATGTTTTTCCAACGTGTGCTCTTTACCGATGAAGCAACGTTTACTAATAACGCAAATGTAAATTTTCATAACTTCTGGGCAACCTAAAATCCACACTGGCTTCGTCAGGTGCAACATCAACGGCCGTTTACCGTAAACGTATGGTGCGGCATCATAGGGAAATACATTCTGGGACGTTACTTCTTCTTAGGCGTTCTAAATGGACATTCGTACGCTCACTGTCTGATGAACATTCTGTCGGTTCTTCGAGAAGAGGTACCACTGGATATAGTGTAAGTGGTTGCGACAAGACGATTGTCCAGCTCACTCGTCCCGTGTTGCAACGCAAATACTGAATGAGAACTTTCCTGGACGTTGGATAGGACGATATTCTGTTGTCAAATGGCCTGTGAAGTCTCCTGATTTGACTCTTCTTGATTTCTTTCTTTCCGGAGCACTCAACGGTGCAATCTGTGAATAAACTCCAGCTACGCCAGACGAAATGTGTCGTCGAATCGCCAGTGCATGCTCTACCATGTCATCCACTGTGATTACATGTGTTCATCGTTCCTTCGAACGGCGATTGCAAATGTGCCTTTCAGTCCATGGTAAACAGTTAGAATACATGTTTAAATGAAGTTGGTTGGTTTGTTGATTTTGGGGAGGGGACCAAACAGCGAGGTCATTGGTCCCATCGGGTTAGGAAAGTATGAGCAAGGAAATCCGGCGTCCCCTCTCACAGGAACTATCCCGACATTTGCCTGAAGCGATTTAGGGAAATCATGGAAAACCTAAATCAGGATGGCTGGACGCGGATTTGAACCGTCGTCCTCTCGATTGCAAGTCCGGTGAGCTAACCGATACGCCACCTCGCTCGGTTTTAAATAAATGATAAAGTTATTTTTTGGAAGACAAAATTTATGTTATGTGAAGTGGAGGGCTACCAAATCATTGTTAGTAAATTGTTTACTTCATTTACGTGTGTACGAAATTGCAATGCAGTGTCAAATAAGTCGACATCGTGTATTGCTTGTAGCTGATCACACTGTCATTACGCACTCACGTTCAGTATGAAAAGACTTTTCGTTAACAGGAATATTTATTTTTCCGTTTACAGGTGTTCACCAAGGTATTTGTAATAAAATGTTTAGTTCCACGAATGTATCCCATATGATATAATTTAGAGCACAGTAGGTAGAGACAGTTGTCAGGCAGCGTGTATTTTCCCTCTAGGAGCACACAGTCTCGTACGGGAAAAGCTAGGTAAAATCTTTCTTTTAACATTTAGACATTTAATACACCAACTGCTTTTTGCAGCGTATAAGACCTCTTGTAAAATGAAAAGTTGAGTTATGTGTTTCAACGCACTAAAGTGTGGAAGGATACACAAATCTCTTAAGCCCTCTGAGATACGCAAGTGTCTAGCCTATGTCTTATTTCCATATAAAACATTCGTAAGTGAACCTGCGTCTAGGTCGTGAGTTGGTTCAAGGGAAAACAAAGCTTTATTCCCGAAGCACAGGCCTACCATATGGCATACAACTACTCAGCCTGGTTTGAGACGCCTGCTTGGCAGTGTTTGTACCGAAAATGCCGTTTCCGCCCATTGTGCTCTCAAATTCTAGGACATTTCTCGAATTTTTTAACGACTGGGCTCAACGTCAATTTTAGCAAACGCTGTATCACTGTAATTGTCGTCTCAAGGGCTATCGAATGCAGTTATAAAAAGTATAAGGTTCCATTTAAAAAGTCGTACTTACTACAATATCTCTGTTGATACCATTACTGAAAACATTAACCAAACAAAAAAATATCGCTCTAATTTATGCCGAAAAACGCATATTGATATGTCTAACCGTTCAGGAACAAAAGGAGTGTTATATCTTATATGACTCACCATGTGTTTACAGGGTGGTCCATTGATCGTGACATGCCCAAATATCTCACGAAAAAAGCGTCAAACGAAAAAATTACAAAGAACGAAACTCGTCTAGCTTGAAGGGGGAAACCAGATGGCGCTATGATTGGCCCGCTAGATGGCGCTGCCATAGGTCAAACGGATATCAACTGCGTTTTTTAAACAGGAGCCCCAATTTTATTACACATTCGTGAAGTACTGTAAAGAAATATGAATGTTTTAGTTGGACCACTTTTTTCGAATGTTTTAGTTGGACCACTTTTTTCGCTTTGTGATAAATGGCGCTGTAATAGACACAAAAATATGGCTCACAATTTTAGACGAACAGTTGGTAAAATGTAGGTTTTTTAAATTAAAATACAGAACGTAGGTTCCAACGTGATACATGTACCTTTGTGAACTTATCATTTCTGAGAACGCATGCTGTTACAGCGTGATTACCTGTAAACACCACATTAATGCAATAAACGCTCAAAACGATGTCCGTCAACCTCAGTGCATTTGGCAATACGTGTAACGACATTCCTCTCAACAGCGAGTAGTTCACCTTCCGTAATGTTCGCACATGCATTGACAATGCGCTGACGCATGTTGTCAGGCGTTGTCGGTGGATCACTATAGCAAATATCCTTCAACTTTCCCCACAGAAAGAAATCCGGGGACGTCAGATCCGGTGAACGTGCGGGCCATGGTATGGTGCTTCGACGACCAATCCAACTGTCATGAAATATGCTATTCAACACCGCTTCAACCGCACGCGAGCTATGTGCCGGACATCCATCATGTTGGAAGTACATCGCCATTCTGTCATGCAGTGAAACATCTTGTAGTAACATCGGCAGAACGTTACGTAGGAAATCGACATACGTTGTACCATTTAGATTGCCATCGATAAAATGGGGGCCAATTATCCTTCCTCCCATAATGCTGCACCATATATTAACCCGCCAAGGTCGATGACGTTCCACTTGTCGCAGCCATCGTGTATTTTCCGTTGCCCAATGGTGCATATTATGCTGGTTTACGTTACCGCTGTTGGTGAATGACGCTTCGTCGCTAAACAGAACGCGTGCAAGAAATCTGTCATCGTCCCGTAATTTTTCTTGTGCCCAGTCGTCTCCATGCAACTCCTGGTGCATAGAAATATGGTACGCGTGCAATAGATGTTGATGTAGCATTCTCAACAGCGACGTTATGAGATTCCCGATTCTCGCGCAATTTGTCTGCTACTGATGTGCGCATTAGCCGCGACAGCAGCTAAAACACCTACTTGGGCATCATCATTTGTTGCATGTCGTGGTTGACGTTTCACATGTGGCTGAACACTTCCTGTTTCCTTAAATAAAGTAACTATCCGGCGAACGGTCCGGACCCTTGGGTGATGTCGTTCAGGATACCGAGCAACATACATAGCACACGCCCGTTGGGCATTTTGATCACAATAGCCATACGTCAACACGATATCGACCGTTTCCGCAATTGGTAAACGGTCCATTTTAACACGGGTAACGTATCACGATGCAAATACCGTCCGCACTGGCGGAATGTTACGTAATACTACGTACTCATACGTTTGTGACTATTACAGCGCCATCTATCACAAAGCGAAAAACGTGGTCCAACTAAAACATTCATATTTCTTTACGTACTACACGAATATGTAATAAAAAATGGGGGTTCCTATTTAAAAATACGCGGTTGATATCCGTTTGACCTATGGCAGCGCCATCTAGCGGGCCAACCATAGATCTGCTTTCCCCCTTCAAGCTAGACGAGTTTCGTTCTGTGTAGTTTTTTCGTTTGATGCTTATTTCGTGAGATAGGTGCCCGGTCACTATCAATGGACCACCATGTATATTCGTTCTGAAAGCAAGTTTTAAAATGCTTACCCTAAAATATTTGTATGAAGAATGTCAAATGTTGCTTTGATATATTTGTGAATAATTTTAATTAGAAGTGACTAAGAAGCAAGAATAAATAAATAATAACAAATCAATCAACAATCAAAGATTATACATGTTCCGAAATCATAGAATGATGGAGTAAAAATGTCCGCAAAGTGATGGTAGAATACTGCGCAAGTCGCTTACATCACACCTAAATAGTCACATGCTGTCGGTATGCCTCGCGGGATTAGCCGAGCGGTCTAGGGGGCTGGTCCCGACGGAGGTTCGAGTCCTCCTTCGGGCATGGGTGAGTGTGTTTGTCCTTAGGATAATTTAGGTTACGTAGTGTGCAAGCTTCGGGACTGATGACCTTAGCAGTTAAGTCCCATAAGATTTCACACACATTTGAACAGTTGCTGTTGGTATGTAGCCTTTTTTGCGGCAGGAACGAAGCTCTAATATGCACTTATCTATTTACATGCATTTCCTTCTTAACAACAGCAATGGTGGTGAAACGTTGCTGCTACGGACACAATGGAAATTTTCATTGGTAAGTACCACGAAGGGCCAATTACAGTTATCGTACTAGTAAGAGGCACTTTATGTGTGGATTAATATCGAGATATGGCGTAATACAGGCATAAGAAAGTAGAGTTGATTATGTGATTATATGGCTGTAAGTCCGTGAGCGTTAGTTAGCTCTGAGATGGGATGTGTTGAGTTGATGTTAGTCGTGAAGGCCTTTAAGGCAACAAAGACGCCGTTATCAGCACCTTGATGAGTATGAACGAGGTCATGTAATAGGGCTACGGGAAGTCGATTGCTCCTTCTGCAATACTGCAGAAAGACTTGGTAGGAACGTACCCACTGTACATGACTGCTGCCAGCGGTGGTCACGAGAATGTACGATCCCGAGAAGAGCAGGCTTCCGACGACCACGCGGCATTACCGAGAGGGAAGACATCGTGGCGCATCACACTGCATCTGCAGCAGCAATTTGAGCAGCAGTTGGCACCACTGTGACGCAGCAAACTGTTACAAGCCAGTCGCTCTGTAGTGTGCATTCCACTGACCCCAAGCCACCACCATGTTAGACTTCGGTGGTGTCAAGCGCGAGCTCATTTGAGAACATGGCGGAGGTGTGGTGTATTTGCTGATGAAAGCTGCTTCTATCTCGGTGCCATTGATGGCTGTGTGTCTGTTAGAAGGTGTCCAGTCGAGGGCTTGCAATCAACCCGTGTGCGTGCTAGAAACATATTGGAACTACGGTTTGAGTTACGGTATGGTGCGCGATTTTGTATGACAGCAGGAACACTCCTGTGGATATAACACGCCCCCTGGCTGCAAATTTGTACGCCAGTCCGGTGATTCCACCTGTTGTGCTGACACTCATGTATAACATTCCAGGAGAACGCAGCATTCATTCACAATTCTTCCGAAGTAAGAGTGATTTCAGGTGTGCAGCAGGGGAGTGTCGTGGGACCGTTGCTGTTCACAATATACATAAATGACCTTGTGGATAACATCGGAAGTTCACTGAGGCTTTTTGTGGATGATGCTGTGGTATATCGAGAGGTTGTAACTATGGAAAATTGTACTGAAATGCAGGAGGATCTGCAACGAATTGACGCATGGCGCAGGGAATGGCAATTGAATCTCAATGTAGACAAGTTTAATGTGCTGCGAATACATAGAAAGAAAGATCCTTTATCATTTAACTACAATATAGCAGGTCAGCAACTGGAAGCAGTTAATTCCATAAATTATCTGGGAGTAGGCATTAGGAGTGATTTATAATGGAATGATCATATAAAGTTGATCGTCGGTAAAGCGGATGCCAGACTGAGATTCATTGGAAGAATCCTAAGGAAGTGCAATCCGAAAACAAAGGAAATAGGTTACAGTACACTTGTTCGCCCACTGCTTCAATATTGCTCACCAGTGTGGGATCCGTACCAGATAGGGTTGATAGAAGATAGAGAAGATCCAACGGAGAGCAGCGCGCTTCGTTACAGGATCATTCAGTAATCGCGAAAGCGTTACGGAGATGATAGATAAACTCCAGTGGAAGACTCTGCAGGAGAGACGCTCAGTAGCTCGGTACGGGCTTTTGTTGAAGTTTCGAGAACATACATTCACGGAGGAGTCAAGCAGTATATTGCTCCCTCCTACGTATATCTCGCGAAGAGACCATGAGGATAAAATCAGAAAGATTAGAGCCCACACAGAGGCATATCGACAATCTTTCTTTCCACGAACAATACGAGACTGGAATAGAAGGGAGAACCGATAGAGGTGCTCAAAGTACCCTCCGCCACACACCGCCAGGTGGCTTGCGGAGTATGGATGTAGATGTATATGTAGAGGTGTTTTCCAAGAGGATAGGGCTCGCCCGCATACCGCTGTTGTAAGCCAACATGCTGCACTGAATGTCGACATGTTACCTTGGACTGTTTGATCACCAGACCAGTCTCTAATCGAACACATATGGGGCATCATTGGACGCCAGCTCCAGCGTCATTCACAAACGCATCAATTGTCCCTGTATTGACGGACCACGTGCAACAGACAGGGAACTCCATCCCACAAACTGACATCCGGCACATGTACAACACAATTCACGCATGTTTGCTTTCAACGTTCTGGTGGTTACACTGGATAGCTGACAAGCTCCACAAAATTATGAAACGGAAAATGCTTATTGCTTACTACATTTTCACTGTTTATGCACTAAAACTGCCACATCAGTTCATAACGTTGTAATTTATTTCTTAATTACTTATTACCAATTGTATTCATTATACAACACATAGCTGCTTCATAAATATTGAGCTGCGTGAAAACGAAACTGCGGGGCGAAATTGGCTAGAGATGTAGGTGAAATATGTGTGAAATATGTTAAATATATGTGAAACATATGTGACTTGTGTTTACATGGGAAAGCTGTGGTAGAACATTCCTCCTACATCCCTGGATCTATTTCAACCAAACTTCGTACACGTATTACTTCCTATCTGCGAAGAAATACGGTTGGGGTAAGAACAGCTTCTTGTTGCGGTGGGGATGGTGTCGTGGAGAGAGAAGTGGGGAGGAAGTGATGAAAAGATAGAGAGGTGCATGGAGGATATGGAACAGATGTGATGGGGGGAAGAGATGAAAAGGGAGAGTGGTAGGGTGAAATGGGTAGAGAAAGTGAGGAGGAGGAGGAGATAGACAGAGGAAGGAAAGAGGAGATGGACAAAGAGACAGGCACGAGGAAATGGACAGAGAAATGGGAGAGGAGATGGCCAGAGAGAGGGGGAGTAGGAGATGGTCCAATAGAACTGTAATAAATACATACTCATGCAATACCGGGAACACAGCTAGTTTGCCATAAAAGTGCCAAACAAATTCGGTAGTGTGGGATGGCGCTGCCAGTCAGTCTGTCGAATATATACACACGTCGTGCAGAGATCACTGGACGTTATTGAGAAGGAGAAACACATATGCACATCCATGAACCCAAAAGCACCACAGCTGAGGTCACAGCTAAAGATTGACAAGAAAGACTGTGCTTTGAGACCTATTGTTAACTCCAGGAACAGTCCAGACTATAAGTTGGCGCAAACTAAATGATATTCAGATGAACAACTACACATTTGAAGTAAACTACTGTGTTAAAAACAGTTATACTTCAGCACATGAGTTACTAAACACTCCTGTACCTGACAAGTGCCTGACATTATCGCTAGATGTCAGAAATTTATATATAAACATCCCCATAGATGGAGTGAAGGTTATTAAACAGAATCTCATAAAGCACAAAAAGGTATCTGTAGCTCAGATAGTTGAATTCATTAGTTTGCTTGAACTGATATTTAATTACAACTATTTCACTTTCAGTAATAAAGTGCACAGACAACCAAATGGTCTAGTAATGGACTACAGCGTATCAGGGACCATGGTTAACACATTCATTAACCACCTCGATCAAAAATTTTTCAATAGCCACTGTCCATGCACACAAGACATTAAGTTTTACAAAAGATACGTGTGTGGGGCGGCGGATAGAATTAGTTGTTTAACTGTTGCATAAATGTTTGTTTGTAGAAACAGTTCCTGGCATTTAGAATGTTGTTAATGCTGTCTTTCGCCGTTCTCAACACTGGCTCTCTATTTACTTTTTAGCACCCAGAAAGTGATTTAACAAAACGTGAAGCCTGTAATTAGAGTTCCTAGTGCCCACTTCATCTGAGAATACAATTATAGCTGCAGCTTATAGCTCTGAGGAATTAGGAGATTGTCCGGGATTTCTAATCAAAAACGATTTTCCAAAATAGTTGAGTATATTCTCAAAGTCACAGATAAAAAAAACACAAGTATCCCTACAACCTAACTATCAGAGCAGTTCAGAGTCTAATGCGCTGATGCAACTATAAATGTCCGAATAAAATGTTAAAATGAATGCTCGCCATAATTTGATGAGAATATTTCATCAAACGCCACGCTAAATAATTGGTAGAATGTCTGTCCCGCGACGGCACGTGAAAATACGACAATACGCAAACTGAAGCTAGATAATGAAAATCATCCCAGAATTAACACTTCACTTGAAATGATTTCATGGTTACGCGCATCTCGAGTAACTCAATACGGCATCCGAGGCTGTTAGTACCAGTGATACCGACGCGACGCGGCTCCCGACACAGATGGCGTGTTATTCAGCGTCTGGAGAGAACTGGGGCCTTGCTTCCTCGCGCAGCGTTCTTATATATAAAGCCGCGGTGCGGACGGCTAAGGGAACGCCTGATCAAATCGGCTTTCCCGACTAGCCGCTGGGCTAGTAACGCACCACTTCAAGTTACATAATAAATTATAGCTTCTCTTGCTGATGGCCGAAGAAGCTCTTAATTTAAATGTGCATTCAGCACGCAGGTAAGTATTGATAATAATATTTTGACGTGGCTAAGTTAAATATTTTGGGCGAGAGAATTAATTTAATTACATTGCACGCAGTAGATGAGCTCTGAACTGGCCCTTTTGAGATCCGCTATCGCTATAATTTTATAGGTATTCAAATGAAACTTTTCACATCTTCATAGTTATAGCGGATCTCCAACCTATTTAAATCTAAACATCCTGGCCTTATTTATTAGCCTACTTAATCTATCTTGCTTCCTTCAGTTTTGAGACGAAAACCAGAAAATCATGAATTTCCACTAAAATTTTAATTTGTGAAATCCAAAGTACTGTTTTTATTAAATCATTATGAAAGATGAATCTAAATACAAATTTTGAAGTCTCTAGCTCTTTTCTGTTGCGCCAATGATTTTTACAGAAAAACGTCCAAATTTCAAAAATGGCTAAAGTTATCAAACTGATATTCAACACATATTAATTTAGTATTACTCCTGACATGCTAGAAATGTTTTAGGTTATTTGCTTGATTTTTAAAGTATTGCGCAACATTTATGACGTCAGAGCTAGTTACAACGGACTGGCTGGCACACAATGGAAAGACTGATGTGAGTTTATTACGGCGTGAGTAGGCTGCTTCCCTACATCACCCTCTACTTAAATTTTTTTTTGTTTTTGAATGTTAATGAATGAAAAAAAAATTTAATTACAAAAAGGGAAGCAAGAGTACAGCTTAACTTCCCATGAAAAATTAAAATTGAAATGTAAACATGTAGAAATATTAAAAGGAAACTGATTACCTACATTAATTATTGAAACTGCGGGCATGTTCACTGCCTCTTAAGCAACATTATTACTCAAAATTTAAGCTAAATCAGTGAAATATTTTGGCATACATATTGCCTTAGACGAACAAACACATACATTATGTAAAATTATGAAAATCTTAAATCCATTAAATACATTAAATACATTTTTATATACACAAATTCAAAGAATTTAGCATGATACATAAACAGATGATTATCCCTTAGCAGTCTTTTCTAAACCTGAAAGAAAATTTTCACAAATGATTTTTACACACGTGGTTGTAGCCGCTTTGGCTGGCGTCCTACACTTCCATTCACAAGGGTAGAGGAGGGAAGTTGCTATGGTGTGCGTCCTTCACGTTCACTCTAAATTACATGGGGAAAGGGGAGGGGTCACCGTGAGTTGTGTCCAAGTCACTCCACGCTTTCACGCAGCTACCAGGCTGCCACTATCTGGTTTGTCCTGTAGAACAAACAAAAAGAGTGCCTCAGACTCTGTTCACTTAATATCTAAGGGTGGGTCACAATGAAATGGGGATATATACATTTCATCTTTCAATATTTTGCTGGAACAAAGTTAACAGAAGTTTTTCAATTTTTACTCTTACGGTTACTTAACTGTCATAAAATCGGTAAACAAATGGCTCAAAACGCCGTTAGTCACGTACTAGAGAAAATTTTTGCTCAAGGCATATAATCATGAATCATATCTAATCTGAATTTATTATTTCTGGGCCGGAACACTGAACCAATGCTCGGTACATTCCTGATACATTTGTATTTTATTCACTTAGCTGACTCATCTTCGATTACCTTATTCTTAGAGATAGTATGAGTATATTTGATTAGTAGTTATTTTCTCAGCTTCTTTGTACATGTGAGTAACTTTTGGTAATAGTACAGTTCTGAGTTTTCAAAACACACTACGTTTAGTTGACTACAAAATCCACTTATTGGTCCTCTGCTGCTGTGTCAGTTCCACATCTGCAATTAGGTACTTACTTACTCTGAAGTGTATTTATGCTGAGCTAAAATAATGTTTCACGTCTGTCATTATGTTATTCAATTATGTTGCTAGTGTATGTACTTATTTAACACTCACTCTGTTAACATTTAAAGCATAGGATAGCACATTTCTTTCATATCTCTAGTGTATTGCAGCTGATCAGTTTGCTCACGTGGCAATCCATTTCCACTCGATCGGACGCTGAAACCACAGGTAGTCTCTCTCGACCTACCACTAAAATGCATCAAGTAATTATGGACGAGCGTAATGCTAAATTCCTTAAACCTATAGGACACCATGAGCTGCTCTGTCTCATCTAACATAAGGGCACCTATGGTCGCATTCACGCCTCCAACTCATAACCTCAATACGTGTAGGTGTATCCTGTCACACACTACACCAAAATAACGGCCAGCTCCAACCTTATAAATACTTCAGGGACGTGTCCTTCACGTCTCAACCACAAACACTGCTCAATTCTATTACACTGCCATTCCTTGCTACAAAAGGTGAGTTAATTCTTACAACTTGTCTGCATATTTTTCATAACACTAAGCAATCTCCTTTACTATTAATTAGTTAGCTCTACAGCATACAATAGGTATCACTACCACTTCAGATCCTGCTTGTACATGAATTTGTACATCTTTTTCCATTACTGTTGTGGGACCATTTCCAATAAAACAATACTTTGTACTTACTATATTACCAGGGTACTATACATACTCGTTACTCAAATACATTTATATCTTAATTACGTCATACCTCTCTATTGTTTGTCACTATTAGGTTTGTCATATCAGGTATTTTTCTTCACTAATCGGTGGATAGAATGGTTCCAGAACTCATGGCTTGATAGCCATAACGGAAAATTTTGTGTTGGAAAGAAGAGGTCGAAATTTTTGGGGACAGGAAAGATGAAGAGTGAGTGAGACCTGAAACGGGAAAGAAGATCTCACACAGGTGGGACTGCACAGCTGCCACACTGTGTAGAGGTTACAGAACAACCTCCTCCCTACAGCATTCATTGGCTGCCTTTGACCACGCCACTTCGATCTGAAAATACTTTATGATGCCTTTTTAGAACCTGTCTCAGTTCTTCCTTCTGATTGGCTGAAATCTTATCGATTTCCTGCAATTTAGCTTCTATTTTGTCCAAAATAATTGCTTCTTCTTCTTCTTCTTCTGTGTTTAGCCTACTTGTACTAAGATTAACACCTTCGTCCCAATACCTCCTATTTTTCAGAACTCGTATAGGCAGCTCCCAAGTTTCATCATTAGTTACTACATGTTTATCACTAAAAGGTACTATAATTACACCGGTTATTGGCAAGACCATTTTTAACCGGCTTCTTTCAAAGTCAACAACACTCTGACATTTTGACAAGAAATCTATGCCAATTAAAACCTCAATACTGAGATTGTTTACAATTAAACATGGATGATCAATTAAATTACCATTAAGGTTAAAGGGCAGTAAAGCTTCTTGCTTTACCGTTTTTGACACCTTGCCAGTAGCACCAATTATTCTTAGTCCTGATACCCTCATTACTGTAAGCTTGTCTTTACCAGGTAATGCATCAAAGAAGGACTGAGATATTGCACTCACCTCACTTCCACTGTCTAAGAGACAACGTACATTGATACCCAACATATTCACTATTATTATAGGGTGGCTTATTTTAGGTTGTACAGGTGGTTCCTCAAATTCATCTAATAGTTCCTTTTGGATTTGTCTCCAACTAAAGTGGTCGACATCTGTCTTCATTACATTTAGGTCACAGTGTGTAGGGGTTTCCTGAATTACATTTTCAGCTGCCTTTTCCAGTCAGTCTATTAATTATAAATCGAAACACCACACGACTTCATTACATTTAGTTTGCCGAACATAACCCAAATTACTGTAGTCTGAGCAATTCTGCGCCTCCAGACCGGGCATAATACTAGTTACAGCTAAACCACTTTCACCATTATCGTCGGTTTCCTTCTCAAGCGACCACTGGTCACAGCTACTGGGTTCATCGACCCCCAACAGCCTACCCTCTACATTCTCACTTATCTCCTGTCCTAAATCTATTAGTACATTATCAACATCCTGCACAGGCACTTTAGATAAGAGCACATCATCTTCATCGTAAATATAAGCATGAATTTCTTCTGCTTCTTCACCTGTCAATTCAGTATTTTGTAGCTCCTCCCTATCATTACACTGCTGCGCCTTCTCTTTCTCTTCCCACTTAGAAAGCGTCTCTAACACGGTATCTATCAAATACTGTGAGTGATCTAATATTTCTGTTGTATCCTTAGATGCTACTGACTCTTCATCCACATGTTCAGTCTGAGTATTCTGATCTGTCTTACCAATTATCGTAACTACTGGCTTAGGAAAAGTAACCGCCTGGTGAGCGCCAGTGTCCTCATAGACGGGAACTAGTTTTCCTGCCTCGGCCTATACTGTTTGCTTTATTTCCATTATAATTAACTGGCACAGCATTGCCTTCCGCACTGTTGTTTACCTGCATAATTTTGTTTGGAACAACATTACTGTCATTTGGATGCCATTGTTGGTTCTGATAATTATTTCCCAAATTCCTACCTCTCCTTGGATGGCGAACACCTACTGTTCTGATGTTTACATTGCCATTTTGCTCGTTCCTAAAATTACTACTATTGTTATTAGCATTTCTGTTATTACGAGCTTGCTCCTCATTGGCAGCAACACGTTCTACACGTTCCGGATATTCAATGAAACGATCCAGGTTGTCTCTAGGGGCAGATATAATTCTAGTTTGCCAATACCATGGCAGTTTGGCTTCAAGACCCAGTATTATCATTTCAGGTTTCAGCTTTTCGTCCAAATGTGACAAACGTGAAATCCATGACCTAGCAAACTCTTTAATGGATTCCTTGCCTGCATTGAAGCGTTTTCCACTCCAAAATTCTCTCAACACTTCATTTTGCTTATTGCTAGACCAATACTCATTAATGAAAGCTGTTTTAAACTCCGCTAATGTTTTACACTTCAACATAACATCAGCTGACCAACGCATGACGTCACCTGCTAAATGGCTTTTACCAAATGAGATTTTCTCTCGTTCAGACCAAGTTGGTGGAATCACATCTTCAAAATCGTTCCAGAAATCTAGTGGGTGGATATTTTTATCTGGATCGAACCGCAAGAACTGCCGACACCCGATAAAAGCGGCGTTTGCAGCTACAACTTGTTGTATACTACCATTACCAGAAGTTACTGAAGCTACTTTACTCTCAATGTTAGCAATGTTAGTACTAATATTTTCTACTTTCATTTCAACATTATTTACTCTTTGTACAATATGAGTAGCATCAGTTTTGATTGCATCTACTTCTGCTTGACATATGTTTACTTTTATATTAACATCTTTAAATCTATCTGAGCACAGTTCAGATTCCACCTCGATCTTTTCTGTTAACTTGTGCTCCAGCTTCGCATCTTCCATTTGGAAGTCCTTGCAAACCTCAGCAACTTCGGATTTTACTGTTTTATACATTTCAGAAAACTGTTGAGCAACCTTTTTCTTAATATCCTCATGATTGTAATCAATTTTATAATTCAAACTGTCTAGATCCTCTTTCAACTCATTGCAACCAGCCTTGAAGGTATTGTCCATTTCCTCCAATCGTTTATTAAAATTAGTTTGACTGCCCACAATCCTGTTATTTACCTCAATTATATCAGATTTTAATTCAGCATTACTGCTTTTGACCTGTTCACTTATATCAGACTTTAATTCAGCATCAGTTGTTGTCTTGTGACAGCCAGAGAGAGAGCACCAGCAGCAGCGAGTACTGTTTGTATAAAGCGTTTATTTTGCATTTTGTTTACGACCTTCCACTAAGGAAGGGATTCTATTAGTGTTTATCTGCTCTGCATAGTAACTAACAGTTCTTGATAAAACTTTACGTAGTTTTCGTGTTAGATTTCTTAGTGTTTTCTTGATCGTTTAGAACACAAAGCGCCCAAAAACCGTCTTTTGTTTGTTTCGCGGCCGTTAGCCACTAGTCACTTGAATCAGCAGTTGTCTTGTGACAGCCAGAGCGAGAGCACCAGCAGCAGCGAGTACTGTTTGTATAAAGCGTTTATTTTGCATTTTGTTTACGACCTTCCACTAAGGAAGGGATTCTATTAGTGTTTATCTGCTCTGCATAGTAACTAACAGTTCTTGATAAAACTTTACGTAGTTTTCGTGTTAGATTTCTTAGTGTTTTCTTGATCGTTTAGAACAGAAAGCGCCCAAAAACCGTCTTTTGCTTGTTTCGCGGCCGTTAGCCACTAGTCACTTGAATCAGCAGTTGTCTTGTGACAGCCAGAGCGAGAGCACCAGCAGCAGCGAGTACTGTTTGTATAAAGCGTTTATTTTGCATTTTGTTTACGACCTTCCACTAAGGAAGGGATTCTATTAGTGTTTATCTGCTCTGCATAGTAACTAACAGTTCTTGATAAAATTTTACGTAGTTTTCGTGTTAGATTTCTTAGTGTTTTCTTGATCGTTTAGAACAGAAAGCGCCCAAAAACCGTCTTTTGTTTGTTTCGCGGCCGTTAGCCACTAGTCACTTGAATCAGCAGTTGTCTTGTGACAGCCAGAGCGAGAGCACCAGCAGCAGCGAGTACTGTTTGTATAAAGCGTTTATTTTGCATTTTGTTTACGACCTTCCACTAAGGAAGGGATTCTATTTGTGATTATCTGCTCTGCATAGAAACTAACAGTTCTTGATCGTTAGGAGAGAAATTTATTTTGTACTTATTTGCTGCGCTTAGCTTTTAAATAGTTTTTCTGGGAAAACCTAGCGTAGTTTTCGCGTCTCGTATTTCAGTGAGTGTTTCTTGATTATCAGAGTAGCTCATCAGAAGATTATCTTGGGAATTTGTCACCGTATAGAGTAGGGTAAACATAGTCATGTGTAGGGACTGTGGTTGTTGTGAGCGGACGCAAGGAGAATTGGCCACTCTTCGGGGGCAGGTGGAGGCTTTGTCTGTTAGGCTCATCGAGCTCGAGGCGCAGGCGTCGGCTCGTAGTGGCGTTGGGGCAACTGTGGTGAGACCTATGCCTACTTCGGTGGCCTTGGAATCACATGGAACCCCTGATGTCGCTGCGTCTTCCGGCAGTGAGCATCTTACCGGTCAGCCATCACTCCAGGGTGAATGGCGGACAGTGGTGGGCTCGCGTGTGCCTGGCCGAAAGGCGAAGGTGGGATCTGGCCGCGTGGCAGCTGCCTTACCCCTTTCCAACAGGTACGGGGTGCTTCCTAGTGGTGATGACATCGTTTCCGAGCCACCACAGGATGCCTCGCCTGTTGGGCCAGTGGCCGATTCTCCGGCAAGGTCCCGACAGTCACAGAGGGCGGGTCTATTAGTTATAGGGAGCTCCAACGTTAGGCGGGTTATGGAGCCCCTCAGGAAAATAGCGGGTAGGTCGGGGAAGAATGCCAGTGTGCACTCGGTGTGCTTGCCGGGGGGTCTCGTCCGTAATGTGGAGGAGGCCCTTCCGGCAGCTATTGAACGCACTGGGTGTGACCGGCTGCAGATAGTAGCACATGTCGGAACGAATGACGCCTGCCGCTTGGGTTCTGAGGCCATCCTTGGTTCCTTCCGGCGGCTGGCTGATTTGGTGAAGACAACCAGCATCGCACGCGGAGTGCAAGCTGAGCTTAATATCTGCAGCATAGTGCCCAGAGTCGATCGCGGTCCTCTGGTTTGGAGCCGTGTGGAGGGTCTAAACCAGAGGCTCAGACGACTCTGCGACTATAATGGTTGCAAATTCATCGACCTCCGTTATTGGGTGGAGAACTGTAGGGCCCCCCTAGACAGGTCAGGCGTGCACTACACACCGGAAGCAGCTACTGGGGTAGCAGAGTACGTGTGGCGTGCACACGGGGGTTTTTTAGGTTAGAGGGACCCCCCCTTGGGCGAAACGATAAAATACCTGACGGCTTACCAGAGAGAACATCAGCATCGTTGATAAAGAACGTCCGTCCTCAGAGACCAAAAACAGGAAAAGTTAACGTAATATTGGTAAACTGCAGGAGTATCCAGGGCAAGGTTCCTGAATTAGTATCGCTTATTGAAGGAAATAGTGCGCATATAGTATTAGGAACGGAAAGTTGGTTAAAACCGGAAGTGAACAGTAACGAAATCCTAGACACAGAATGGAATATATACCGCAAGGATAGGATAAACGCCAATGGTGGAGGAGTATTTATAGCAGTAAAGAATTCAATAATATCCAGTGAAGTTATTAGCGAATGCGAATGTGAAATAATCTGGGTTAAGTTAAGTATCAAAGGTGGGTCAGATATGATAGTCGGATGCTTCTATAGACCACCTGCATCAGCAACCGTAGTAGTTGAGCGCCTCAGAGAGAACCTGCAGAACGTCGTGAAGAAGTTTCGTGATCATACTATTGTAATAGGGGGAGACTTCAATCTACCAGGTATAGAATGGGATAGTCACACAATCAGAACTGGAGCCAGGGACAGAGACTCTTGTGACATTATCCTGACAGCCTTGTCCGAGAATTACTTCGAGCAGATAGTTAGAGAACCAACTCGTGAAGCTAACGTTTTAGACCTCATAGCAACAAATAGACCGGAACTTTTCGACTCCGTGAATGTAGAAGAGGGTATCAGTGATCATAAGTCAGTGGTTGCATCAATGACTACAAGTGTAATAAGAAATGCCAAGAAAGGAAGGAAAATATATTTGCTTAACAAGAGTGATAGGGCACAAATCGCAGAATATCTGAGTGACCACCATCAAACGTTCATTTCTGAGGAAGAGGATGTGGAACAAAAATGGAAAAAATTCAGAAACATCGTCCAGTACGCCTTAGATAAGTTCGTACCGACTAAGGTCCAAAGCGAGGGGAAAGATCCACCGTGGTATAACAATCATGTACGAAAGGTACTACGGAAACAAAGAAAGCTTCATCATAGGTTTAAGAGTAGTCGAATCATAGCTGATAAGGAAAAGCTGAACGAAGCGAAAAAGAGCGTAAAGAGAGCAATGAGAGAAGCATTCAACGAATTCGAACATAAAACATTGGCAAACAATCTAAACAAGAACCCTAAAAAGTTTTGGTCATATGTAAAATCGGTAAGCGGATCTAAATCCCCTATTCAGTCACTCGTTGACCACGATGGCACCGAAACAGAGGACGACCGAAGAAAGGCAGAAATACTGAATTCAGTGTTCCGAAACTGTTTCACTGCGGAAAATCGTAACACGGTCCCTGACTTCAGCCGTCGCACGGACGCCAAAATGGAAAATATTGAAATAAACGATATCGGAATTGATAAACAACTGCTATCACTTAGTAGCGGAAAAGCATCCGGACCAGACGAGATACCCGTAAGATTCTACAGTGATTATGCTAAAGAACTTGCCCCCTTTCTATCAGCAATTTATCGTAGATCTCTGGAAGAACGTAAAGTACCTAGCGACTGGAAGAAAGCGCAGGTCGTTCCCATTTTCAAGAAGGGTCATAAATCAGATGCGAATAATTATAGGCCTATTTCGCTTACGTCAATCTGTTGTAGAATAATGGAACATGTTTTATGTTCTCGTATTATGACGTTCTTAGATAATACAAATCTCCTTCATCATAACCAACATGGATTCCGCAAACAGAGATCATGTGAAACTCAGCTCGCCCTATTTGTCCAAGAAATTCACAGTGCCGTAGACACTGGCGAGCAGATTGATGCCGTATTCCTGGACTTCAGGAAGGCATTTGATACGGTTCCGCACTTACGTTTAGTGAAAAAAATACGAGCTTACGGAATATCGGACCAGGTTTGTGACTGGATTCAGGATTTCCTAGAAGAAAGAACACAACATGTCATTCTTAACGGTTCAACATCTGCAGATGTAGAGGTAATCTCGGGAATACCGCAAGGAAGCGTGATAGGACCTTTATTGTTTACAATATACATAAATGACTTAGTTGACAACATCGGTAGCTCCGTGAGGCTATTTGCAGATGACACGGTTGTCTACAAGAAAGTAGCAACATCAGAAGACTCGTACGTACTCCAGGAAGACCTGGCAGCTTTCCCTAAACGTAGATAAATGTAATATAATGTGCATACATAGGGGCAGAAATCCATTCCAGTACGATTATGCCATAGGTGGTAAATCATTGGAAGCGGTAACGACCGTAAAATACTTAGGAGTTACTATCCGGAGCGATCTGAAGTGGAATGATCACATAAAACAAATAGTGGGAAAAGCAGGCGCCAGGTTGAGATTCATAGGAAGAATTCTAAGAAAATGTGACTCATCGACGAAAGAAGTAGCTTACAAAACGCTTGTTCGTCCGATTCTTGAGTATTGCTCATCAGTATGGGACCCTTACCAGGTTGGATTAATAGAAGAGATAGACATGATCCAGCGAAAAGCAGCGCGATTCGTCATGGGGACATTTAGTCAGCGCGAGAGCGTTACGGAGATGCTGAACAAGCTCCAGTGGCGGACACTTCAAGAAAGGCGTTACGCAATACGGAGAGGTTTATTATCGAAATTACGAGAGAGCACATTCCGAGAAGAGATGGGCAACATATTACTACCGCCCACATATATCTCGCGTAATGATCACAACGAAAAGATCCGAGAAATTAGAGCAAATACGGAGACTTACAAGCAGTCGTTCTTCCCACGCACAATTCGTGAATGGAACAGGGAAGGGGGGATCAGATAGTGGTACAATAAGTACCCTCCGCCACACACCGTAAGGTGGCTCGCGGAGTATAGATGTAGATGTAGATGTAGATGTATTGGATTCTAATTTATTGTCCATTGCCTCAAACCGCATATTAAAATTTGTTTGACTGGCAGCTATTGCTTGTAATATAACATTTAAATCAACAGCCCCAGCATCTTTGGGTTGCTCACTAGCTGGCTTTTTATCACCCTCAGGTGACGAAAAACTAGCTCCAATACCAGAATCATCAAAACTAAATGAAACTTCAGATTGATCAGTTATATCCAACTTCTCCATCTTAAACTCTACCACCTCCGTTGACTGATTCATTTTTAACTCATCAGATAAACTATCATCCAATAAATTAACAATTTCTGCTTTCTGCTTCACTACAGGGGTCTCTATTATTGAAACATTGCCCCTTTTTACACTACTGTCAGGAGACAATACTTCATATTTTACTTTAATATTACTATTTTCATGCATATTTACACTTGAACCGTTGTCTGGATTTACAGTTCCCTCAACAGACATAGGTTCTGATTTAAGTTTAACTTCAGTTTCTTTTGGCGGTTCCATCGCCGACAGTCTCTTAGTGCAGGTTAGTAAAATTTTTAACAGCTTTTCACTTAACTTAGTTCCTTCTGCACGACGTATGGCGTTGCCGGCGCGGCGTACCAGGATTACTGATGCGACGTGGCACGTAGAACTGCAGACGGCACTCCGACGGCTGTTGTGTGTTTGCGTGGCCCGCAATTACAGGCGCGGTTCCAGCTGCTCCGGCGGACGACTGCGGTGCGGCGAAACTGGCTTCTCGCGATGCCGGCAGCACCGCTAGACTCAGTGCCAGCTCCGTCAATCCAGATGCGTTGTTAATCCAATTGCGTCGTCCACATGCACACATAACACTTTCACTGTTCTATTACTCAGCTGCGTGTCGCATTCCACTCGCGAATCTGAATAGTTAAAAATCACTTTCACTTAGTTGATTTCCTGGCCGATGCACCATATGTGGGGCGGCGGATAGAATTAGTTGTTTAACTGTTGCATAAATGTTTGTTTGTAGAAACAGTTCCTGGCATTTAGAATGTTGTTAATGCTGTCTTTCGCCGTTCTCAACACTGGCTCTCTATTTACTTTTTAGCACCCAGAAAGTGATTTAACAAAACGTGAAGCCTGTAATTAGAGTTCCTAGTGCCCACTTCATCTGAGAATACAATTATAGCTGCAGCTTATAGCTCTGAGGAATTAGGAGATTGTCCGGGATTTCTAATCAAAAACGATTTTCCAAAATAGTTGAGTATATTCTCAAAGTCACAGATAAAAAAAACACAAGTATCCCTACAACCTAACTATCAGAGCAGTTCAGAGTCTAATGCGCTGATGCAACTATAAATGTCCGAATAAAATGTTAAAATGAATGCTCGCCATAATTTGATGAGAATATTTCATCAAACGCCACGCTAAATAATTGGTAGAATGTCTGTCCCGCGACGGCACGTGAAAATACGACAATACGCAAACTGAAGCTAGATAATGAAAATCATCCCAGAATTAACACTTCACTTGAAATGATTTCATGGTTACGCGCATCTCGAGTAACTCAATACGGCATCCGAGGCTGTTAGTACCAGTGATACCGACGCGACGCGGCTCCCGACACAGATGGCGTGTTATTCAGCGTCTGGAGAGAACTGGGGCCTTGCTTCCTCGCGCAGCGTTCTTATATATAAAGCCGCGGTGCGGACGGCTAAGGGAACGCCTGATCAAATCGGCTTTCCCGACTAGCCGCTGGGCTAGTAACGCACCACTTCAAGTTACATAATAAATTATAGCTTCTCTTGCTGATGGCCGAAGAAGCTCTTAATTTAAATGTGCATTCAGCACGCAGGTAAGTATTGATAATAAAATTTTGACGTGGCTAAGTTAAATATTTTGGGCGAGAGAATTAATTTAATTACATTGCACGCAGTAGATGAGCTCTGAACTGGCCCTTTTGAGATCCGCTATCGCTATAATTTTATAGGTATTCAAATGAAACTTTTCACATCTTCATAGTTATAGCGGATCTCCAACCTATTTAAATCTAAACATCCTGGCCTTATTTATTAGCCTACTTAATCTATCTTGCTTCCTTCAGTTTTGAGACGAAAACCAGAAAATCATGAATTTCCACTAAAATTTTAATTTGTGAAATCCAAAGTACTGTTTTTATTAAATCATTATGAAAGATGAATCTAAATATAAATTTTGAAGTCTCTAGCTCTTTTCTGTTGCGCCAATGATTTTTACAGAAAAACGTCCAAATTTCAAAAATGGCTAAAGTTATCAAACTGATATTCAACACATATTAATTTAGTATTACTCCTGACATGCTAGAAATGTTTTAGGTTATTTGCTTGATTTTTAAAGTATTGCGCAACATTTATGACGTCAGAGCTAGTTACAACGGACTGGCTGGCACACAATGGAAAGACTGATGTGAGTTTATTACGGCGTGAGTAGGCTGCTTCCCTACACGTGGATGATACATTGTTAATAAGAGAGAGGGAAAACAAATAAGGTGTTGAGAAAATAATTCAAGCGTTCAACAGCATGCAAGAGAACATTCAGTTCACTTGTGAATATGAGAAAGAGAACTCAGTAAACTTTTTGGACCTCATCATCACCAGGAAAAACAGTGCACTTGCCTAGTATTTACATAAAATTCACAACTACATATGAGAATATCCATGTGTCCGCAGCTCGTGGTCTAGTGGCTAGAGTTGCTGCTTCTGGATGACGGGATTCCGGGTTCGATTCCCAGCTGGACAGGGGATTTTCTCTGGCCAGGGACTCGGTGTTTGTGTTGTCCTCATCGTTTCATCATCATCATCATTCGTGACAGTGACTGGATTGTGTAAAAATTGGGCCGCGCGGGATTAGCCGAGCGGTCTAGGGCGCTGCAGTCATGGACTGTTAGCAGTTAAGTCCCACAAGATTTCACACATGTTTGAACATTTTGTAAAAACTGGACCGTGTAAAAACTGAGATTTCGTACGTACGCTGATGACCGCACAGTTGAGCGCCCCACAAACCAAACATCATCATCATTATCATCATCAAATATCTATGCTTCTTCATACCACCTACATACACACAAATTTGTAGCTTATAGATCCATATTGCGCAGAGCATAGAAAATGCCATTAAGCAATGAAATGCTCCAAAATAAAATTGAGGTCATCAAACACGGAGCAGCAGTAAATGGTTTTCAACCTGTACTCGTAGAAAAAATGTTTAAGCTATTTAGGAAAGGAATAGACATAAACATAAATAAGAACAGCAAGTAGACAGACACCAGAACAGTATGCCTTCCCTCCTTCAGTATTATTCCACAAAACGTAATTGAAATAGTACTTTTTTTAGCAAGTTGTTGTAAAGAGTGAACCAATTTTATAATTGTTACATGTATCTGTGGTCCACAGTGTAAGTTAGTAATTAATGATCTCCGAGGCAACGCACTATACCATTACGTCGTTGCAATCTTTGATTTGTTTATTTTATTCGTCCGTGTTCTGTGAGACAAATTAAGTTATGAATGTATATTTATGACGAACCGTAGGGTTCTGTGCACTGGAACGGATTGTAAGTAACTCTGTCACCATTTAAAATTTATAATTTTTTGTCGTATTTGCTAACAACAACAAACAAGTGGCGTTGTTCCACCTGAAGATGAGAGTATAAACTCTCGAAACGCGGCGTGGAATAAAATTAAAAAAAATGACTGACGCAGATAATTGTACAGTCGCAGTTTTATAACAGTCCATCATGGACGGCATAAGATTTGGGAATGACGATGTAAAAAAAAAAAATATGTGTGGCTCAATGGTCTGGTGCAAGTCTTTCAGTTGGACGCCCCTTCGGCAACTTGCTTGTTCCTAATCTACCTCACCAATCTTACCATGGAAATGGGACCTTACAGTTTACTTTGGAATCTGAACCTGGAGAATCTTGATATCATCGAAAGGTGAAGGCTGTGTTAAAAGCAAACTGAAAAATTTCCATGGTTCGGCAGAATCTCGATCCCACGACCCCTCCGTTTCCAGGCACTAGCTTTACCGCTAGTCCGCTAAGTGTGACAGCTGTTTTACCGCGCGGGCCTGGCCGCGACATACCGTCCGAATTGGCCTAAACATTATGTCAGCTAAACATATCGATACCGGATGTCGGCCTCATCCCTTGATATAATGATGCTGAGGTGTGTGACATCATACGTGTGCGAACAGGAAGAGAACAGAACAAAGATACGTAGATATGGTGACATTATTATCTGTAGTAACTGAATCGACCGATACCGGACGGCTTTGTCACGTCACATAATGATGTTGAGGCGTGTGATATTAGTTTCTGGAATGAAGGTTGCGTCGACAGACTGGTTTGTAGCGTAGCCTGAGGTCTAGGCTAGGTTGGAAGGTGACATTTGCATGTGAGTCGGAGAAGCGGTAGAAAAGGTCTCTATCAATCAGAAACCTGTGCCGTGCTTGACTTTAGACAGAACCCTTGCTATTTGTATTTTCTATTAAGCTTTTTAGTAATCCCAAACTTTTTTGCAGATCATCCAAATATCTATAATGAACTACAACCAGAAAAAAAGCGACACTAATATCTAGTCAGATTCTGAAAAGATTTCAAACTGGTGCAGAGATTACTAATTGGTTATAAATGTTCAGTAATGAGAAACTGTGAACTTCAAAACAAGAAACAACATAGCGCCCTTTAATGCAGTACCAGTGGATCACATTTTGAACCGGACAACTAGTACAAGTATCTGGGTATAGCAGTTTAAGGAGAATAAACATGAAACAATGGCGTGGGCTCAATAGTTGGTAAAGCGGGAGGTAAACTTTGATTCATTTTACGATGCTTGGAATTATAGTCAATCTACAAAGAGGACAACTTACAAAACATTTCTGTAACCCATCCTAGAAGCGTGCAACACTCTAACTAAATATGACTGATAGATCACACTGAACGTGTACAGAGAAGGGCAGCACGAAAGGTTACAGCTACACTGCACTACAAAATTAAAGGGTCACCGTATTGAAACCAAGTAACTGCCTCCCACTGGGACGTATAAGTTTCATAATTGGCTCAAAGGAGCGTACAACTTTCCTCAATAACGGTGTAAAAGCGAGGCGACCTGCGACGTCATCCTTGTAGTCGACAACGCTTCTAACTGCAATGTGTCGGCACATGCATGCGAAAAAGAGACCACAGCTCAGACGTTCATGTAGCGTGTAAGGTGGGTTGACAATACCACATTGACATCAAATTTCACCACAATTTTTCCAAATCCCACCGTGAACGTGTCACACGATGGGAAAGTTATCACAGTCTCTCTTACACACATTTTATCTCTTCTTTCGCCGCCTCTGCGATGGAGGCCAGAACCGCGACGCTCAGCGTTGAAACCACACAGTTTTCATGTGAGTAGCGAAGGAAAACATTCCAGATATATTGAGCCGTGGTAAAAATTGCTGTTTTGAAGAGCGCGCCGCTGCGCGTAGTGTGAAGCAGTTGTCCTCCGTTCCTGGCAGTGGCGCCGCTGTGGCAATCGCAGCTTTGGTGTCTCCCTCTGGTGGGAAAGGGGAAAGGGGAAAGGTAGCCTGTTCACGTGCATTTAAGGGGCACTATGAGCTCGCTAGGCGGGAAGTCTGTTCAGTTGGTCAGCTGGGTCAGTGTGGGGCAGTCAGTGTCTGTCCGTCGTCCGGAGTGCTAGTATGTGTTAGGCCGCTAGTCTGCTCGAGTTGCTCAGGCAACGGTCATTGGCGGTTGGATCGATCGGTTGGTCGGTCGCGAACTGAGATACAAGATGACTTGTCCGCCTTGAGCGTCGGCGCATGTAAGGTCGCCACGTGAATCCAGTGGGCCGCGCCGTATAGCGAGGGGTAGTGGCTTCGCGGCCGACACGAGAGCAACAGGAGTCAACCCACGACATTGGTCTGGCCGGTGTGAGCTGCGACGCCGTGAGACGAGAGATCGGCGCGCCTTCCTGCGTCCGTTAAAGCGGCTGGCAGCGGACGGTTCGGGAGTGCGTTTTGGGGGTGCAGCGCCAGGTCTTCGCCAGACATCGCAGTTTTTTAGAAGTTAAGTGATTCGTGATATTTTGTTTCATTTACTTGTTAGATTCTACTTGTTTTCTTGGTCAGTCTCTCGTCCCCAGCTTGCTCGTCTGTCTCCCGTCCGCATTTGTTAGGCAGTTAGTGTCTGTCTGTCGGTCTGCCGTACGTTAATAGCTGCCTCCGTCATGTCTGTCGGATTCGGTGTTAACGAATTTATTGCTGAAGGTGTAAAAGCCGAATTCCTGAAATATATTTTTATCTTGCCTATCATCTTGGGAGGCGGTATATGTGTAATGTAGAGCATGTTTGTACATTATATGTAAGACTGCATTTCAAGGGTTTTTATTTAAATGGTAATTTTAGTATATAAAGTTGCCACCCTTCCACCGTAAGAGTTTTCTTTCAAAAAGAAGTTGTACTTTCGGTGGCAAGTAATTTTTTTTTAATGTGAGTGTTTTGTACCATTTCCATCTTTCCTACGGGGTGTATAGTTTATGTGTTTGTGCGAGTTGTTAGAGTTTTTAGTTTAAAGTAATCTGGTGTGTTGCAGATTTGCACCAGTGTTCTCTTTCAGAGGTTGTTGTGAGCGGTCGTGACTACGGCCATGTTAAAAGGGAGAGGCAAGGTTCTCAGACCGAAAGCTTATACTGTCAAAAAAAAAAAACGTTATTTCTGCCTCTGAATAAATTGTAACTTGATATTCATAGGGTGCTTTCTGGTTATAATTTTTAAAGGTTTTTTTTAAAAAGAAGAAAGGGTTTTTAGGAATAAAATTTCCATTTGTTGAAAGTGTTGTGTCTAGACCATACAGCCCAGACACAATTCTGTAGCCGATAGGGCACGCAAGGCTAACGCAGACGGGCGTGAAGTCTGGAACATGAGACTTATAAATGCACTAAAGAAAAATACGTAGCTTTTTTAATACTTAACTTTATTCTCTTGTTGGAATACATCTCTCCTGCATACTCGTAAGCTATTGGCACTGATACAAATGGCGCCTTGCTAGGTGGTCGCCATTTAACTTAGCAGAGGGCTATTCTACTGTCTATCTCTCGGCAAATGAGAGCAAGGCTTAGCACGTCCAATCGCTAGCTATGTTGTCCGTACAACTGGGGACGAGGTCTCCTCAGTCTCTCGAGACCTGCCTTGTGGTGGCGCTAGGTTTGCGATCCCACAGTGGCGACACGCGGGTCCGACATGTACTACAGGACCGCGGCCGATTTAAGTTACCACCTAGCAAGTGTGGTGTCTAGCGGTGACACCACAGAAAAAAATTTGTTTTCATCAGTTACCCCCTGGCAACTACTTCCACGCTCACATAGTGTGATTAAATGTGTTAATGTTATTGATGAATCGCTAGTAAATAAAGTAAATTCTTTAAGAAAAGATTTTGAAAGTAAATTCACGGTTCATATACCACCGCTCAGAATCAGCACGAAAAGGCCTCTCTACTGAGGAGGAATATTGGGATGCGCAGAAAAACAAGCCTTTTGAAGTTTTTTTTTGAGAACAAGAGGGTTACCATACCAATTTCTCCGCACTAATTTTGAAAAGAAGATATGTCTTTCTGCCACTTTCTTCGCTGCATGCCAATGATGGCTGGCGGTAAGAAATCTATCAGAGATAATGCCACATGCCCCGGTGTGTAAGTGTATTTTAGGAGCTGGACTGCGTATAACACATTAAATTTCTGTAGTGCCGGTCTCGAGCGCAGACGGAAGGCATACACTTAAACGTTTGAAGAAATTTGGCCCGAGTGCATTATTCTTGTAATATACACTCAGGTGACAAAAGTCAAGGGATATCTCCTAGTACTGTGTCGGACTTTGTTTTTCTCGGCGTAGTGCAGCAATATCGCGTGGCAAGGATTAAAAAGTCCCTGAAAATATTGAGCCATTCTGCCTCTATAGCCGACCGTTATTGCGAAAGTGGTGCCGGTGCAGGTGTTTGTGCACGAACTGACCTCTCGCTTATGTCCCATAAATGTGCCACGGGATTCGTGTCGGGCGATTAGGTGGCCATATCATTCGCTCGAACTGTCCAGAATGTTCTTCAAACCAGTCGTGAACAACTGTGGCCCGTTGTCATGGCGCATTGTCGTCCATAAAAGAAGTCCATCGTTGTTTGGGAACTTGAAGTCCATGAATGGCTGCAGATATTCTCCAAGTAGCCGAACATAACAATTTCCAGACAATGATCTGTTCAGTTTAAACAGAGCTCACATCATTATGGAGCCATCACCAGCTTGCAGAGTGCCTTGTTGGCAACTTGGGTCTGTGACTTCGTGGCATCTGCGTCACTCTCGAACCCTACCATGAGCTCTTACCAACTGAAATCGGGGCTTATCTGGCCAGGTCACTGTTTTATAGTCGTCTAGGGACCAACCGATGTTGTCGCGAGACCAGGAGCGGGGCTGTAGGCGATTTCCTGCTGTTAGCAAAGGCTCTCGCATAGGTCGTCTGCTGCCACAGCCCATTAACGCCAGATTTCACTGCACTGTCGTAACGGATATGTTCGTCGTACGTCCTACATTGATTTCTTCTTCTTTTTTTTTCAAGCAGTGTTGCTTGTGTGTTATTACAGACAACTCTATGGAAACGCCGCTGCTCTCGGTTGTTAAGTGAAGGTCGTTGTCCAATGCATTGTCCGTGATGAGAGGTAATGCTTGAAATTTGGTATTCTCGGCACACCCTTGACGGTGTGGATCTCGAAATATTGAATTCCCTAACGAATAGAAAAGCAACTGAAATCACTCAACAGAGGAGAGTCCACTGGACCTGACGGGATACCAATTCGATTCTACACAGAGTACGCGAAAGAACTTGCCCCCCTTCTAACAGCCGTGTACCGCAAGTCTCTAGAGGAATGGAAGGTTCCAAATGACTGGAAAAGAGCACAGGTAGTCCCAGTCTTCAAGAAGAGTCGTCGAGAAGATGGGCAAAACTATAGGCCTATATCTCTGACATCGATCCGTTGCAGAATTTTAGAACATGTTTTTTGCTCGTGTATCATGTAATTTCTGGAAACCCAGAATCTAATCTGTAGGAATCAACATGGATTCCGGAAACATTTGTTCATGAGACCAAGAAAATATTAGATACAGGCTCCCAGGTAGATGCCATTCTCCTTGACTTCCGGAAGGCGTTCGATACAGTTCCGCACTGTCGCCTGATAAACGAAGTAAGAGCCTACGGAATATCAGACCAGCTGCGTGGCTGGATTGAAGAGTTTTTAGCAAACAGAACACAGCATGTTGTTCTCAATGGAGAGACGTCTACAGACGTTAAAGTAACCTCTGGAGTGGCACAGGGGAGTGTTATGGGACCATTGCTTTTCACAATATATATAAATGACCTAGTAGATAGCATCGGAAGTTCCATGTGGCTTTTCGCGGATGATGCTGTAGTATACAGAGAAGTTGCAGCATTAGAAAACTGCAGAGAAATGCAAGAAGATCTGCAGCGGATAGGCACTTGGTGCAGGGAGTGGCAACTGACCCTTAACATAGACAAATGTAATGTATTGCGAATACACAGAAAGAAGGGTCCTTTATTGCATGATTATTTGATAGCGGAACAAACACTGGTAGCAGTTACTTCTGTAAAATATCTGGGAGTATGCTTGCGGAACGATTTGAAGTGGAATGATCATATAAAATTAACTGTTGGTAAGGCGGGTGCCAGGTTGAGATTCATTGGGAGAGGCCTTAGAAAATGTAGTCCATCAATAAAGGAGGTGGCTTACAAAACACTCGTTCGACCTATACTTGAGTATTGCTCATCAGTGTGGGATCCGTACCAGGTCGGGTTGACAGAGGTGATAGAGAAGATCCATAGAAGAGCGGCGCGTTTCGTCACAGGGTTATATGGTAAGCGTGATAGCGTTACGGAGATGTTTAGGAAACTCAAGTGGCAGACTCTGCAAGAGAGGCGCTCTGCATCGCGGTGTAGCTTGCTGTCCAGGTTTCGAGAGGGTGCGTTTCTGGATGAGGTATCGAATATATTGCTACCCCCTACTTATACCTCCCGAGGAGATAACGAATGTAAAATTAGAGAGATTCTAGCGCGCACAGAGGCTTTCTGGCAGTCGTTCTTCCCGCGAACCATACGCGAGTGGAACAGGAAAGGGATGTAATGACAGTGGCACGTAAAGTGCCCTCCGCCACACACCGTTGGGTGGCTTGCGGAGTATAAATGTAGATGTAGATGTAGATTTCTTAATGGAATGTCCCATACGTCTAGCTCCAACTACCGTTCCGCATTCAAAGTCTGTCAGTTCCCTTCATGCGGCCATAATCATGTCGGAATCATTTTCGCATGAAGTACAAATGACAGCTCCGCCAATGCACCGCCGTTTTTAAACGTTGTGTACCCGATACTACCGATATGCATATGGCTCTCCCACGGTTTTTGTCACCTCAGTGTACTGACATACTGCCAGGTTCTTTGTGATATATCCGTCAGTCTGTTTCAACTGACGATCGTGTATGGCGACAACAAGCTCGTCTGCACAATGTCATGGAGACGTGGCTGATCATCTGTAGGCACACTGATCACTGTTGATGCTGGAACACTGCCTTGTGGGTAACATTTCTTCTGTTCTCTCCTTTAATTTCTCCTGTCATCCAACCAATCACAGAACCGTGTGTAAGCAAGTACAAATTCAAATACTGGAACCAATTGACACTCAAAGAAAGTATCAGGGTATCAGCCACTTACGTGGCATGTCATGTAAGGTAAACCACGTCCTCTGTATGTGTGTTTTTAGGGAAGAAAACGATTTTTGTACTTTTGTACAGGCTACACCACAAAAAAAAAAATCACTCCAAAGCCTTCAGTAAACCAAACGCTGTGTTTATTCACTGTACGAGTAATACGGAATGGAGATTCGTTGTTGTGCCAAATTAACTGATCAGTGATCTCTTCGACTGCTTTATTCCATTTGGCGACTGTAGATGCAAAATGAAGGACAGAAGATACTGTCGATTTCACTAAAGTTGTGCGTCAACTGTAGCCGTTAATACAATGCCCAAAAGACAGTCTATAACGAAAATCGCAAGTGTCATATATTTACGCGACCTACGCGTATAACATGAACGAGAGTTTTGTCTCCCCTGACAAAGAGAGATGGTTTCCATAGAGATTCGGTGTGCTGCGATTCGTAGGTCCGGACCGGGCGCGTTTCAGATTCTTCTCCGCGTGCCGTCTCGTGAAACGATCGCCCCACATCGGAGAAGGAATGTGCGTATGTGAAAGCAGTCACAGCGAAGGAGCGCTTCCATGTAGCTATCGGCCCTACTGACAGGAACACTAGGTGACGCCGACATCACTTAAACGAACGGTAAACGAAGGTCGTACAGATGGCAGAGTTTTCCACTAGAACGGTACTGAATGCATTCTGTTGCAACGAGGTAACTCCAAAAGCATTAAAACTTGCTATTTTTAGGGTTCCGTGTCTCAGTCGGTAAAAACGTAACCATTCTAGGATCACTTTGTTGTCCATCTGCGTGTCTGTTTTCTGTTCGACTGTCAAGAACCCCTTTTCCCAGAAATGGCTTCATGTATCAACTTGAAATTCATGTCAAATTTTAACGTCTATAGGTCCTTGGCGGGGTAATAAATGTAAGCTTCCAAATCAATGCACCCAAATGGTACAGCCATTTACATCACATACAGTGGTACCCAAAATTAATGCAACGAACCTCTGTTTCTCTGTCCTGTGTCTAATTTACGACATAATAATACAACTGTCAACAGGTGTCCGTAGGATCGTGTTCTGCAAGGAAAATGGCACGCCAGCAATGACGTCAGTGTATCTGTCATACGGGGTAGTGTTTGGCGGATAGTCCCACATCCACAATCGCTGTGTATATAGGCACAGACGGTGCAGTATGGCACAGAGAAGACGCCTACCAGACTCTCTGCGGTGTTGAGTCATAGGAAGAATGGAAGTAGGACAGTCGTAAATTGATGTGGCCCGGTACCTTCATGTAAATCGTTTTTTTTTTTTTTTTTTTTTTTTTTTTTTTTTTTTTTTTTTTTTTTTTTTTGTTTCTCGGATGTAGTGACAGTTTATACAGACCGAAACTGTGTCCCGAAGACCAATTAAGGACCGACCACGTGAGACATCAGAAAGACAAAACGGTTATTTGGCTGTAAGGGCAAGACGGTACCGTCTGGTAATGCACGGCAACTGGCATCTGACCTCGCAGCATCCACTGAACGTGTTCTATCGAGGCACACGGTGTACAGGTTTCGACAGAGAAGACTTCAATGTCAGAGACCAGTTGTATGTGTACCTCTGACACGTCTTCACAGAAGGGACCCTTTAGAGTGGAGTGGTCAACATTCCACGTGGATGGTCGAACAGTGGGCCAATTTTCTTTTCACAGACGAGTCCCGGTATGATATGGAAAGTGATTCTCGACGGATTCGCATCTAGAGGGAGCTTGAAACACGATTTCTGGACCAAAACATCGTCGAAAGAGACCGATATCGAGGAGGAACCGTAATGCTGTGGAAGGGGGTATGTTGACTACTCGAACACCTCTGCGTAAAATTGTATGCACGAATCGGCAAGGTTCAGATGCCGTCAGGTAACGTGACGACATCTCGGGACCTCATCGTGCGGTTGTTGCGAGGTCGTGTGGGCCCAGACTTTGCATTTATGGACCATAAAACGAAATTTGTGGTAAGGTCTTATGGGACCAAACTACTTAGGTCATCGGTCCCTACTTAAACTCACTTACGTTATGGACAACACACACACCCATGCCCGAGGGAGGACTCTAACCTCCGACGAGGGCAGCCGCACGGACTGTGACAAGGCGCCATAGACCGCGCGGCTACTCCGCGCGACTATGGACAATAATGCTCGACCTCATAGAGTACTAGTGGTTGATGTTTTCTTGGAAACAGAAGATGATAATGCACGCTTGACGTGGCATGCTCGCTCTCCATATTTGAATCCAACAGAACATGTGTGCGATGCACTAGAGAGACGGGTTGCATCACGTCAGCATCCACCAACTACTCTCCAAGACTTGCGAGCAGCTCTGCAGGAAGAATGGGCGTTATTGTCTCAACATGAGATTGATGATATCATTCGCAGCATGCTCCGACGTTGACAAGCTTGTATTACTAGCGGAGATGGTCACGCTCAATACTGAGCTCATTAACCAGTTGTTAATGTGTCTGCAAATCAGTTAAGTTAGAAAAAAAAGAAGAACATTTCTGGCTATCGTTATACGTGTTACAGTTGTTCACGTTCTGTATTCTTTAAATTGTTTCTACACTGAAGAACCAAAGGAACGGCTACACCTGCCTAACATCGTATAGGGCCCCCGCGAGCACGTACAACTGGCGCAGTACGACGTGGCATGTACTCGACTAATGTCTGAAGTAGTGCAGGAGGGAACTGACACCATGAATCCTGCAGGGCTGTCCACAAACTCGTAAGAGTACGAGGGGTTGGAGATACAGGGTGTTTCAAAAATGACCGGTATATTTGAAACGGCAATACAAACTAAACGAGCAGCGATAGAAATACACCGTTTGTTGCAATATGCTTGGGACAACAGTACATTTTCAGGCAGACAAACTTTCGAAATTACAGTAGTTAAAATTGTCAACAACAGATGGCGTTGCCATCTGGGAAACTCTATAGTACGATATTTTCCACATATCCACCATGCGTAGCAATAATATGGCGTAGTCTCTGAATGAAATTACCCGAAACCTTTGACAACGTGTCTGGCGGAATGGCTTCACATGCAGATGAGATGTACTGCTTCAGCTGTTCAATTGTTTCTGGATTCTGGCGGTACACCTGGTCTTTCAAGTGTCCCCACAGAAAGAAGTCACAGGGGTTCATGTCTGGCGAATAGGGAGGCCAATCCACGCCGCCTCCTGTATGTTTCGGATAGCCCAAAGCAATCACACGATCATCGACATATTCATTCAGGAAATTAAAGACGTCGGCCGTGCGATGTGGCCGGGCACCATCTTGCATAAACCACGAGGTGTTCGCAGTGTCGTCTAAGGCAGTTTGTACCGCCACAAATTCACGAAGAATGTCCAGATAGCGTGATGCAGTACTCGTTTCGGATCTGAAAAATGGGCCAATGATTCCTTTGGAAGAAATGGCGGCCCAGACCAGTACTTTTTGAGGATGCAGGGACGATGGGACTGCAACATGGGGCTTTTCGGTTCCCCATATGCGCCAGTTCTGTTTATTGACGAAGCCGTCCAGGTAAAAATAAGCTCCGTCAGTAAACCAAATTCTGCCCACATGCATATCGCCGTCATCAATCCTGTGCACTATATCGTTAGCGAATGTCTCTTGTGCAGCAATGGTAGTGGCGCTGAGGGGTTGCTGCGTTTGAATTTTGTATGGATAGAGGTGTAAACTCTGGCGCATGAGACGATACGTGGACGTTGGCGTCATTTGGACCGCAGCTGCAACACGGCGAACGGAAACCCGAGGCCGCTGTTGGATCACCTGCTGCACTAGCTGCGCGTTGCCCTCTGTGGTTGCCGTACGCGGTCGCCCTACCTTTCCAGCACGTTCATCCGTCACGTTCCCAGTCCGTTGAAATTTTGCAAACAGATCCTTTATTGTATCGCTTTTCGGTCCTTTGGTTACATTAAACCTCCGTTGAAAACTTCGTCTTGTTGCAACAACACTGTTCTAGGCGGTGGAATTCCAACACCAGAAAAATCCTCTGTTCTAAGGAATAAACCATGTTGTCCACAGCACACTTGCACGTTGTGAACAGCACACGCTTACAGCAGAAAGACGACGTACAGAATGGCGCACCCACAGACTGCGTTGTCTTCTATATCTTTCACATCACTTGCAGCGCCATCTGTTGTTGAAAATTGTAACTACTGTAATTTCGAAAGTTTGTCCGCCTGAAAATGTACTGTTGTCCCAAGCATATTGCAACAAACGGTGTATTTCTATCGCTGCTCGTTTAGTTTTTATTGCCGTTTCAAATATACCGGTCATTTTTGAAACACCCTGTATCTTCTGAACAGCACGTTTCAAGGCACCCCAGACGTTCTCAATAATGTTCATGTCTGGGGAGTTTGGTGGCAGCGAAAGTGTTTAAACTTAGAAGAGTGTTCCTGGAGTCACTCTGTAGCAATTCAGGACGTGAGGATTGTCGCATTGTCCTGTTGGAATTTCCCAAGTCCGCCGGAATGCACAATGCACATGAATGGATGCAGGTGATCAGACAGGATGCTTCATCTGTCAGAGTCGTATCTAGATGTATCAGGGATCCCATATCACTCTAACTTCACACGTCCCACACCATTAGAGAACCTCCACCAGCTTGAACAGTCCCCTGCTGACATGCAGGGTTCATGATTCATGAGGTTGTCTGCATGCATATACACGTCCATCCGCTCGATACAATTTGAAACGAGACTCGTCCGACCAGGCAACATGTTTACAATCATCAGCAGTCCATTGTCGGTGTTGGCGGGCCCAGACGAGGCGTAAAGCTTTGTGTCGTGCCGTCATCAAGGATACACTAGTGGGCCTTTGAAACGCGTACGTTTTCATTACCAGCGATGGCGAGGCATGACAGAATCTCTGACCAGAGAGTTGTTTATCGTTTATAGTCTGCGCTTGACTGCGCGAGAGTTCAGTTGCGTGTAGCGAGTCGGCGGGAACAGTTGCGAGTGGCACTCTGTCGGCAGCACTAGTTGCGAGTTGTACTTAGTCGGAAGTTGTGTGTGAGGAGTCGGCGGGCGTCGACATGGGTCTCTGGTCACGATTCAGGACGAGGTATATTGTTATCGAAGGTAATGAAGCAGCATTGCGCTCAGCCAATAACATCTGTTAATTGTAATTAATTTGTTCAAGAAATGCCCCAATAATAATTTTGTTTTCAAAGCAATCGTTTTTAAGAAAAGAATCATTCCAATTGAAACAATATTTCCTATGCTTTTCCTCCCAGAATCAATTTATCAGATTAATTATTGCACAGGGCCTAAGGTCAGCGATGCTGCCCTATTATTGTGGGTTTAATGATTAATGTTCATTTCTTAATTTTTGTGTCGAGTTTACATTTGGGTCATTATTATTCTATAATTTTTGTGGGGACTTAACATTTTTGCACATTTTTATTATCATTGAGTTTTATTACTGTGGGAAGCTAACATTTGCAATACTATTGAATTCTTTTCATTTTCATATTTTCACTGGGAGGTTACACCTTCGGCTCCGAAAGCCCATGTCGATAATTTTTCGTTGAATGGTTCGCACGCTGACACTTGTTGATGGCCCAGCTTTGAAATATGTAGCAGTTTGCGGAAGGTTTGCACTTCTGTGGCGTTGAACGATTCTCTTCAGTCGTCGATGGTTCCGTTCTTGCAGGATCTTTTTCCGGCCGCGGCGATATCGGGGATTTGATGTTTTACCGCATTCCTGATATTCTCGGTACACTCGTCAAATGGTCGTACGGGAAAATCCCCACTTCATCGCTACCTCGGAGATGCTGTGTCCCATCGCTCGTGCGCATAGTATAACACCACGTTCAAACTCATTTAAATCTTGATAACCTACCATGGTAGCAGCAGTAACCAATCGAACTGCGCCAGACACTTGTTGCCTTATATAAGCGTTGCCGACCGCAGCGCCGTATGCGCCTGTTTACAATCTCTGTATTTGAATACGTTTGCCTATACCAGTTTATTTGGCGCTTCAGTGTACTATCATACGTTTACACTATTTTGTGGCGAGATAAACGTAAGCTTGCAAAATTTCCGTTTGTGTATTTTAAGACTCGCACATTCACTCATCAAAACTTACAGGCTATTTCCCGTTGGCCTAGAATCATGAAATTTGGCAGAAAGGAAGGTATCACTGTACAACCAAAGTAAATAATTCGAAAACTGCAAAATTGTAATTGTCTCACACAAAAAACTTTTTGGCATTCCCTCATCTGACTCTCTGTCTGTTTGTCCGTCAGTTAAACCCCTTTTTGCCACAAGTGGGTAGAGGTCTCAAGTTGAAATTTATGTCATGTGCAATGGTCGTGTAATAAATGTATGCTTCTCTAAGTCAATGCAACAAAAAGCTACGGCCATTTGGGTCATGTTTCGATACTCGCAAACACTCTCAGCAAAACCTATAGGATAAGTCTCGCTATTCTACAATGATGAAATTTGGCAAGAAGTAAGGTTTCACAGTATAAGTTGCTATCCGACGTCAAACCTGAAATTAAAACAATCGGTAGTTCTGCATTCAGGTTAATTGGGTCGCAATGGTAGAAGTCAAACGTCAGGCAAGGAATGACCTTATTCATCATGAGACGTTTCGGAATTTATACATCATCTGACACCCGGTGTAACGTGTACTTTAGATATTCAACTATTGGTTGGCCCTGTGTTGCTCATGAGAACAGTGTCGTGAAATAAAACTTTAAACTTCACGAAATACAAAATTGTAAATAAGGAAAATGAATCTAATTAAATGTCAAAGGAAACTAATTGTGTGCTCAATGAAAACTGTGTAACTAAAACTCAGTACCGAAGTACAACATTACGAAGGCTGCGTGATGTGAAGTGCAATGTTAGACTTGGAATATCCACAGAAATAAATTATTGCCCTACTCAGGAGAAAATAACTGTATGAAATTACCAACACTGTTCACTGAAAATTAATCTCCCACAAATACGACATCCGACAATCCCGACTACACATTGTTTGCTCAAGAATGCAAGGTGAGAACTGCCTTGAAAAAAGAGTGACTTTCCTGTTGCTCAACATGTTTTTCGTATCTGGAGTACTGACGTCCCGAAAGCAAATACAAATCGGCAGATACAGCAACTATAGGAAAATCAACTTTTTTTCTTTTCAGTAACAATCTGTGAGTTCGTGTGGCGTAAGGTGCAATGCACACACGACAAAATACTCAAAACTTTACTGTGAATCATGGAGGCGGGTTTCACTTTAAAAAATCATTCTTGAAAAATTAGCCTCTGATTACTGACAAAAAGGACTGTATAACGTGAGAAGAGTCTAATAACTGCGAAATTCTCTCGTTACAAAAATTACAGACATCTGAACCAATTGCGTAATTTGTGACATAATGAAAACAAAGAGATCAAATTACTACTAATTATAAAAGTTATTAGTTATCTATGGAATGAAGATTTCTTTCAATTAATAGTTCTGACAGACAATCATTTCATTCTTGTGCACGCCTTCGTTACTTTTAAAATTCCTCCAAAACCTTCTCGATGAATAAAGTATTCCAGAAAGTTCATCTCAGATTACAAATAACAGATCTCATACTCTGAAAAACTCAACTGCTCGCTACTATTACTCAAATAAGAACGCCCCAGCGTTAAACAGCAGACTAGTACGTCAACAACAAATAATACTTAACACAGAGTGAAGGATCTTATTCACTTCTTCGGCAAGTTTCGTCAAGAAACAGTAGCGCAAAGTTTATAAACACACGCAATAACAAACATTTAGAACTGTTTCCATAAAGAAGCGCTCGATAGCATCGCGTTGCCCCTGAACTCCAATTCAGATTTCATAGAAAATGATAATTAAATGCGTAATAATTATTCACCGATGGAGCCACACTGCCCGTCGAAAATCATGCTGCCGTTTTTAAATTAAAGATTTTCCAAGAACTTCAAAGTGGATTTTTTCGATAATTTTTGACAGCTGCACCGAATTTCTCTGGAAAACTGTTAAAAAATAATGACCGAAGGGAGACTCGAACCAGCGATCACCACTGTCGAACGGTACCGACAGAGCCATGCAGCCATTCGAAAACCGTTCAACCATTGCTGAGTTAGTGTAAGTCGGGGACTTCAAAAGTCGAATTTCTCGAGAATTTTTTAGAGTTGTGTCGTAATGCTTCGATAGTTTCATGTTTAAGTTCTGAACTTCAAATACCATACATACAAAAAATTATACAAAATTCGATTGGTTTGAAATCCCACTGTCAGATTAGAAATCATATGTTTCTGCTGAACACCGATTCAGACCATCGGTCACAGTGTCGTTTTAAGGTAGCCTAAAATTTATAGCACGGAAATATCCCGTGTATACGGTAATAGTAGATGGTGACTTTAACCTAAGCAGTATAGACTAAAAAAGCTACGCATATTTTATCGGCAATAGGGACAAACAATCTTGCGAAATATTACGGAACACTTTGTCTGGCAACTACTTAGAACATCTAATCGGACACCTCACATCTCCTAGCTGCAAATAGGCCTCACAATTTCGAAAGTCACCAATGAGAGACAGGTTAGCGACCATGATACTATTACAAGAATAGTGGTCACCAAAGTCAAGAAAGTCATGAAACAGCCAGAAGAGTATTTGTCTTTGGTCGAACAGACAGACAGTTCCTCTCGACTTACTTAAAGGACGGAGGATGAACTTTTAGTTTAGATCTGTCTACCTCAGAACAAACGTGGTTAAAGCTGAAAGACGTTATAAACCTCAGTCTAGATAACGTACGAAGCAAGTAAAATAGTGAAGCAATAAAAGTTTAATAGTATCATTAGAAGACTGCCGCGAAAACAAGTGTTGCAATACTCTCGTTACGATAGAGGCTTTAGTGAAAGTCATGCATGAAACCTACAACGGTTTTCAGCCAGATCCTGGAGAAAAAAAATTACACAATTCTAAGAATTTCTTGCCTTTTGTAAAGTCAATATACGAGTCCAAACATTGCATTCAGTCTCTCAGGGTTCCGTCTGGTGTTTAAAGGGAAGACAGCAGGCAGAAAAAGTAAATAGAATATTCACAATACATTTACATATGAGGATACAGCCGTACCAACATTTGACGGCGGCACAGACTTATAAATAAGAGCTATTGATATTAGCATCCTCCCAGAAAACAATTAAGATGATTTAAACCTGTCAAGGTATGAAGTTCTGACGGAATTTTAGCCAGATTTTACGTTGATTACACTTCAGAAATACTTCCTTCCATAACTAATATTTGTTGAAAATCTCTCCCGCAGTGAATAGTCCCACGTGACTGGATAAGAGCGCAGGTCACTCCGGTTCACAAAACGGGTAAAAGTTAAGATGCACAGATTTATATACCAGTTTTCCTAATATTCGTCGACTGCAGGATCCTAGACCACATTCTATGCTCAAACATCAAAAAGTTCTTGGAGGAGAACGATATTCATTCAGAGAATCAGTATGAATTCGTATGAAACACAGCTCACTTTATCCATACACATCTTATAAATAATAGGTGCACGTGAACAGGTTGACTTCGTTTCCCTAGATCTGGGCGTTTGACGGTGTTCCGCATCGTTGACAGCTAACCAAGACACGATTGTGAGCAGTATCTTCACAGATATATGATTGAGTCGATCGATATTTGACTAGTATTGTAGAGCCCAGTACGTTGTACTGGGTGGCAAATGTTTTACAGAAACGAAAGTAACACCGGGTATGCCACAAGAAAGCGTTACATGGCTTTGATTAATCTCAGTGTGCATAAATCATTTACCATACATGACCAGTAGCACTATAAGATTGTTCACTGATGAGCTGTCGTCCTCAGGAAAGTATCGGCGCTGAGCGATCATAAGGAAATGCAGACGGACTTGTACAGAACTTTCACCTGATGTGCTGAATGACAGCTCTCCATAAATGCAGATGAAGACATATGAACATTTCGTACATAAAGAACAGTGTCACCAGAACGGCGAGAAAAAAACGCCTTTACTGCGTCAGTCACTTGTTGACAAAGAAACAGAATCATATACACTCCTCGAAATGGAAAAAAAAACACATTGACACCGGTGTGTCAGACCCACCATACTTGCTCCGGACACTGCGAGAGGGCTGTACAAGCAATGATCACACGCACGGCACAGCGGACACACCAGGAACCGCGGTGTTGGCCGTCGAATGGCGCTAGCTGCGCAGCATTTGTGCACCGCCGCCGTCAGTGTCAGCCAGTTTGCCGTGGCATACGGAGCTCCATCGCAGTCTTTAACACTGGTAGCATGCCGCGACAGCGTGGACATGAACCGTATGTGCAGTTGACGGACTTTGAGCGAGGGCGTATAGTGGGCATGCGGGAGGCCGGGTGGACGTACCGCCGAATTGCTCAACACGTGGGGCGTGAGGTCTCCACAGTACATCGATGATGTCGCCAGTGGTCGGCGGAAGGTGCACGTGCCCGTCGACCGGGGACCGGACCGCAGCGACGCACGGATGCACGCCAAGACCGTAGGATCCTACGCAGTGCCGTAGGGGACCGCACCGCCACTTCCCAGCAAATTAGGGACACTGTTGCTCCTGGGGTATCGGCGAGGACCATTCGCAACCGTCTCCATGAAGCTGGGCTACGGTCCCGCACACCGTTAGGCCGTCTTCCGCTCACGTCCCAACATCGTGCAGCCCGCCTCCAGTGGTGTCGCGACAGGCGTGAATGGAGGGACGAATGGAGACGTGTCGTCTTCAGCGATGAGAGTCGCTTCTGCCTTGGTGCCAATGATGGTCGTATGCGTGTTTGGCGCCGTGCAGGTGAGCGCCACAATCAGGACTGCATACGACCGAGGCACACAGGGCCAACACCCGGCATCATGGTGTGGGGAGCGATCTCCTACACTGGCCGTACACCACTGGTGATCGTCGAGGGGACACTGAATAGTGCACGGTACATCCAAACCGTCATCGAACCCATCGTTCTACCATTCCTAGACCGGCAAGGGAACTTGCTGTTCCAACAGGACAATGCACGTCCGCATGTATCCCGTGCCACCCAACGTGCTCTAGAAGGTGTAAGTCAACTACCCTGGCCAGCAAGATCTCCGGATCTGTCCCCCATTGAGCATGTTTGGGACTGGATGAAGCGTCGTCTCACGCGGTCTGCACGTCCAGCACGAACGCTGGTCCAACTGAGGCGCCAGGTGGAAATGGCATGGCAAGCCGTTCCACAGGACGACATCCAGCATCTCTACGATCGTCTCCATGGGAGAATAGCAGCCTGCATTGCTGCGAAAGGTGGATATACACTGTACTAGTTCCGACATTGTGCATGCTCTGTTGCCTGTGTCTATGTGCCTGTGGTTCTGTCAGTGTGATCATGTGATGTATCTGACCCCAGGAATGTGTCAATAAAGTTTCCCCTTCCTGGGACAATGAATTCACGGTGTTCTTATTTCAATTTCCAGGAGTGTAGTATGGGATTGGAAGATTAGTGGTGGACACCTCGAGCATGTCACATCATGTAAATATTTGGTGTTTGCAAACTGAACTGTAGATATTTTGACTTCTTGGTTGAATTTGGGGACGAATTCTTTTCGTATGAGGGAGGAATTGTAGAGGAGAAGGGGCTATTTTTAGGAAATACGATGCGAAATTGTGATTAGTGTGTTTCAGTGCGTGATGCGCCAGCCTCACGGCAATCGGTGGACGAAGGCCGGCCGGCGCGCTATGCAGGTGACACAGTTTTGCAACGAACGTCGGTATGTGTGTACGTGCGCGGCAGCCATTAGAACCCAGCATTAGAAGAATTACTCAGGCGCAGGCCACGTGTGGCGCTGTCGCATTAGCCAATTCATCGAGAACCTTCTTATAAACACGCCACCGGCGGATTCAGCAGCGGTCTGCACTATTTAAGGGCATCAGAGGTGGGCGTCGGCATTCGGTTCGACTGATTGGGCGTTCGGTCGCTGTCACGTCGTCGTCATCAGTGACGCTGTCTCCGAGGACTGGCCGGTGGAGGGCGTTGCCCGCTGCTGCACCGGCGACTCCCGGCGTCGTCACGAGCCGCCTCGTCTGCAGGAGGTGCGCTGGGCCGAGCCTCATGCCGCTAACCTCCTACCGCCTGTGCAGCCGCTGACCGAGCGCGGCGTAGCCTTCCCTGGGCTGCGTGCATCAGCACATCTCCACCCCGACACGAGCGGTGGGGCTGAGCTACCGGAAAATGGATTGGGAGAACCAACAATAAAGAGGAAGATTGCTAAAAACAGCCACCTTCTTCTACCCAGCCACGCCCTACAACCCCGACCACGTTACCCGCTCCGGTTATCCTATTACAATTCCCTGTAAGTCAGTAGTACATCCAATTCTGGAGGAATATTCCAATGCCTCGAATCCTTATCATGTAGCCATGATAGCAGACATCAAACGAATTACGGAACATACTGCCAGGATTGTAAGAGGTCGGTTAACAGCTACAAAAAATGTAAAAGTAATGCTTGGGGAACTTAAATAAGAATCCTACAAAGAAAACGAAAAAGTTCCATGTGATCTTCAGATTAATTAATTAATTCAAAGAAACTGTGTCTGAAGAATACAGCGTGGCCATTATTCAACTACCATCAAATATCTCGTGTAGAGATCATGAGAGTAATAAGAGATTACGGCACCTGCAGAGGCATATAATCATTTTTCCCTCGCAAAGTGTGCGAATAGGGTGTGATCCAAAAATCGATCATACTGGCACGGATTACCGTTCGCACCACCCCCAAGCGAAGCAAAACTGCATGCGGAGTGTACACTGACTGACAAAAAAGTGAAGCACCCAGAAGCGAGGAGGAAACGAAATCAAACTTCCCGCTGCGAGGGGGTATCTGATGTTATTTTAGTGATTACAAAATTGAGTCAAACTTACGAAGAACTTGACAGTTTCGGTCCACTTATCTATATGACGTGAACTCCCTCTGGTCTTGATGCATTCACTGATACAGTTAGGAATGTTGTCATAAAGTCATTGTATCCTCTCCTGAAGCAAGATGACCCATTGATATCCTGGATATTGTCATGGGATGTAGTTGACGTCCGAATTGATCCCACACAAGTTCGTTCGGGGATATATCTTGTATCTTGCTGCCCATCGGAGTACCTCAAAGCATGCAGAAGTGGGCCTCGCTTCACGAGCACCTCCCATAACGCGCAATTCACACAATGAGCAAAACAAATTGTGCAAAAAGACTCGCTTAATGAGCGATGTTTCGCTTGATGGGTGACGACGATTTGGTGTGACGTCACGAGCGCATTTGAATTATTTTTAGTATGTTCTACAGTCGGGGTTTAGCGCTCTTTCTGCTACCATCTTAGTGCATCTTGTGATCACACACTTTTCTGAGCTTGTTTTCACAGAGCGTTTTTTGATTGCAGATTTTAATAACCTTCGTAGAAATGTCCCCGAAGATAAAGCTGCAAGAAGAAAGAAAAAAGAGAAAGAAAATGACCTTAGAAATGAAACGTAAAATCATTGACTAACGCGAACGTGGTGTGGGCGTTGCTGATTTAGCACGCGCATACACTCGGTCTACATCAACTATTTGCTCTATCCTCAAGATCAAGGACAAAGTTAAGGAGATAGATGCTACAAGAGTATCTAAACAACGGTTTTGGATTCTGGACGATGTCGAAAGGCTGCTCCTTATATGGACACTTCAAAAGCAAATGCAAGGTTAACGAGAACATCGTTTATGATGCCATCCTCACTAAGAAGACGCAAGAATCATCAGCGACCTAAGAAGTGTTTAACGGAAGCCATGAGTGGTTCAAGAAGTTTAAGAGGAGAACCTGCGTCCACAGTGTTGTGAGGCACAAAGGCAGCAGACAACTTCATCAGCAACTTCAAGATGCTCGTAGATTCTGAGAGTTATCTACCGCAACACGTTTTTAATTGTGACGAGAAAGGTCTGTTCTGGAAAAAGATGCCGAAACGAATCCTTTATAACAGCAGAGGAGAATGCATTGCCTGGTCAGAAGCCAATAAAAGACCGTCTCACATTGTTCCGTACCAATGCCAGCGGCGATTACGAAATTAAACCGCTGCTTGTTTACCATTCAGAAACACCGCGAGTCTTCAAGAAGTGTAAAGTCTAAAAGAGCAGGTTAAACGCGATGTGGAGATCTAAAAACAAGGTTTGAGTGACACGTGATCTTTTTTGAGATTGAATCAATGAAGTTTTCGGCCCTTCGGTGAAAAAATATTTGCTTGAGATGAATCTGCCACTCCATGTCTTGCTTGTTAAGGACAACGCTCCTGTCCATTCTCCAGGCCTTGAAGAACAATTCATCAAGATCCCATTTCTGCCCCCCAACACCAGCAAATTATTTCTAACTTTAAGAAGCTCTACACTAAGGCACTGTTCAAGCGTTTGAGTTGACTGAAGCTACCAATCTTACTCTCAGAGAGTTTTGGAAATATCACTTCAGCATCATGACCTGCGTCAAGATGATCGAAAAGGCATGGGAAGGGGTTACCAAGAGAACTCTTACTTTTGCTTGGAAGAAGCTTTGGCCCAAGTGCGTTGTCGAATGTGACTCTGAGTATTTGATTCAATACCTGTGCAGGCTGTAGTCAACGAGATTGTGTCTTTGGCAAAGAGCATGGGACTAGAAGTCGACCGCGCAGGGTAGCCGTGCGGTCTGAGGCGTCTTGCCACTGTTGGTGCGGCTACCCCCGTCGGAGGTTCGAGTCCTCCCTCGGGCATGGGTGTGTGTGTTGTCCTTAGCGTAAGTTAGTTTAAATTAGTTTGATTAGGGTGTAAGCCTAGGGACGGATGACCTCAGCAGTTTGGTCCCTTAGTCCTTACCACAAATGTTTGCTGGAAGTGGATAACAATGACATCAATGAGCCTGTGGAAGACCACAGCCAAGAAATGACCACCTAAGAGCTTATGGAGTTGTAATGGGTTCCACAGCAGGAAGTTGTAGAGAGTTCTTCAGAGGAGAAGGAGGAGGAGGCGGTAACAGCAGAGGAGCAATCTTCTGGCGCTATAAGAGAAATGCTGAAAGCATGGGAATCGGTTGCATCGTACACTGAAAATCATCACCGCAATAAAGCAGTGGCTACGCACGCTACAAATGTATTTGACGATAATGCTGAGTCGCATTTTCGCCAAGTGTTGAAGCGTCGCCAGAAAGAAGTAAAAAAAAAAAAACTAGTTATGTTTGGTGAATAATACAGTACGTAATACTGTAGGTATAATTTTCTTTGAATAAATGGCACGAATAAGATAATACTTTTAGTACTTTTTCTGCATGGAATGCATTAGCGTATCTTACATTTATTTGTATGGGACAAATTGTTTCGCTTAACGAGTGTCTCGCACTGCGAGTAAGATAATGGAAGGAATTATGCTCGCTCTGCGAGGTTCCACAGCAGTTCCTAGAAGAATGCTGTGCCCCTGGCTACTACCTGCAACGCAGTCACCAATCATACGATGGTGTACCACAGGTTGCAGCAACTCTGGCCCATTAACAACACTCTCTCTGGAGATCAGACGAAAACAGTCGGCGTCAACAGACAAACACTGGGTAGCTTTAAACTGAACCTCCAGCCTCATCGCCATAAGTATAACCACCACCGAAATCAGCACTACCATCATGGTGCTACACCGCTTCCGTGAGACACGTGCAACCGCCGGTATATTTCATCCGAACACAACACGCAGCATCGAGTTGTCTACTGGATCGCGGACTTCGTCCATCCCCAAGCACACTCCGCTTACCAATGCCTACAGCCTTAAAGATTTTGTCAGTCCTCGAGCGACTCCCGCTCACTGCCACCACTGACTTCATGGGCTGTCAGCCTGAACCAAGAAGTGCAACTCACATCTCAAGAAATAGTGCTATTATACTATTAGTGCTATTCATACTTGCCCAGAGTAACCTTCCACACCTGTGCAACGCTTTGGAGTGTTGCTGATATTTCTCAGCATTTGTGTGCTCTCAATGCTCACTGTCCCTTTTCAGTAGGGCACTGCAACATTCAGACGTCTTTGCGCAGCTCCTGCTTCGTTTACAGCGGCTAAAACACGAATACGAGCTTCTCTCATAGGGGTTAACCCACTCTGGCATTGCCCTCACCCTAACGCCGACGACACAACTGGGTTGAAGCCACTGGCTGCCTTCCTCACATGGTTGGAAAAATACTTCATGAACTTTACAACTCATGATTTCACTCAGCAATGAGTATTTCCTTACCCATGTGCAGATCTTGCTACCCTGTCCTGTTTTTACTTGCAGGCTCAACTCAGTGCCTATTATGACAATTTACGTGTTCCTGCACACACTCACCATTCTGAGGCACCATCCTCAACGCCAAATTTTTGTGCTCCTCTGCAGCTCCCTCAATGCCCCTGACGTCACTTTGGTGCCCACTTCTCCAGTTTTCCATGCACATGCACTCATTTCACAATCCGAATCATCCTCTACAACAATCATCAGCTCCCTGCCAGTACTACCTCCTCCTCTACACACAACCAGAACCTCTACCACTGTCACCTCTGTCACCAGCACCTCCGCCACTGATACCACCACAGCCAGCCCAAACACAGCTGGCACAACTGCAACTGGCCAACCACAGCTGGCTGAACTGCAGTCATCCCAACTACAGCCGGTTCTACCTCAGTTGGCCCAACCTCAGCCGCCCCCATCACAGCCTCCAACACCACCGTTCCCACCGGCGTCCAGCCGTTCTTCATCTGTGCAGCCGCTTCAGGTCACCAGCTGAACTTCTCTCAGCCTCTGATTCTGCTCTCCTGGAAATTTCGACTCCAACTTCAACCACACTGGGTCCTGTCTCCCTCGCCAGTTTTGGCTGCCTGATCAACCTTCCATGACAAATACACTGTGTCTCCATTGCCATCTCCTTTTCCATGTCTGACCAGACCCCTCTATCTCAGTTGCATCAGACTCCTGCTTTCAGCCAATGCTCCCCGGCTCACAGGCACACATTCTAGAGCCACCTCCTTTCAGAAGCCACTACTTCGAGATGCGTACATCTCTCCTTTAGGGGGAGAAGGGATGCTGTGTCTCCTGGCTACCACATGCAATACAGCCACCAATCATACATCGTGTTTTAAGCTGCCATAGCTCTAGGCCACTAATGATGCTCCTTCTGTAGATCAGACAAAAATAGCCTGCATCAACAAACACACACTGTGTTGTTTTCAACGAAATTTCCACCAGCTGCCAAGGTGCTGTGTGGCACCAACCTCGCCAACAGATGCATAAGCATTACTGTAAACAACACTGCCATCATAGCACTATCACACTTCTGAGCCTTACGTGCCTCTGCCGATATCCGTCCACTGGGTGAATGCTTAGGTCACCACCCAACCACTTTGCAGTCAGTTCTTCACACTTGAGGCTTGTGCTGGCTGCACTCAGCAGCTCATCAATACATGTACATCAACAAGACCACAAGGAGAATTTGACTGCAGCAGCGCTCATGGTGTACATCCACTCTTGAACACCCCGTCACCACCGCCACCTATGGCCCCAAAGCCTCCTCGAGTACCCTAAGCTCTCTGTTGCCTGTATCCTCACAGACTTCATCCAATTGTCAGCCTTAACATAATAGTGCAACTCACCTCTCAAGGAATCGTGCCATTGTATTCTGATGATTATACTTAATAAACATATAGCCCTTCTTTGCTATCTAACAACTTAAATTTCAGCATCTCCCCTTGGTCACAAACACGACAAAAAATGGCACCATGATACTGTTGCATGAAAGGTAACATTTGGCGATGCACAGTGTCTGCGACATACCATTGTGCCATCAGAGTTCCCCGAGTCACTACCACTCATGGCTTGAAATCATAGCTGGCCATGTGGCCGAGCGGTTCTAGGTGCTTCAGTCCAGAACCGTGCTGCTGCTACGGTCGCAGGTTTGACTCCAGCCTGAGGCATGGATGTGTGTGATGTCCTTAGTTTAGTTAGGTTTAAGTAGTTCTAAGTCCATGGGCTTGATGACCTCAGATGTTAAGTCCCATAGTGCTTAGAGCCATTTGAACCATTTTTTGAAATCAAGCCCAACAGCTCCTCACACCACAATGGTCATCCAGAATAGTGCAGAACTGCGATCTATCCTGAACATATTATGACACCATTCATCAGCAGCCCATGCTCATCAGCTGCAGTACCACTCAAAATGCAGCCATTTGTGCTGTGGTGTTAACAGGAGCCTATTCAAGGGACCTTAATTCCCAAGACTGGCTGCTGGTAGTCTCCGACCAAAGATGTGGGATTACACAGAATCTTGCAGAGAGGCTATTAGTTGTTCTGGACAGGAAGATGCGGATGTGAAGGGGCTACAATATGCTTGGCGCACAGTATGGGGACATTCCCTTGTGGTGGTCAGATGTGGTCGACTGGAAACATGTATGTCTGCCCTCAAGTTCCCATGCAGTCCAACATCAGGCCACTATCACATCAAAATGTCCCATAAATCTGGATACCGCTCAATTCGACCACACAGCCAAACGGAAACCCTCAATGAGGCTCCTTTAAAACTCAGTCACATGCTGATAACGCTGTATCATATACAAGTACACGACATCTCAAAAATGTTTCAAATGGCTCTGAGCACTATGGGACTTAACGTCTGAGGTCATCAGTCCTCTATAACTTAGAACTACTTAAACCTCACTAACCTAAGGACATCACACACATCCATGCCCGAGGCAGGATTCGAACCTGCGTCCGTAGCGGTCGCGCGGTTCCAGACTGTAGCGCCTAGAAGCGCTGGGCCACTCCGGCCGGCCGCGACATGTCCCTATCCTTTACAGTGATCATTAAACTTTTGACGCTGTTTACGCCCCTTACATATCCTATAAGGAATTGCACCTCTTAATCACTTATATATACTGAAGCGCCACATAAACTGGTTTAGGCATGGATAATCAAATACAATCATACGTAAACAGTGTGAATACGGCGCTGCGTTCGGCAACGCTTATACTGTGTAAGGCAACAAGTGTCTGGCGCGGTTGTTAGATCGGTTACTTCTGCTACAGATTTAAGTGAAATTGGAACGTGGTATATAGTGGGGGCACGAACGAGGGGCCACAGCATCTTCGAGGTACCGAAGAAGTTGGGATTTTACCATACGACTATGTGACGAGTATACCGTGAATATGAGGAATCCGGTAAAACATTAAATCTCCGACATCACCGCGGCCGGAAAAAGAGCCTGCAAGGACGGGAACAACGGCGACTGAAGAGAATCATGGAACGTGACAGAGGTGCAGCCCTTCAGCAAATGCTGCAGATTTCAATGCTGGGCCATCAACGAGTGTCAGCGTGCGAACCATTCAACGAAACATCATCGATATGGGCTTTCGGAGCCGAAAGCCCCCTAGTGTACCCTTGATGATAGCAAGACTCAAAGCTTTACGCCTCGCCTGGGCCTGTCAACACCGACATTGGACTGTTGATGCTTGGGAACATGTAGCCTGGTCGGACGAGTCTCGTTTCAAATTGTATCGAGCTAATGGACGTGTATTGGCATGGATACAACCGCAAAAATCCAGGGACCCTGCATGTCAGTAGGTGACTATTCAAGCTGGTGGAGGCTCTGTAATGGTGTGGGGCGTGTGCAGATGGAGTGAGATGGGACCCCTGATACGTCTAGTTACGACTCTGACAGGTGACACATTTGTAAGCATCCTGTCTGATCACCTGCGTCCATTCATGTCCATTGTGCATTCCGACGGACTTGGACAATTCCAGCAGGACAATGCGACACCCCACACGTCCAGATTTGCTACAGAATGGCTCCAGGAACACTCTTCTGAGGCTAAACATTTTCGCTGCTCTGAGCACTATGGGACTTAACTTCTAAGGTCATCAGTCCCCTAGAACTTAGAACTACTTAAAACTAATTAACCTAAGGACATCACACACATCCATGCCCGAGGCAGGATTCGAACCTGCAACCGTAGCGGTCGCGCGGTTCCAGACTGTAGCGCCTTTAACCGCTTGGCCACCCCGGCCGGCTTTTCGCTGCTATCAAACTCCCCAGACATGAACATTATTGAGCATGCCTGGGATGCCTTGCAACGTGCTGTTTGGTAGAGATCTCCACCCCCTCGTACTTTTGCGGATTTATGGAGATCTCTGCAGGTTTCATGGTGTCAGTTCCCTGTCGAGTATGTCACGTCGTGTTGCGGCAGTTCTGCGTGCTCACGGGAGCCCTACACGATATTAAGCAGGTGTACCAGTTTCTTTGGCTCTTCAGTGTAGCTGCCTGTGGTGTGTACGTGCGCGAAGTTACATTGACATCCGATGATATTTTATGAGTGCTTCGCTTTTTACTGTAAGGCATTGTAAATTGCGATTCAGTCGGATTGGTTAAGAAGCAATTTAATATTCTGCATCAGTACACCGCGAACGCAGAAAAAAAAAAGTATCTGAGGAACAAACTCGAAGCAAATTTTCAGGGGGAAACTATGACTGAAGAATCACTCCTTTTCCGCGGCTTCTCAGCAGACGAGACAAAGTTCTTCTTTGCTACGTTACAGACACAGGCACTGTTCCATTTAGAGCAAAGAACATTATAGAGATACTCACATTCTAGTGCCCACTTGTTCAACTCATTCAGGAAGTCGGAAGGCATCTTCATATTCTCATCTCTGATAGCGAGCATTCTGAAAGAATGAAGGAAAAAGATAATGTAGACCTTGACTAACACAACACTGTTACTCTGCTTCTAGCACTCGTGTCACCGACGGCTCTCACCTGTCGGTGAAGTCCTGGGCGACCTTGTCGATGGAGGGAACGTACAGCTTGCTGGAACGCGGCTGCATCATGGGCTGGTTGACTCTCCTCCTGAACTCGTACCACTGCTCCCCCTGACTGCAACAGCACCACACCACACCACTCATCAGTTCACGTACGAAATATGTCGCCACTATGTAGTTCTACTGTAGAGAGGTTCACGACAGAGATGCTGGGCTGTGTCTTAAGTAGGGGATGACAGAAGCGAAAGTAGCATCTGGCGTAGTCCGTACGGCCGCTGACGTTCACGGTATGTTGATTTGTGCATTCTTGTTAGAGGAAACGAGCCAACGGCCTTGTCGCAGTGATCACATCGGTTCCCGTCACATCACCCAAGTTAAGCGCTTTCGGGCTGGGCTTGCTAGCACTTTGGATGGTTGACAATCCGGTATGCCGAGCGCTATTTGCAAGCGGGGTGCACTCAGCCCTTGTGAGGCAAACTGAGGAGCTACTTCATTGAGAAGTAGCGGCTCCGGTCTCGGAAACTGACATATGGTCGGAAGAGTGGTGTGCTGACCACATGCCACTCCATATCCGCATCCAGTGACGCCTGTGAGCTGAGTATGACACGGCGGCCGGTCAGTACCGTTGGGCCTTCATGGCCTGTGAGTTAGTTTTGTTAGAGGAAATTACACAAAGGAAAAAAAACTCCAGCAAAACGACGTTGATAAACTCCGAATAATTTACAAATTTCACGTGTAAATTTAGTCGCGTCAAGAGAGCACACCTCAACGGCGATGAGATTGTTCGTAGCGTTTTCTCTGAATAGCATATGTAAGACAATTTGTTTCTCATTCGTAGAGTTTTCTCTGAATTGCATATGTAAGACTATTCAATTACCTGAAAATTAAAAAAGGTGTATTAGTCTTCTTCCATTCCCCTTCATCGAAAGTCGATGACTGTTCAAGCCAATGCGTTGTGGTTATCTGGTCTCATTGTTCAGTGACGCATGACCATGAAACTTTAATAAAATTCTTACACTATTTAAATGTAAAACTTAACACAATCGGACTTTGATACTGACGAAGATAGGTTCTTTCTCTTTTTTAATAGGCCTCTGAAAAATACTGACTCATTAATAATGTTTTTTAAGATTGGAATTAAGGTGTTTCAGGTACTGCTATGAAATAAGACACTGCTTCGCACTTAAATACATAATTATTCAGTAAGCAGGCTACAGATCAGAACGTACATCATGCTTCCACAACAACACGATAGACAATACAATAAGTAAATTTCCACGACACAAGAGAAGAATAAAATATTTTCTTGTTAAAAAATAAATGATAAATTCCGTAAGCAGCTTCTGAGGCTCTTTATAGAGATCTTTGGTTTCTGCAGTTTTTAGATATCTCGTAGATAATTCTATCACACTTATTTTCTTGGATTTAAAGAAAGCAATGTTGTCATATGTAGAATAGCAGGTAGATAACACCTGCAGCCTTATGAGGACCTTCGCAGACGACGTAGCTGTGTACAGCACAGTGACGTTATCAGGGACGTGTTACGAAATACCGAGTAACGTCCAGCTGATCAGCGACTAATGAAAAATATTGCTGCTGACCTTGAGCATATGTAAGCTAACTAGATAAAATATTTACCACCTACTAAAAAGAGCACACTGGTCCTGTGGAGTATTGCAGAAGGTGTGAAGCTACTACAAGCCGGTCACGTGGCCGAGGGATGGCCGTTATCGCTGAAACACCCGGTTTTCGGTTTTATTGCTTTTTCTTTCACGCCAGTTTAATCTGACTGTTGAAAGCGCTCAAAATAACCGATTTCTGAAATAACCGATTTTCGGTTATTTATTCCTATTATTTCCTGTAGTAAACGTACAAATCGGACAACGACTGAAAAACTTTTGCTCTCTCAATTTCAAGATACATTAAATCACAATATCAAATTAAATAGGCAAATAAAAGAAAACTTACTCCGTCCACCGATCACTTCTTTTCTCGAAAAGTAATAAGTGGTTGAATGCTACCAAAAAACACCAGTATTTGCCCATTGATTCTAATTTCTCGAAACTATGCTAAAAAAATCACGTTGTAATCGGTGATCATACCATATTTAGGCATTACAAATATTCATTGCTAAAGGGTAAAAACTGATGCCAAAAAATCTGTTTTTCGTGTTAATTTGCAGGTTTTCAAGGCCTACAAGCATATAAGGTAATTATGCACACACGGGCGATCAGCTACTTTCTATTTTTATTGTGTAGTGTGAATGAATTGTTAAGTTTTTAATTTATTACTCTTACCATAATTTCCTTCCTCTTTTATTACTTCATAGAAATGGCAGACAAATCTTTAATCTTCTAAAGTAAATAAAGTATTGTATTTGCTTGCTATGTTATTTCGTAAAAACATTTCCAGACTAGGGTTGGTGCCACTCTGCAATATAACGGATGTCCGGCGACGACAACGACGAACTAAATACACAGGGTGTTTCCGTAAGAGCGTGCAAAAATTTAACATGGCGTAGAGGATGCTCCCACTGAAGAATTTGAGATAGGGAACCTGGGGTCGGAAAAGCCAGCTTAAGCAGATAATAGGAATTAAATCGCAGTATTGTGTACTTTTTTATTTACGTTAGTTACAGTTAACTGCAGATCCCGTCACTGACACAATGAACGTACCATTTGTACTGTATCTTACGAAATGTGCTGAAACTGACGGCCATTAACCTCAATGCCAGCATGACATCGGCGAACAAGTTTCTGACGCGCCCTGACGAATATCCCTGATGTCACATAATAGGCAGCTAAAATTCTGGAAATTAATACCGTCTCCGTATCCACTGGGGTCTCATACACAAGTTACTTTAGATATCCTCATAGGTAATAATCTAGGGGGTTCAGGTCAGGTGACTTGGCAGGCCATGGAATAGGATCTCCCCTTCCAATATAGCGACCAGGAAATACTTGCTAGTAATCAGGCTCCTCTTCCTCATTTCCTTGCAGGAAATAAAGAATGTACACGTAAATAAACAGGATAGTATTTGTAAAACTTTACGCATGTTATTTGTAAATAAGATGGAAAACAGTAATCTAGACCAAGCGGGAGACAAGTTTACTTCCATATCTCCTTAAGCTGGCTTCTCCACCCCCAGGTTCCTCACCTCAGATTGTCCAGTGGAACATCCGCTATGTCCTGAAACATTTTTGCACGCTCTTACGGAGACAGCCTGTAGATCAGGTGGGGGTAAGTCTTGCAAACAGCAGTACACGCGTACCTTTAAGCCACGTCAAGCGTCAACAACGGCATTGTTGTCTCAGCCATGCTGTACGATTCTTAGGCCGTGTGTTTGTTGCTCGTTTCTGTCGGCATTGTTATTAAAAGATCGCTGATAGCTTTTCCTATTTTCTATAATGAAGCAATATTTCAAACCAAAAGTTTATTTAAAAACGAAAAATCTTAGCACTGCTGCTACTTCTAATTGATATTTCGATATTTTTATTCGATTACTACTAGAAAATAGTAGTAATCAAATAAAAATACCGAAATATAGTATAGATTTAAGTGTCAGGAAGTCGTTTCTGAAAGTATTTGTATGGAGTGTAGCCATGTATGGAAGTGAAACATGGACGATAACCAGTTTGGACAAGAAGAGAAAGAAGCTTTCGAAATGTGGTGCTACAGAAAAATGTTCAAGATAAGGTGGGTAGATCACGTAACTAATGAGAAGGTATTGAATAGGATTGGGGAGAAGAGACGTTTGTGGCACAACTTGACTAGAAGAAGGGATCGGTTGTTAGGGCATGTCCTGAGGCATCAAGGGATCAAGAAATTTAGCATTGGAGGGCAGCGTGGAGGGTAAAAATCGTAGAGGGAGACCAAGAGATGAATACACTAAGCAGATTCAGAAGGATGTAGGTTACAGTAGGTACTGGGAGATGAAGGAGCTTGCACAGGATAGATTAGCGTGGAGAGCTGCATCAAACCAGTCTCAGGACTGAAGACCACAACAACAACACTACTAGAAAATAAGAAACACCTATTATGACCGAGACTAAACAAATAACGAAAAATGCCAGTTATTCAGAATTAAAATACCGGTCGGTATCGGTTTTGATCGGTCGGTTTTTCACATCCCTAATGTGATCCTCCACCACAGACTTGAGTTGTTCCAGTGAAGTTTTGTGTAGGTGCAAGTCGATAGTATATAATCAGACGTTTCGACATGGAGACGTTACAGTTTAGCGTAGAGGACCTATTGTGTTATGAGGTGGCCGTGACCAGAGCGTGAATGAAGTTGCCCAGTTTGATGGTGTACCATCAAGGGACTGTCCAACATGTCCACGAGGAATGGTGTACCACTTGCAGACATGTACACTACTGACCATTAAAATTGCTACACCACGAAGATGACGTGCTACAGACGTGAAATTTAACCGACAGGAAGAAGATGCTGTGATATGCAAGTGATAAGCTTTTCAGTGCATTCACACAAGGTTGGCGCCGGTGGCGGCACCTACAACGTGCTGACATGAGGAAAGTTTCCAACCGATTTCTCGTACACAAACAGCAGCTGACCGGCATCGCCTGGTGAAACGTTGTTGTGATGCCTCGTGCAAGGAGGATAAATGCGTACCATCACGTTTCCGACTTTGACAAAGATCGTATTGTAGCCTATCGCGATTGTGGTTTATTGTATCGCGACATTGCTGCTCGCGTTGGTCGAGATCCAATGACTGTTAGCAGAATATGGAATCGGTGGGTTCAGCAGGGTAATACGGAACGCCGTGCTGGATCCCAACGGCCTCGTATCAATAGCAGTCGAGATGACAGGCATCTTATCCGCATGGCTGTAACGGATCGTGCAGCCACGTCTCGATCCCTGAGTCAACAGATTGGGGCGTTTGCAACCATCTGTACGAACAGTTCGACGACGTTTGCCGCAGCATGGACTATCAGCTTGGAGATCATGGCTGCGGTTACCCTTGATGCTGTATCACAGACAGGAGCGCCTGTGATGGTGTACTCAACGACGAACCTGGGTGCACGAATGGCAAAACGTCATTTTTTCGGATGAATCCGGGTTCTGTTTACAGCATCATGATGGTCGCATCCGTGTTTGGCGACATTGCGGTGAACGCCCATTGGAAGCGTGTATTCGTCAACGCCATACTGGCGTTATCACCCGGCGTGATGGTATGGGATGCCATTGGTTACATGTCTCGGTCACCTCTTGTTCGCATTGACGGCACTTTGAACAGTGGACGTTACATTTCAGATGTGTTACGACCCGTGGCTCTACCCTTCATTCGATCCCTGCGAAACCCTACATTTCAGCAGGATAATGCACGACCGCATGTTGCAGGTCCTGTACGGGCCTTTCTGGATACAGGAAATTTTCGACTGCTGCCCTGGCGAGCACACTCTCCAGATCTCTCACCAATTGAAAACGCCTGGTCAATGGTGGCCGAGCAACTGGCTCGTCGCAATACGCCAGTCACTACTCTTGATGAACTGTGGTATCGTGTTGAAGGTGCATGGCAGCTGTACCTGTACACGCCATCCACGTTCTGTTTGACTCAATGCCCAGGCGTATCAAGGCCGTTATTACGGCCAGAGGTGGTTGTTCTGGGTACTGATTTCTGAGGATCTATGCACCCAAATTGCGTGAAAATGTAATCACATGTCAGTTCTAGTATAATATATTTGTCCAATGAATACCCGTTTATCATCTGCATTTCTTCTTGGTGTAGCAATTTTAATGGCCAGTAGTGAATGTATAGAAAATCATAGCGGTCCTATTACACTTCCCTGGGGCCACTCCTGACGATGCCCTTATCTCTGATGAACACTCACCGTCGAGGTCAACATACTAGGTTCTGTTACCCAAGAAGTCTACGAGTCACTCACCTATTTCATGTACACGTAAGTCCATTATCAGTCTGCGGTGGGGGACTGTGTCAAAAGCTTTCCGGAAATCTAGGAATATGGAATCTGCCTGTTGCCCTTCATCCTTAGGTCGCAGTATATCATGTAAGAAAAGGGCAAGCTGAGTTTTAAACGAGCGATAGTTTACAAAACCGTGCTGATTCGTAAACATAAGCTTTTCGGTCTCTAGAAAATTGATTACATTCGAATTCAGAATTTGTAACAAGACGACGTTGAAGATATTGGTCTGCAATTTTGCGAGTCTATTCTTTTACACTTCTGATATACAGAAGGTCCATCTCAACTACGGACGAATGTTACGAAGAGAACTGTATACAATAGACATTTGGAGTCGGATACCTCGCAAGAGGTCGCTGCTCGCAGCGGCACGTAAAGCTGCAACTCTACAATGGATGAAACAACACGGAAACTGAACAGTAGCTGACTGGAGACATGTAGCGTGATCCTAATAGTTGCAGTATCGCCTCATTTCAATACATGCAAGGCGTCGAGTGCACCGAAGGTCCGACGAGGTATTAAACGTGCAGTGTGTGTAGGGTGTAGTACAGGCCAGAGGCGGTGACGCGATGTGGGGGTGGTTTACGCACTGTGATTTCGGGCCATTCGTTCACGTTATCGTGAACATGAACCAGGATGTTTATTTCAACAGTCTTGGTGAATAAGCGTGCCGTTCCTTCTGCTCTTCAAGATCAGTATGCTGTGGACGTTTCTGGCGTCCATGGTGATAACAGCCATGTTGCTGCACTGACACGTTTCTTGTTTGGCGAACACTGAAGTAGGGACGCAAAAAACCGACCGGTTAAAACCGATACCGCTATATTAGTTCTGAATAACCGGTATATTTCGGTATTTATTTGGTCTCGGTTACAACAGGTATTTTTCATTTTTAGTAATAAGCAGGCATATCAAATTACCACAGAAGAAGTGCTAAAATTTTTCGTTTTTAATAAAACTTTTTTACAAACAGTAATACTCCTTTGTAAAATTTCCGCTTCTACGAAATATGTGGGTACTATAGAAAACAGGAAAAGCGATCATCGCTGTTTTAATAACGAAGCCAACAGTTAGAAACTGGGAACAAACTCATGACATAATAATCGGTACAACATTGTTGGGACAGTGTATCTGTTGCAGTGCGGCATGGCCTATTAGACAGTATGTGTGTACGTGCAGAGTGCATGAGTTGCGCCGGCCGTTGTGGCCGAACGGTTCTAGGCGCTTCAGTCCGGCACCGCGCTGCTGCTACGATCGCAGGTTCGAATCCTGGCTCGGGCATGAATGTGTGTGATGTCCTTAGGTTAGTTAGGCTTAAGTAGTTCTAAGTCTAGGGGACTGATGACCTTAGATGTTAAGTCCCATAGTGCTTACAGCCTTTTGAACCATTTTTTTCCAACATCAGTAGTAGAGAAACACTTATTTATAAGATATCGCGCAATGTCGACGACGCCAGGCGTAGAACAATTTGTGACCACAATGAGGGGTAGCAGCAGACTTTCTTCCTGTGTAACAGCCACGACTGGAAAGGGAAAGGAGGGAGGTGTTACTGTGATAGTGGATATCCCCTGCCACACACACTCACGTCGCTTGCAGAGTGCAGGGTAGACGTAATTGCAGACTGAACAGACGAAACGTGCTCTCAAACCTATCTGGATAGCTCAGCGGAAGAGAGTAATGCCTGTGAAAGGCGGATGTCTGAGGTCGAGCGCCGATCTACCACAATGTTTTAATGTCTCAAGAACATCCCTGCAAAAATCAAGAAAACTGGAAATGTGCCTCATTTTACGAAGAGGATGGTGTCACACGCAGGCAGAAACGTTATAGAGTTACTTTTTTATTCTTATTTATTTATTCGCTGGCTTTGAATTTTGACCTGTTGAATAGGTTACTATAGCAGGTCGTGTCATATCTGTCATTATAGTTTTTTTTTAATTGCTTGCACATTTATTCTGCTGAAGAAAATAAAGATATTATCCAGTTATCCCATGTTAATATGTTAGTAAACTACTGTTACGTATCTTATGACACTATGGCAGTGTGTTATAACTAGGGCCCGGATTTAATGAGACGTCACATTTTTTCTGAACTGTAGGGTGAATTATAGAACAATTTATACACAAATATAGGCAGTTTTGTGCCGAAAAATGCATTTTGATTGTGCATATAAAGTCATATTTCAACAAAATTTAGTAATCGGTCATATATAATAGGTCATATTTCCGTCAACTTTTGCCAAAAATGAGTATACCGTTTTTCTCGTATCTTACGGGACACACTAATAAGAAAATAAATATGTTGCTCACGAGACAATATTTAACGTGCTATTATGAAAGATAAACAGATAAATTAGTACACAGCTTTATTTCTCAGGACTGTAGCAGAAAATCGGTGTACCACAACAGTCGTTTCGCGAACATAAAACATTTTTGCGCAGAGTCGACAGTACGCTCTCAGAGCCAACAAAGGCGGCTTCTGCCGTAATAATCATCGCAGTCGCACAGGTGTTCCCAGTAACCAGTTTGAATACAGCCTTTGCCTTGTTCAACATGCCTAAAGCAAAGAGCTCTGACAGCGAGGAGTTGCGAGGATATGTTCGAGAACTTGGAGAGAAGTTCTTTAGTACTGATGGGAAAATCTTATTTTGTAAACTGTGTGAAGTTAACGTTAGTGCAGAAAAGCACTTTGATGTGCAACAACACTGATACCGCTAAACACAGCAGCTGTGTGAAATGAAGTGCTGAAAATAACAACAGGCAAACGCTGTTATTTGAACAGACAGGTCAATCGTCAACCGTGCAATCATTCTGCAAGGATTTGTGTGAGATGATGGTGTCCTGCAACATCGACGCTTCAGACGGTTCCTGGAGAAGTACGCAACACTGAGAAAGAACTATTTATTCGTATGCTACAATAATGTGCTCAACAAAATACGAATTACTATTGCTGAGCAAAAGATCTGGCTGTCGATAGATGAAACTACGGATATTAGTGGGCGATATATTGCAAATGTTGTTCCTGGTGTTCTAAAAGTTGATGGCCCTGGAGATATGTTCCTACTAACGTGTGAAGCTCTCGATAGAGTAAACAATTCGATGATTGCTGTTTCGTTTGACAAGTCTCTGAAGCTACTGTGGTCGCATTGTGTGAAAAGGGACAACGTTTTGCTGCTTGTAACAGATGGTGCTTCATATATGGCTAAAACAGCCAAAGGCCTTCAGATTCTCTACCGCAGTATGGTGTACGCCACTTGTCTTCCACATGCGCTGCACAGAATTGCCGAAGAGGTGCGATCAAATTACCCTGACGTGGACAAATCAATTTCCTGTGGCAAGAAACTCTATGTGAAGGCTCCGCTACGGGTGCAGAAATTCAAGGAACAAGCACCTTCAACGCCGCTCCCACCTAAACCTGTTCTTACACGATGGGGTTCTCGGCTTAATGCTGCTGCGTAGTACTGCACCAACTACACCCAAATAAAGACAATCTTCTGTGAGCTTGATAGCGATGGATCAAGTGCTATCAAAATTGTGAAAGAAGTTTTTACAGATACATTGTCTCGAAACTTGGGATACATCAACGCCAATTTTTCAGTGATATCAAAAGCCATCAAACGACTGGAAGATGTTCGCACTCAGCTATGTGAGGCCCTGAGTATTGTGCAACATCTGCAGAGCGAGTTGGATCGAGCTCGTGGCCATGTGGCTGACAAAGTGAAAACCAAATTGCAAAGTGTTCCCCAACGGAATCCTGGATATCCTGCACTGTGCAAAATTAGTGACAGTCTTTCAGGGAATGCAGCAACATTTGAAGATACTGAAACACAGCTGAACTCCAGTGACCTGGCTGCCTTCAAATACGCTCCAGCGACGTCTTGTGAAGTGGAGAGGAGCTTTTCCAGGTACAAAACTATCCTCAGCGACAACCGTAGGTCTTTGACAATGGAAAACCTGAAAATTCAACTTGTGATCCAGTGCAACTTTGCAGATACTTAAGATTGAAATACGGTATTAAATAATGTGAAACGCTTTAAATACTATGTAGAAATAAAAACATTGTTTTACTGTTTCGATAGATGATCTTTTCACTGTACTTTGTGTTTAGAAAATAAAACATTCAGACATTCAAAAAATTGGTGCAAATTAGTCACAAGCCCTACAGAAATAAAGAACTATACTTACAATATTTTGAGAAGTGAATTTTGTATTACTTTATGGTGAATAAAAAATTAAATAAACAAATAAGAATGCTTTAAATAAACTTCTATTAAGTCATATTTTGTTTTTAAGGTCATATTTATGTACGTTTTAGGTCATAAATGCTTGCATATTTCACTGTTTTTTAGGTAATTAAAATCCGGGCCCCAGTTATAACTATATAACTAAATTACTGAGCCGTGGTGGGGTTGCTGGCGTCGCGCTTCGAATTGCTGAAGCCACTAGGTCGAGCTGTCATGTGATCTCCCTCTGGTTTGAGGCCACTAAGATCTTCGCTCGAGGTCGTTAATGGGGATTGGGCGTGTTGAGACGTGGCGAGTTGGGGAGTGGTAACGGAGTGAGGAGGACGGTCTGAGAGACACGCCCGGCGAGTAAGGCGAGCACTTGTGCAAGCGTCTTGGGCACGGAGTCCAGTGAGTGGTCGCTGGGCATACTTGTGGGCCAATCTGAATCCGTGGCTTAGCCAGCCACACTTCGATGGGAGAGTTTAAGCCAGTTTCACTGAGCTGAATTATGGGCCCCCTTTGAAACCGGAAAGCTTCAGCATCGATTCATAACTTCAGTTAAGTTTTGGAGTTTGAGGTCTAGTTGGTAATTTCTCTTAACTGAAGCTGTTACTAAAAGAGGCCTGCCTTTTTCTATATTGAAAATTTTACTTAACTAAAGCTGTTACTATTGAAGGCCTGGCTGTTTTCTATTTGGCAATTCTATTAGGGGCCTTCAAAAAGAAACGAGACGGATTCTGGAATTCGCAAACCTGTGAGCAGGAGGGTAATATCGTGGCGTGTGTAACGATGTGTGGTTCCGACCATAGCGTGGAAGTTCACAGCCCGTCGCACGTCATATGACTATACCGAGCTAGCAGCAGCATGCATCAACCATCCAGCGCTGCCAGTCGCGTTGCAAACAGTGACATGGAGGCGTCAAATGAAGAGCAAGGCGGTGTTGTTCGTTTTCTGACAGCGGAAGGAGTAGGAGGAATGGACATTCATTGACAAATGTCACAAGTGTACGGCGAACACTGCATGTCCCTTGCAAGGGTCAAGGCGTGGCACAAGCGCTTCAGGGAAGGACAAGTGTCGTTAGCTGATGATGCACGGTCCGGAGCACCACACTGAATTACCGATGACATCGTTCAGCTGATGGATGCACTCATTGCCCAGGACCTCCGACTGACAGTGAAAGCCATAGCTGCCGTGGTCTGATTGAGCGTCGGAAGTGCTCACACCATCATGAAGAAACGACTGCACATGCACACCAATGGGTGCTCCACAGTGTTCAACCACAACAGGAAGTATGTCGAATGGCTCACTGTCTTGCTCATGTGCAGCACTATGCTCGGGAAGGGAAAGCGTTCCTGGCATGAGTGGTAGCTGGAGGTGAGTCGTGGTGTCATCACATCGAAACAGAATCAAAACGACAAAGTCTCCAGTGGAAGCATCCAGGGTTACCGCCACCAAAAAAAAAAAAAAAGCCAAAGCTATCCACACACGTGCAGGAAAGATTATGCTGACGTTCTTCTTTGACCAAGACGGCCCGCTTGTGATTCACTTCCTGCAGCACGGGACAACAGTGAATGCCCAAGTGAATGCCCAGCGTTACTCGCAAGCCTACACCACCCTTCGCCAAGCGATCAAATCAAAACGATCAGGTAATCTCACCCGTGGGATCGTTTTGCTCCACGACAGTGCAAAGCCTCATACGGCCAACACAGTCGCGGCACTCCTGTAGAAAATTAAACGAGAGGTTCTCGGCCACCCTCCATACAGTCCGGACCTCTCTCCCTGTGATTACGCCATTTTCGCTTCCCTTAAAAAGCCTCTGAGGGGCAAACGATTCACCTTGGACGACGACGTCCAGCTGTACGTGCGGAACTGGTTAACATCGCAGCCCCGGGAATTTTATGAGACAGCCATTCACTGCCATTCAGAGTGAAACAAGTGTCTCAACAACCAGGGTCAATACTTCTAACATACAGGTACTGGTTTCTGTAATTATGACTCCGGCTCGTTTCTTTTTGAACGCCCCTTATACTTAACTGACGCTGTTATCATTGAAGGCCTGCCAGTTTTCTGTTTGGTAATTTCACTTAACTGAAGCTGTTATTACTGAAGGCCTGCCTGTTTCCTATTTGATAGTTTTACTTAACTGAAACTGTTATTATTGAATGCCTGGATGCTTCCTTTTAATTAAATCAAAAGCTATTTCATTATTTGGGTTAGCTGAAAGTGTTATTAATCAACATCTACCTGTTTTATTGCTCTATTATTGACCTCTGGTATCTTACTCAATCTGTGTTGTAATTAGCTGAAATTGTGATTGCCAAAGGCCTACCTGTTTCATAGGTATTTATGTCAATAAGGGAGTAACAGGAAATGACACATGATGGTACATGGGCCCTAACCTTCCGCCTTACATCCCTTGATCCATAATTGTAGGTTTCAATTACAAGTACACTACAAAATAAAGCTATGTTAATTAATTAAATTGACTATTCTCAGTTACATATCGTGTAATAATAACTGCTTACACCGCACTAAGTGATGTAGGGGAAGTTGATACGATCAGTTTGATATAAAACACTTGTGGTCGAATCAGGCAATAGTCAGGCAATGCTTATAAAACCCAGAGATGAAGTGCAAAAGATCTCTTTTGGGAACGAATTCCGTCGTTCTTCTGTGCCCTTTTACATTTGGTTTTTACAGCCTGTAGCTGGTCTGAGCATAGGCAATACCGGTTCTCCTCAGATGACCGAAGTTAAACGCTGTCACGTTTGGCTAGCACTAAGACAAGTGACCATCCAGGTCAGCCAAGTACTGTTGGTCAGCAGGATGCGCTCAGTCCTTACGAGGCCAGTTGAGGAGCTATTTGACTGAGAAGTAGCGGCTCCAGAAACTGAAACTGACAACGACTGGCAGAGCGGTGTGCTGATCACATGGCCTGTGGTATCTGCATCCGGTGATGCCTGTGAGCTCAGGATCACACTGTTGGGCCTTCAAGACCTATTCGGACGAAGTTTTTTATTATAGCTCTTTACCGTCTACAGCAACTAACAAATGTGTGACACGCTGTTGACTAGTAAATGTGTGAGGCGTCGTAGGTCCTTTGTTCACTTCAAATTCCTCCACCCGAATATTTGGAAACGTTGTCTGAACACGTGTACCATAGCATCTACAACGTTAAGAACCCAGTCATGCACAGTGGTGTCCTCTCCAGCGTTCTAATGACTGATGTCCTCGATTGAAGGTAAACCAATAAATCATCAAATTTTTACGGTTGGGAACAAATTACAGGAAGGTAAGGTAACTAATAAGGGACCACAAACAGGAAAAAAATAAATGCGTTATTAATAATTGCCGGCCGGAGTGGCCGTGCGTTTCTGGGCGCTACAGTCTGGAACCGAGTGACCGCTACGGTCGCAGGTTCGAATCCTGCCTCGGGCATGGATGTGTGTGATGTCCTTAGGTTAGTTAGGTTTAATTAGTTCTGAGTTCTAGGCGACTGATGACCTCAGAAGTAAGTCGCATAGTGCTCAGAGCCATTTGAACCATTATTAATAATTGTTTCAGTGAATTAAGAAAATTATACAGTTGCCAGGTACAAAATGCCATCCTACATACGAAGAAGTGATCACCATAATAAAACAAGAGAAGAGCTCATACAGAAAGATTTATGTGTTAATTTTTCCCACGCACTGTTAGAGAGTGGAACGGTAGAGAAATAGTCTGAAGGTGCTTCGAAGAACCCTCTGCCAGGCAGTTACGGATGAATTGCAGAGTAGTCACGTAGTTGTAAATGTTTGGCCCAATGCAGGATGCACTCTGCGGAAAGCAGTACGTGGTTGATGGGGAGGTAATTGATGTGGTTAGATGTTGGCTCTTGACGTCGGCCATACAGGCCGTCCCAGTGAGATGTAAAACCGTCGCACTGAACAGACATTATGTTAAAAACAGGGTTCTGTAGCCAAAAGATGTTGATGATGATGTTTGGTTCGTGGGGTGCTCAACTGCGCAGTTATCAGCGCCCGTACAAATTCCCAACCTTTGCTCAGTCCAATATCGCCACTTTCATGAATGATTATGAAATGATGAGGACAACACAAACACCCAGTCATCTCGAGGTAGGTGAAAATCCCTGACCCCGCCGGGAATCGAACCCGGGACCCTGGTGTAGCCAAAAGAATGGTGAATAATATGGTGTATTGGAATCCTGAATAAAACCAACTTGCTTTCAGCAAAAATTATGTTACATTACTTATTGAATGTCCCCCGTATAGCCATTTTATAGACAACCAGCTCTACTGAATGGTAGCAGGTCCCAATAATTATTCAGGCATGAAGAGACTTGAGCAGGTAAGAGAAGCTTGCAGAGCTGTATCAACCCAGTCTTCGGGATACAGATCACAGCAGCTACGATTGTGGCTTCTTAGCGTCACATCTCACTGGTGGAGCGGGTCCTTCTCACTACGAATGGCTTGCCAAATATTCCCTCAAGCCCACAATAAAATAATATTCCCTTATATGTTATGGCCTATCACACGTTCATTGACAACACTAAGTGTGCTCGACGACTGTCATTGGAAAAACTGTTGTGTGTGTAAGTCTAAGTTTTGCCTCTCTATTCGACTGATGACCATAGCTGTTAAGTCCCATAGTGCTCAGAGCCATTGGAACCATTTGCCTCTCTATTCACCACTCACCCACAACGTCGTACACCAACTGCATCAATTTCTCAGCAGCCGATCCCCTGCCTATCCGAGATCGAAAACTGCAGCGTGATGGTTGCTCGAATCACAATTATGACAGGCAAGGACAGGTCCATGTTCAACTGGTTTTGATAAAACTAGATGATGATGATGATATTTGGTTTGGGGGGCGCTCAACTACGCCGTCATCAGCGCCCGTACAAAGTCGCAATTTTTACACGGTCCAATTTTTTTACGAATGATGATGAAATGATGAGTATAACACAAACACCCAGTCCCCGGGCAGAGCATAAAACTAGAGCAAATTAGTAATAATATACTACGCGTTAATAAGCACAGCACACAAAAAATTTGTCTCCACATTGAGACATCACGCTGAAGCCACGTACCAATGATTACAGAGTTACCAAACTGTGGGGGTGTTGGTTACGATGTTTCACCGATTTTCGTGAATCGTACAAAACTTTTCTGTGGGCTTCAGAATCGGATGATTTAGCTTTTCAGTCGAGGAAAGATAGCGTGCCCTATGAACACTTCCGCTATCATCTTGGAAGAAGGGAATGTCCACAACATACTCAGTATGGGGATGTACACCAGGAAAGACGTCTCCATTTTGATCCGATGACGGCATATGCCACCTGGGTGATAGGACATGGTTTAAATGGCTCTAAGCACAATGGGACTTAACATCTGAGTCATCAGTCCCCTGGACTACTTAAACCTAACTAAACTAAGGACATCACACACATCCATGGCCGAGGCAGGATTCGAACCTGCGACCGTAGCAGCAGCGCTGTTCCGGACTGAAGCGCCTAGAACCGCTCGGCCACAGCGGGAGGCGATAGGACATGTACTGATAATAATTTCTACGTCGTCCGTCAACATGGAGCGTGGTGGGATAGCTACCAGAGCGCCATCTGTCTCTACCGTTTAATAGGGAATGTTGACAGTCAGAAGGCACGGTCTGGTGCAAACGTGCGAAGCAAGCAACCATACCATAGAGATGCATTTATTCTTCCTACAGCCTACTGAGCGAGTTTGAAAAAGGTCGTATTGTGGATTTCCGAATGGCGGGATGGTCCTTTCGGAGAAATGCCACACATGTTGGACTTGCTGCGTCAATTGTGCAACGATGCTGGTATCAGTGTCATGTGGACGTCCTCACAGCTGTAGACGAGGTTCTAGACGTCCATGCAGCACAGACGCCGCCAGGATCGTAGTATTGGAAGATCAGTAGTGGCAAATTGTACAGCTACCACAGCACAGACAAGAGATCTTGTGAGTATAGACGTGTCAACGCGAACCGTTGTGAACCAGTTATTAGCTGAGGGACTGTGGGCATACACGCCTCTAGCCCGCCTTCCACACACGCCATAGCATTGACGTGCACCGCTTGACTGTTGCCGTTAGACAGAGGATCACTTGGAAGATGGAATGGCGCACTGGTGTCTTCAACGGTGAAGGCATATTTTGCCTTCACGCAAGTGATGGTCGTTTGCATATACGATGTAGATCTGGTGAGTGCTGAGTCATAGAGTGCATTCATCCAACACACACTGGCCCCCACCCCAGGCCTTATGATCAGGGGTGCAATACTTGCCGTTCTTGCAACAGGATAATGCTCGCCCACGCTCTGTCTTCGAAACTCAAAGTGCTCTGCAAGGCGTGCAGCAACTTCCCTGGCCAGCACGATCTCCGGACTTGTCTCCAGCCGAGGAAGTGTGGCATGTGATGGAAAGATAAGTAACTCGGAGACTCGTCAACCAACCAATCTTACAAAACAACGTGAAAGTTCGAGCAGGTGCGGCGTAAAGTATGCCAGGCCGGTATTGCCATATGAACGATCGACTGGATACCAGAGTCAGCGCCTGCATTGCCTCCTCCAACCAGCTACTAGTCAGTTTCTGTGTTGTTTGGCCTATTGAAGACGTGCTGCTGTGATCAACGACCTCGAGCGAGGTACCCAAGTGCAAAGTTACATTAGATCCAGTTCTCTTCACAGTGTTTGCTCAGATATTGGTTGGAATGGACTTGCATTCATTGCCGACGACAATTCTTGTCAGGCGTGAAAGATTCCCATTGACAAGGTGTGCTACTCGCTCTGGTGGTCCCTGTCGTCTACGATCTTTTCACCGTTCTTACTCCGAGTTAAATGGGTGCGAATGGCGCACCATATCTTGTAGACACGTTGAACTATCCGCGTTGACAAACTAACTTCATTCACTGTGTAGTCACGGGCACTTCCGAACAAAACCGCTCTGTTTCTTTCATTCTGTTACGTCTCCAAAGTCGACCCGGCTTACAGCTCTGATTCCACACATCTAATTGGCACATAAACACCACTTCACTGCTGTGACGTGCATCGGAAATGGACAGTCACACGAAAGCCTGACAGTTCTTCGCAATATACAATGCTACAAAGTGACCAGTATGCTCTTTTAACGGGTTAGTGAGTTGACTAATATTTTGGCCGATATGCTTAATTAGCTGTAGAAATACATACACAGGTATATGAACATGCATGCTTCAGAAGTCACAACTATTTATAAATTGCTCGCCGTGATAACTCACGTGAAGGCAACTCCCTGTATGTCCCCGAACAAGTCCTTGCGTGTGACCTCCCGGTAGAACTGGAGGGACTTGATGGAGTCGCGCACCGGCCGTGGGCCCTCATTCCGGTACACCTGGAACACAGCACCACATCATATGTAGGCTGAGCACACTACAAATGCGGTCTGGAAGACGATCCGATTTATTAAGTTGGTGCATAAGTTTGTAGCATTTTTTCATAAGTTTAATAAACACAACAGATACACATAATAGAGACTATAATGATCAATAATATATTCTCCTTCACTATTTACGAGGATATTTCGGAAAGTAAAGATACACCGTACGCCAGAGGAACAGAAGAGTTTTGGCGAGCAAGTTAGCAACACTGGTGTTAACCTTGAACCGTTAGCTTTCTCCTCGCGGTCGTTCGGCAGTTGAACGTTGCTTCTGGTTGGAGTAGGTCGTGTTTAAAATGGCTGCGCCGATTCACAATCCTGCCAAATGCGAAGTGCGTTCCGTCATACGTTTTCTTCATACAAAAGGTCAGCGACCAGCGGATATTCACAAAGAAATTGTTTCTGTTTATGGGAACATTATGAATCGACAAAGTATAACGAAATGGTGTCGTCATTTCTCTGAAGGTAGGACCGATGTTCATGATGAACAAAGAAGAGGTCGGCTATCTGTGATCTCTGATGCCCTTCTTCGGAGAACGGATGAAGCAATTCATGCGAATAGACGTCTTACACTGAAAGAATTGCATCAGATCATACCGGACACGTCAATGACAACTCTTTATGACTTTGTGACTGTCAAGTTAGGGTACAGGAAATTGTGTGCGCGCTAGGTTCCAAAACTGTTAACGGAAGAACACAAAAAGAAAAGGATGGGCTTTGCACTCGACTTCCTCACACGCTATGCTGAAGCAGGTGATGAGTTACTTGATCAGAATGTGACAGGTGACAAGATGTGGGTTTATCACCATGCACCTGAATCCAAGCAACAATCTATGCAATGGCGCCATTCGAATTCACCAAAAGCCAAGAAATGCAAAACGTCGATTTCAGCGAAGAAAATAATGGCTTCTGTTTTTTGGGACAGACAAGGCATTCTTCTGTTGGAATTTATGCCTCCTGGAACGACAATTAATGCTGCTGCATATTGCCAGACTTTGAAACGTCTTCGAAGGGCAATTCAAAACAAACGCAGGGGAATGCTGACAAGTGGAGTCCGCTTGCTTCATGACAACGCTCGGCCTCACATAGCGCTGGTAACCAAAGCACTACTCAAACAATTCAAATGGGGCGTATTGCACCATCCGCCATACAGCCCGGACCTTGCGCCCACCGACTGCCATGTCTTCCGTTACCTGAAGTAACATCTTGGTGGAAAATCATTCCACGACGATGAAGAGATCAAAGATGAAGTTGAAATGTGGTTCCGACAACAGGCGGCAACCTTCTATGACTGTGGGATACAAAAGCTTGTGCACCGACTTAACAAATGTTTGGATAACGGGGGTGATTATGTCGAAAAATAACAAATAATCCAGTTAATAAGATGTAACTGACGTTTTCTAAATAAATGTTCTATTTAAGGACTGCGAGCCATTGTATCTTTACTTTTCAAAATGCCCTCGTACAACAGTCTTCCAACGCTGAGTTAACTTTTTGATTCCACGACTGTAGAAATCACGTGATTTTGAGCGTAGCAGAATGCGGACGGTCGTTATCAAGGAGTAGCATCATTTCAAGCAGTCTTCCTGATCGTTACTCTTGGACTGCGTTTGCAGGGCGTCACAGTTGTTGAAAATAAATGTCAGCAGTGATGGTCACAGCGCGGGGAAAGATTGCGTAGTACACCACACCGTCACTCTTCTGCCAGGTACATCACATTATCTGTTGTGAATGCGCGCAGGTATTTGTACGGGACGTTGCTGCTTTCTCTGGGCTCAACCCTTCCTCACCATTTCTCATCACCAGTAACGATACATGATAAGAAAGATCGCTGTTTTTCATGAGACAGTTGATGATCAGCACGCAGAGATGCTCATATGGCCACCTGCTGATTTTTGGGATTTTCGCTTAGAGCGTGTGGTACCCTTGAAACCGATTTCTGAACCTTCCCCACTGCATGCAAATATCGCATTATGGTGGAATGTTACAGTTCATTACATTTGCCAGTTCTCGATTACACTAACGTGGATCGTCGTGGATTAATGCGTTTAAACGATCTTCATCAAAATGGTTCAGATGGCTCTGAGCAATATGGGACTTAACATCTAAGGTCATCAGTCCTCTAGAATTAGAACTACTTAAACCTAACTAACCTAAGGACATCACACACATCCATGCCTGAAGCAGGATTCGAACCTGCGACCGTAGCAGCAGCGCGGTTCCGGACTGAAGCGCCTAGAACCGCTCGGCCATAGCGGCCGGCGATCTTCATCAAACCCCAAGGTCTTCCCGAACGTGGAATCACTAATGTCGAAACAATCTTCCTTTAATCAGGCAAACCATTTTCTTCTCATGCTATGTCCAATGACATTATCTCCATATTCGGATCCAGTTTCTGGGTGCCTGTTTCCAGTCTATTGAACTCAAACAAAAGACTATGTCTCAAATGTTCCGATATCTCTGCCTGGCAGTCCATTTTCTAGCGTCCACGGTTCCATTCACTATCTCCAGATGGCAAAATGACAATATGTAAACTCATAAAGCATCAGCGAACTAAAAATAAAAAATGAACATCGATAAAACACTTATAACAACTGGAGTACCAACATACAAAACAAAAACGCTACGAAGTTATGCACCAACCTAATAGAACACTTCTTCACACTCCATTACCTAAGTGAAGCTCTTACGGTGTCTCAAAAAATTGTTGATGAAAATGTTTAAAACTTGAAATAAGTAAAGTTAATGTTGTGTTGAAGACTGAACTGAATGCAACCGATGCTACGGTCGCAGGTTCGAATCCTGCCTCGGGCATGGATGTGTGTCATGTCCTTAGGTTGGTTAGGTTTAAGTAGTTCTAAGTTCTAGGGGACTGATGACCACAGACGTTAAGTCCCATAGTGCTCAGAGCCATTTGAACCATTTTTTGAATGCAACCGAACGTCTGGCTGTTTGTTGTCTAGAGGGGTTAGCAGGAGCCGTCACTGTCAGCGCAAGTTGCATATAAGCTGCATGTAAATACAGTAGCTGTAAGCCGTGCCGGCTTACTGGCACACCTCAGGTTGCCAGCCGGTCGCTCGCCATGCGACACCCGCTCCATGAAGGGCCGTGGCGGACTCGGGTGGCAGCGAGGAGCCCAGTGCGAATGTGCCTGGCGGTTGACGCCGAGATGAGATGCTATTATGTCTAGAAACCATGAATCCACTCGAACGAGATTTATTTGTGTCTGTTTCACATTGATGGTGTATGTGGCAACTGGCGAGGTGAGCCATATAAGCTCACCTCTCTTTTATTTATTTTGCTAGTGTTAACAACTGCTATGTTTTCTGTACCTTAACCACCTGAAAATTTGCGTTGTTATAATAAATAGCGCTGTCCATGATGGAAAATTTGTCATTTAGAATACACATTTCCGTCACGCATAAGCTTTCGATCTACACTCCTGGAAATTGAAATAAGAACACCGTGAATTCATTGTCCCAGGAAGGGGAAACTTTATTGACACATTCCTGGGGTCAGATACATCACATGATCACACTGACAGAACCACAGGCACATAGACACAGGCAACAGAGCATGCACAATGTCGGCACTAGTACAGTGTATATCCACCTTTCGCAGCAATGCAGGCTGCTATTCTCCCATGGAGACGATCGTAGAGATGCTGGATGTAGTCCTGTGGAACGGCTTGCCATGCCATTTCCACCTGGCGCCTCAGTTGGACCAGCGTTCGTGCTGGACGTGCAGACCGCGTGAGACGACGCTTCATCCAGTCCCAAACATGCTCAGTGGGGGACAGATCCGGAGATCTTGCTGGCCAGGGTAGTTGACTTACACCTTCTAGAGCACGTTGGGTGGCACGGGATACATGCGGACGTGCATTGTCCTGTTGGAACAGCAAGTTCCCTTGCCGATCTAGGAATGGTAGAACGATGGGTTCGATGACGGTTTGGATGTACCGTGCACTATTCAGTGTCCCCTCGACGATCACCAGTGGTGTACGGCCAGTGTAGGAGATCGCTCCCCACACCATGATGCCGGGTGTTGGCCCTGTGTGCCTCGGTCGTATGCAGTCCTGATTGTGGCGCTCACCTGCACGGCGCCAAACACGCATACGACCATCATTGGCACCAAGGCAGAAGCGACTCTCATCGCTGAAGACGACACGTCTCCATTCGTCCCTCCATTCACGCCTGTCGCGACACCACTGGAGGCGGGCTGCGCGATGTTGGGGCGTGAGCGGAAGACGGCCTAACGGTGTGCGGGACCGTAGCCCAGCTTCATGGAGACGGTTGCGAATGGTCCTCGCCGATACCCCAGGAGCAACAGTGTCCCTAATTTGCTGGGAAGTGGCGGTGCGGTCCCCTACGGCACTGCGTAGGATCCTACGGTCTTGGCGTGCATCCGTGCGTCGCTGCGGTCCGGTCCCAGGTCGACGGGCACGTGCACCTTCCGCCGACCACTGGCGACAACATCGATGTACTGTGGAGACCTCACGCCCCACGTGTTGAGCAATTCGGCGGTACGTCCACCCGGCCTCCCGCATGCCCACTATACGCCCTCGCTCAAAGTCCGTCAACTGCACATACGGTTCACGTCCACGCTGTCGCGGCATGCTACCAGTGTTAAAGACTGCGATGGAGCTCCGTATGTCACGGCAAACTGGCTGACACTGACGGCGGCGGTGCACAAATGCTGCGCAGCTAGCGCCATTCGACGGCCAACACCGCGGTTCCTGGTGTGTCCGCTGTGCCGTGCGTGTGATCATTGCTTGTACAGCCCTCTCGCAGTGTCCGGAGCAAGTATGGTGGGTCTGACACACCGGTGTCAATGTGTTCTTTTTTCCATTTCCAGGAGTGTATTTGTTCCTCCGGATTTCGAGGATGTCTACTCATATTCACTACTTAACTATCCCAGTCGATCAGTCGATTATGGGCTGATTAAGGTCCGCCTGGATAGCTGCGTGCGTTAGCACGCCGCTTTCGGGATTCGGGAGAGGCGCCGACTCCGGATCGAATCTGCCTGAGGGATAACGATGAATACCAGACTGGATATCGTTTTTAGGCAGTTTTCTGCATCTAACTGCCTGAATACAGGCCTGATTCCCACATCCCGCCTCAGCTGTACGGTTTGCAAACACATCTCACACTTTTGCAAGGGATAACACTAGACGGAGACAGATGGGGTACACCAGCTCCATGTCGGGGAGGAGTGGGCAGCTACAAGAAGGCCATCCAGCCATGCTGCACCCACTCACATCGCCAAATCCAGGTTAACATGCTAACCCCGTGCAGAAAAAATAAGATTATCGGATGATTAAAGTCTCCTTAAACGATAACGGTATGAATGAGGAAAATATATAATAAAGTTTTTGTAGGATGTGGGGTGAGCCTCATGGTCGACAGAAATACCCAATTCTAAGTTTATGCCCTCCCTTCATATTGAGTCTTGCCTAACAAGTTTTGCACGCAGCTTCAGTTTCTATCTCATTGGGTTTGAGTTTTTTGCCTACTGTGACAAATACACCACCTACATCTCCCATTATTCTGTCCTTTCGAGGTGACAAAAGTCATACGATGGCGACAGCACATATACAAACGGTGGTAATATCGCGTGTCATCAGTCTTCTGACTGGTTTGATGCGATCCGCCACGAATTCTTCTCCTGTGCCAACCTCTTCATCCCAGAGTAGCACTTGCAACCTACGTCCTCAATTATGTGCTGGATGTATTCCAATCTGTCTTCCTCTACAGTTTTTACCCTCTACAGCTCCCTCTAGTACCATGGAAGTTATTCCCTGATGTCTTAACAGATGTCCTATCATCCTCTCCCTTCTCCTTGACAGTGTTTTCCACATATTCCTTTCCTCTCATTCCTTCACCTAATTTTCGACATTTGTCTATAGCACTACATCTCAAATGCTTCGATTCTCTTCTGTTCCGGTTTTCTCACACCTCATGTTTTACTACCATACAATCCTGTGATCCAAACGTTGTGGCCGAGCGGTTCTAGGCGCCTCAGTCCAGAACCGCACTGCTGCTACGGTCGCAGGTTCAAATCCTGCCTCGGGCATGAATGTGTGTGATGTCCTTAGGTTTAAGGGGAGTCGTACCATCCGAAAAGACAAAATTTGACATTTTTACTTTTATGCAAATTATGAAAATATGGATGTTTATGCTTAATTTGGTGTTGGTTTTATTGAAATATTCGATTATTTACTATTTTAAATAAATATTTGAAAATAATCATGCAATGATGTTTCCGAGAATTTTGTTTTCCATCATTTCGCATATTGGCATTTTCCTCTGGAACTATATAGTCTAGAAGGCAGTGGTTTCTTTTGTTTTGTAGAGAACTGTCCGTTTCGTAAGTTGCCTACATTGGCGGTACTTCGCAGTAAACTCTTTGAACTGTACATTTGTTTGTGTTTGACAACAACAGTTATCCATTAGCCGCACTTTAGTTTCTGTGTTTCCTGTGATAGTTTCCGTCATGACTAAACCAAAAGGAGTGTTTAAAAAACTACGAAACAAAGGAAACGGATACTACTGAACAAATATAGCAGTAAATATAGCAGTAAAAAGAGTGGTTAGCGCCGAAGGGCGTGATGATTTGGTTGTAAATAGTAACAGTCCTTCTACTCCTCCGAGTGCTTCCAAGAAAAAACTGCTTGGGTAATGATGTAAAATACAACGCAGCTTCAGACAGTGAAACAAACTGCAATATCATTATTAATCTCCATATACTTTTTTCAGCTTTGTGTGAAACAGTGTGTTGTATAGGTGGAGGGGAAATTGAAATTTCTGAAAAGCTATCTAAACGCAATGGTCTGGTGTACACTTCACAAATAATGTGTTTGAACTGTAAAAGCGAAAAGACATTCAAGACTTCAGAAGTAAGCGCAAAGAATGGACTTTTTGACACTAATCTACGATATTTATATGGACTTAGATGCATAGGAAAAGGCCATTACGCTGGTAAGGTTCTTTGTGGCTTGTTGCTCCTCTCTAGTCCCCCTACAAAATCCATCAAATACAACTCCATAGTAAGAAGTAGTGTCAAGGCGTGTGCTATGGAGTCAATGACTACAGCAGCACAGCAGGCTGTAGGAGAAAATGGTAGTTCCGACATAGCAATATCATTCGACGGATCCTGGCAAAATAGAGGTTTCCAGACAAAGAATTCATATGCATCTATTATCAGCATCGACAATGGGAAAGTGTTGCATGTTGATGTGTTGACCATGTACTGTCAGGGTTGTAGGCAAGCAGGCAAGAGTACTGAAAAGCAAACTAAGCATGAAATGAATTGTCAGAGAAACTATGAAGGAACTAGTGGAGGGATGGACGTTGCTTCTGCAGTGAAAATGTTCCAACGTTCCTAATATGACCGTGCTGTTCGCTACATGAGTTTTCCTGGGGATGGAGACTCACGATAGTATAAGGAGTGGTGGAGAGTAAACCCTATGGTGATTTGTCAATTACAAAATTAGAGTGCATTAATAATGTGCAAAAGAGGATGGGCACGAGACTACGTAGACTCAAACAGCAGTTGAGAAGTACCAAGTTATCTGATGGTCTAAGTATAAGACGTCGACTGACTGATTAACAAATTGATCAGACTACACAATATTATGGTATGGCTATTAGAAGTAACAGAGATAATTTAGATGGTATGAAGATAGCTGTTTGGGCAATTTATTTTCACAAGCTGTCTACAGATGCTGAACCAATACACAACCTTTGTTCCACTGAATGGTGTAAATACTTGAAGGCAAAAGAGGAGGGTAAAGTAGACACTTTCTCGCACAAAATTACTATACCAAATGCTGTTATGCTTGCCATGAAACCTATGTTTCAGGATCTTGCCCATCCAGAGCTTTTGAAGAAATGTCTCAAGGGCAAAACACAAAATGCGAAAGAATCATTTAACAATGTTGTATGGTCAAGAATACCAAAAAATGTGTTTGTTGGAAGGTCAGTCTTTGAATTTGGTGTTTTGGATGCTATTCTTACTTTTAATGATGGCTATTCTGGAAGACTACAGGTTTTGGAATATCTTGGTATTCATAAAGATTACAACACCACTAATAGTGTGATGGACTTGGACCAACTGCGAATCATGAAGGCAGAGATTGCAACAAACAATATGTCAAAAGAAGCCAGTTCCAAAAGAAGGATGGTAGCCCTGGGTGAGGAAGATAAAGGAGGAGATGAGAACTACCATCCAGGAGGATTCTAACATATCTTTATGTATCAGTTGGCTGTATATTAAAATTTTTTCTTTAAACGCAATTTTCTCAACATGATATTTTTCAGTATAAAAGCCCCTTTTTTCTCAGAAACTTCTGAATCTACATCAATGAATTATTTACCACATAACGTAGATAGTACAATGATGTTGTAGCTCTACTTTAGTAGTATTTACTGTAATAGTTAAAATTCAAGATATTAAAATTGTAAAAATTTACACCAAAAATTATATGCTTAGGGAAAAATCATAACTTTTTTCCAGTTGTTATTTTAAAGTGATTGTAGAGGAATACATTCACAAAACATGGGAGAACATGTGATAAAAACACCACATTTATATACTCAACAGTTCCTGAGAAAACGGGGCATTTATATAGCCAATTTAACATTGTCGAGATAGGGCGGTATAACTCCCCTTAAGTAGTTCTAAGTCTAGGGGACTGATGACCTCAGATGTTAAGCCCCATAGTGCTTAGAGCCATTTGAACCAAACGTACATTCTCAGAAATTTCTTCCTCAAATTAAGTTCTATGTTTGATACTAGTACACTTCTCTTGGACAGGAATACCCTTTTTGCCGGCGCTAGTCTGCTTTTGATTCCTCCTTGCCCCGTCCGTCACTGTTTATTTTGCTGCCTAGATACTAGAATTCCTTACCTTCATTTACTTCGTGACGATCAATCTCATGTTAAATTTCTCGCTGCTCTCATTTCTGCTACTTCTCATTACTTTCGTTTTTCTTCGATTTACTCTCAATCCATATTCCGTAAACATTAGATTGTTCATTCCATTCAGCATATCATGTAATTCTTCTTCACTTTCACTCAGGATAGCAATGTCGTCAGCGAATCGTATCATTGACATCCTTTCACTTAAAATTTTCATTCCGCTCCTGAGGTTTTTCTTCATTTCCATCATTGCTTCTTCGATGTACAAATTGAACAGAAGGGGGGAAAGACCACATCCCTGTCTTACACCCTTTTCAATCCGAGCGCTTCGTTCTAGGTCGTCCACTCTTATTACTCCCTCTTGGCTCTTGTACATTACATATTGCATATTAACAGTCTCTCCCTATAGCTTCCCCCTATTTTTCTCAGAATTTCGAGCATCTTGCATCATTTACATTGTTGAACGCTTTTTTCAAGTCGACAAATCCTGTGAACGTGTCTTGATTTTTCTTTAGTCTTGCTTCCAGCAACAACAGAATTGCCTCTCTGGTGTCTTTACCTTTTCTAAAGCCAAACTGATCGTCATTTAGCAAACAATCTCATATATTATTCTTGTCAGCAACTTGGATGCATGCATGAGCTGTTAAACTTGTTGTGCAATAGTTCTCACATTTGTCGACTCTTCCAGTTTTTCGCAATTGTTTGGATGACATTTTTCCGAAAGTCAAACAGCATGTCGCCAGACTCATACATTCTAAATGCCAACGTGAATAATCGCTTTGTTGCCTGTTTTAGAAATTTTGATGGAGTTTTATCTATCCCTTCTGCTTTATTTGATCTTACGTCCTCCAAAGCTCTCTTACGTTCTAATTCTAATACTGGATCCCCTATCTCTTCTAAATCGACTGTTGTTTCTGCTTCTATCACATCAGACAAATCTTCCCCGTCATAGAGGCCTTCATGTACTCTTTCCACCTATCCGCATTCTCCTCTGCACTTAACAGTGGAATTCCAGTTGCACTCTTAATATTATCACCCTTGCTTTTTAATTCCACCGAAGGTTGCTTTGACTGTCCTATACGCTAAATCAGTCCTTCCGACAATCATTTCTTTTTCAATTCCTTCACATTTTTCGTGCAACCATTTCGTCTTAGCTTCCTTGCACTTCCTATTTATTGCATTCCTTAGTGATTTTTATTTCTGTGTTCCTGAATTTACCTTAATATTTTTGTACTTTCTTCTTTCATTGATCAACTGAAGTATTTCGTCTGTTAACTGTGGCTCCTTCGCAGTTACCTACTTTGTACCTTTGTTTTTCTTTCCAACTTCTGTGATTGGCCCTTTTAGAGAAGTCCATTCCTCTGCAACTGCACTGCCTACTGGGCTACTCTTAATGGCTGTATCTACAGCTTTAGAGGACTTCAAGAGTATCTCGTCATTCCATAGCATTTCTGTACCCCAGATCTTTGCGTATTGATTCTTCCTGACTAATATCTTGAACTTCAGCCAACTCTTCATCACTACTACATTGTGATCTGAGTCTGTATGTGCTCCTGGGTACGTCTTACAATCCAGTATCTGATTTCGACATCTCTTGAACAGTATTCGTTAATACTAGCTGAAATTTATCACAGAACTCAGTTAGTCTTTCTCCTCTCATTCCTTGTCCCAAGCCCATATTCTCCTGTAACCTTTTCTTCTACTCCTTCCCGTACAACTGCATTCCAGTTCCCCATGACTGTTAGTTTTCATCTGTATTACTCTTTCAGTATCTTCATACACTTCTCTATCTCTTCATCATCAGCTTCGGCGTGTATGGCTGAACTGTAGCTGTCAGTGTTGATGTGCTGTCAGTTCTGATAAGAACAACCCTATCACTGAACTGTTCACAGTAACACACTCTCTGCCATACCTTCTTATTCATAATAAATCATATTCCCGTTATTTACTTCCGTTATACCATTTTCTGATGCCGTTGGTATTACCTTATACTCATCTGGTCAGAAATTCTAGTCTTCTTTCCATTTAACTTCACTGACCTGTACCATAGCTAGATTGAGCCTTTGCATTTCCCTTTTCAGAATTTCTAGCTTCTCCACCACATTCAAGCTTCTGGCATTCCATGCCCCTAGTCGTAGAACATCGCCCTTTCGTTGGTTTTTCAGTCTTTTTCTCATGGTCACCTCCTCCTTGGCAGCCCCTCCTGGAGATCCGAAGGACGGACTATTCCGGAATCTTTTGTCAATGGAGAGATCAATTACATCGTCGTGCATAATAATAATAATAACAACTACAGTCACCATAATTATTCTAAGAAGCACAATCAGAGACGACAGGATAATAAATGCACATCCGGTTATGCAAACAATAACAATCATAATCAATGGAGGAAATGACAGCAGAATCATCAAACTGACTGAAATTAGTATAATCGAACCCCTGACAGAAATGTAGAGAACTAAAGCGTCTGTACAGGAGAACTAAACGTGAGGTTATTATTCCCTAATGTGTTGCCTTTTTTTTTTTTCAGTGTGGGGTAGGAGCAGTGTTTCCATATCTAGCTGGGACCTCGTCGGGACACTCTGCGATAGGGGTGTAGAAACTAAGTAAAAAATTTATTTAATTTAATTACTTTTTATTTAGAACAAAATTATATGGAACTTTTTGCGGCAGGAGTAATTATCACACCATATTTTTTTGGTAAGATTTAACCTTTTTCAGCAACTCTTTTTTTCTCTTTTACGTACTTGTTGACATAAATAAAACTAACTAAGGCTGCATTTACATGTTGTGCTAACAGATGGCGTTACTACAGTACTTGACCCAAGCTCTTAACAATATTTTGCAAAATATGGACAAAACTGGGTCTTGTCGGGATGTCGTGGATTATGACGGGAATAACATTAGAAATCAGCTTTACTCTGATGTAAATCATTGTAATGATCAACATTCTACAGTATTACAATCGTTGATTACTACAGATGTCAACAACATTCCAATCATAGTAATACTGGACAGAGGCTCTGCTATTAACATAGTCTCCACTGATCTGTAAAAGAAAATCTATGAGAAAGTAAAGGCAACAAACTTGCCCATCAATAACTGCCAGATTCTAAGAGGTGTAGGCTGTGGTCCACTCGTCTCTTAAGCTGGGAATGATGCACTTTTCTAGTTGTTAACTCTTTGGCGGTGCACTGTATGTGAAGTAAGGAATTTCTTCAGGAAAGGAGCCTTTCTTCCAGGAAATACCACTTTTTAGTTGATGGTGTTGAGGTATGTGTTTATTTGCTGAACACTGACATGAGAAATTTTGCCAAGTCATAAAAATAACGTTGATGGGCAGGGAGACCAACTATACAAACAGGCAGCAAACAGAGTTTACTACCATTCCCTTATTAAGGAGGACATTATTAATAAAGCAAATGAATTTGCGTATTTAAGTAATAATTAGTTGTCTGATTTAACAAAAATTTTGTTAAAGTATTTAAATGTTTTTGAAGAGAGGCCCAGTATAATCGGAGGTTCTGAATGCCAACATGATATTATCCGACATAAAACCTTCTGTCATAGTTCTTACTCTATTCCAATGGCAAGAAGACGTGCCATCGCCAAACAGATTCGAAAAATGCTGAGTTGGAACATAACCATCCATGAGTCCATATTGTAGCGAAACGCGGAGGAAAATATTAGAATGGCCAGAGCTATTAATAAGATCATTGTACCTTTTCAGACACCCTCATATTGTTGGCCAGAACGTAATAGAGGAGGTCAAGTGAGCAGGGAGTCCATGCTACTGTACACCCAACCACTCCACCGCTCATTTAAAGTTCGCTGTAGGTACTGCAGTACGAGGTTAATAAAACGGATGGTTCTCCACCGTGCCTAAACCGTATCCATTGTGTTTCTGCAAGAATAAAGTTGTCCAATAGCGTAGGCAATATTCAGTGCATAAAGTAGTGACAAGAATCACAATTCCTGTTCACATACTGGTACTAAAGAGAACCTAATACCTTGTTTCCAGTTATCAATCGGACGTTTTATATTTGCCTACAGGTGCTTATTATGATAATTTATTATCTCATTCTGAGTGAATCCGATCTCGTTCACAAATAAAATGCAAGGTGTGAACTACAAATATTGGACACTCTGCTTAGTATTCATTGGCAGAACCGTAAACTGGCATTTGTGGCCTGGGAGCTTCCACACACTACAAGCGATATGAATCAAGCAGCTGCTCGTTCAGAACTGTCTACACGACAGTGTGGTAAGTGCCTTCAGCAGCTCTTAACTCCTCACACGCTTGTTACAGGATCGTCTTCTGCTCATCGCAACACTCACTCCGCCATATCTGGTGTGCGAACTGTGCAGGGTTCACCACAGTCCCTTTTCCTTGTTGCGAATGGTTTTTTATCTGCATGTCGCTGAAACCACCTGCCAAACATTGTTTTCAGAGGGAATACGGCCTTGAGGGTGTCATTCGGCGTATATGACATGTACCAGTCTATTCACGCCGTTAGCCAAACCGAAACAGCAGACCATATCTCCCTCTTATGTACTGAGGTAATACGACTACATTTAAATGTTTTCTTTGTTCATACTCTATGGAATCGCCAATCTTATTTTGATGTCAGCACAACCTCAAAATTTTGTAAGCGGAATGGCTGGCACAGGAGACAATTGTAAGTGCTACGTCTGAAAATAGCATCACAGCCGTGGGCCTAAGTACAAAGGCTGAAACAACCAATAAGAGTTGAGCAATGAACGTCAAGAGAAAGAGTGTCCTACACCAATGAGTCCTGACCTTTCTCACCACAAACAGTAAGTTTCATATGTAAACAAGTATTTGTTTCCGAATACTCGATTCCCATTGTAACCAGCACTGTCTCCTATAACGATACGGGACACATTTGTTTTATAACTCCATGTACGTTGTAATCCGTGGTTTGGAAAAATGATACACACAAAGATTACAAAATGTTGGGCAAATTATCGAAGGTAATAAGCGAAGGAGATACGTAGAGATGTACACTACTGGCCATTAAAATTGCTACACCGACAGGCAGAAGATGCCGTAATATGCAAATGATTAGCTTTTCAGAGCATTCACCCAAGGTTGGCGCCGGTGGCGACACCTACAACGTGCTGGCATGAGGAAAGTTTCCAACCAATTTCTCATACACAAACAACAGTTCACCGGCGTTGCCTGGTGAAACGTTGTTGTGATGCCTCGTGTAAGGAGGAGAAATGCGTACCATCACGTTTCCGACTTTGATAAAGGTCGGATTGTAGCCGACCGCGATTGCGGTTTATCGTATCGCGACGTTGCTGCTCGCGTTGGTAGAGATCCAATGACTGTTAGCAGAATATGGAATCGGTGGGTTCAGGAGGGTAATACGGAACGCTGTGCTGGATCCCAACGGCCTCGTATCACTAGCAGTCGAGATGGCAGGCATCTTATCCGCATGGCTGTAACGGATCGTGAAGCCACGTCACGATCCCTGAGTCAACAGATGGGGACGTTTGCAAGAGAACAACCATCTGCACGAACAGTTCGACAACGTTTGCAGCACCATGGTCTATCAGATCGGAGACCATGGCTGCGGTTACCCTTGACGCTGCATCACAGACAGGAGCCCCTGCGATGGTGTACTCAAAGACGAACCTGGGTGCACGAATGGCAAAACGTCATTTTTTCAGTTGAATCCGGGTTCTGTTTACAGCATCATGATGGTCGCATCCGTGTTTGGCGACATCGCGGTGAACGCACATTGGAAGCGTGTATTCGTCATCGACATACTGGCGTATCACCCGGCGTGATGGTATGGGGTGCCATTGGTTACACGTCTCGGTCACCTCTTGTTCGCATTGACGGCACTCTGAACAGTGGATGTTACATTTCAGATGTGTTACGACCCGTGGCTCTACCCTTCATTCGATCCCTGCGAAACGCTACATTTCAGCAGGGTAATGCACGACTGCATGTTGCAGGTCCTGTACGGGCCTTTCTGGATACAGAAAATGTTCGACTGCTGCCCTGGCCAGCACATTCTCCAGATCTGTCACCAATTGAAAACGTCTGATCAATGGTGGCCGAGCAACTGGCTCGCCACAATACGCCAATCATTACTCTTGATGAACTGTGGTATCGTGTTGAAGCTTCATGGGCAGCTGTACCTGTACACGCCATCCAAGCTCTGACTCAATGCCCAGGCGTATTAAGGCCGTTATTATGGCCAGAAGTTGTTGTTCTTGGTGCTGATTTCTCAGGATCTATGCACCAAAATTACGTGAAAATGTAATCACATGTCAGTTCTAGTATAATATATTTGTCCAAAGAATACCCGTTTATCATCTGCATTTCTTCTTGGTGCAGCAATTTTAATGGCCAGTAGTGTAAATATTGACACAAGGGACGAAATACTATTTCAAACGAGTCGCAAGACGTCCAAGTAAACTTAAAAGTTGGAAGAAATCTTGCATGAAGCGCCATTTCCCTCTGTCCCCTTGTGATGTCAGGCCACGTAGCTAAAGTATATTACAACGATACGGTCCTTCTCTACGGCACTCTGTACGCTCTCTACCTCGACACGCCTTTTTCATCTCGTCACACACTTTTTCTAAGTCACCACATACACTGAGGTAACAACCGCGCGGTTTGGTGCAGCAACTCGACGTGGCATGGACTCAACATGTCGATGGAAGTCCCCTACAGAAATATTGAGCCACGCTGTCACTATAGCCGTCCATAATTGCTAAAGCGTTGCCCGTGCAGGATTTTGTGCACAAACTGATCTCTCCATTATGTCCCATAAATGTTCGATGGGGTTTATGTCGGTCGATCTGGGTGGCCCAATCATTCACTCGACTTGTCCAGAATGTTCTTCAAACAAATCGCGAACAATTGTGCTCCAGTGATACGGCACATTGTCAAAATTCCATCGTTGTTTGGGAATATGAAATCCATGAATGGCTGCAAATGGTCTCCAAGTAGCCAAACATAACGATTTCCATTCATAATGTTTGGTTCAGTTGGACAGGAGTACCCAGTCCATTCCACGCAAACACATCCCGCACCCATAAGGAGCCACCACCAACTTGCACAGTGCTTTGTTGACAACAGGGATCCATGGCTTCTTGGGGTCTGCGCCAAACTCGAATCCTACCATCACCTCTTACCAACTGAAATCCGGACTCATTGTACCATACGACGGTTTTATGGTCGTCTATGGTTCAACCTATATCGTCACGAACCCAGGCGAGGCGCTGCAGGCGATGTCACGGTGTTAGCAAAGGCACCCGCATCTGTCGTCTGCTGCCGCAGCCCATTAACGCCAAATTTCGCCCCACTGTCCTAATGGATACGTTGGTCGTACTTCCCACATTGATTTCTGCGGTTATTTCAAGCAGTGATGCTTGTTTGTTAGCATTGACAAATCTACGCAAACGCCGCTGCTCTTGGTCATTCAAAAAGGCCGTCGGCCACTGCGTTGTCCGCGGTAAGAGGTAATGCTGGAAATTTGGTATTCTCGGCGCACTATTGACACTGTGTAATTCGGAATATTGAATTCCCTAACTACACTACTGGTCATTAAAATTGCTACACCACGAAGATGACGTGATACAGACGCGAAATTTAACCGAGAGGAAGAAGGTGCTGTGACATGCAAATCATTAGCTTTTCAGAGCATTCACACAAGGTTGGCGCCGGTGGCGACACCTACAACGTGCTGACATGAGGAAAGTTTCCAACCGATTTCTCATACACACAAACAGCAGTTGACTGGCGTTGCCTGGTGAAACGTTGTTGTGATGCCTCGTGTAAGGAGGAGAAATGCGTACCATCATTTCCGACTTTGATAAAGGTCGTATTGTAGCCCATCGCGATTGCAGTTTATCGTATCACGACATTCTTGCTCGCGTTGGTCAAGATCCAAAGACTATTGGCAGAATATGGAATCGGTGGATTCAGGAGGGTAATACGGAACGCTGTGCTGGATCCCAACGGCCTCGTATTACTAGCAGTCGAGATGACAGGCATCTTATCCGCATGGCTGTAACGGATCGTGCAGCCACGACTCGATCTCTGCGTCAACAGATGGAGACGTTTGCAAGACAGCGACCATCTGCACGAACAGTTCGACGACGTTTGCAGCAGCATGGACTATCAGCTCGGAGACCATGATTGCGGTTACCCTCGACGCTGCATCACAGATGGTGTACTCGACGACGAACCTGGGTGCACGAATGGCAAAACGTCATTTTTTCGGATGAATCCAGGTTCTGTTTATAGGACCATGATGGTCGCATCCGTGTTTGGCGACATCGAGGTGAACGCACATTGGAAGAGTGTATTCGTCATCGACATACTGGCGTATCACCCGGCGTAATGGTATGGGGCGCCATTGGTTACACGTCTCGGTCACCTCTTGTTCGCATTGACGGCACTTTGAACAGTGGACGTTACATTTCAGATGTGTTACGACCCGTGGCTCTACCCTTCATTCGATCCCTGCGAAACCCTACATTTCAGCAGGATAATGCACGACCGCATGTTGCAGGTCCTGTACGGACCTTTCTGGATACAGAAAATGTTCGACTGCTGCCCTGGCCAGCACATTCTCCAGGTCTGTCACCAATTGAAAACGTTTGGTCAATGGTGGCCGAGCAACTGGCTCATCACAATACGCCAGTCCCTACTCTTGATGAACTGTGGTATCGTGTTGAAGCTGCATGGGCAGCTGTACCTGTACACGCCATCCAAGCTCTGTTTGACTCAATGCTCAGGCGTATCAAGGCCGTTATTATGGCCAAAGGTGGTTGTTCTGGGTACTGATTTCTCAGGATCTATGCACCCAAAATGCGTGAAAATGTAATCACATGTCAGTTCTAGTATAATATATTTGTCCAATGAATACCCGTTTATCATCTGCCTTTCTTCTTGGTGTAGCAATTTTAATCGCCAGTAGTGTATTTCCGAAATGGAATGTACTGTGCGTCTAGTTCCAACTACCATTCCGGTTCAAAGTGTGTTAATTCTAGTCGTGCGACAATAATCACATCGGAAACTGTTTCACATGCATCACCTCAGTACAATGTCAGCTCCGCCAATGCACTGCCCTTCCTTATGTACTCGATACTATCGCCATCTGTATATGTGCATATCACTAATCCATGACTTTTGTCACCTCAGAGTGGGCGAGGTAGCGTAGTGGTTAGCAAACTGGACTCGCATTCCAGAAGACGACGATTCAAACCTGCGTTTTGCCACCCAGATTTAGGTTTTCTGCGATTTCGTTAAATTGCTCCAGGAAAATGCCGGGATGGTTCCTCTGAAAGGGCAAGGCCGATTTCCTTTCTCATTCCTAAACAATCCGAGCTTATGCTCTGCCTCTAGATTAGATTAGATTTTAAACATAGCTGCACAACAGCAACGGTTCCACGTAATAAAATTATAAACAGCCGACCAGTTGCAATGGATAGAGAATTCTTTACCTAGGTTTCGACAAATACAAATTTCTCTTCTTCAGAAGGTGGCCTAAGGACAATGAACATCATAGCAAGCCGGCCGCGGTGGCCGTGCGGTTCTGGCGCTGCAGTCCGGAACCGCGAGGCTGCTACGGTCGCAGGTTCGAATCCTGCCTCGGGCATGGGTGTGTGTGATGTCCTTAGGTTAGTTAGGTTTAAGTAGTTCTAAGTTCTAGGGGACTTATGACCTAAGATGTTGAGTCCCATAGTGCTCAGAGCCATTTGAACCATTTGAACATCATAGCATACATTAGAAATGTATGAGACGTAAGCCAAGAATAAATTTAACACAAATTAGAGAGCTCTTGCTTTACAGAAATATGAGAACGACGACTGGTACTTACAATTTTACATTAGTAAGGACTAATGTACCATCGCCGTTTTTACAAATGTCGGCATAGATCCATTCGTCAAAATGAAATATAGCCCTAGAATTACGGTTTGTCACGTAAATAGAAATTAGTACATGGATCCTGCAGAGTTCACAACCGACTGAGTGTAATCGGCGAGCGTAGTTACTCTGAGACCAGGGCAGGTGGCGCTCATGGCGAGAACCATGTGCAAATTGGCGTACAAAGGCAACGTGTAAATTATAACGTCCTTAGATAAAGTAACAATAAAAAAGAAGGAAGGCGTTTAACACTCCCGTTATAACAGTATGGGAGCACTGGTACAAATAATATAGTTGTACGGCGATGGTACATTAGTCCTTACTAATGTAAAATTGTAAGTGCCAGTCGTCGTTCTCATATTTCTGTAATGCAAGAGCTCTCTAATTTGTGTTAAATTTATTCTTGGCTTACGTTTCATACATTTCTAATGTATGCTATGATGTTCATTGTCCTTACGCCACCTTCTGAAGAAGAGAAATTTATATTTGTCGAAACCTAGGTAAAGAATTCTTTATCCATTGCAACTGGTCGGCTGTTTATAATTTTATTAGATTAGATTAGTCCTTGTTCCATATATCATGAGTACGGCACTTCGTAATGATGTGGAATGTGTCAGGTTAATAAAAGGTGTCTATACAAGATATTACATTACACAAAACATTACATGACATTTAATTTTTTGGGTGGGGGTGGGGAAATTACCCACTTACTATATCCAAAATTCCTCTAATGAGTAGAAGGAGTTGCCATTCAGAAATTCTTTTAATTTCCTTTTAAATGCTATATGGCTATCTGTCAGACGTTTGATGCTATTAGGTAAGTGACCAAAGACTTTTGTGGCAGCATAACTTACCCCCTTCTGAGCCAAAGTTACATTTAACCTTGAGTAGTGAAGATCATCCTTTCTCCTAGTGTTGTAGCCATGTACACTGCTATTACATTTCAATTCGTTCGGATTGTTAATAACAAATTTCATACGTAAATGTGTGGAGTGGAGTGGAGGGTCTGAATCAGAGGCTGAGACGGTTCTGCGACCATGTGGGCTGCAGATCCCTTTACTTGCGCCATAGGGTGGTGGGGTTTCGGGTTCCGCTGGATTGGTCAGGAGTCCACTACACACAGCAGGCGGCTACACGGGTAGCAGGGGTTGTGTGGCGTGGACTGGGCGGTTTTTTAGGTTAGATGGCCTCGGGCAAGTGCAGAAAGGGTAACAGCCTCAAAGGGTGCGGGACAAAGTCAGGACCTACGGGGACCAAGCAGCAATCGGAATTGTAATTGTAAACTGTCGAAGCTGCGCTGGTAAAGTACCGGAACTGCAAGCACTGATAGAAAGCACCGAAGCTGAAATCGTTATAGGTACGGAAAGCTGGCTGAAGCCAGAGATAAATTCTGCCGAAATTTTTACAAAGGTACAGACGGTGTTTAGAAAGGATAGATTGCATGCAACCGGTGGTGGCGTGTTTGTCGTTGTTAGTAGTAGTTTATCCTGTAGTGAAGTAGAAGTGGATAGTTCCTGTGAATTATGGGTGGAGGTTACACTCAACAACCGAGCTAGGTTAATAATTGGCTCCTTTTACCGACCTCCCGACTCAGCAGCATTAGTGGCAGAACAACTGAGAGAAAATCTGGAATACATTTCACGCAAATTTTCTCAGCATGTTATAGTCTTAGGTGGAGATTTCAATTTACCAGATATAGACTGGGACACTCAGATGTTTAGGACGAGTGGTAGGGACAGAGCATCGAGTGACATTATACTGAGTGCACTATCCGAAAATTACCTCGAGCAGTTAAACAGAAAACCGACTCGTGGAGATAACATCTTAGACTTACTGATAACAAAGAGACCCGAACTTTTCGACTCTGTAAGCGCAGAACAGGGAATCAGTGATCATAAGGCCATTGCAGCATCCCTGAATATGGAAGTAAATAGGAATATAAAAAAAGTGAGGAAGTTTTATCTGTTTAGCAAGAGTAATAGGAGGCAGATTTTCAGACTACCTAACAGATCAAAACGAAAATTTCTGTTCCGACATCGACAATGTTGAGTGTTTATGGAAAAAGTTCAAGGTAATTGTAAAATGCGTTTCAGACAGGTACGTGCCGAGTAAAACTGTGAGGGACGGGAAAAACCCACCGTGGTTCAACAAAAAAGTTAGAAAACTACTGCGAAAGCAAAGAGAGCTTCTTTGCAAATTTAAACGCAGCCAAAACCTCTCAGACAAACAGAAGCTAAACAATGTCAATGTTAGCGTAAGGAGGGCTATGCGTGAAGCGTCCAGTGAATTCGAAAGTAAAATTCTATGTACCGACTTGACAGAAAATCCTAGGAAGTTCTGGTCTTACGTTAAATCAGTAAGTGGCTCGAAAAAGCATTTCCAGACACTCTGGGATGATGATGGCATTGAAACAGGGGATGACACGCTTAAAGCTGAAATACTAAACACCTTTTTCCAAAGTTATTTCACAGACGAAGACCGTACTGCAGTTCCTTCTCTAAATCCTCGCACAAACGAAAAAATGGCTGACATCGAAATAAGTGTCCAAGGAATAGAAAAGCAACTGAAATCACTCAACAGAGGAAAGTCCACTGGACCTGACGGGATACCAATTCGATTCTACACAGCGTACGCGAAAGAACTTGCCCCCCTTCTAACAGCCGTGTACCGCATATTTCTAGAGGAACGGAAGGTTCCTAATGATTGGAAAAGAGCACAGGTAGTCGCAGTCTGCAAGAAGGGTCGTCGATCAGATGCGAAAAACTATAGACCTATATCTCTGACATCGATCTGTTGTAGAATTTTAGAACATGTTTTCTGCTCGCGTATCACGTCATTTCTGGAAACCTAGAATCTACTCTGTAGGAATCAACATGGATTCCGGAAACAGCGATCGTGTGAGACCCAACTCGCTTTATTTGTTCATGAGGCCCGTAAAATATTAGATACAGGCTCCCAGGTAGATGACATTTTCCTTGACTTCCGGAAGGCGTTCGATACAGTTCCGCACTGTCGCCTGATAAACAAAGTAAGAGCCTATGGAATATCATATCAGCTGTGTGGCTGGATTGAATATTTTTTAGCAAACAGAACACAGCATGTTGTTCTCAATGGAGAGACGTCTACAGACGTTAAAGTAACCTCTGGCGTGCCACAGGGGAGTGTTATGGGACCATTGCTTTTCACAATATATATAAATGACCTAGTAGATAGTATCGGAAGTTCCATGCGGCTTTTCGCGGATGATGCTGTAGTATACAGAGAAGTTGCAGCATTAGAAAATTGCAGCGAAATGCAGGGAGATCTGCAGCGGATAGGCACTTGGTGCAGGGAGTGGTAACTGACCCTTAACATATACAAATGTAATGTATTGCGAATACATAGAAAGAAGGATCCTTTATTGTATGATTATATGATGGCGGAACAAACACTGGTAGCAGTTACTTCTGTAAAATATCTCCGTGCGGAACGATCTGAAGTGGAATGATCATATAAAATTAATTGCTGGTAAGGCGGGTGCCAGGTTGAGATTCATTGGGAGAGTCCTTAGAAAATGTAGCCCATCAACAAAGGAGGTGGCTTACAGAACATTCGTTCGACCTATACTTGAGTATTGCCCATCAGTGTGGTATCCATACCAGGTCGGGTTGACAGAGGAGATAGAGAAGATCCAAACAAGAGCGGCGCGTTTCGTCACAGGGTTATTTGGTAATCGTGATAGCGTTACGGAGATGTTTAGCAAACTCAAGTGGCAGACTCTGCAAGAGAGACGCTCTGCATCGCGGTGTAGCTTGCTGTCCAGGATTCGAGAGGGTGCGTTTCTGGATGAGGTATCGAATATATTGCTTCCCCCTACTTGTACCTCCCGAGGAGATCACGAATGTAAAATTAGAGAGATTCAAGCGCGCACGGAGGCTTTCCGGCAGTCGTTCTTCCCGCGAACCATACGCGACTGGAACAGGAAAGGGAGGTAACGACAGTGGCACGTAAAGTGCCCTCCGCCACACACCGTTGGGTGGCTTGCGGAGTATAAATGTAGATGTAGATGTAGATGCAGATATATTGTGAGGCTACAGTGAAGATACCTAGCTCTTTAAATAAGTGTCTGCAGGATGATCTTGGATGAGCTCCAGCAATTATTCTGGATTACACGCATTTGTGCAATGAACACTTTTTACTCAATGATGAGTTACCCCAGAATATGACGGCATACGAAAGCAGAGAATGAAAATAGTCGTAGTAAGCTAATTTATTGAGATGTATATCGCCAAAATTTGCAGTGACCCTAATAGCATAAGTAACTGAACTCAAACGTTCCAGCAGATCTTCAGTGTGTTTTTTTCCAGTTCAACCCCTCATCAATGCATACACCTAAAAATTTTGAATATTCTATCTTAGCTACCGATTTCTGATCGAAGTCTATATTTATTAATGGTGGGGACTGTATATACTGTGTTTTGTCAAAGTTTAATGAGAGCCCATTTGCAGAGAACCACTTAATGATTTTCTGAAAAACATAGTTTACAATTTCATCAGTTAATTCTTGTCTGTGGGTGTGATAGCTATACTTGTATCATCGGCAAAAAGTATCAGCTTTGCATGTTCGTGAATACAGAACTTTCTCCACTCTCCCAGTTAGGTATGATTTAAACCATTTGAGCGCTGCCCCATTCATACCACAGTACTTGAGCTTATCTAGAAGTATTCCACGATTTACACAATCTAAAGCCTTTGAGAGATCACAAAAAATCCCAACAGGTGACTTCCGGTTACTCAGAGCATTTAATATTTCATTAGTGAAAGTATATACAGCATTTTCCGTTGAAAAACCTTTCTGGAAACCAAACAGACATGTTGTTAAAACTTTATTTTTACAAAGGTGTGAAGCTACTGTACAATACATTACATTTTCAAGAATTTTGGTTAAGGCAGTCAGAAGAGAGATTGGGCGGTAGTTGTTGACACCAGACGTATCCCCTTTTTTATGCAGTGGTTTAACAACGGCATACTTCAGTCTGTCTGGGAAAATACCCTGCTTCAAAGAGCTATTACATATGTGACTAAGAATCCCACTTACCTCTTGGGAACAAGCTTTCATTATCCTACTGGAAATGCCATCAATTCCATGTAAGCTTTTATTCTTGAGAGAGTTTACCATCTTCCTAATTCCAGAAGGAGAGGTGGGTGGAATTTCAATTGTATCAAATTGTGTGGGTAAGGCCTCTTCCATTAACTGCCTTGCCTCTTCTAATGAACACTTAGACCCTATTTTCTCTACAACATTTAAAAAGTGTATATTCAAAATGTTTTCGGCTTCCGGCTTGCTTTGATGGTAATACCGTCATCTTGTACTCTTGGTTGCCCTGTCTCCCTTGTAATAATATTCCAAATTGTTGTGATTTTGTTAGCAGAGATATTAATCTCAGACATGATGCACATGCTTCTGGACTTTTTAATAACCTGTCTTAATGTAGCACAGTAGTTTTTATAATATTTGGCTCTACCGACTCGATCTCGGCGGGACGTTAAACTCAATCTCCCTTGTCACCTCAACGTGTATTACAACAATATGAGCCTGCTCTGCGAAATCGTGTACATTCTCAATCGCGAAATACCTTTTCCATGTCAACATACACTTACTCTAAGTCTCCATGTATTTATTATTTGTAACCCCCTACCTTCTCCACGTCACAACATTTCTCCTGTGACTGTGCATCTTCTTTGTGCCACTATGCACCTTCTGTTTCTATATCACCAAGCACTTTCTCTATGTCACCACAGCCGGCCGCTGTGGCCAAGCGGTTCTAGGCGGTTCAGTCCGGAACCGCGCTGCTGCTACGGTCTCAGGTTCTAATCCTGCCTCGGGCATGCATGTGTGTGATGCCCTTAGGTTAGTTAGGTTTGTTCTGAGTCTAGGGGACTGATGACCTCAGATGTTAAGTCCCATAATGCTTAGAGCCATTTGAATTAATGTCACCACATACCTTTTCTAAGTCACTGTGTAACTTCTCCACGTCAGTTCATATATTCTCTATGTCACCATATACCTTCATTATGCACTATATAACTTGTCTGTGTCATCATGCAGAGTCCACGAAGGATACGGTGGTCGATGCACAGTGACCAGTTCTCGTCCGAAGCGCTGAGAGAGTTCATTCTTTTGTTCGGAGATGGAGGTCGACATCGTTTGCTCGCTTTCAGCCGTCGGCGGCGCTATGCAATGACACAATGGAGGCGAATACCCTTCAGTCGCTCTCAAATAATTTTAAAGAAACTACCTGGTAAAAAACTCCCTTTCAGCGTTACTTACAGCTTTATATGTCAGCTTCATGATGACATGCCCATCATTTCGTTAATGGTTATAGTTATTGTGAAATTTGCATTTAAATAAGACAGTGAACGAAATCCAAAAAGTTTACAACGAGCAATAGAGAGCCCTACGATTTTGTGTTTAGTGCATATTACATAATCTATTGCAGTGTATGAAATTTAGCTAACAAATTGAATTTTTCTTTGGACTTGGGTGGATTGAATTTTTCTTTAGACTTGGGTGGAAGTCTGTCACGAATCTCGAGAAAATTTATCTGATGTAGCACACTAATTTGCGATAGCGCACGCCAGCGATAAAGGAGAAGGAAATATCCACAACGTTCCTCATATTTCATAAACGGTTTGAGATATCGAAATGCGATCATGGAAAATGGTAGCACACAAAGAGAAGAGTTTTTACCCATATGGTTAGTATGCAACATTTCGTTATCTACCACTAACTACAGGATTATTCGATGAAAGAGTGTAATTTTTAAGGGAGGTCGATAGCTGGTGAAATGAGAAATTCTGTGAGTTTTAGAACAACATAAGTGATTGCACGTTTATTTTTGTACCTAGGATGTGTTTTTTCATAAGCTATTGACATTACTTTTCCATAGATCCTCACTTAATAGACTTAATAAACCACAGTTTCATAATTCTCTCGCCGCTGTGTCTACAAAACATGTTAGTGGATTGACATTGTGTAAACTGCACTGTGTTTAGCAAAAGAAACAAATTTTAACACAGCAACAAGAGAAATGTAGGTTTTAGTGAAGGTTCAGCATGTCATTCTTAACGGTTCAAAATCTGCAGATGTAGAGGTAATTTCGGGAGTACCGCAAGGAAGCGTGATAGGACCTTTATTGTTTACAATATACATAAATGACTTAGTTGACAACATCGGTAGCTCCGTGAGGCTATTTGCAGATGACACGGTTGTCTACAAGAAAGTAGCAACATCAGAAGACTCGTACGTACTCCAGGAAGACCTGCAGAGGATTAATGAATGGTGCGACAGCTGGCAGCTTTCCCTAAACGTAGATAAATGTAATATAATGCGCATACATAGGGGCAGAAATCCATTCCAGTACGATTATGCCATAGGTGGTAAATCACTGGAAGCGGTAACGACCGTAAAATACTTAGGAGTTACTATCCGGAGCGATCTGAAGTGGAATGATCACATAAAACAAATAGTGGGAAAAGCAGGCGCCAGGTTGAGATTCATAGGAAGAATTCTAAGAAAATGTGACTCATCGACGAAAGAAGTAGCTTACAAAACGCTTGTTCGTCCGATTCTTGAGTATTGCTCATCAGTATGGGACCCTTACCAGGTTGGATTGATAGAATAGATAGACATGATCCAGCGAAAAGCAGCGCGATTCGTCATGGGGACATTTAGTCAGCGCGAGAGCGTTACGGAAATGCTGAACAAGCTCCAGTGGCGGACACTTCAAGAAAGGCGTTACGCAATACGGAGAGGTTTATTATCGAAATTACGAGAGAGCACATTCCGGGAAGAGATGGGCAACGTATTACTACCGCCCACATATATCTCGCGTAATGATCACAACGAAAAGATCCGAGAAATTAGAGCAAATACGGAGACTTACAAGCAGTCGTTCTTCCCACGCACAATTCGTGAATGGAACAGGGAAGGGGGGATCAGATAGTGGTACAATAAGTACCCTCCGCCACACACCGTAAGGTGGCTCGCGGAGTATAGATGTAGATGTAGATGTAGATGACGCTTCTCTGAAAGTTACAAATGGTTAACAAGCGAGGTGAAAATAAATCGCTGCTTTTGTTGCATTTTCAGTGGAATTATTTTTAGATACTAACCAAAGCAGAGGTGACAGTAGATCCTTTTGATTGGTCACTGTGAAGGGTGGACGTGAGGGGGCTTCACTTAACATTTACAAAAAAAATTGAGCGCAGGCTTCAGTTTAGAATGGCACTTCCCCTCCAGCTTTGAGCATTTCCCCTACAGCACCTGTCCGCGGCCCTCACCATTACTGTCCTCCCAAGGCACGACTTCTCCATGCACTCTACCTTTTCTATGCCACCACCTACACTGATGAAACTAAACATTATCACCACTGCCCACCATGAGACTGAATGCCACATGGTAGATCTGCAGGCACGGTGCAGAAAGGAAAGATTATAAGTGGAGCAGAGATCGAATGTGGAAACATTCTAGCGACGATATGGGACGCAAATTCCGAAATGCACTAACATAAGAGAGTTTACCACAGCACAGATTGTTATTGCCTCGTGCTTGGCCATTAGCGTCTCGGAAACGGTGAGGCAAGCTGTTTGGCTGTTCACACGGTCCTGTCATGAGAATCCATGGAAAGTTGTTGAAGAATGACGAAACCTCAAGTAGGAGACGAAGTGTTGGACCTCCACGTCTCATCACAGAAAGTGGTGGTCGAAATGGTCAAAAACTTTCCTGCTCTGCAGAACAGAATAGGCGGGGCTCTGTGGAAAGATCTGGCAGAGTACAGTGGTGGCGCAACAACAAGTGTTTTGGACTACACCATTCAGCACACGTTGGTGAACGTGGAGCTCCACAGCAGGTGACCCTCACATGTTCCCAGGTGTACCGAACGACATGGTCAATCACGACTGCAGTGGACACGGGATGATCGAGATTGTACTGTGAATCAATGGAAACATATTGCACGGACAAACGAATCACGTTTCTTGTTAGCGTGTCCAAATACGCTATCGTCCAGGCCAATAAATGGTGAAATCGTGGACCACTCTGTGGAGGCAGGCCAAAGGCGACAAATGTATTATGTGGGGGATATTTACATGAGATTCTCTGGAATTTGTGATCTTAATCGAAGGCACCACAATAGCTGGGGAATACATGAACATTATTGCCGACCACCTGCATCCCTTCATGCTCTATGTATTCCCCAACAGCGACGGCCTCTTCCCATAGGATAACAGTTATATCACGAACTCATAATCATACTACAGTGGTTTCAGAGACGCTCGTTCCCAAGCACGAGGTCAAAACAATCTGCGCTTTGGCAAACTCTCTTATGTTAGTGCATTTCCGCACTTGCATCCCATACTGTCGCTAGAATGTTTCCAAATTCCCTCTGTGCTCCACTTATAATCTTTCCTTTCTGCGCCACGTGAGTGCAGATTTCTCATGTGGCATTCAGTCTCATGATGGGCACTGATGATAATGTTCTGTCTCATCAACGTGTGGGTTGACACCAAGGATGCTATCAGGTGCCATCTCTGTGCCCACAAACCACCGACCCGTAAAACATTACATGACCTGTATGGAGACATCTCGTGCCACACACCTCTGGAAACCTGCAAAGGACTTTTCTAAACCATTTCATGATTACATTCCAAATGTGAACCAACACGATATTAAGCTAGTGGCCCTTATATGTTGGCATATCTCTATGTCACCACACACCTTCTCTTTATCGCTATATATCTTCTCCATGTCTCTATGCACCTTTTCTGTGTGACCACATACCTTCTCGATGTCGTTGGCGTTGTATAGGAAGACCAGAGGGGGACGTCCTGGCATGCCGTCAAGCTTGGCGATGTCGCCGTATTTCTCACGTATGTGGTACACCAAGTCCATCATGTCCATCCCCTTGAAATCACCTGTGAAAATTGCAGAACTGCGTGGGTGCCTCGCAAAGTGTATAAACATATGTGTTAGGGTACATCCATCCACTAAGTGATGGCAATTTTTTTTTACATATGCAAATTCGTTTCAAAAACCACCCGCATTACGTTGATATGGCAATGTAAATCGCATGAAATGATTCTTCGACGTAAATTGCAGTTAGAAGTTGTTGAAAAAAATTGTTCAAATGGCTCTAAGCACTATGGGACTTAACATCAGAGGTCATCAGTCCCCTAGACTTAGAACTACTTACACCTAACTAACCTAAGGACATTACACACATCCATGCCCGAGGCAGGATTCGAACCTGCGACCGTAGCAGCAGCGCAGTTGCGGACTGAAGCGCCTAAAACCGCTCGGCCACAGCGGCCGGCAGAAGTTGGTGAAACTAGTGGCCATCACTCACAACAAAAGTCGCCGTATTCGAATCCCTATTGCAACTTCTCTGTTTCTTTGTGATGATGACTGACTCCTATCGTACCTATTGACTGAGAGCTCGAAAGCCACACACACACATACAAGCACATGATGTAATATCTCGTGTGCCCCAGGGAAATGTAAGCGGACTCTTACTGTGGATCGTGTTAAGCTCTAATGAAATAGTGGATAATATTAGCTGTTGCAATCTCGGAATTTTTGCAGATAATTCAGTTATCTATGAGGACATTCCGTCTGCTAAAACTGCAGTAATATCGAATTAGATCGTGAAGGTGAAAAGTTTTTCAACTTGCTCTTAATGTAGACAAATTCAAAGGCATACAGTTCAATTCAGCGGTGTGCACATAAGAATGCGAATAGTGGGGAGATGCGCAGTTGGAAGGAAAATCAGTGTTTAACATCCTGTTGACAACAAAATCAATAGAGATGGAGCCCAACCTGGGATTAAGGAAGAATGGGAAGTTGAGGAAAGGAATTCAGTTGTGCCCTTTCAAAGGTACCACCCCAGAATTTGCCAAAGATGCCAGTTTTCAGTTTATTTTTTATTTATTGGTGGGTCTCATGGACAATAAGTTCCCAAAGTTTCAATGATGAAATCACATGCGAAGTGCCTGAAAAACAATTAAATGCCTGATGTGATCTTCCTGCCACGCCCACTTTTTGAAGCAATGCTTCAATGCTAGGTCAATGAACAACAATTATGTGTATTACTTTCAAGAAACCTTGCATGGGAAGCACCTAGAAGGCTGTGATATATACGTTTCGGTTTTCTAGATCGTCTGTTACTCTGTTCCACATCGTATGGAAACGTTGCCCTAAAATGCTCCAAAGTATCCTCCGCCCTTCTCCGTGCAGAACGCAGCACGCAGCTGCCTCCTTAGTTCCACACCACTATAAACATGGATGAGTAGTGTCCTTTGCCTACCAGCGTAATCAGTCAAAAGTAGGGGCAGTTTGTCACACAGATCTTTGAGAGTAACTTAGTTACCGTACATGAGAGAAGACGGCCATATGGACTCGGCTCTTGGTAAAGCAAATGGCAGGCTATGGTTTGCTGATAGGATACTCCATAACAGTAGTTTTTATACAAAATACATTGCATATGAGACACTTGTACAGCCCATACTGAAATATTACAGAAGGTGTTTGAAATACGTATCAGGAACTACACGGTCTGGCAAAAAAGTATAGCACCCACGATGGGAGGGGGAGAGGAAATGAAATCCCACTCTTTGACATGATGGAAAAATAGAAATGAACTTATGGCATCGTTGGCCAGGATGCCACATCTGGGGAAGTTAGGTCGCCAAGTGCGAGTCTTTTTTCAGTCGACGCCAGATTGGGCGACTTGCGCGCCGGTGATGAAGATGAAATGATGATGAGGACAACACAACACCCAGTCAACGAGCGGAGAAAAACCTCCAAGGCGGTCGGGAATCGAACCCGGGCCCGCTTGCATGGGAGGAGAGCACGTTACCACCCAGCTAAGCAGACGGACGTTTGACATGACAAGTAGTGTTATTGCACCAGCTGCAAAAACGAGTCAAATTGTAAGTAGACTGTTTAGGTTTTTATGTTGTTAACGCCACGTAGCGCTCTGTATGGAAATCACTGACTGTGCTGTGTGCAGTCTGTGGCTGGTTGGACTCATTGTTGGAATATTCTCTTTTCGTAGTGTTGAGCAGCTGGATGTGAACAGCGCATAGCGTTGGGCAGTTGGATGTGAGCCGCCAGCAATGGTGGATGCCGAGAGAGAGATGCCAGAGTTTTGATAGGTTATTATGAGCGAACGATCTGGACGTGTGTCCGTCAGAAAAAGGAAATTTGTAAGACTGGATGTCATGAACTTATATATATATATATATATATATATATATATATATATATATATATATATATATATATATATATGATGACTTTTGAACAGTATTAAGGTAAATACATTGTTTGTTCTCTATTAAAATCTTTCATTTGCTAACTATGCCTATCAGTAGTTAGAATCTTTAATTTAGCTGGCAGTATTGGCGCTCGCTGTATTGCAGTAGTTCGAGTAACGAAGATTTTTGTGAGGTAAGTGATTCATGAAAGGTATAGGTTTTGTTAGTCAGGGCCATTCTTTTGTAGGGATTATTGAAAGTCAGATTGCGTTGCGCTAAAAATATTGTGTGTCAGTTTAGTGATGATCAGAATAAGTAAAGAGAGAAATGTCTGAGTATGTTGAGTTTTGCTCAGGTGTTTGAAAATCAAATAACGTAGAAGTTTACCAGCACTGTAATTTTAATTTTCCAAAGGGGACGTTTCAAAATTTTCAAAAAACTTGGCGATATGAGCCCATTCATCAGTGCAACGTTACACCCCTCTACCCTGTATACATGCACTGGTTCGGTTGGAAAATGTGTCACAAAGCCATTGTATCTTCCCCTGAGGCAAGCTGGTCTACAACTGTTGTAACCGACCCTCAATATACCTGGTACTGGCACTGGGGCAGAATTCAAATCCAAGGTAGTCCCATGCATCATCAGTCACAAAGTTCTTACAGACACGTGCTCTGTGTGTGTGTGTGTGTGTGTGTGTGTGTGTGTGTGTGTGTGTGTATGGACAAGCATTGTCCTATTGGAAAATAGGTCCACAATACTGTCGCCTGAGAGGTTCAAATGACTCTGAGCACTATAGGACTGAACTTCTGAGGTCATCAGTCCCCTAGAACTTAGAACTACTTAAACCTAACCAACCTAAGGACATCACACACATCCATGCCAGAGGCAGGATTCGAACCTGCGACCGTAGCGGTCGTGCGGCTCCAGACTGTAGCGCCTAGAACCGCTCGTCCACCACGGCCGGCGCCTGAGAGGTAACACATGAGGATGGAGGATGTCCGTGATGTACCATTGTGGCGCCGGGGTACCCTCTATCACTACTAGCCATGACCCAAAATCATACCAGATAGCTCCCCTCACCATGACGCCGGGTATAACACTCCTGCACCTCTCCAAAACATTGGAAAAATTGGACCTGTCCCCAGGTCGCCTCCACACTCCCGACGATTGTCACCCAGGGTAGTGCAGGACCGCGATTCATCACTGAACACAATGCGGCACTACACTTCAGTACTCTATGCTTCGCGGTCGCGGCACCACTCTAAACGCAGCTGTTTCCATTCAGGTGTTAACGCCAGCTTACGCATGCGACGATGGTTCCCTTGTCCGCCTGCGGCTTGTTAGGCCCAATGGTGCGGGGTGACAAGAATGCTGCGCGGACTCTTTTACTTGTTCTCGGGCGGCAGGCGTGGATGTGAAGTGGTTACAGGGTACTTGATGCGCAATTCGGCGATGCTCCCATATGGTGGTCAGATGTGGTCGACCTGAACCTTGATAACGAGTAAGGCTGTCCTCTCGTTCCCATGCAGTCCAACATCGGATCACTGTTACATCCAGATGCCCCACAAATCTCGATATTACACGAAGCGACCGGTCGGCCAAATGGAGATCCTCCATGACGCCCCTTGGAAAACTCTGTGAGGTGCTGATGATGCTGCCTCACAAAAGTACACGAAATCTCAGTGTCCTTCATAACGATCACTCAACATCCGACGCTATTCATGCCCCTATCAGACCTGGTAACAACACTAAACAGGAACAACGCATATGCACTCTGGTAGTCGTTATATCTGTCATAGACAATTGCTACTCCAATCATTCACGTATCCAGCAAAGTTGTGTACGTGTACAAAGTCACACTGAGTTCGACCATGTTTCTGGGTAGTTCACGTTTTCGTCATGGTGTGTGTTAAAATCAAGTCATTAATTTATATAGAAGTAACATGTGGACGATAATGAGTATAAACTAAAAAGGAAAAGAAGTTTTTGAATTGTGATGTTACAGAAGACTACCGAAGAATAGATGACCATATCAGATAACTAATGAAAACTTTTACACAGAGCTCACATAGTCTCAGATCCAGATAGTTTGCCTAAAGACCTCGGCAATCAAAAAACCGTGTTCAGGGACAATGGATATTCCCTCTAAGAGATTAACAGGGCACTATCAGTTAAAACCAAGAAGTGGGAAGTGGATAGAGAGGAAAACATGCAGGCAAAATGGCTAGCTTTTCTTTCCTCTGCGGCAACATTGGGTTTAATATAGCACGAATCCTCCGTAAATTTCAGGTGAAAGAGTTTTTCCGCCCTCCATCTAAGACTGCAGACCTTCTCGATCAGTGAAAAAAAAAATGGTTCAAATGGCTCTAAGCACTATGGGACTTAACATCTGATGTCATCAGTCCCCTAGACTTAGAACTACTTAACCCTAACTAACCTAAGGGCATCACACACATCCATGCCCAAGGCAGGATTCACACCTGCGACCGCAGTAGCAGCGCGGTTCCGGACTGAAGCGCCTAGAACCGCTGGGTCACAGGGGCCGGCTCGATCAGTGAAGGACGTTGTTGTTGCGAAAGGCTGGAATTTACAGAATATATTGCCAACGTGTTATGGTTTATACAGGTCAGACCACGCGCGCCCTGGAAGAACGCTACACTGAGCATCAACGCGGCGTTCGCCTTTTGAAACCAAGCAAGTCTGCTAGTGCCGCAAATTGTATCTCCACCACACATTCAACGGAGTACAATAAAACAATAATTTTGTTCACAGCTACACCTTTTTGAGACTTCATTATAAAAAGAATCTTTGCAAATACTCCTACCGGAAAATCTCATGACACGTGACAGTGGCTACCAGTTAAATAAACCTTGCGAAAAGACCATCCACATTTTCTGTAATGGAAGACAGAGTATACCGATGGCAGCGGCGAAGGGAAACACTGAAGACAGCGAGCTCCACAATTCCACCACTGGAGACATTGCCTGCCGATGGTGTGGTCAGCCGGTCACCACGATAATGATGTATATGCGGAATAGTCACAGCGCGGTAATACGAGGGGCGTCCCATAAGTAATGCAATAGAACAAGATTTTCACTCTACAGTGGAGTGAGCGCTGATATGAAACTTCCTGGAAGATTAAAACTGTGTGCCGGGCCGATACTCGAACTCGGGACCTTTGCCTTTCGGGGGCAAGTGCTCTACCAACTGAGCTACCGAACCACGACTCAGAGCCGCGTCTTCACAGCTTTACTTCTGCCAATACCTCCTCTCCTACCTTCCAAACTTTACAGAAGCTCGCTTGCGAACCTTGTAGGACTAGCACTCCTGAAAGAAAGGATACTGAGGAGTGAAAATCTCATTCTGGAAACATCTCCCAGGCTGTGACTTAGCCATGTCTCCGCAATATCCTCTCTTTCAGGAGTGCTAGTTCTGCAAGGTTCGCAGGAGAGCTTCTGTAAAGTTTGGAAGGTAGGAGACGAGGTGCTGGCAGAAGTAAGGCCGTGAGGACGGGGCGTGATCGTGGGTCGGTAGCTCAGTTGGTAGAGCACTTGGCCGCAAAAGACTAAGGTCCCGAGTTCGAGTCTCGGTACGGCACACAGTTTTAATTTGCCCGGAAGTTTCAAGTAATGAAGCAAATCTTTCCCTGCGCCAGTTTCGGTTAAAAATTGTGGAGCTTCAGCTCCTATAGTTTCATGAAGTTCCAATAGGTGCCGGCGCTATATTAGCCTTCAAAATAGCGTCTGCAATGGAGGTGCGTTCCAAGCACAGAGCTGTCACTGAGTTTCTTTAGGCGGAAAATCAGAGGATCGCAAATATTCATAGGCGCTTGCAGAATGGTCACGGAGACCTGGCAGTGAACAAAAGCACGATGAGTCGTTGGGCGAGACGCCTATCGTCATTGCAACATCCCGCGTGGTGGCTGGCCGTACACAGCTGCGGTTCCTGCAATATTGGAACGTGCGAAGACTCTCATTCGAGGTGACGGACGGATCACCACCAAACACCTCGCTGCCCAGCTGGATGTCTCTGTTAATAGTGCTGACACACTCGTCCAGCCGGCCGGGTTTGCCGAGCGGTTCTAGGCGCTACAGCCTGGAACCGCAGGACCGCTACGGTCGCAGGTTCGAATCCTGCCTCGGGCATGGATGTTTGTGATGTCCTTAGGTCAGTTAGGTTTAAGTATTTCTAAGTTCTAGGGGACTGATGATCACAGAAGTTAAATCCCATAGTGCTCAGGGCCATTTGAACCATTTTGAACACTCGTCCACCACTAGTGGCACTCAAAGGTATGTGCCCACTCGGTTCCTCGCCGCCTAACAGAAGCCCGAAAATAACAACGAAGGATCACCTATGCAGAACTGCTTGCGCGTGACAACGTTTTCTCGAACATCGTCTCACGTGTCGGAACATGGGCTCATTACTTCGAACTGAAAACAAAACGTCGATCCATGGAGTGGTGCCACACCACCTTTCCTCCGAAGATAAAGTTAAACGATGCACCCTCAGCCGCTCTTCCGGGCCTCGAAAGGGACTGTTCTATTGGGTGTCCTTCTTCATGGTGCAACGGTCAACTCTGAAGTGTGTAGTGCTACCCTCAGGGAACAGAAGAAACAACTCCAGCGAGTTCGTCGCCACAAAAACGCAAACGAACTTCTGCTCCTCCACCGCAATGCAAGGCCTCAGACAAGTCTAAGCACCCGAGAGGAGCTCATAAAACTTCATTGGACTGTTCTTCCTCATCCACTCTATAGGCCGGATCTCCCACCTTTCGAGTCCGCAGCTCGTGGTCGTGCGGTAGCGTTCTCGCTTCCCACGCCCGGGTTCCCGGGTTCGATTCCCGGCAGGGTCAGGAATTTTCTCTGCCTAGTGATGACTGGGTGTTGTGTGATGTCCTTAGGTTAGTTAGGTTTAAGTAGTTCTAAGTTCTAGGGGACTGATGACCATAGATGTTAAGTCCCATAGTGTTCAGAGCCATTTGAACCATTTGAACCATCCCACCTTTCGACTTCCGTCTGTTAAGTCCAAATGATCCAATAAAAGTGCACTCTGCTGCAAGCAGTACGTGGATGATGGGGAGCTTGTTGATGCAGCTAGACGTTGGTTTCGACGTCGGCCAGTAGAGTGTTACCACGTGGGCATACAGGCCTTCCCAATAAGGCGACGCAAGGCCGTCGTACTGAACGGATATTATGTTAAAAAACATTGTTTTGTAGTCAAAAGAGTGGGGAATAATATGGTGTATTGGAATCCCGAATGAAACCAACCTGCTTTCAAGAAAAAATTTATTGCATTAGTTACTGATCACCCCTCGTAAATTGCTGAAGGGGGGCGTCTACGACAGTCTTCGATGGATCATCTGTGGCTCACTCGCAGATGCACAGTCGAAATATCGCGCAGTGTCGTTAACGACGGCAGGTTGCAGCCCGAGATTTGTTTGAACAGGTGCAATTTACCGAGAAAATTTTAAAACATTTACTTTCGAATGTTTACAGATCACATTGGCCGTAATTTTACTATATCAATTCCCATAACCGTATAAAAAATAGAAAAATAGTTATATTTACATATTACTAACTTGCACCATCATATTGTCGATAGACAATTTTTGCTTTACTTGTTAAGAAAGATCACCTACAAATGCATCTTTTGTTATATCCACAACCGAACGATGTGGGCTGCCAAGCGAAACAGTAAAGCAATACGAATTAATTTGGATGAAGGTTAGTGATAATGTAGCTCACATAGGACAGTTTCTGCGGTTCTGCTTCGAGTATCTTTCAGGCGGTGAGCCTTTAAAAAATGGCTCAAATTACTCTGAGCACTATGGGACTTAACATCTGAGGTCATCAGTGCCCTAGAACTTAGAACTACTTTAACCTAACTAACCTAAGGACCACGCACACATCCATGCTCGAGGCAGGATTCGAACCTGCGACCCTAGCGGTCGCGCATTTCCAGACTGAAGCGCCTAGAACCGCTCGGCCACTGCGGCCGGCGGTGAGCCTTTACAGTCGGGTTGTGTAGCACGTTTCAAAGCATTTTCCAGGGGCATACGAACATACTGTATTGTTTTACACCTTTAGATCTTCTTTGCTGAATGCAACAGTATTGGCTTTGCAGCTGCCACTGTTAAGCATAACGTCCACCAGTCTCTCCAACTAATAGCTCGCAACTTTTTCTATGACACCGTCCTATGTACTGTGACACAAAACTTTTTTTTACTGAGAGGTCTAAAAAAATGGTTCAAATGGCTCTGAGCCCTATGGGACTTAACATCTGAGGCCATCAGTCTCCTAGAACTTAGAACTACTTAAACCTAACTATCCTAAGGACATCACACACATCCATGCCCGAGGCAGGATTCGAACCTGCGACCATATCGGTCATGCGGTGCCAGACTGAAGCGCCTACAACCGCTCGGCCACACAGGCCGGCCGAGGTCTAAACAAAGGAAGTTTATAACATAATACATTTCACTCTGCAAAATAAGCTGTAATCACTATCGAATCTGGCACAAGTCAGCGCCTGAAACGTGAGACGACTTTCAGTTCTGCTTGCCAGTAACTCAATCGATGATAAACACCTTGAAAGCCAGCAGTGCCATTCGAGCAGGCCACTGCTGTGGTAATATCCGTCAGGCACTTCGCCTTTCATTTTGTTTCGGTGATTATCCAACAATTTCATTCGCCTTTGGTGTATCTAAATTTCCCCTGATTGAGACCAATCTTATGGACTATTAGGGTGAGGGTAAACCACTGGTTGATCTCGCAGTACTTGCATGACTTGAGTAGCAGTAGTAGAATTAAACTCGGCTACAGAGACATATTTTTGGACACTGGAGGTGACCATTGCATTTGGGGCAGCCTTAGAACTTTCCCCGAACAGCAAGCCAGTTCGCGGATTCCTTTGGAGTCATCGAAACGGGCCGTGGGCCTGGCAGGACAGTGGTTTATGGGTCGCCATTCTGGCGGCCGCCCTTTTTCCGCTAGCGGCCAAGCAAGTGGGTGGGAACGCCGTGGCTGAACGCGAAATGACATTTCCTTAGAAACTGGCGGCGCTGGACATCCTGGCGCCGGCATAACCGCTTTATTAGCGAGGGGACGTGGTGTGGATTGGTTCCAATGGCTCTGAGCACTATGGGACTCAACTGCTGAGGTCATTAGGCCCCTAGAACTTAGAACTAGTTAAACCTAACTAACCTAAGGACATCACAAACATCCATGCCCGAGACAGGATTCGAACCTGCGACCGTAGCGGCCTTGCGGTTCCAGACTGCAGCGCCTTTAACCGCACGGCCACTTCGGCCGGCCGTGGTGTGGAGTCTGGTCTGCTTATCACATGTGCGGGTCCAGGTAAAGCGGCGTCGGGCTGGCGCCCGGCTAATGTGTTTATTACAAGAACAACGTACTCTGTGAGACGGGACGACGAATTCGTCGGGATGTCGCGTTTCTTAGATGCCGCCGCGCCCCGCCAAAACGGCGCCCACTAAATCGTTTTATGGGCGAGACGGAGCTTGTTTTCAGTAGAAAGTGTTGTGTCTAGACAAGACAGCCTGGACACAATGAGAGGAAGCCGAAAGGCACGCGCTTAAACTCACGCAGGCTGGCGTGAGGTCTGAAACAGGATACGTAATGAATGCTATAAAGAAAAGTACGTAGCTTCTGGAATACTTAACTTTAATCCGCATTTGTAGAACATCGCTCTTGATGATACATTAATAGAATCTCAATATCAATTGAATACGGCGCCTTGCTAGGTCGTAGCAAATGTAGCTGAAGGCTATGCTAACTATCGTCTCGGCAAATGAGAGCGTATTTGTCAGTGAACCATTGCTATGAACGTGCCGTGGGTATGGCTGCAGGACCTCCAGGCATTGTGTGTCACTTTTCCGGAGAGCAGAATGTGCACTGCACTGCAGTGATTGGGTGAGGAAGATCGGAGCTGCTTGCTAGAAAACATGATTGGTACGGTAACCACTGCTAGGCCATGATAGGTTCATTCAAGAACACAGGGGGTAACGGCTGTTTTTCGGAAGGTTTCGAGCAAAAGGGAGAGGCCGACTTGCTTCTCGACCGTCACGTAGTACAGTTACTAGACCTGTTCTGTTTATATGGAGAGAAGATGTCCGGACACTTGTGCGAAACTTTATATTTTTGCAGACGTGGGGCAATCAACGGCGGACGTGGGGTCATCTCCTGCAGTACGACGCTTTGGCAGCCCCAGCAGGCAGGCGACACCATCTCGTCTCTCACCGGCTATATCAGTAACGTTGCACAGCTCCGGCAAATTCAGAAGCCTATCAATCGTTTTCACGACCATCTTTTTTCATAGCAGCCTTGTACTCGCAATAGTCACTCCCAGTGTCCATTGCAAGCTTCTACATCTACATACATACTCCGCAATCCACCATACGGTGCGTGGCGGAGGGTACCTTGTACCACAACTAGCATCTTCTCTCCCTGTTCCACTCCCAAACAGAACGAGGGAAAAATGACTGCCTATATGCCTCTGTACGACCCCTAATCTCTCTTATCTTATCTTTGTGGTCTTTCCGCGAAATGTATATTGGCGGCAGTAAAATTGTACTGCAGTCAGCCTCAAATGCTGGTTCTCTAAATTTCCTCAGTAGCGATTCACGAAAAGAACGCCTCCTTTCCTCCAGAGATTCCCACCCGAGTTTCTGAAGCATTTCCGTAACACTCGCGTGATGATCAAACCTACCAGTAACAAATCTAGCAGCCCGCCTCTGAATTGCTTCCATGTCCTCCCTCAATCCGACCTGATAGGGATCCCAAACGCTCGAGCAGTACTCAAGAATAGGTCGTATTAGTGTTTTATAAACGGTCTCCTGTACAGATGAACCACATCTTCCCAAAATTCTACCAATGAACCGAAGACGATTATCCGCCTTCCCCACTACTGCCATTACATGCTTGTCCCACTTCATATCGCTCTGCAGTGTTACGCCCAAATATTTAATCGACGTGACTGTGTCAAGCGCTACACTACTAATGGAGTATCCAAACATTACGGGATTCTTTTTCCTATTCATCTGCATTAATTTACATTTATCTATATTTAGAGTTAGATGCTATTCTTTACACCAATCACAAATCTTGTATCCTCCTACAGTCACTCAACGACGACACCTTCCCGTGCACCACAGCATCATCAGCAAACAGCCGCACATTGCTATCCACCCTATCGAAAAGATCATTTATGTAGATAGAAAACAACAGCGGACCTACTACACTTCCCTGGGTCACTCCAGATGTTACCCTCACCTCCGATGAATACTCACCATCGAGGACAACGTACTGGGTTCCATTACTTAAGAAGTCTTCGAGCCACTCACATATTTGTGAACCAATCCCATATGCTCGTACCTTAGTTAGGAGTCTGCAGTGGGGCACCGAGTCAAACGCTTTCAGGAAGCCAAGGAATATGGCAGCCGTCTGATACCCTTCATCCATGGTTCGTAAGATATCATGTGGAAAAAGGGCGAGTTGTGTTTCGCAGGAGCGATGCTTTCTAGAGCCGTGCTCATGCATGGACAGCAACTTCTCTGTCTCATGGAAATTCATTATATTCGAACTGAGAATATGTTCGAGAATCCTGCAACTTTCTTAACTGTATCTTGACACGAGAGACCAACCAGTGGAACGATACAGCAGAGTGTGCTTGCCTAGATTGGCATCCTTCCACTCACAGCACCCAGTCTCATTTACACGTAAATTCCAGTTAGGTTCACCAAGTCTATTGCCAACAAACATGAGTTTGTGTTAATGAAATGTTATGCAGTTGAAGTTCTTATTTATATGTTTATTCGCTTTGGGCCTTGATATTAGTTAATAAATCTCTTTGTGATACCATAGGTCCTTGTTATTAATTTTTTAACGACACCCATTCTCATTTCATACGACATCATTTATTTTGTTCTGTGTTTGAAGTAATTAAATTAATTTATGTCTAGTTAGCCAACTTAGGGGTGATCCACACGGGGACCACGGCTTAATGTCCGATTTCCTTGCGCTGTTGATAAATGTGGCACCTCTTGGGTATGGTGGTTACGACTTTTTAGTCGTTTGGCAAACGGAGAACTACCACCTCCATAGGCTAGCTTGCAACCTAGAACAATGGTTACCTTATCCTTCTGATTTGGCGAAAACGAGAACCTCCTGATCGCTTGGTACGTTTCAGTATGCACATTGCCTAAGTAGATAGTGGCCGAAAAGCTTTTATCGCAATCGTGTGATGGAGAGCCTCAGTGCTAAAGCATCAGACTGCAATATTCGGAAGTTCAATTTCCAGTCAGTTCTAGGATTTGTATGCAACGCTTATCACTTCTTTTCCTTCGGGCAATCTTTGTTAATATGATAAATTCCAAGCTTTACCGTGGTTCGGAGTTCATCTTCAACTGTAGGTCGCCTTGTAATTGGCTGAATGAGTCACTTCGAAGACTGATGGAAGATGAGGGCATACCATCTCTAGTAGGACCATGCCGACTGAAACACTGTGGTTTTCAAACCATTAATTTGATGACAGTTTTACCCTTTTTTATTGGTTACATCAGTAAAATAAATTGTTATTAAATTTTACTGTCACATTTTATACAGAACTAAAACAATATACACTCCTGGAAATTGAAATAAGAACACCGTGAATTCATTGTCCCAGTAAGGGGAAACTTTATTGACACATTCCTGGGGTCAGATACATCACATGATCACACTGACAGAACCACAGGCACATAGACACAGGCAACAGAGCATGCACAATGTCGGCACTACTACAGTGTATATCCACCTTTCGCAGCAATGCAGGCTGCTATTCTCCCATGGAGACGATCGTAGAGATGCTGGATGTAGTCCTGTGGAACGGCTTGCCATGCCATTTCCACCTGGCGCCTCAGTTGGACCAGCGTTCGTGCTGGACGTGCAGACCGCGTGAGACGACGCTTCATCCAGTCCCAAACATGCTCAATGGGGGACAGATCCGGAGATCTTGCTGGCCAGGGTAGTTGACTTACACCTTCTAGAGCACGTTGGGTGGCACGGGATACATGCGGACGTGCATTGTCCTGTTGGAACAGCAAGTTCCCTTGCCGGTCTAGGAATGGTAGAACGATGGTTTCGATGACGGTTTGGATGTACCGTGCACTATTCAGTGTCCCCTCGACGATCACCAGTGGTGTACGGCCAGTGTAGGAGATCGCTCCCCACACCATGATGCCGGGTGTTGGCCCTGTGTGCCTCGGTCGTATGCAGTCCTGATTGTGGCGCTCACCTGCACGGCGCCAAACACGCATACGACCATCATTGGCACCAAGGCAGAAGCGACTCTCATCGCTGAAGACGACACGTCTCCATTCGTCCCTCCATTCACGCCTGTCGCGACACCACTGGAGGCGGGCTGCACGATGTTGGGGCGTGAGCGGAAGACGGCCTAACGGTGTGCGGGACCGTAGCCCAGCTTCATGGAGACGGTTGCGAATGGTCCTCGCCGATACCCCAGGAGCAACAGTGTCCCTAATTTGCTGGGAAGTGGCGGTGCGGTCCCCTACGGCACTGCGTAGGATCCTACGGTCTTGGCGTGCATCCGTGCGTCGCTGCGGTCCGGTCCCAGGTCGACGGGCACGTGCACCTTCCGCCGACCACTGGCGACAACATCGATGTACTGTGGAGACCTCACGCCCCACGTGTTGAGCAATTCGGCGGTACGTCCAGCCGGCCTCCCGCATGCCCACTATACGCCCTCGCTCAAAGTCCGTCAACTGCACATACGGTTCACGTCCACGCTGTCGCGGCATGCTACCAGTGTTAAAGACTGCGATGGAGCTCCGTATGCCACGACAAACTGGCTGACACTGACGGCGGCGGTGCACAAATGCTGCGCAGCTAGCGTCATTCGACAGCCAACACCGGAGTTCCTGGTGTGTCCGCTGTGCCGTGCGTGTGATCATTGCTTGTACAGCCCTCTCGCAGTGTCCGGAGCAAGTATGGTGGGTCTGACACACCGGTGTCAATGTGTTCTTTTTTCCATTTCCAGGAGTGTATTTTCAAAAAATGAGAAAAGATTGTTTTAGGGGCGCCACAGTTCATCTGTGCTGTGGCTCCACACGTCTTTTAACCACACCTGTAGTGGAGATTTTGTTTAAAACGTGGAATGAAGGAGACAGGGTAGTAAACAAATGGGGAGAATATTCGCGCAGCACAGAGAATCCTCCCTTCGGACCTACCTGTGGGCAGCAGAAACCGCCACGCATTGCCGATGATGGGCAGCGCTTTGGGCCCTGGTATCTCCTCGAAGGGCCGTGCTCTCAGCCACTCCTCCGTCGCACCGTGCGGAGCACCTGTTGTTGCTGCAGCCGCCACCGTGGCGCGACCTCTGCTCAGCACTGCCGCCAACTGGCGGACGCGTTGTGGACTAGCTGACAACATGGCCCCCCCTGATCAAACCTGCAACAAACGTCAAATTCACAACACTGCTGTTAGTCCTGACCAGGCATCTACTAGACGCCGGGTAGCAGACGAACGTTCTTGGCCGGCTGCTGTGGCCGAGCAGTTCTAGGCGCTTCAGTCCGGAACCGCGCTGCTGCTACAGTAGCAGGTTCGAATCCTGCCTTGGGTGTGGATGTGTGTGATGTCCTTAGGTTAGTTAGGTTTAAGTAGTTCTAAGTCTAGGGGACTGATGACCTCAGATGTTAAGTCCCATAGTGCTTAGAGCCATTTGAACCTTCTTGAAATGAAAAGTGCTCACTACAAACAAAATTTGCCCATTGTACAGCCTGCGTCCCGACTGAATTAAAATTCGAGTTTTCGAAGATATACATCAAATTCATCGTCACAGCTGACTGACTGCCAGGACCAATGTATGTTACATACAATTGTAGTGGTCTTGCTTGCTATTGGTAGAGTGATTTCACAGGGGTTACATTTTACTGTGCAATCTGGAAAAAGTCAGTACAGGATACCTATTCCCTACACCTCAATTTGTAGTTTAGTGTAGTTTATTTTTGCTGATAGATCATATTTTATAATGATATTAGAAATGTCGTGTTATAGGTTTTACACAGAATAAACGAAATTGTTTTCAAATTTATCATTGATACATAAAAACTATTTTTAAAATATCAAAATTGATAACAAGTAATCAATAGAAAAAATATATATGAGGATACAGCGAGAACACAAAAATTTTAATTGCTGGAACAATAATGATAACTGCAAATAACCTGCATCGATTAACACACCCTCTTGCAGACATAATTGGTCATGACACACCATCTTGCAGACATAATTAGTCACACTGGCGTTTTTTATAACATTTTCATCACAAATACATTACATTTTCGTAAAAATCTGTCTTCCAGTCGCCTTCTCTTATACTGATTTGTCCGCAGCTCGTGGTCGTACGGTAGCGTTCTCGCTTCCCGCGCCCGGGTTCCCGGGTTCGATTCCCGGCGGGGTCAGGGATTTTCTCTGCCTCGTGATGACTGGGTGTTGTGTGATGTCTTTATGTTAGTTAGGTTTAAGTAGTTCTAAGTTCTAGGGGACTGATGACCATAGATGTTAAGTCCCATAGTGCTCAGAGCCATTTGAACCATTTTTATACTGATTTTACAAGATCATTCCATTTCATACCATGTCGGATGATACGACAGCCCCAATTACCACAGTCGAAGACAGCTGGACTAAATTGCAAATCTCTGCTAACGAAGCCACAAGGATGATGTACACAAGAAGAAAAAATTGTTCCACGAGTTTCTCACAGATAAAACACTATTCTGTTGGAACGCCTACAAAAAAGCCTGTAGAGAGGCGGAGAAGGTCGTTGCAGTCACAAAAACAGACAAGTTCTCAGATCTCTATACAAAACTTGACACACACGAAGGAGAACGTACATTTATCGCCTAGTCAAATCAAAACATCGAAAAACGACTGGAAGAAAGCAATGGAATGTTGGCGTAGTCACTTGAGACAATTTCGAATGAGAAATTTCCCCATTGATTGACACCAACCATGTCAGCTGTTGAAGGACCAGTCAAGAAAATCAACGCTGCAGAATGCGAAACTGATCTGAAGGATATGAAGAGAGCCAAAGCCAATGGCCGCAATAACTTTGCAGCAGAATTGTGGTGTTCTCGACAGTGGAAGGCGGCAGCCTGGCTAACAGATTTTTTCAACCTGATCGTCAGACTAGAGTACCAGCACACTGGCAGAGGAGCATCGCTGTAGCAATCTTCAAAAAGGAAGGAAGCTCTGCTGAATGTTGTAATTACCGCCCGATGCGATTACTAACCCACGTGATGAAGATCTTGGAACACATTCTAGACAAAAGTATTCGTAAATATCCTAAATCCCAAGGAACCAGGGCAGATTTGTGAAAAATTGTATCACCTCATCATCATTTTATCTCCATTGACGCGAAAGTCACCGAAGTGGCGTCAACTCAAAAGACTTGCACCAGGCGACTGGTCTACCCGACGGGAGGCCCTAGCCACACGACATTTCATTTTGCCACTGACACAATCCATGCCGCATGGCTGCTGGTTGAAAAATACCTGGTTAGCGCTTCGAGAACATGACATTTTAGAGTACCTTGTTAACTGAGTGCGGCTTCTGTGTGTTGAACCGAGGAGCAGGAGATCCAGTGACTTTCGCATCACATAAGGTGTTCGCCAAGGCTCGGCCTTATCACCACTGCATTTCATTCTTGTGATGGAGACTGTTACATCAGACCTGGATTACGACACTTCTCTGTGCCGATGATGTTATTCTGCCTTCGGACAACAAGTTTGATCTCCATTACCAAACTCAACAGTGGAATGACCTACTCGTGCAATATGCCCAACGAAAAGAAAACTGAGTACATGACATCAGATCCTCAAGAACTTGACATCTTCAACGTTGACAGGTAAGATCTACCACGAGTAACGAAATGTAAGTGTCTAGGTTCTACAGTCTCCAGCGATGGCCAGCTTGCTAACAAGGTCAACGCAAGTATGCAGGCCGTTGGATGAAGCGGCGAGTGACAACACACATCACCTGCCATAGTCGAATTAAAGATCGTGTGCAGTCAAAGATCTACCAGACTGTCATCTGTCCAATTGCTCTCTACAGCATCGAGTGATGGCCAGCTAAAACAGAGGCACAACGACGACTAGGGGTTATGGAGACTAAAATGCATAGATGGACAGATTGCATCACTCGACTGGATCATGTTTCGAACGGCATTACGAGGAAACGTTTTGACGGTCGCACCAATCCAGAAGAAAATGTGAGAAAGCCATCTGCGGTGGTTTGGACATGCGCTACATGCAGAGGACGATATTACACTGGTGTCCAGAATTAAAGCAACTAACGGAAATTTTGCAAGGTTGCGTTTATTTTGCCATAAAACAGAGTGAAGAGGTAATAGTAAAGTAGAAACAAAATAAAGAACAGAGAACGTAATCAACTGCCACTTGCACACACATTATGGCAACTGGTTAATGCGCTCAGTATGGGTTATGACCACCTCTGGCACTAATACAGGCCTGACAACGACGGAAAATGCTGTGAATGATGTCATCAATCTCATGTTGAGGCAATAACGCCCATTCTTATTGCAGAGCTGCACACAAGTGTTGGAGACTAGTTGGTGGATGCTGACCTAATGCAACCCGTCTCTCTAGTGCATCCCCAACGTGCTCTATGGGACTCAAATCTGGAGAGAGAGCAGGTCACGCCATTCGTACAATGTCTTCCGTTTAAAAAAAAACATCAAGTACCTGTGCTCTAAGAGGTCGAGCATTATCGTCCATCAGTACGAAGTCTGGGCCCACAGCACATCGCAACACGATCTCCTCAGGGTACCTGAAAGTAGTTAAATCTTGGTGATTCACGTGTACAGTTTCATGAATAGGTGTTCGAGTGGTCAACATTATCCATGCCCACACCATTAGGGACCCTCCTCGATATCTGTCTCTTTCCACAGTGTTTGGATCCAAAAATTGTGTTCTACGCTCCCTACACATGCGAATACGTCGAGAATCACTATCCACATCAAATTGGGACTCATCTGTGAAAACGACAGTGGCCCACTCTGCGACCATTCAAGTGGAATGCTGATCACTGCACTCTAGAGAGTCCCTTCTGTGAAGACACGCCAGAGGTAAACAGACAGCAGGTCTCCCAAAATAACGGACACTCTGATGAAGCCTTCTGTACACCTTTTGTCTCGATCCAACACTTCCAGGGGATGCTGCGAGGTCAGATGCCAGTTGCAGTGCAGTACTAAGGCGGTACCGTCGTGCCCTTACAGCCAAATAATGATCCCCTATTGTGATTTCACGCCTGGTCAGCCCTGTCCTGGTATCTGGGATACAGTTTCGGTGTCTATAAACTGTCGCCTCATCCGAGAAACAACAGAACGATTCACATTAAGCCGTCGGACGACATCAGTTTGCGACTATCCTGCTTCCAGTCTTCCTATAGTCCTCCGTAGCAGAGAGTCTGTAGGCATCTTCTCTGTACCACACAGCACTGTCTTTGACTATGTACACAGCGACTGTGGATGTGAGACTACTCTGCAAACACTACCTCGCTTGATAGGTGTCCTGACGTGGTTTCCCGTTGATCGAAATGTCATCTTCCGTGAAGAACGCGACCTTAACGACATCTGGTGACAGTTTGGGTGATTATATAGTGAATTAGACACAGGACGGGGAAATAGCAGTTTGTTGCTTTACTTGGACGCCAGTGTATTACAAAGGCAGCATACACAGTGGAAGTCATGGGAAGAAGAACCAACGCACGACCATCACGGCGATGAGCCGACACTCTGTACAGCGAACTGAAGGCCGTTAACCTTCATCCAAACACAGCCCACGAGCGAACAAAATGAGGACAGCGAATCCATTCAGTGGGCCCTCCCAAGAGACGGGACAAACGCTAAAGAAAAAAACCTTATTTCATATAATGTTATAGGTTTTGACGTGTTCAAGGCGTCAACACTGATGTTGCACTTAGATATGACCAGGTTCTTTCTCTTTGTTACATTCAATATCTTACATCTCTACATTCAAAGGAGATGCCTTTCGTTACAAAAAATGGTTCAAATGGCTCTGAGCACTATGGGACTCAACTGCTGTGGTCATTAGTCCCCTAGAACTTAGAACTACTTAAACCTAACTAACCTAAGGACATCACACACATCCATGCCCGAGGCAGGATTCGAACCTGCGACCGTAGCAGTCGCACGGTTCCGGACTGCGCGCCTAGAACCGCGAGACCACCGCGGCCGGCCTTTCGTTACACCAAGCGAAAAATTTGTCCAAGTCTTTCTGCAGTTCCTTACGGTAATCCAACGTCCCACACTCTCGTGGACACTTAAGCACTGCGAGCAAACAATCATACAGTTCTGCCGATCTTAACTTACTTATCATTCACGTTTATTCGAAATATTAGAGATCCAGTTTAAGAGAAGCCTAAAGGATTTATTGGTGGCCAACTCCTTCTACTCCACTGATGAATTTCTCAGTAGAACCAACTGAACATGCAACACATATAAGTACTATATAACTCCTGCACAATTTCCGTGCAGTAATGTGTTCATCGCAAATAAGTTTGAGTGTGTGTGTGTGAGTACAATCTAACTTCTGCACCATTTCAGTGCATCAATGTGTTCCTTGAAACTTTTTAGCAGATTAAAACTGTGTGCCGGACCTAGAATCGAACTCGGGACCTTTGCATTGCGCGGGCAAGTGCTCTACCAACTGAGCTACCCAAGCACGACTCACGCCCCGACCTCACAGCTTTACTTCTGCCAGTAACTCGTCACCTACCCTCCAATCTTTACAGAAGCTCTCCTGCGAAACTTGCAGAAATAGCACTCCTGGTAGAGCAGTTGTCTGCGAAAGGCAAAGGCCCCGAGTTCGAGTCTCGGTCCGGCACACAGTTTTAATCTGCCAGGAAGTTTCATATCAGCGCACACTCTGCTGCAGAGTGAAAATCTCATTCTGGAATGTGTTCATTGTAAATAAGTATTATGGTAGTTGTATTACACGTTCATTACCTTATAAATAAATAAAAAACTTTTTTATTTTAAATTCAGTGCATTAGTGTTTGTAAAATGATTTTTTCATCTAGTGTTCATTTAAAAAATGACGATCATTCCACTTTGGACCTGTCGAATGGTATATTAGCTTATTTGTTTGACTTGAAAATATTTGTCATGCATTATTGTTTTTCTGACACGTTCTACATCCTGAAGGACCTCCTCACTACGGATCAATTGGAATGAAAGTAAATTTAATCTAATCTAATCTAACCTAGTACGCTTTCCTGGGGCATACGCGGTGTTAGTTTCGTTTGGATTCTGTTGCTCAAATATTGCTCTAGCCACTAATATACGAGGGGCATTCAGTAAGTAATGCAACACATTTTTTTCTGAAAGCAAATTGGTTTTATTCTTTATTCCAATACCCATATTATTCCCCACTCTTTTAGCCACAAAATTCTATTTTTGAACATAAACTCCTTTCAGTGCGACAGCCTTACGCCACCTTGTTAGGAGGGCCTGAGTGTCGTCCGCGTGGTAATACTGTGCTGGTCGACGTAGGAACCAAAGCCTTACTGCATCAATAAGCTTGTCATCCATGTACCGCTTGCCGCGAAGTGCATCCTTGGGTGGGCCAAACAGATGGTAATCGGAAAGTGCGAGATTGGGGCTGTATGTGCATGAGGAAGAACAGTCCAATGAAGTGTTTGGAGCTTCTTTCGGGTTCGCAGGCTTGTATGACGCCTTGCATTGTCTACATCTACATCTACGTGATTACTCTGCTATTCACAATAAAGTGCCCGGCAGAGGGTTCAATGAACAACCTTCAAGCTGTCTATCTACCGTTCCAATATCGAACGGCGCGCGAGAAAAAACGAGCACTTAAATTTTTCTGTGCAATCCCTGATTTCCCTTATTTTATCGTGATGATCATTTCTCCATATGTAGGTGGGTGCCATCAGAATGTTTTCGCAATCGGAGGAGAAAACTGGTGATTGAAAATTCATGACAAGATCCCGTCGCAACGAAAAACGCCTTTGTATTAATGATTGACACTTCAAGTCACGTGTCATGTCTGTGGCACTATCTCCCCTATTTCGCGATGATACAAAACGAGCTGCCATTCTTTGTACTTTTTCGATGTCATCCGTCAGTCCCATCTGATGCGGATCTCACACAGCACAGCAATACTCCAGCATAGGGCGGACAAGCGTGGTGTAAGCAGTATCTTTAGTAGATCTGTTGCACCTTCTAAGTGTTCTGCCAAAGAATCCCAGTCTTTTGTTTGCTCTATCCACAACATTATCTATGTGATCGTTCCAATTTAGGATATTTGTAATTGTAATCCCTAAGTATTTAGCTAAATTTACAGCCTTTAGATTTGTATGACTTATCGCGTAATCGAAATTTAGCTGATTTCTTTTAGTACTCATTTGAATAACTTTACACTTTTCTTTATTCGGGGTCACTGGCCACTTTTCGCACCATACAGATATCTCAATCATTTTGCAATTCATTTTGGTCATATGATGACTTTACAGGACGGTAAATGACAGCATCATCTGCAAACAACCTAAAACGGCTACTGAGATCTTCTCCCACGTCGCTAATATAGATCAGGAACAATAGAGGACCTATAACACTTCCTTGGGGAACGCCGGGTATTACTTCTGTTTTACTCGATGACTTTCAGTCTATTACTACGAACTGTGACCTTTCTGACAGGAAATCACGAATCAAGTCGCAAAACTGAGGCGTTAATCCATAGGTACGCAGTTTGGTTAGAAGACGCTTGTTAGAAACGGTGTCGTACGCCTTCCGGAAATCTAAAAATATAGAATCAATTTGACATCCATTGTCGATAGCACTCATTACTTCATGAGTATAAAGAGCTAGTTGTGTTTCGCAAAAACGGTATTATCTGAATCCGTGCTATGTGTCAATAAATCGTTTTTTTTCGAGGTACTTCATAATGTTCGAATACAGTATATGTTCCAAAACCCTACTGCAAATCGACGTTAGTCATATGGACCTGTAATTCAACGGGTTACTCTTACTTCCCTTTTTGGGTACGGGTGTGACTTAAAGAATTTTCCAGTCTTTAGGTACGGATCTTTCTGTGAGCGAGCGGTTGTATATAATTGCTAAATATGGAGCTATTTTATGAGCATTCGCTGAGAGGAATCTGATTGGTATACAATCTGGACCGGAGGCCTTGCCTTTATTGATTTAAGCTGCTTTGCGACACCGATGATATCAATTTCTATGTTTCTCATCTTGGCAGTTGTTCGTGATTGGGATTCAGGCATATTTACTTCGTGTTCTTTGGTGAAGGAGTTTCGGAAAACCGTGTTTAATAACTATGCTTTAGTGGCACTGTCATCAGACTTCACCGTTGCTATCGCGCAGTGAAGGTATTGCATGCGTCTTGCCACGAGTGTGCTTTATGTATGACCAGAATCTCTTTGGGTTTCCTGCCAGATTTCGAGACAGAATTTCGTTGTGGAAATTACTGAAAGCATCTCGCACTGAAGTGTCCGCTATATTTCGAACTTCTGCAAAGTTTTGCCAGTCTTGAGGATTTGGCGTTCTTTTAAATTTGGCGTGCTTTTTTCGTTGCTTCTGCAACAGAGATCTGGCCCGTTTTGTGTACCAAGGGGGATCAGTACAATCACTTATTAATTTATGTGGTATATATCTCTCAATTGCTGTCGATACTATCTCTAAGAAATCATTCCACAACTTTTCTACGCTTACATGATCAGATTGGAAGGAGTGAAGACTGTCTCTTAAGATAGCGTTCAGAGCATTTTTATCAGCTTTTTTAAATAGATATACTTTGCGTTTCTTTTTGATGGTTGTAGGCATTACTGTACTCAGCCTAGCAGCTACTGCCTTGTGGTCGCTAATCCCTGTATTCGTCACACAGCAACTATATCTTCTGAGTCGAGGGGTCGGTAAAACGATCCAATTAATAGTTTAGTCCGATTGTCAGGTATAACCTCTACCTGTACTATTTCACACGAACTATCTACTTCAATTTCGCTACAAGGCAAACTACCTCTGACAGCAATAAATACTCCACCACCAACTAATCTATCCTTTCTTAACACTGTTAGATCGTTTGAAAAAATGTCGGCTGAACTTATTTCCGGCTTTAGCCAGCTCTCTGTACCTACAACAATTTGAGCTTCAGTGCTTTCTATTATGGCTTGGAGCTCTGGTTGTCTCCCAACACAGCTACGACAATTTACAACTACAATACCAATCGTTTCTACAACTAGCTTACTGTGTTTTACCTGCGCACGTTTAGACGGACGTCCCTTCTGTGGTTCCCTGAGACCCTCTAACCTAAAAAACCGTGGAATAGGATAAGTTCGTTTGCATTTTTGTGACGTCGCACATGCTAATGTGGTTTTTTTCATTTTCCTGAGGGTAGCACAATACACTTCCGAGTTGATCGTTGCACCATGAGGGGGAGGAGGTGTTATCAAACAGAGGCCGGGAAGACTTTACCGGCTGAAGGTGCGGTTTTAAACGCTTTCTTCAGAGGAGAAGTGGTGTTGCGCCACTCCATGGGTTGCCGTTTTGTTTCCGGTTAGAAGTGACAAATCCTTGTTTCTTCGCCTGTGATGGTCGACAAAAAAATTGTCATAATCATCCTCGTAACGCGCAAGCAATTCCACACAGATGGGCCTTCGTTGTTCTTTATGGTCTTCTGTTAGGCGGCGAAGAATCCAGGGGGCACACATCTTTGAGTACCCCTACTGGTGGACGAGTGTGTCAGCCCTACGAACAGAGAGGTACTTCATTGTAACCCGGCAATCACCGTGAATGACAGTGTCCGCGCGTTCCAACATTGCAGGAAAATGAAATGGCTCTGAGCACTATGGGACTTGACATCTGAGGTCATCAGTTCCCTAGAACTTAGAACTACTTAAACCTAACTAACCTAAGAACATCACACACATCCATGCCCGAGGCAGGATTCGAACCTGTGACCGTAGCAGTCGCGCGGTTCTGGGCGCTTCAGTCCGGACTGAAGCGCCCAGAACCGCTCGGCCACCGCGGCCGGCAGCGTTACAGGAGTCACAGCTGTGTGCGGCAGACTGGAACGCGGAATAACAAACAGGTTTGCGCGACCTTGTTGCTATGATGACAGATGTCTCTCACAATGACTCAACGTGCTTTTGTTTAGTGCCGGGTCTCCGTTGACATTCTGCAAGCGCCTATGAACATCTGCGATGCTCTGGCTTTCCGTCAAAAGAAACTCAGTGACAGCTCTGTGCTTGGAACGTACCTCCTTTACAGACGCCATTTTGAATGCTACCTATCGGAAATTCGCGGAATTATAGGGCTGAAGCGGAAATATTCCACAATGGCCCACAGCAAGTTCTGCACTTGTTCAAGCGAAACTGGCCGAGAAAAAGGGTTGCATTTATTATTGAACCTCCCTCCTATTAACGTACTGTGAGTATTTTGCACACGCTTCATTATCGTGGTGACAGGCTGATCACACTACTGGGCAGGCATTGCCTCCAGTAATTTCCCGAGAAAAAATTATGTGTTGCATTATTTTCTAAACGCCCCTCGTATTTTCGAAGATACTCCTCAAGATTTTAGCTTTGTTACAAGACGATGGTGTGGAAGTGTGGAACACCGTTCGGAAATCGCTGTGCCAAGAGTATAATGTAGTGGATACTAACAGCCGCACGGGGTGAACATTTAAACTGGTCAATCTGACCTCCCATACTCATTGACACTGTTAGCAAACATGTTATGGGTCTCTCCACCTATTTATGCGCAATATGTTACATTTATTTACTTTCAGGGGCTATTGCCAATCCCTTCACCAATTTTTATCTTTCTGCATTTCACTACAGTCTTCTGCCATTGGAATCTCCTACTGACACTTGTTAAGTAGAACAGTTGTTTCACAGTAGCGAAAATGAGAAAGTGGTCCTAGCTCTTGCTGTTGTATTTTGACCACGAACGGCACTTGTACAATGTCCTCACGTTGCAAGGTGCAGTTGTGCTCAGAACATTATTCCATGTAGCTGCGCGTGCATTATGTCCGAACTAACGGAATTAGGACGTGGCCAAATTGTTGGTACTTCCATAACCAACGAAGCCGAAGTATTTGGTGTTTGAAAAAGCACTGTATTGAAGATTTATACCGCATAAAGGGAAAGCGGAAACATCATCCGCTGTCACAATACGGACGAAAGGTTGTGTTGAGTGGTCGTGACAGACGGTCATTGAAGAGGATTGACACCAAAAAATAAGAGGACGACAGTTGCAGAAGTCACTGGAGAACTGAATGTCGCAATCGCGAAACCTTTTCGCACCAAAACAACATGAAGGGAGCTTCATAAGCTGTGAATTGCAGGGCGAGCTAGAATTCAGTGATGAAAATGCCCATTATAGGAAAACTATGTCCAAATGCAAGGGGTCGCTTGGTTTAATCACAAATATATGTCCAAGTGATGCTAAATGTTATTATCTTTACATAAAGAAAAGTATTATCTTCTCAACAGTCTTCAAAGCGTGAGATACACTCTTAATTTTTATGTATGAGATTAGTTAATTTACTCATGGCACTTTGTTGCCTATGTCTGCGGTCAGTTTCAGTACTCAAATTAATCATCAAACTAACTAATTTAGTACGACTGCATTTTGAATTGCTGGTGTATCCATATATCACCACAATACAATAAAAACAGTGAATTATTGGAGGAGTGTGACAGAACAGTGGCGTATTTAAATGTACAAAAATAATAACAAGTTTTTATTCATCCTTTTATAACTACAATCGATCTGATAAATCTTACAAAAAAATGACAAACATAAATCAGAAAAGGAATGGTGCTTGATTGGTAAAGCATTCATTCGGGTGGAAACTATACAAATTCTCACCTGAATTAATCCCTTTTACAATTCAATCAGACTTTGTTTACATGAATCCACTGTGAGGCCGAATTCTGTTCAAATTGAATCAGCTACGACCAGGTACACCACAAACTATCGTTCACGGAGAACAGGGAGCTGTGACTATTATTTAACTACACTACGCCGGTGCAGCAATACTTTACCCTTTCACCTTGATTCAGGCGGCAGCAGAAAACGGCACGCTGTGGGCGAGAATGCGTCCACGAAAATCTGCAAACTACGCGGAGTGGTGTTCCGATTTTTAGAACGCGGGAACCTTCCCTATCATAGCCCGGAAATCCCGGCAGATTTCAGTGACATATGCACCCCTTCGTTGGTCTGGCCAACCAATTTGACCCATAGGCACGATGGCGCGTGCTGGAGTTGTTAAACGTCAGACAGCCGACTCAGAACGAATAAGTTCACCTCCGTGACACACAATATGACCGAGATGATATGCAGGGCCATTGCCGGTAGACTTGGAAACTGTCACTTGCTCTTAGTCCACCAAAAGTTGCAGACCACAGACCGCTACGGTCGCAGGTTCGAATCCTGCCTCGAGCATGGATGTTTGTGATGTCCTTAGGTTAGTTAGGTTTAAGTAGTTATAAGTTCTAGGGGACTGATGACCTCAGAAGTTAAGTCCCATAGTGCTCAGAGCCATTTGAATCATTTGCAGACCACAAGTCTATCACTAGGGAAATACCTGAAATTCTCCACCAGGTGACGACCAGAAGATGAAAAAGGCAAAGAATCACTATCGCTTTCCACCAAGCCTCGATATGGGAGCCGAATTAGCAGAACAAACTCGCCTCCACTTTCTACAAACCAGTCGAATTATCCTCCACTCATTTAATCTCCCCTCTTGACTGTTCTGCTGGCCTGGTAGGCAATTCAGACACACACTGGGGTTCCCAAGCTGGGAAAGCAAGACTTTGCTTTGCACACCCTGAGGAGAGCCAATCAGCGACTCAGAATGTCTCTGGTCTGAAAAAAGAAGATTTTAGACTACGGAGACGTCGTTCTCACGGTAAGCATGGCCATGTTTCAGCAAAAAACGTCTACCTAGACGTGGCCACAGTCCCTCATTTACGGAGAGATCTGATCTTTACAGGCTGACCATTTCTAGTTTCTGAAAGATGGCTGTTAAGCTTCCCATACAGTCGTGCCCATCAAATATATGTTTTTGTCGCTCGCTAAAGGAACCTGACGGCTTCCTCGCATCAGGGAAGTTACAGTCTGGCCTCCACTAATTACGTGCACCAACCGTCCTGTTCATACCATACCAGCTTCTAACATGAGAATGCTTGTAGCTTTATGACCGTCCCGCCGTTTGCACAAAACCTCAGATTAAAGCAGTCTCTTTTAAGTGGCTTCTTCCTCCACCCACTTTCATGAAAGTGGCTTCTTCCTCCAACTGGCCACATTCATGAAAGTCTTTCGCCTGGGCCAGTTCTGCAGGTACAATTGACAGAGCACTGCTTCCCTGAATCACTTGCACAGCCAGGTCACTGGACACAACATTTATGGCCTGCAATCCATCTTTCTCCCTGTTTTCTGTCGCCTCCACTATGGCCCCTCAGGTACAAGTTCTCTACAGAATACACATGCAGTTATGTGAACATTCTACCCACAGTTTCCTTATGTAAAAAGTCACAAACGACACGTACCAAATGTAGTACTGGGGACCACCGAGATCATGCCCTAAAATATGAATATTAATCTGACAACAGCTTAGCTGAAATGAGAGAGTGGATACTATCTTTCACAACTTCTGACCAAGCTTAAGTCCCAAGAAGTCTGTGAGGATTTGGGCAGCCATATCATGGTATTCCATGGGCCACATGTTTACCCTGAGGGTTCACTTTCCTGCCAAGGATTATATTTTGGCTTATCATGTCCATCACATGGTACAATGTTTTTCGCTAATGATAATGATGTATTCCAAGACGACAGCCCCGGTACACACAGCTCACATCGTCCAGGACTCGTTTTGGAGCACGAGGATGAATTGTCGCATCTAATCTGACCATCACAGTCACCAGAACTCAATATTATTGAGCCATTGTCGTCTACTTTGGATAGAATGGTGTCTGACCGCTATCCATCTCCATCATCTTTACCAGATCTTGCCACTATTTTGTAGGAGAAATGATATGAGATTCCCTTGAAAACCATACAAGACCTGAATTCATCCGTTCAGAGACAACTGGAAACTGTTTCGAATGTCAACGGTCTTCCTACACCGTATTGGACAAAGTAATGTATTGTGTGTTTGGTGTTTTCAAATTTTTATCCACCCCCCTGTAAAGTAATACAGCATCAGCATATCTGGCTATGTCTACAGCACACTGTATTTCATGGACGAAGAGGGCAAACTGTGTTTCGCAAGACCACTATTTACGGAAACGACATTGATCGCTGAAGAGGGGATTTTCATTCTCTAAACACGTCATAATGTGCGAACATAAAAAACGTTCAACAACTCAGCAACAAATTGGCGTCAGGCCTACAATTATCGAGGACCCTTCTAGAATACAGAAATAACCAGCTCTACCTTTGATATGCTGGAAAAAATATACGTTTAAAGCCGGCGGCAGGCATAAAACGTTATCCGAAATTGTACTGATGCTTTCTCAGAAAATTATTTTGAACAATTAGTTCATGAGCCCACTCGAAGCGTAAATGGTGAAACCTCCCCTTAGAAAAATTTGTGAATTACTGTGCTGTTAAACCTCTACGTTATTTGATTTTCAAACAGCTGAGTAAAACTGAACGTACTCAGACATTACTCTCTTTACTTAATTCTGATCAACACTAAACTGACACACAATATTTTCAGCGCAACGCAGTCTTACTTTCAAAAATCCCTACAAAAGAATGGCCCTGACTAACAATAACCTATACCTTTCATGAATCACTTACCTCACAAAAATCTCCGTTACTCGAATTACTGAAATACAGCGAGCGCCACTACTGGAAACTAAATAAAAGATTCTAACTACTGAAGGCACTAACTACTGATAGGCATAGTTAGCAAATGAAAGATTCTGATAGAGAACAAACAATGTATTTGCCTTGATAGTGTTCATAAGTCATTATATATATATATATATATATATATATATATATATATATATATATATCAGTTCATGATATCCAGAATTTAATCTTTCTGGCGGACACACGTCCAGATCGCCCGCTCTTAAAATTCTGCCATCTCTCTCCCCACATCCACCACTGCTGGCGGCTCACCTCCAACTCCGCAACGCTACGCGCTTGCCACATCCAACTGCACAACACTACAATAGCGAATATTCCAACAATGCAAACACAGCACAGTGATTTTCATACAGAGCGCTACGTGACGTTACCAACATAAAAACCTAAACAGCCTACTTACAATGGTTGTGAAACCATACTTGACCTCTTAGCAACAAATAATCCTGGACAAATAGGGAGTATTGTGACGAATACAGGGATTAGCGACCACAAGGCAGTAGCTGCCAGGCTAAATACCGTAACTCTTCCAACCATCAAAAAGAAACGAGAAGTATATCTATTTAAAAAAGCTGATAAAAATGCTCTTAACACCGTTTTAAGGGACAGTCTGTACTCCTTCAGATCTGATCATGTAAGCGTAGAAAAGTTGTGGAATGATTTCATAGAGATAGTATCGACAACAATTGAGAGAGATATACCACATAAATTAATAAGTGATGGTACTGATCCCCCTTGGTACACAAAACGGGCCAGATCTCTGTTGCAGAAGCAGCGAAAAAAGCACGCCAAATTTAAAAGAACGCCAAATCGTCAAGACTGGCAAAACTTTGCAGAAGTTCCAAATATAGCGGACACTTCAGTGCGAGATGCTTTCAGTAATTTCCACAACGAAATTCTGTCTCGAAATCTGGCAGGAAACCCAAAGAGATTCTGGTCATACATAAAGCACACTCGTGGCAAGACGCATGCAATACCTTCACTGCGCGATAGCAACGGTGAAGTCTGATGACAGTGCCACTAAAGCATAGTTATTAAACACGGTTTTCCGAAACTCCTTCACCAAAGAACACGAAGTAAATATGCCTGAATCCCAATCACGAACAACTGCCAAGATGAGAAACATAGAAATTGATATCATCGGTGTCGCAAAGCAGCTTAAATCACTTAATAAAGGCAAGGCCTCCGGTCCAGATAGTATACCAATCAGATTCCTCTCAGCGTATGCTCATAAAATAGCTCCATATTTAGCAATTATATACAACCGCTCGCTCACAGAAAGATCCGTACCTAAAGACTGGAAAATTCTTTAAGTCACACCAGTACCCAAAAAGGGAAGTAAGAGTAACCCGTTGAATTACAGGTCCATATGACTAACGTCGATTTGCAGTAGGGTTTTGGAACATATACTGTATTCGAACATTATGAAGTACCTCGAAAAAAAACGATTTATTGACACATAGTCAGCACGGATTCAGATAATACCGTTTTTGTGAAACACAACTAGCTCTTTATACTCATGAAGTAATGAGTGCTATCGACAATGGATGTCAAATTGATTCTATATTTCAGATTTCCGGAAGGCTTACGACACCGTTTCTAACAAGCGTCTTCTAACCAAACTGCGTACCTATGGATTAACGCCTCAGTTTTGCGACTTGATTCGTGATTTCCTGTCAGAAAGGTCACAGTTCGTAGTAATAGACTGAAAGTCATCGAGTAAAACAGAAGTAATACCCGGCGTTCCCCAAGGAAGTGTTATAGGTCCTCTATTGTTCCTGATCTATATTAGCGACGTGGGAGAAGATCTCAGTAGCCGTTTTAGGTTGTTTGCAGATGATGCTGTCACTTACCGTCTTGTAAAGTCATCATATGACCAAAATGAATTGCAAAATGATTGAGATAAGATATCTGTATGGTGCGAAAAGTGGCCAGTGACCCTGAATAAAGAAAAGTGTAAAGTTATTCAAATGAGTACTAAAAGAAATCAGCTAAATTTCGATTACGCGATAAGTCATACAAATCTGAAGGCTGTAAATTTAGCTAAATACTTGGGGATTACAATTACAAATATCCTAAATTGGAACGATCACATAGATAATGTTGTGGATAGAGCAAACAAAAGACTGGGATTCTTTGGCAGAACACTTAGAAGGTGCAACAGGTCTACTAAAGAGACTGCTTACACCACGCTTGTCCGCCCTATGCTGGAGTATTGCTGTGCTGTGTGAGATCCGCATCAGATGGGACTGACGGATGACATCGAAAAAGTACAAAGAAGGGCAGCTCGTTTTGTATCATCGCGAAATAGGGGAGATAGTGCCACAGACATGACACGTGACTTGAAGTGTCAATCATTAATACAAAGGCGTTTTTCGTTGCGACGGGATCTTGTCATGAATTTTCAATCACCAGTTTTCTCCTCCGATTGCGAAAACATTCTGATGGCACCCACCTACATATGGAGAAATGATCATCACGATAAAATAAGAGAAATCGGGGATCGCACAGAAAAATTTAAGTGCTCGTTTTTTCTGGCGCGCCGTTCGATATTGGAACGGTAGATAGACAGCTTGAAGGTTGTTCATTGAACCCTCTGCCGGGCACTTTATTGTGAATAGCAGAGTAATCACGTAGATGTAGATGTTTTTCCGAACGGTCGCTAACCTTCGTTGTTTCAGTGATACATACTAAACTGCCGCTAGAACGGGAACAAGTTCTCTCTCATAATCTCCGCAGATACTCACAGGTGTCACATCAGGTCCAGATGCCTTTCCACTGTGAGCAATTTTAGTTGATTTTCTATCCCGCAGTCACTTGTATGTGACATCTGTCATTTAGGAGTTCGTTCGATCATTCAATGGAGGGGCAGTATTGATATCTCCATCAGCATCTACGCCCATACGGAGGATACCCTTCGTACCACAATCTGATCCCCCCTTATCTGTTCCATTCGCGAATAGCGCGTCGGAAGAACGATTGTCGGTGGACCCCCCTATTAGCTCTAATTTCTCGAATTTTCTCGTTGTGGTCATTTCACGAAACGTATGTGGAGGAAGCAATATGTTGTCCGATAGTTCTCGGAAGATATTCTCTCGGAATGTCAACAGTTTTCCCACTGTGATGAACAACGCCTGTGTTGTAGCGTCTACCACTAGTGTCTGTTGAGCGCCTCCTTAACGCTCTCGTGCCGACTAAATATCCCGCGACGAAACGTGCCGTTCTTCGTTGGATTCTCCTCTATCTCTTCTACTAATCTAACTTGGTAAGGGTCTCAGGCTGATGAAAAGTGCTCGAGAATCGGTCGAACAAGTGTTTTGTAAGTTACTTCCTTCGTGGGTGAGTTACATTTCCTGAATATTTTTCATATGAATCTGATTCTGGCGTCTGATTTCCCTGCTGTTTGTTTTATGCTGTCATTCCACTTTAGATCGCTCCGCGTGGTTACTCCTAGGTATTTTACGGTAGTTACAGTCGCCCGCAATTTGTCAGCAATTGTATAATTGCAAAGTAGTGGACTTCTTCTCATATGTAAGTGTAATATCTTACATTATTTTGTTTACGTTCTGGATCAACTGCTAGTCCCTGTACTGTTGATCAATCCTCTGAAGATCCTTCTGCAAAACGTGCTGTCTCCTGACGTTGCTATCTTCTTGCATCATCTGCGAACAACACACACACACACACACACACATATATATATATATATATATATATATATATATATATATATATATATATATATATATATATATATATATATATATATAATATTGCAAACAGTACCGGACATATCACTCTTCCTTTGGGTATTCCGGAAATTACCTTTACATCTGTCGATTTTGTTCCGTTGTGAGCGACATTTCGAGTTCTGTCTGGAAGGAAGTCTTGCATCCAGTAACTACCTGGTCCGATACTCACACTCTGTGCTCTTCAGTCCAGAGACTGATGTTTGATGCAGCTCTCCGTGCTACTCTATCCTGTGCAAGCTTCTTCATCTCCCAGTACCTACTGCAACCTACATCCTTCTGAATATGTTTAGTGTATTCATCTCTTGGTCTCCCTCTACGATTTTTACCCTTCACGCTTCCCTCCAATACTAAATTGGTGATCCCTTGATGCTTCAGAACATGTCCTACCAACCGATCCCTTCTTCTAGTCAAGTTGTGCCACAAACTCCTCTTCTCTCCAATTCTATTCAATACTTCCTCATTAGTTATATGATGTATCCATCTAATCTTCAGCATTCTTCTGTAGCATCACATTTCGAAAGCTTCTATTCTCTTCTTGTCCAAACTGTTATTTTATATCCTCTCTACTTCGACCATCATCAGTTATTTTGCTCCCCAAATAGAAAAACTCATTTACTTCTTTAAGCGTCTCGTTTCCTAATCTAATTCCCAAAGCATCGCCCGATTTAATTCGACTTCATTCCATTATCCTGGTTTTGCTTTTGTTGATGTTCATCTTATATCCTCCTTTCAAGACACTATCCATTCCGTTCAGCTGCTCTTTCACGTCCTTTGCTGACAGAATTACAATGTCATACGTGAACCTCAAAGTTTTTATTTCTTCTCCATGGATTTTAATTCCAACTCCGAATTTTTCTTTTGTTTCCTTCACTGCTTGCTCAATATACAGATTGAATAACATCGAGGATAGGCTACAACCGTGTCTCTCTCCCTTCCCAACCACTGCTTCCAGCCGGCCGAAGTGGCCGTGCGGTTAAAGGCGCTGCAGCCTGGAACCGCAAGACCGCTACGGTCGCAGGTTCGAATCCTGCCTCGGGCATGGATGTTTGTGATGTCCTTAGGTTAGTTAGGTTTAACTAGTTCTAAGTTCTAGGGGATTAATGACCTCAGCAGTTGAGTCCCATAGTGCTCAGAGCCATTTGAACCACTGCTTCCCTTTCATGCCCCTCGACTCTTATAACTGCCATCTGGTTTCTGTAGAAATTGTAAATAGCCTTTCGCTCCCTGTATTTTACCCCTGCCACCTTCAGAATTTAAAAGAGAGTATTCCAGTCAACGTTGTCAAAAGCTTTCTCTAAGTCTACAAATGCTAGAAACGTAGGTTTGCCTTTCCTTAATCTATTTTCTAAGATAAGTCGTAGGGTCAGTATTGCCTCACGTGTTCCAACGTTTCTACGGATTCCAAACTGATCTTCCCCGAGGTCGGCTTCTACCAGTTTTTCCATTCGTCTGTAAAGAATTCGTGTTAGTATTTTGCAGCCGTGTCTTATTAAACTGATGGTTCGGTAATTTTCACATCTGTCAACGCCTGCTTTCTTTGGGATTGTTCTCTAAATGATAAGGCGAGACTGTAACAAATGCTTTACTAAAGTCAAGGAACACAGCACCGAAGCATTAACCTGAGCGCCGTTGTCTACAGCGCTGCGGACCTCACGGAGGAAGAAAGCGAGCTGAATCTCGCCAGATATTTGTTTGTGGAATCCGTATTGATTTTTACAGACGAGATTTTCGTTCTCTAAATACGTAGTAGTCTTCCTTACAACGCAAATTGACTATTTTTGGATGCTGCAGCAGGTGTCTTACTAACCGATCCCACCTGTTGGTAAGCTTATTCAATAGACCCATATCCTCAACGATCCTTTTAACACCTCTTCAATTTGTATTTTAACCCACCACTTAATCCTTATCATTCTTCAATAGCGTCTCATTTGAAGTGCTTCCGGCTTATTCTTCACAGGGTGTCCGATAGTTCACGTTATACCCCCACAAAATGCTGTACCTTAGACATACACTTTCATGAACTTTTTTCTCTTTTCCAATTCAGTACCGGATACCAGTACAGCAGTTTCACTGAATAAAGCTTTTTCCACCTATGTTAGTCTCCTTCTGACATCCCACTTCCTTCGGCCATCCTGTGTAATCTTGCTTCCTAAATAAGCGAACTCTTTCACTTCTTCCACTACCTTTCAAAAATGGCTCTAAGCACTATGGGACTTAACATCTGAGGTCATTGTCCCCTAGACTTAGAGAACTACTTAAACCTAACTAATCTAAGGACATCACACACATCCTTGCCCGAGGCAGGATTCGAACCTGCGACCGCAGCAGCAGCGCGGTTCCGGATCGAAGCCCCTAGAACCGCTCTGCCACAGTGGCCGGCCCACTACCTCTAAGCAAGTTGTTATTTGCCTTTCTCCTGTTCTTCAACACCTTCATGTTTGATTTGTTTATCCTTAAGATCTTTTTTGCTGTGCTCCTGTTGTTCATACTCTTCGACAGGTGCTCTTCAGGATTCTTTACATCCAGTCGAAAGAGCTACGTTATCTGCAGGTCCTGGGAGTAGAATGGCTACGTCGACTCCACCACACAGTTCAAGTGGGCACTGCAGTCGAAGTGTGTGTGTATGTACGTATGTGTACGCGCGCACATCTGTATTTTTGAAACATAGTACAAACAATTTAGATGTCTAATATTAAATTTAAGGAGTCGATTGTGCCTTCTTCAAGTGTTGCATAGAATCAAATTAAACTCACTGTCAAGTGCTATGTACCTACAATTTAGATCACTATTTCCAAGTTATACCAGTATTGTCAATATTTTGTATTCGAATAATTGCGAACATGGTGCCAACTTACACAAATCAGGTGAAGCTTACGTATTTTTGACATGGAAATATTGCAGTATTGTCAATAACTTTAAGTATTTTGATAAATAATTCGGGTGGTTCAGATACTTTTAAACATGGCGCCATCTTGGATTGTAATTTCAGTGCCGGCCGGAGTGGCCGAGCGGTTCTAGGCGCTACAATCTGGAACCGCGCGACCGCTACGGTCGCAGGTTCGAATCCTGCCTCGGGCATGGATGTGTATGATGTCCTTAGGTTAGTTAGGTTTAAGTAGTTCTACGTTCTAGGGGACTGATGACCTCAGCAGTTTAGTCCCATAGTGCTCAGAGCCATTTGAACCATTTTTTTGTAATTTCAGTGGGGTTGCAAAGCACAACTGAGCTCGTTTCGCCATACTGTTTTTTTGTTGTTTTTTTTTTAATTTCTCTCCTGTTTAAACTTAGTTCTGCCACATTGCATTTTTTTTTAAATTTCGTGCCACCACCGTCTCGCGTTTTTTAAATTTCTCGTCATCATTATCTTGCACTTATTAATTTCTCACCAACACCATCTTCGATTCCTCGGCGACTGCGATGCCGATAATCGGCTACTCTCTGAACTATTTGGAAAATTGTGGTAAGGACTATGGGACTAAATTGCTGACGTCATCGGTCCATAGGCTTACTACTTAATCTAACCTAAACTAACTTCACACTACGGACAAGACTCGAACCTCCGACGGGAGCGGAGCCTGTACTATGGGCCAAAGCTTATCCATTCTACTTTTAGCTTTTGTATCTGTTCCCCTTCCAATTTTATCCTTTTTCCAAAATATTCTATTACTTTTTTATTTCTCCTTCCGTGTAGAAGAAGAACAGTGCTTCGCCACAACGCTTCATCACATTCTCCTCAACAGCAACCTGTCTTTTTTGATCTGCTACTTTTATTACTCCCATTTGCCGCCTTAAATAATCGTAAACATAAGGGTAATTTTAACAGGAAGGAGTAAGGTCTCAGATGATTAGACACGCTATTAAAACAAATAGCATTAATTTAACAAGGCCTCCCCAAAGTTCGTTTCGGAAATCCTCTTCGGCGCATTCTGTAATTTCACGACACAATTGCCATACGTGGACAAGGATGATCAGTTGAGCTGTTCCTCCTACTTCTACTAGCGACGAGTACGAGACAATACTTTGATGGTGAAAATAGGTCAAAAGCGATGCAATCTGTAATTTAGTTGAATTAATTGTGTACTAAAGTCAGTGTTTACATGTACCCCACCAGGCCAAAAAGTTTTGCGACTGGATTAATAAAAATATAGCGGAAAGTTAAGACGGTGGTCTTAATCCTTCAGTTGTTCTATATAATCTCTCCCCACTTGAGTACATTGCACAAAAAACCACGCAACGATGTCAAACTGTCAGTGAAGCCCTTCTCTGGGATGTCGTTAAACCTGTGCGTCTCATTGGCATAAACGTTAAGTTATATTGTGAAATCGTTGATCCTTCATGTGAATTTCTGCACTTAGTCGCTTTGTAGTAGGTTCATATTGATAATGCCGAGACTCTTCACCCGTGATGGTTTTTTACAGAAAAGAACAGTCCACGTTTTGCATATTATAAGATCCTCACATCTAGTTTGCTTTTTCTGTCTTCTACATGTAAATTTTAAAATCTATGTCATGAGAAAGAGGGCGAAAGAGTCCGCTAGCCATATCTAAACTGTTATAAGATGGCTTATAAATAAAGGATGGTGCAGCCTTCACTTTTTTCTGCTATCAGCGAGAAGCAGCTTTGCTGTTTCGCGTTATCTTTCTTGTTCAAGCTACCATTATGTAAGCTTCAATAGATTAGTCTCTCATTAACTAATAATTTACTGAACTCATTGAACTTTTATTTTTTTAGTTAATTTCAAAGCCAAACCATATCCTTGTATATTAATGTTATGTAATTACCAGCTTTTTATTCAGCGCTATTACATGAAAGAAGACGCAGATTTTCAGACGTGGGACTTGTTCGCCTTTGACGTAATATGGAATGCTAATTTATCAGATCATTTTCTTTTATTGTACACCAATGAACATGTTCTCAGAAACGAAGTCGGACATTTAATTGCTTCCACTTTAAGTCTGAGGTAATCTACAATGATCAGTGTCAGCATTTTTTATGAGCAATGTTCTTTGTGGAGTCAAAAGTTTCCAATAAATTAAGTGGTTGATCCATGAGGAGCCGCAAGTAATTGCGGTGTTTATTCTTTACTTCCTTTATCCTCCTTGCGTCTTCCCAGGTGGCGCTCAGCTCACAATTTGTATTAAATCGCGGTAGGCGTCCACACGTAGCTCTTTTTGTCCGTGAATTAAGGTGTACGATAAAAACTCTCCACACATTTGTCTTCTTCAAAACATTCTAAAGAATGTCCTTTACGTAACACTGTCAGCTCACAGCTGACTAGTCGAATTCACATCTCAAGTTGCCATAGTAGTTACTGCGCTGACGTTGCTTACACACCAGGAAAAACATTAGTGCTGGAACTTTTTGGACGGATTGTGTACTCCCAGATATCTTCCCCACACCGAGCCCCTCATGTGTTTGTGACTAATGATTAGCCTATTTCAGTGAGTGAATGCTAGCACCGAAACTTTATGTCATCCCGGTACAGCTGTGTAAGGGAACGTTCGGAGGGTGGGAAACGCCAATCATAAAGATGGCAAAAGAGAAAGACAGCAGCCACCATAACTCAGAGAGCAACGACTGGGACTCCGCTTCAGCGTTTTGTTTACGATACTCATTTACGTAAGGCATACTTTAGCAGGTATGGTGATAAGACAGATAGAAAAAGACCGATAAAGTCGTTGCACGTTATTGCCAAACTGTAAGATTACTGCGTCACTGTAATTTGCGTCCTTTGTTCGATTAGAGAAATGCTCACTCGTTTCCGTTCTGTCAGTATCACACAACAAACGTATCTAAGTGTCTCCATAATCTGAGATTCTTATCGCGAAGCACTCATCATCAGACAACAAAAGAGGGCAGCTTATCGACAAGCTTAATGATGCCTCGCTCCCTGTCGCTATAACACGCTACGTGGGGTTCATGAGTCAGTTACCCACGTGTTCTGCACGTGAAGTGTCCCAGAACAGTCTTGTGTACCAGAAGTAGGTGCGTCGAGGCCTTCAGTCCGAAGACTGATTTTTGATGGAGCCCTCCACACCAGTCAATCTCACCATTTCCGCACAACTACTGCAGCCTTCTTTCACTTGCGCCTGTTTATTTTACTCATTCCCCGGTCTCCAGCTTTTACGCCCGACGTTTCCCTCCATCAGCAAATTGGAGATCCTTGGTGCCTCACGATGTCTCCTACCAACTGATCCCTTCTTTTAGTCAAATTTCTTTTTTCCCCAACTGGATTAAGTATCTGCTCATTTGTTATACTATCTACTCATCTAATATTCAACATTCTTCTGTAGCACAGCATTTCGAAATCTTCTATTCTCTTATTGTGTAACTTTTCATCGTCCACATTTCACTACCATAGAAGGCTATACCACAGCCAATACCTGTACTTTTATATATAAAAAAATCCAGAGCTTCGATTTGCATTCAGTGGTAACACATTTCTCTTTTTCAGAAAACGTTTGTCGGTATTTTACCCACCCTCTTTACTTGTATCATCGTCACGCTATACACGCCAACTGACAAGAACGTACATAGTTGCACGCGTGTACAACTACCCCCTCCCCCTTTTAGGAAAAAACTATTCGCAAACAGAACTTGCACTACCCTCCGCCAAACAAACAGACATATCAGTTCAGTATGGGTCTGAAGGAAGCCAGAACATGTAATGGATATTGCCCAGCAACGAGTGGATACAGAGCCAATTTTCGTGAAATGTCAAAATTATGCCTTCATTCACCGCGACACTAACGAGAGTTTCCGCTCCTCTCCCCCTCTCTCCATATCTTAATTCCTAAGTAAGTTCTTGAGAAGCTGAAAAATCTACAACCTTTAGTATAAAACCCCCTCCTCGTCCACATCCTAAAGACCGAAAGGATGTCGGTCAACCAACGTTTCATCCTCTGCTATTTGGCTTCATGCAGATCGGTATGAGGTGGCATGTGATCAGTACATCGCTCTTCCGACGGTTTCGCCTACTTTTCAAGTGTTACAGCCGCTACTTTTCATTCAGATAGCTCCTGAATTGGCATCACGAGGCCTAGTGCACCCTGTACCATTCCTCTCACCAAGGAAAAATCCTTGGCAGTACCGAGAATCGAACAGGGGTCCTCTGCATAGCAGTTATCTACGCTTACCACTCAGCTACGGAGGCGAACAAAATGTTTCTCATACCATTTTCTAATTCCTTCAGTATCGTAAAATTTAATTCAGTTACAGTCCGTTAACCTAGCTCCGCTTTTATTGATGCTCATTTTACAACCTTATTTCATGACACTGTCTTCAGGAAAGAGGAAGAAACGTCCTCCGCCACACACCGAAAAGTGCCTTGCGGACTGTAGATGCAGATTTAGCAGAATGCGAGAGACTGAGACTGCGACGCCTCAAAACACTAGCAGTGAAAAGGAACAGAGCTCTGCCTTTCAGACAGTCTGGGCGAAGAAGTGATGCGCCACATCATCAGCAACAGCTCTGGGCTCCACAGCGGAGGTACTCTACACATTCCAAACACGTTGGCGTTCCTATGATGAACGCTGGACCCACTTCGTATTTTAGGCCCACCCCGACTGATAAAATACTGTAGAGGGTGTTCTACGTCACTGCGTACTAACGGGAAGTGCACAGAACGTTTGGCACAGAGATGCTGCCCAGTCACATTAAGGGAGGTAGGACGTCAAACGGGCCGACTTGGAGCAGGAGAGGCTCCACAGGACATTTTAATTTCCACTGTCTATACTTTTACAAATAAATTCATAAAACTTTGTCAGCATGACCAGGAAGGATTCAAAATTCACACTCATAGCAGTGGAAGTTCGAAAACATAACTAAGTAATTTTCTTTACATCTGAAATTTCATCACTTTTTCACTTACTAATGGCAGCATTTGTTGCTATAGGTACACTTTTCTTCATAAGTAAGAGAGATTCTTCGATGAATTTTGCACAGCATACAAACCATACTTAAAGGTGTATGAAACTCTAGAATTTTCCAAATCTATTAAAAACTGTGGTAAAAATTGAGGTAATTAACTATAAAATTTGTGTTTTCTCTAAACATGAACTTTAAAATATAGCAGCTCATTCGTTTTTTCATAAATTAAATAAATTCTAGAGTTGCATACACCTGTAAGTATGGTATGTATGCTGTGCAAAATCCATCGAAGAATCTAACTCATGAAGAAAAGTGTACCTATAGCAACAAATGCAGCCATTAGTAAGTGAAAAAAGATGAAATTTCACATGTAAAAAAAATTGTCATGTTTTCGAAGTTTCACTGCAATGAGTGTGAATCCTGAATCCTTCGTGGTGATGCTGACAAAGTTTTATGAATTTATTTGTAAAAGTATTTACACTGGAAACTAAAATGTCCATTGATGCCTCTCCTGCTCCAAGTCAGCCCGTTTGACGTCCTACCCCCCTTAATGTAACCACCTGTCAAAATGCTGAATAACTGCCTTTTGCTGTATGGACTGCTGCGAAACTTGCAGGAAGAGAGTGAGTGAGGTTCTGGAAGATACCGATAGGGGCATGGAGTCACGCCCACCCCAGTGCTGTGGCCATCTGCGCAAACTTTCTCTGGTGGTGATCCATGGCGCCTCATTAATTTATCCTCCTCTTATTAGTCTATTTGCGTAGTGTGGTACCCATGCTTTCATGCTTGACTGGACCACTCTATCAATTAACATTTCAGTAAGCAGTTTCCATTTGCGCGACATTATCATCTGCATGATCATATGGGGTGCTTCCCTGTTCTGTAGGTCACCAGAGATCGGACTATAGCATCTAGGGGTATGCTAAACAGCACAACACTCCACGTAATATCCTGCCTAATGTGCGTATCTTAAGGTAACAAACAGGGAACTAATAAATTACTACGAACTTTGGTTTCCGTCACTATAATATCAAGAGGCAGTGAGTCTGAATGCCCATTTGTGCTGCGTCGATAGTTCGCACGGCAGACATTTTTTTCAGTATCTGTATTATGAGATGGAATTAACAGACGTGCCGTTCGCGTATGGTCAAGTCATGTGAGTCCATGACCTGGGTTTCTATTTTCGTCCTCCTCCACCTCAGAAAACCATCGTTAAATAGAAAATTAATTTAGGAGAGAATTGGCATTTCAGTCGTGACAGAAACGTTTGATAAAATTATTCTTAAAATGGTATATTTACAACCCCCTTACTGTGTCCAAAACACCGAACAGCTAATCATAAACTACTCACCAAGGAATTTTCAGGCTGTAGGAACTGGGTCTGCCTTTTGGAGCCGAAATTTGCCAGCTGCCGGGATTTAACCAACATGAAAGCCCTTCAGTGCAAGGCCCAAGTTTAATCTTTAGTAAGGCTCAATTGGAAGTGTTGTGTTAACAAATGTGAAAGGAAAAGTATTAGCTGCTAATGACTCATCAGTGCATCAGGAGAGCGACAGAAAATGAGTGTCCTGAAGGTGCAGAGATCAACCTTCCATGGTTCAAGAAACGTTCAAAACAAACCATTAACTTGCACCATGAACACTGAACTAAAAATGGCTCGTCACAGTGATCACAAAGATTCCCACGTCAAGATCGATGGCAAACTCCAGTTACAAACCGCGCAGGACGTTCAGCTAGGAATTCACTCTTAAAGAATGCCATATTCGTGTAACGGGGTTATGAGAACATATACGAGGGCAGTTCAATAAGTAATGCAACACATTTTTTTTTCTCGGCCAATTTTGGTTGAAAAAACCGGAAATTTCTTGTGGAATATTATCAAACATTCCCGCTTCGTCTCGTATAGTTTCATTGACTTCCGACAGGTGGCAGCGCTGTACGGAGCTGTTAAAATGGCGTCTGTAACGGATGTGTGTTGCAAAAAACGGGCAGTGATCGAGTTTCTTTTGGCGGAAAACCAGGGCATCTCAGATATTCATAGGCGCTTGCAGAATGTCTACGGTGATCTGGCAGTGGACAAAAGCACGGTGAGTCGTTGGGCAAAGCGTGTGTCATCATCGCCGCAAGGTCAAGCAAGACTGTCTGATCTCCCGCGTGCGGGCCGGCCGTGCACAGCTGTGACTCCTGCAATGGCGGAGCGTGCGAACACACTCGTTCGAGATGATCGACGGATCACCATCAAACAACTCAGTGCTCAACTTGACATCTCTGTTGGTAGTGCTGTCACAATTGTTCACCAGTTGGGATATTCAAAGGTTTGTTCCCGCTGGGTCCCTCGTTGTCTAACCGAACACCATAAAGAGCAAAGGAGAACCATCTGTGCGGAATTGCTTGCTCGTCATGTGGCTGAGGGTGACAATTTCTTGTCAAAGATTGTTACAGGCGATGAAACATGGGTTCATCACTTCGAACCTGAAACAAAACGGCAATCAATGGAGTGGCGCCACACCCACTCCCCTACCAAGAAAAAGTTTAAAGCCATACCCTCAGCCGGTAAAGTCATGGTTACAGTCTTCTGGGACGCTGAAGGGGTTATTCTGTTCGATGTCCTTCCCCATGGTCAAACGATCAACCCTGAAGTGTATTGTGCTACTCTTCAGAAATTGAAGAAACGGCTTCAGCGTGTTCGTAGGCACAAAAATCTGAACGAACTTCTCCTTCTTCATGACAACGCAAAACCTCACACAAGTCTTCGCACCCGAGAGGAGCTCACAAAACTTCAGTGGACTGTTCTTCCTCATGCACCCTACAGCCCCGATCTCGCACCGTCGGATTTCCATATGTTTGGCCCAATGAAGGACGCAATCCGTGGGACGCACTACGCGGATGATGAAGAAGTTATTGATGCAGTACGACGTTGGCTCCGACATCGACTAGTGGAATGGTACCGTGCAGGCATACAGGCCCTCATTTCAAGGTGGCGAAAGGCCGTAGCATTGAATGGAGATTACGTTGAAAAATAGTGTTGTGTAGCTAAAAGATTGGGGAATAACCTGGTGTATTTCAATACTGAATAAAACAACCCCTGTTTCAGAAAAAAATGTGTTGCATTACTTATTGAACTGCCCTCGTAGAATGCGATGACATGCAACCGAATGCGAAACAGTCTGTCGTGGAGCTTATCGTGAAACTGGCTATCCTTTGAGGTGTAGCTGCAGATAGTGCGATAATATCTTTTATAGGCACAGAAAAAGCAATCAGCCGGAGGCTGAATTTGTCCAACGGTTCCAGGTGGTATGAACTGTGGTGTCACTTTCTTTGCCAAATACTCCGTTTTTTCCCGGATGTATTCGTTTTTTGTCTAATATGATACTTAGTTTTTTTCTTTCATTGGAGTCCCTAAAAAACCCTTAAAAAAAAGAAGAAGATCATATTCATGCAAATACCTTCCTGAATTTCAGGAGAACTTTAAACGCATGGAAACTATAGCGTGGTTATTTGCATGGACATTTGTATAATAAATGTTCGTGGTGCTTAAAGATATGAGTTAGTAACACATCCAACCAGTCACTTCTCGAGAATAAATACTTAGCGGCTAGCTTCAAACTATATTCTATGCGCTTAGAGCAGGCGTTTTGACCTTACTCTGCTTGAGACTTATCGGTACAGTTTGGTAAGCTTCGTGGCTACAACGTGTTGTTTTCAACTGGTGTCAATCGTAGTGATACCAAAGTTATTGTATTGCAAAATGTTTTATGTAATCATATTCCTTATTAACGTCCCTACAATGCACTTTCGGAAAACATTGTTACGTCCGTCTGCCATTTCTACCGTAAAAGGTGATCGGTTATGTGGGGTAGGCGTTGGGAACTGTGTACAAGAGAGAGAGAGAGAGAAAAATACTTCCCCCTTTTCACTCTTGTCGCCTTGCACCGTCCCTTCCTTTCCGCTCGTTAAGGGCGGGGCTATGCACACACTGCAGCAGCCACAAACCATTGTTGCGTAGCCTGTTATGATTATAAGCGTTATTGTCAGTATTGACAGTTTCTGTTTACCTGTAGACAGAGCGAGACACATTTTCGATTTACTGATTTTCTTGCGAGACTAGCTGGGAAGTACACATTCTCGTACTTTCACCATCATATTAAAGGAGGTAATTTACGTACCAGTGTAGTAAAATGACTGTTTTAATTCGTTTCGAAGAAAAACTGAAATCTAAACACACTCAAGTGTATCTGAAGATAGGGTAAAATACGTTTTCTTGGGTTAAACCCGGACTGAACAAATATCGGGCGTCTTGTGCTTTGTGCAGAAAGGATATTAGCATTTCTCACGGCGGACAAAGTGACTTGCACCAACACGCAGAATGTAAGGAACATGCGTTAAAAGAAAAATGCAGCGTTGAATCGAAGAAACCGCAGAATGAGTTCGTAAGTAAAAAGAATAAAACGGAGCATCATAATGTCGCTTCAAGTGAATAATGCAGTGAAACACTGCCACAATTGCTCCAGCTTGGACTACGGAAATAGTTTGTTTCACACATTTTCGAATATTCTGCGATGGCTTCCAAGGTTTCCTGTGGACGAACGAAAGCGGAAATGGTGAAGAAAGTGCTGGCTCCTAAAAGTGTGAATGACTTTGTAGACATTTAAGAGGCTCAGAAAAACCTCCATCTTTGTTCTTTGGCAACATACGTATCAAATAGCGACAGAAAAATGTTTCCTGTTTGCACTCGCTATTTTGTCCCACTGAAAGGAGTACAAAACAAACTTCTGTCTCTCCCTGAAAATGCTGATGAAACCTTTCCTAAAGAGACTGATTTGCTAGTGTGAAGTTTAGATATCCACAAGTTGAGTGTCAATAACGTTTCTTCATACAGTGCTGATAATGCAAGCGTTAATTTTGACAGGAATAAATCAGTTTTTCATTCATTTCCCAATAAGAATAAATTTATTATAAAGACAAATTGCACTAATCATATACCTCTCAAAGCAATTAAGAATGCGACTGATAAATTAGATATCGATAGTTATATAAAATTGGAATCATTTCACGGTTTCTGAAAAAAGAAGCGAGGAACTGAAATCTTTTTCCAGTTCGTTGACCTGGAATGGACAGAGATACTGATAAATGTTGCCACAACATGACTTTTCTTGACTACAGTTGTAAACAGGATTACTCTAAACTAGGATGCCATCAAGAGTTATTTCCAAAGTATTGATGAGTGTCCAAAATTTTTTAGGTCAGATTTCCTGAATGAAAGCTCTGAGCAAGACATCATACCAGAACTATACCTCCATTTTGTGAGCAACGTTGGAAATCTGTTGGATACAGTTAACAGAACGTTAGAAGGTTGTGATGTGAGTATCTTGGAGACCTTTAAACAAATGTATTTTCTAACTGATAAGCTTAAACAGAGGCAGAAGAGTGGTTTTTATGGCTGCAAGGCATAGGAACTATTGGATGGTTTATCTCCTTGCTTACAAAAATAAGTTTCAGCTAAGTTCAATGGCTTTTACTGTATTTTATTTCAGTATCTGGAAAAAGATATGATATTACCGCCAATAATCGATATGCATGCTTACCTGGCTTTTACTTGGAGAATGAAATTGAATTTAAAGACTGAAACTCCAGTGGAAATTCACGTTAGTGTTGATAGCTTGTATGAAGAATTCTCTGAATTCAAGACCAACTTACTTGAAACTGCGAACTTGGATGGCAGTGATGTATCGAAGTGGTCATGTTTCTTTTCAGCTGTATCAGAACATAAATTGCCAAATATTTTTAAGATAGTGGGATTCTTGTTCAGTATACAATGGTTTAATGCTTTTGTGGAAAGAGTGTTATCATTAATGAATAACAAATGGAATGAGACAAGAAACAGATGTATGACAGAACTCATGGAGGAAGAATTCCAAATTATGGTGAATTTAGTCAGTCATGTAAAGAATTTTTTGAATATGTAAAACAAGACTTTACATTACTGAAAGACGTGAAAATAATTACAAAATATCAGTAAAACTTAAATGAATTTTTATAAATGTTTTTCATATTTGCAAATAAATATTATTATTATAACATTTAGTATGTACTCATTTTCATCTATAAAACTGAAAATACTCCAGTTTCTTTCCTCCAAAAATGGAGTAGCTTCGAAAATGTTCCGTTTTTCCTCAAAAAATCTGGCAACCCTACTGACAGAAGAATTAAGTAGGTTAGCCATGGTACTGCGCAAGTTAAAACTGTGCCAGCTATAGATAATGAGAAAGAGGAAATCAGTGAGGGGAAGATATAATGACAAAGTTTAAAATATTTTTGAAAGAAATCAAAGGGGTAGGTTGAGAAACTAAAGAATGGAATAAGGAATTAGATGATGGTAATACTGAAATCAACCAAATTGTTGACACTGGGATCAAAAGGACGAGTAGTACTATGTAGGCTCAGAATACTGTTATACAGCAAAGAAATAATGATAGTTGTCAAATGAAAGATGATCAAATTAAAACTGATGAAGCATGTAATAATACACATAAACACCAGCTGAGCGAATGAGTTAATGTTAAAACTAATCAGGATGTACTTAGCCAGAAGGTTTTAAATGTAAAATCCTCTACTAAAGACAACATAAGTGCGGTGCAAGGTAAACTGAAAGAAATTGAACAGAAGGTAAAAAAGCTTCCTGAACTAAACTAAGTAACTAACCAAGAACATAAAATACAAGCTGAAAATAAACAAAGATCAGAGACAGGGCACGAACAAGAAAGGAAGGAAGGTCATGTTCGTGTCAATAATTCAGTATGTTATATTAATGCATTCAAATTCCAGGATTTCTCTGTTGAAGGGAGCTTACACCTAGTTGCGTTCATTCAACAGTGTGAGTGCGTTATTCCTGAACACCGCCACGACAACAGACAATTACGTGGGTGGCTAGGAAATTTGAAGGAGATGTAATATCATGGGGTACAGGAGTCATTAATACATGCAAAATATATAATGACTTCGTACAAGCATTCTTCAATCAATACTGGTCTAGGAGCACACACAACAGAGCGACAGGTGCAAGTATTTGTGAACCATAGGGCTGATGGTGAAAAAGTCGTTATACCACAAACGGGTAACACGTCTCCGTGACCAAGGGCTCTAACGCACGCTTGAGTGGTGCTGTTCGACCTGGGAGTAAGTTTATTCGAATCCTGGTGGTGGAAAAAATGTTCACTGCCAGTGTTTGGCCGGCAATAGGAAGAGAGGTAGCGGCTTAGGTTGAGAAACTTAAGAATGGAATAAGGAATTAGATGATGGTAATACTGAAATCAATCAAAATGTTGACACTGGGATCAAAAGGACGAGTAGTACTATGCAAGCTCAGAATACTGTTACACAAAAAAGAATAATGATATTTGTCAAATGAAAGATGAGCAAATTAAAATTGATAAAGCATGTACTAATACACATAAACACCACACTTTATACCAATTGCCTGATTTAAATAGCAAACCTCTCTGCAGTATCTCATGAACTGAAGGCATGTGGCCCTTTTGATGGTGATCAGTCCACTGGATTGGGACGTTAAGCTTGGCGGTCCATTTGGTGCTAGTGCGAGAAGTGGGTTATACGCTGGCACCGGGTTTCATTCCCTCCCTTCTATCGTCATCATACAGCACAAACATTATTCTACACTCCACACTCACACAGACGCAATACATGTAGTATTTAAAAAAGTTGTAATGGAGGACGTTGCAAATAAACAAAAAAACAATGGATAGGAGTAAGGTACTAGAAGGGTCTGTACTGAAGTTCAACGACGTCAAGATATCAATAAACATAGACTTGTTCTGTCAGAGGCTACTAGCAAGAAAAGGACAAAGGTACACTGTATCTGTCTATATGGGACGAAGCTATCAGTTCAGTTCTAAGAAGCGTCATATTGGGGTAGGTTATGTGGATGAATTTGAGAAGGTTCTGAATGGAGTACTTCATTCTACCATGGAAGTACCGCCACAACAATTGTTAGGTGAAATGTCAATCAATTGTTGGACATCAAAAAGTATTATAAATAAAATACTTCAGGGGGCAATTACGTTCTTTGTTTTGCCAGGAGGCGTAATTGACGATTACCAGGTGCCTGCGTTAAGGGACAACATTACTCCATTTTTCCTTCAAGCTGTTACTTCTTCCACTTTGATCATTCTGGACTAAATCTGTCACTTTAATCTTCTTCGCTATCAAAAGAGCTAAAAGCTAGGATGAAAACACAATACACTGGATACAACCAAAACACATAAGCAACAATTAAATGATCCCAAGTAATCCAGCAGGACAAACATCTGCTAAGCACAGGTGAAAATAAATAAACAAAAGATATTTGACAGTACTTGAATAGGCCAGAATACATGGAACCATAGGTCCGAAGACAAGAGAACAAAAACTAAAGCTGCATAAAGAAACATACTCTATTTAAGCCAAACATGTCAAACAACAAGCGGCGACAGCAAATTGTACAGCAGGAAAAAAAATTTAATGTAAAAAGTACTAGGGTATTATAATAGAATGGGTGGATATAAGATTAAGATATATAATAATATTAATAAGCAGCAGAAGAAGAGTATTGCGCTAAACTGGGTAAATCCATTTGGCGATATACTGGAGAATGGAGGATTAGGTGGCGAAACAAAGCAACAGCGTGTACATCGTCTCAAAATAAGATTAAATGAAAGTTGTGTCAAACTAAATAGATAAATGTTTCATGACTACGAATTAATAAGCCGAAGTGGTTTCTGCTCAAATAAATGATTAGATCTTGATAGGAAAGGTTTATTGGGTTGGGTTAGGTTGTTTGGGGGAAGAGACCAAACATCGATGTCATCGGTCTCATCGGATTAGGGAAGGATGGGGAAGGAAGGCGGCCGTGCCCTTTTAAAGGAACCATCCCAGCATTTGCCTGGAGCGATTTAGGGAAATCACGGAAAACCTAAATCAGAATGGCCGGACGCGGGATTGAACCGTCGTCCTCCCGAATGCGAGTCCAGGCCTTTTCTGAAGTAAGGATAATTAGTAGGCGACAAGCTAGTCAGCCAATGGATTATGATGTTTGGGATGAATAAGGTTCAAAAAATGGTTCAAATGGCTCTGAGCACTATGGGACTTAACGTCTGAGGTCATCAGTCCCCTAGAACTTAGAACTACTTAAACCTAACTAACCTAAGGACATCACACACATCCAAGTCAGAGGCAGGATTCGAACCTGCGACCGTAGTGGTCGCGCGGGTCCAGACTGTAGCGCCTAGAACCGTTCGGTCACCACGGCCGGCTGACGATCTCACAAGGAAGTTCTATGTACTGACTTGGCAGAAAATCCTAAGAAATTTTGGTGTTATATCAAAGCGGTAGGTGGATCAAAACAAAATGTCCAGACACTCTGTGACCAAAATGGTACTGAAACAGAGGATGACAGACGAAAGGCCGAAATACTAAATGTCATTTTCCAAAGCTGTTTCACAGAGGAAGACTGTGCTTCCTTCTCTAGATTGTCGCACAGATGACAATATGGTAGATATCGAAATACATGACAGAGGTATAGAAAAACAATTACAATCGCTCAAAAGAGGAAAGGCCGCTGGACCTGATGGGATAACAGTTCGATTTTACACAGAGACGCGAAGGAACTTGCCCCCCTTCTTGCAGCGGTGTACCGTAGGTCTCTAGAAGAGCGTAGCGTTCCTAAAGATTGGAAAATGGCACAGGTCATCCCCGTTTTCAAGAAGGGACGTCGAACAGATGTGCAGAACTAGAGAGCTATATCTGTAGCGTCGATCAGTTGTAGAATTTGGAACACGTATTATGTTCGAGTAAAATGACTTTTCTGGAGATTAGAAATCTACTCTGTAGGAATCAGCATGGGTTTCGAAAAAGATCGTGTGAAACCCAGCTCGCGCTATTCGTCCACGAGACTCAGAGGGCCATAGACACGGGTTCCCAGGTAGATTCCGTGTTTCTTGACTTCCACAAGGCATATGATACAATCCCCCACACAGTCGTTTCATAAACAAAGTAAGAGCACATGGACTATCAGACCAATTGTGTGATTGGATTGAAGAGTTCCTAGATAACAGAAAGCAGCATGTCATTCTCAGTGGAGAGAAGTCTTCCGAAGTAAGAGTGATTTCAGGTGTGCCGCAGGGGAGTGTCCTAGGACCGTTGCTATGCACAGTATACAACAATATACATAAATGACCATGTGGATATCATCGGAAGTTCACTGAGGCTTTTTTCGGATGATACTGTATTATATCGAGAGGTTGTAACTATGGAAAATTGTACTGAAATGCAGGAGGATCTGCAACGAATGGACGCATGGTGCAGGGAATGGCAACTGAATCTCATTGTAGACAAGTGTAATGTGCTGCGAATACATAGAAAGAAAGATCCTTTATCATTTAGCTACAATATAGCATGTCAGCAACTGGAAGCAGTTAATTCCATAAATTATCTGGGAGTAGGCGTTAGGAGTGACTTAAAATGGAATGACCATATAAAATTAATCGTCGGTAAAGCAGATGCCAGACTGAGATTCATTGGAAGAATCCCAAGGAAATGCAATCCGAAAACAAAGGAAGTAGGTTACAGTACACTTGTTCGCCCACTGCTTGAATACTGCTCACCAGTGTGGGATCCGTACGAGATAGGGTTGATAGAACAGGTAGAGAAGATTCAACGGAGAGCAGCGCGCTTCGTTACAGGATCATTTAACAATCGCGAAAACGTTACGGAGATGATAGATAAACTCCAGTGGAAGACTGCAAGAGAGACGCTCAGTACCTCGGTACGGGCTTTTGTTGAAGTTTCGAGAACCGCTGAGTCCAGCAGTATATTGTTCCCTCCTACGTATATCTCGCGAAGAGACCATGAGGATAAAATCAGAGAGATTAGAGCCCACACAGAGGCATACCGACAATCTTTCTTTCCACGAACAATACGAGACTGGAATAGAAGTACCTTCAGCCACACACCGTCAGGTGGCTGGCGGAGTAAGGATGCAGATGTAGAGTAGATGTAGAACGTAAACGTGGTAACTCGGCACACATAAGAGTTGGATATGAGACCACGTAAGTAGACAAACTAATGTTATGCACTTGAGCTAAATAATAGGTAAAGAAGAAGGTATACGTATGAGAAGAATACATCATAACAATAAACGTTGGTAGACAGGTATACAAATAACATATGAAATTGGTTCCACTGACAGTGTTGATAGCGACAATAATAACATGTGTGTAGACGAAGTCTAAGAAACCCATATTGTTTAGGGCTTTAGAAAGCATCGCTCCTGCGAAACGCAACTCGCCCTTTTTTCACATGATATCTTGCAAACCATGGATGAAGGGTATCAGACGGATGCCATATTCAGTGAGCCTTGAGCACCCGCTGGTGAAGTATCAGTGCAGCAGCAGTGCAGTAGCAAGTCGCATATATAGCTTTCATATTTGTTTTGTAGTTTGATTCTTAATTTCTTTCCGAGTGTTTGTGCGCTTGCATATTTAATTACATAAAACCCTTGCGTATTCTCGTATTTAAGAGGAGTAATATTGCTTATTGATAGCCATAGAGTATAATTTCCCGGAGTCGTTAGATATTAGCAGTAGGATGGATAGGGTGTGTGCGTGCTGTGTGCGGGCGCAGGAGGAACTGGCCGCGGTTCGCGAGCAGCTGAGCGTGCTGTTGGCCACGGTCAGCCGCCTTCAGGCTGCTGCCTCGAGGTGCAGCGACGGCGGAGGGTCTGGCGCGTCGCTTGAGACACCCCAGGTGTCGCTTGCTGCGTCCGCTGACTCAGCCGCCGAGGAACCTTCTATGGTTGAATTCTTTTATCTTGGCGGCTCGCGCATGCCCGCCCAGACGCGGGAGATTGCTGCGTTGCCAGTTGCACACGACGCACGCGCAAAGAGAAACAGCGCCATAGTACAGTATAGTTCGCAAGCTTACGTTTAGGGGGGAGCGCGCAGTTTATGAAGTAAAGCCACCACGGCCGCATTAACCCTTTCGCTGCTACAGAGACGTGCTCCCCGCATTCCGCGCTGTGCGCGATTTTGTCACTGCACTGATCGCCTGTGCTGACACATGGTGTTTCCGACTGCTTTGACACACTTATCATTCGATTCCACAACAACTATTTGGCCCAAAAATTAGATTTTTACACATCTTCTTGACTGATACCTTCCCCCCACTTCCTTTGACTGACTGAAGTGCTTTAAAATAAAGCCAAACGCCCCCGGTGTAAATAAAACTTTTATTACAGTCGCGAAAGACGGAATATTTCTCAATATTACATACGACACCTATGTGGTACTTAAATTAAATGAGATATTGTTATACAGTAAATTTTATATGAAATTTAGGTACCTTGTCCACATTTCATTCTCAACATTGTGGCAACTAAAATCGACCATACGGAAAGTATACGCTATGGACTTTTACCTCTGCAAACTCTTCAAAATTTCGTGCAATGGTTTACTACATTTAATGCTGCACAATAACTGGGTTGAACATCGAAACAAAATTAAGTCATTTATGGGGGGAAGGTATCAATCAAGAAGATGTGTAAAAATCTAATTTTTGGGCCAAATAGTTTTTGTGAAATCGAATGATAAGTGTGTCAAAGCAGTGGAAACACCATGTGTCTGCACAGGCGAGCAGTGCAGTGATGACAAAATCGCCACAGCGCGGAATGCAGGGAGCACGTGACTGCAGCAGCGAAAGGGTTAATGAAGAGACAAAGCACTAGAAATTTCAAAAAACTGCATTCAAACGAATAAAATTTGTGAAGTAAGACACTTCGATATTGTTTTAAAATAAAAAAAATATTTAGCATCGCACAAGGTTTGAACTCGTTACCTATCGCCTAGAAGGCTAACGCAGCTCATCCTTCAATATCTCTCTATAAGGACCTTAACACGTCACGCAAAATTCTGACAAACACTGTTGGTATGCCTATGAATTACTCGCACTTCGTCGAAGTACAATAGGAAATAAACAATTACTGCTGTTCTTTATTGCGAAAAAGCGGTTCGTGAAATTGATACAAACACCTTTCCTTGCTATCGCCTGAATTAAGAGTCTTATTGCTTGTTTGGATTAATTAATTAATAGAAAATGAAGCAATTGGCATAAAGAATGGTTTTTCCAAACTTTCAAAAAACAAAGTCTGCTATCAAGACATTGCTTTTGTTCTATTACTTTATTTATGACTGAACGTTTCTAAAACTGAAGACACTCGTCCGTGCTCTGTACTACAGTCGAGATCTGGCAATGTCGTTCTCTGTTCATTGGCTGACTGTATGTTTTGACGTCAGATGCGCAGAACGAACCTAAACTCGGCCGCCAAGATATATGACGCGCACTTTAGTGTACCCGGCGCGTTGGGGCCGCCCTCACCTCAAGGTGAGTGGCGGACTGCAACGCGTTCGCGTCGCTCGAGGCGGAGGGCCAGTGTGGAGGCTGGCCGGCTGGCCTCGCCCGTTCGTCCTGTCAGTGGGCAGGAGGCCGCTCCTTCAGCAGGGCCCGAGCAGGCACACGGGGGCAAAGGCTTCCTGGTTATTGGGAGCTCCAACGTTAGGCGGGTGATGGAGCCCCTTAGGGAAATAGCGTACAGGGCTGGAAAGAATTCCAACGTGCACTCGGTTTGTGGAGGCGGCCTTGCTTGCTGCTATTGAGCGTACGGGGTACAGTCGTCTGCAAGCAGTTGCTCACGTCGGCACCAATGATGCCTGTCGCTTGGGTTCTGAGGCGATCCTCAGTTCGTACAGGCGGCTGGCGGATTTGGTGAAGACCGCTGGCCTCGCACGCGAGGTGCAAGCAGAGCTCTCTACTTGCAGCATCGTTCCCAGAGTGGATCGGGGTCCTTTGGTTTGGAGCCGAGTGGAGGGTCTCAACCAGAGGCTTCGTCGACTCTGTGACGGTCTTGGCTGCAGATTTCTAGACTTGCGCTATTGGGTGGGGAATTGTAGGACGCCCCTAGATAGGTCAGGGGCACTACACAAAGGAAGCGGCTACTCGGATAGCAGAGTACTTGTGGCGTGCACATGGGGGTTTTTTAGGCTAGGCAGTAGTGCGAGGTGTCCTGATGAACACTCACCAGTCGACGTGCAGGCAGGGAAATCAGGACGCGCTCAGCTATCAAGATATTAGCAGTAAATTTTCAGAGTGTTAGGAATAAAGTTTCTGAATTTACTGCCCTCCAGGAAGCGTGTGGCGCGCAAATTATTCTTGGGCCTGAGACCTGGCTGAACCCTCAGATAGGAAGTTCTGAAATATTTAGTGTGGGTTGGAACGTGTATCGGAAAGACAGATTACACACCATAGGAGGTGGTGTCTTCATTACAGTTGACAAAAATATTGTGTCTACTGAGGTCGAAGTAGAGTGTGATTGTGAAGTTATCTGGACACATTTAATAGGGCTATGGGAAATAAAGTTAATTGTTGGGTGTTATTACTGGCCACCAGGTTCCACCGTGACAGTTCTAGAATCATTCAAAGGGAGTCTACATTCTGTATCGCAGAACTGGTTCAAATGGTTTAAATGGCTCTGAGCACTATGGTACTTAACATCTGTGGTCATCAGTCCCCTAGAACTTAGAACTACTTAAACCTAACTAGCCTAAGGACATCACACACATCCATGCCCGAGGCAGGATTCGAAACTGCGACCGTAGCAGTCGCGCGGTTCCGGACTGAGCGCCTAGAACCGCAAGACCACCGCGGCCGGCATCGCAGAACTACCCGGATCATGCTATATTAGTCAGAGGCGACTTCATCCTACCTAGTATAGACTGGGATGTCTATGGATTCATTACAGGTGGTACAGACAAGTCGTGGTGTGAATTACTTTTGAACACATTATCCGAAAACTGTCTTGAGCAGCTAAATCGACAGCCAAAGCGTAATGGAAATATTTTAGATCTGGTAGCCACGAACAGACCAGACCTCATCGACGGTGTTAGTGTTGATACAGGAATTAGTGATCATGATGTTGTCATTACGACTATGGTTACAAAAGTTAAAAAGTCGGTCAAGAAGGCTAGGAGAGTATTCTTACTAGAAAGAGCAGATAAGCAGTTGTTAGCATCCCACTTAGTAAATGAATCGACTTCATTTACTTCCGGTACGATGGACGTGGAAGAATTATGGGCAAGTTTTAAACGCATTGTAAATCACGCATTGGACAAGTATGTGCCGAAAAAGTGGGTTACGGACAGAAAAGACCCACCGTGGTTTAACAGCGCAGTTCGGAGAATGCTCAGGAAGTAAAGGCAGTTGCACTCGCGGTACAAGAAAGATCGGTAGAATGAGGTCAGGCAAAAGTTTGTAGAGATTCGTGCTACTGTAAAAAGAGCGATGCGCGAAGCATTCAACCACTACCACCGTCATACCTTAGCAAAAGATCTTGCTGAAAACCCAAGGAAATTCTGGTCTTACGTAAAATCGGTAAGCGGGTCGAAGGCTTCCATCCAGTCACTCACTGATCAGTCTGGCCTGGCAACGGAAGACAGCAAAACGAAAGCTGAAATTTTAAATTTAGCATTTGAGAAATCTTCCTCCTGTGAAGCAGCTGAATGTGTTGAAAATAAATAAATCGCCAGGTCCTGATGGGATTCCAATTCGGTTTTACAAAGAGTACTCTACTGCATTGGCTCCTTACTTATCACGAATCTCTTGCCCAACGTAAAGTCCCGAGCGACTGGAAAAAAGTGCAGGTGACGCCTTTATAAGAAGGATAGAAGGACGGATCGTCAACATTACAGACCAATATCCTTAACATCGGTTTGTTGCAGGGTTCTCGAACATATTCTCAGTTCGAATATAGTGAATTTCCTTGAGACAGAGAAGTTGCTGTCCATGCATCAGCACGGCTCTAGAAAGCATCGCTCCTGCGAAACGCAACTCGCCCTTTTTCCACATGATATCTTGCGAACCATGGATGAAGGGTATCAGACGGATGCCATATTCCTTGACATCCGGAAAGCGTATGACTCAGTGCCACACTGCAGACTCCTAACTAAAGTACGAGCATATGGGATTGGTACCTAAGTATGTGAGTGGCTCGAAGACTTCTTAAGTAATAGAACCCAGTACGTTGTCCTCGATGGTGAGTGTTCATCGGAAGTGAGGGTATCATCTGGAATGCCCCATGGAAGTGTGGTAGGTCCACTGTTGTTTTCTATCTACATAAATGATCTTTTGGATACGGTGAATAGCAATGTGCGGCTGTTTGCTGATGATGCTGTGGTGTACGGGATGGTGTCATCGTTGAGTGACTGTAGGAGGATACAAGATGACTTGGACAGGATTTGTGATTGGTGTAAAGAATGGCAGCTAACTCTAAATATAGATAAATGTAAATTAATGCAGATGAATAGGAAAAAGAATCCCGTAATGTTTGAATACTCCATTAGTAGTGTAGCGCTTGACACAGTCACGTCGATTAAATATTTGGGCGCAACATTGCAAAGCGATATGAAGTGGGACAAGCATGTAATGGCAGTGGTGGGGAAGACGGATAGTCGTCTTCGGTTCATTGGTAGAATTTTGGGAAGATGTGGTTCATCTGTTCAGGAGACCGCTTATAAAACACTAAAACGACCTATTCTTGAGTACTGCTCGAGCGTTTGGGATCCGTATCAGGTCGGATTGAGGGAGGACATAGAATCAATTCAGAGGCGGGCTGCTAGATTTGTTACTGGTAGGTTTGATCATCTCGCGAGTGTTACGGAAATGCTTCAGGAACTCGGGTGGGAGTCTCTAGAGGAAAGGAGGCGTTCTTTTCGTTAATCGCTACTGAGGAAATTTAGAGAACCAGCATTTGAGGCTGTCTGCAGTACAATTTTACTGCCGCCAACTTACATTTCGCGGGAAGACCGCAAAGATAAGAGAAGAGAGATTAGGGCTCGTACAGAGGCATATAGGCAGTCATTTTTCCCTCGTTCTGTTTGGGAGTGGAACAGGGAGAGAAGATGCTAGTTGTGGTACGAGGTACCCTCCGCCACGCACCGTATGGTGGACTGCGGAGTATGTATGTAGATGTAGATGTAGAAGCAGTGTCATTGTAACTGAGTATTGGTTTGGATTTAATTAAAGCATAGTATTAGTTAGCATTGTTCTCTCAATATATTTTTGAAGATATGTCTAAGAAAAAGCAACCTAGCAACCTCATGCCATGGTCAAGACTAAAACGTAAATAATTAATCTTTTTAAGAAGTATGTAAGAAAAGTAATCCTAAATGTCACTTAACTACGAAATAAGACATATTAGGGAAACAAGGACGTAAAGATGCTTTTGAAATAACTAATCAATTGGTCGAGTAATGCCGCAGAATGAAACAGCTGATATGGCATCTAGCCGCCTGTTGATAAATCACGAGAGAGGGTGCTCTGGAAAACAGCATGAGTCATACATATAACGGGTCATTAGCGGCACATGGTTGCTACGGCCAAAGAAGCTCGTAGTATGTGACGAGCAGTGTCCTCGTAGTAAACAAACGATAGTGGTTTTTGAATGTCACACAGCCACAATTAAATAAAAACAATAATAATAATAAGTATTTATTTATATTCATTTATAAATATCATGAGTGTATTCAAAAATGGCTCTGAGCACTATGGGACTCAACTGCTGAGGTCATTAGTCCCCTAGAACTTAGAACTAGTTAAACCTAACTAACCTAAGGACATCACAAACATCCATGCCCGAGGCAGGATTCGAACCTGCGACCGTAGCGGTCTTGCGGTTCCAGACTGCAGCGCCTTTAACCGCACGGCTACTTCGGCCGGCTGAGTGTATTCCAGGCTTTACTTAGAATTATGAAAAAACTAATCTAAGGTATTTTATATTGTTACATGGAATGGTGCGGTTCCTGTATACTGACATTGGAGACGGAAGGTTGGACTGACAGTTTCTGAATCAATGACCAGATGGGCAAACCTTAAGACATGGAATGTGAAACCACACCTCAGTCAACTGAATTATGCCTATGTGTTGCTGTTGTAGGTTGTCTGTATCTCTTTATCGTAGCTGTGTGAGTGCAAATTTGATCCATCGTGTCCATATGAAATGTACATAACGGTTTTTGTTTCTTCTTTTGTTAAGTCAGATATCTATTTAAGGAAACGTTTAACTATGAAAAGGACGGATGTGCGCCGGTATGTAAGACGATGAGAGAATAAAGACATCTGAATGATGCAAATATTTTTTGTTTAAAAAATAGCTCAAAGAATGGCAATGCTTCCATAGCAGACTGTTCCTGTAAAAATTTCTCTTATGGTGTTTTTCCGTGACATGCATGTTTCTGATAGAAATCACATATAATTAACCGAAATAATAGGATAATAATATACGACTCACAATCTTTAAGAGAAAAATAACTCAAATTGTATAACTAGTATTAATACATGGATGGTATGTCGACGTAATGGGTATATTGTTAGTATAAAAAGATGTGTCTAATTTTCAAATATTTGGGGTGTGAGGTTATAGATAAATATAAAGAATAACATGTTTTTAATACAAAATTATTAATTATCATTATCAAATCATGATAAACAACTTTATTTTTAAAAATAGAATCTAGATATCAGATTAATGGGATAGCATGGCTATTCAGAGATAATCAAAATTCGTCAAGCTTACTTGTTTCCAAACTGAGCGTTACTTTCGAGAACTCCCAGTTTTTGAAAATCTGAGAAGGAAGAGGTTGTGTGATATTTCTGGCTTTCCATCATACAGTGAAGAAAGGAAAAATTTCAGCACCGAAAAATAAGAGCAACGAAATTTTGGTAGCACATTTGTCTAGATAACACACTTACGTAATTAATATCGCATTATAGCAGGTTAATGTTAGTGTGAGATAATCCACTGAAAATGTGAAATGCTGGTACATTAATAACCTCTGTAACAGCCAGAATGTTGAATGCAAGCATGCATGCAGTGTATTATACAGTTGCCAGATGTCAGTTTGTGGGATGGAGTTCCATGTCTGTTGCCCTTGGTCGGACAGTACAGGTGCATTTAATGGTGTTTGTGCATGACGCTGGAGTTGTCGTCCGATTATGTCCCCTATGTGCTCGATTGGAGACAGCTCTGGTTATCGAGCAGGCCAAGCAACATGTCGACACTCTGTAGAGAATGTTCGGTTGAAACAGCGGTATGCAGGCGAGTGTTATCACGTTGGAAAACACCCCCTGCTGTACTGTTCATGAATGGTAGCACTACAGTTCGAATCACCAAACTGCGTTGGATAACCACGAGAGTGCTCCTGCTGTCATACGAAATCGCACTCCAGACCATAAAACCAGGTATACGTCCTGGGTGTCAAGCCCGCAGATAGATTGGTTGCAGGCCCTCAAATGGCCTCCTGATCAACACTCGCAGCGAGGCAGAACCAGATTTCATCAGAAAACACAACAAACCTCCAATCTGCCCTCCAACGAGCTCTCGCTTGACGCACTATAGTCGGAAACGGCCGTGGTTTAGAACCAGTGGAGTGCACGCTATAGAGCGTCGGTCTCGGAGCTGTCCTTGAAGTAGCCGATTTATAACAGTTCGCTTTGTCACTGTAGTGCCAAGTGCTGCTCAAATTGCTGCTGGACATACAGTACGATGCGTCAGAGCCATATGCCGAACACGACGGTCCTCCCTCTCGCTGGTGCCACGTGGCCTTTGGGAGCCCGGTCTTCTTGCGACAGTAGATTCTCGCAACCACGGCTGCCAACAACCATGTACAGGGGTTACATTCCTGCCAAGTCTTTCTGCAATATCGCAGAAGAAACGTCCAGTCCCAAAGGTAACTAACGCTCACGGCCGTATTTAAAACAAACCTGTTATATGCTTTCTCATAGTGGCATTACTAGTGCCACTCTTATACGACTGGCGCGAGATTTGAATAGACATCATCTTTATGTAAATGCCTACCAATTTGCTTTTACGTCACACTACTCTTGCCTGGTGTTGCGATTTTTCTCCACCAGTGTATCTAGCTCCAAGATTCTTGCCAAAGAGCAGTAGAAGTTGCAGCATTATGCGTATGACGTAATCAGTGGTGTGAGGTACCAGTAGCAGATGGCACCTTTTCGCGGGGAAGACCGCCGGAATTGTATTCTATCAATGTGACAGGCGGCGCACCGAAATGCTAACGTTCTGTCATTAATATTTTAATAATGGTGCATTAAACTAGCTTAATATTGTGGAATATGTATCACTTACTTATTTCAAAAGTCAGAACTACTTGTAAAACTAAAAACAAAAGATAAGGGAAAAGGCAGACGATCTTTGTGCACTGGTCGGTCGTTGTCGGCGGGCCTGTCGTGTGTCTCACGTAGTCTAATTTTTTTGTTGATGGGCCAATCGGAGTCACCCGACATCTTTTTCATGCTTAGTGAATGGCGTAATCGGGATGCGGTAAGGAGAGACATATGGTCAGCACAGCACTCTCTCGGCCGTTACCCTTGGTGAGTAGACCGGGGGCCACTACTACAGATCAGTTGACATCACGAGGCTGAGTGCATCCCGTTCCAGTCCTCTGACCAAGGAAAAATCACAATCAGTACCGAGAATCGAAACCGGGTCCCTCGCATGACAATCAGCGGCACTGACCCCTCAGTTACTGAGGCGAATCGTAATCTCATAAGAGAAAGTTAAATACTTGGACTTTTTGATGAATAAAATTCTTCTGGGTGTTGTACTGCGTCATTGTATAAAATATTTTAATTATAAACTTAAAACAAAAGGCTGCGAACTCCCGGCGTTGTGGCTGCCAGCTATCCCAGTCCAACGGGCCGCGAACGGTCGCGGGGCAGAAGTCTCACCGGGCAGCCTAAACAAACAGCTATAAGAGAAACTGCCAGTGCATTTCCACGCACAGCAGGAATAAAACGTGCCAACCAAAGGCCAAGCGCTGATTTGCAGACTGTCGCCAATGACTGACAAGCCAGCTGGCCGACCAACAGCTTCTTTCCTACCTCCCCCTTCCGTCTATCCTATTATATTCTAGAGCCAGCAACCAGAAGAATTTTATTCATCATGTCACTGGCCGAGGAAGCCTACGTATTATGTCACGTTAACTTTTTGCTGGACCGTGAATAATTTTTGAGAGCACAACATTTTAACTGCCAATAGACTGCGTTTTCAGTGATTGATTTTGGGCGACTATACGAACTTTAACCCCGTTTGTGGGATACAAGATAGCTGTGAATTGTAATTATTGCTGCAGTTTATTTGTGTGTATTCAAGATAAAAAACTTCAATTTTACACCGAAAGGTATAGTGGGAAACAGCGCTTTCAGTCTTTGAATGTTTGCTGTTGATCTTCGTGAATTACTGCTCAGTTAAATGAATTTTGTTCACGTGATCTCCTTTATTCAGTGCTCTACGAGTGCTGTGGAATGCCAAAAAATTAAGTAATAATTAAGATTATTATTTAATTGTTGTTGCTTCTGCTCCAAAAATTTATGTCAGTCCACAATTCACACGTGTGTGAAAATTATTCAGTAAACATTTATTTGGTTTAAAGTATGAGCCTCTAGTTTCATCAACATAATTAATCATAAGGGATTTATCCAGTCATTTTTACCTACTTATACATGGTACGCCAAAAAAAAGAAACATGGGCTCTAAAATGCATACCACTTTTTCACCTTCGATACTGTGAGAGACATCTCTTCTGCTGCAAGGTCCTTGCTTTCCATATTTTCGAAGGAGGAAGTATTGGGAAAAGAAGAAAAAATGTCCAATAGACATGTGATGTAAAATGCATGTTTTAAGAGTTATGAGCACTTGTTCATCTTCGCTAGTGTGAAACCCATCTCACAGCTCTTAAGAGACGCATTTTGGAACCCTCATTTACTAGTCATTTTTTCTTCTTTTGGTCCATACTACCTCCTCCCAAAATATAAAAAGCCAAGAGCTTGCAGTAGAAGAGATGTGTTTCACAGTACCGAAGATGAACACGTGCTCATACCTCTTAAGACATGCGCTGTAAAGCCCTTGTTTACTAAATATTTTTTCTTGCTTTGGTGTAAGGGATCTTTCCCTAAAGTTTGTCGGTGTTTTTTCGGGCCTTCGTGTATATATTATACACTGACGTCCCTGTTTACTTGTAATCTTTACGGATCAATTGTGTATTAAATTTGGGGGCTTTGAAGTGACGGTGCACTACCGACCTATTTGATGATTACGAGTCAAGCCAACAAATTAGGCCGTACGACGCTCACGCCAATTGCGGCCAATAAAACCAGCGGAGGGGCTCGTAAGGCTTGACGGGCAACGCAACAGAAGGAACAACCAAGCCACCGACGTGGAAGGAAAATGGGGTGGGTGGCAGGATGATCGTCTGTGACGGTGGCTCGTTTCCTGGAATCATTCCAACCAGCCTATTGCACTTCCGGGAGGCGAGATGACTATCACGAGGAAATGAAAGCTACCGTTTTCACAGAACAGTTTACCGATTGCTACTACAAAATATTCCCCCGAATTCAGTGGAAATAATGGCGCACTCCCTTGTTCTAGACCAGGGGTCTCCAAACTGCGGCCAGCGGGCCAACACCGGCCCGTGAACACCATCAATCCTGCCAGCGTTACTGGGTGTCATGCATGCTATACGGTTCGCCGTATTTTTTATTTTATTTTTATTACAGTCGAAACTTGCTAATCGAGCACCTCCAATACTAACGAGTGATTCGCACAACGAGTAGACGAAACTGTAAGGAACTTACTCTCTTAATGAACAACGCTTCGCATAAATATTGTTGAGTGTTATTTTTTTCAGTCTTTTATAATCATTTCAAGAACCGCTTTCTGGCCTGGATCGATCTCTCTGGCCACTATAAATAAACATCACGTGTCACGCGTTCTCCTACAAACCACCGCCCTCTAAAGTAGAAACTCCGACATGTATTCAGTCAACCATACTGCTCGTGCAACGCTCCTCGCTCCGCAATTGTTTTCTTCTGCACCACTGTTCGGGCTTTCGCGACGATGCTGCAAGTTATCTGCAAACGATGTTACAAGACCTTTTCTTCACCGGCGCACGGTAAATCTTTACCTAACAATATCTGTCCATGAATTCCAATTCTGATTTGTCGTCGTTGGCTAACACGAACTCATTAGAGATGTCTACAAGTCAGTAGCTATGAACGCTATGATTTTCAATAACGATAATGCTATGTCTATTTTTCGACTAATTTTGGAGCACAGGCATAAACAAATATATTTAGCCACTTTGCTTCTAAAATAAAATGTGCTGTATCATAAATAAAAAATTCCAGTACTGTATTATAAATCTGTCTGTGTACCTACTTTTTTGGGATTGGAACGCATTGACCCAGTTTACATGGATTCCTAAGGAAAAAAAGTGTTTCGCCTCACGAGGCTAGTTACGAGTAAGGTACAGGAACGAATCACGATCATCAAGCGAACATGCAATAATCAGTTCTTTTTATTTTATGACCAATTAAGATACTCAGTAACTGTCAAATACTATGTAACTGAACATTTTAGCTGTAATTAATTATATGAGATTTCTTGAAAATTTACCGTAAGTGACACACATAGGCAATTCATGTAATTAAATTAAGCATTGTAATGATGATTAATGAGATTTATGTAGCTGTAACTTCCCACTTACAATTGTTTACAGTTGTGGATCAAGTTACTAGTGGAAATTATCAGCAGTGACCTCAAATGGTCATCAGTAGGTTGAGATATGCAAATACTTTCGTGTATTTCATTGTGAAGAATGTTTTTTTTTTTTTTTTCCGCAGAGAGAAGTAGTGCCGAAAGCGGAAATAAAGTCACGAGCAAAATTATGGAATTGGTCAAACGGTTATCAGTGGTAGACTCTTACAAAATTCCAGCAATGATGAATGAAAATATTTATTACAATGAATGAAAATATTTATCACAATACTCGCTACATTGCAAATCAGCCATATCCAATTGAAGTTCTGGAGCAAGAGTTTCTTTATCGGCGTTAAAAAGATTTTGAAAAATGTTGATATCGTTTGCATTTGCACCAAAATCTGTAAAACTATACTCAAAATTTGTTTTTACAGTACTCAAACTTTCAGTTCCGAAATCTAGAGGAAATGAAGTCTCTGGTTGCTGACTGAACGTTTGGCGTGTATTGAAACATTTTTTGTTGACATGTTTAGTTTAATTTGTATAAAATGGTAATTTCCATAAGCATTCTTTATTTTGTATCTCCGCCAGAGGACGATTCCTTTCATGCAGGAAAATTTCGATTGCTGTTCGAAGCTCAAAATATCAGATCGTAATTTTTCCACAGCTACGCCAGCTAGTGCTGTATATTTTCGTAGATCAATTTCTACAATTTCTTCAATAAATTCGCGGGACTGACGATGGCTGAGAACATGTGATCTTATATAATTAACAGCTGACATGAAAGCTTTAGAACTTCTGACATATCCAAGTATTTTCCGCACAAAAACTATTGATGAATGATGCAATGTACAATATTAATGGTTTTGATCCACCGTCGTTTTCTTCCGCCTTTGATATGAAAGCTACATCATCTTTATTTTTTCCACACTTATTTTTACCACTATCAATTGTGATACACCTTAAGTTTCCCCATTGAAATTTGTTTTTCTGAAAGCATTATACACTCCTTTAAAAATTTCTTTCTTGTGAAAGCTACGAACGTCAAGAAGCTCTTCATACACTTCATTAGTTTTGTTTATCCCTCGGATAAAAATTAACGCCTGTGCACTGGATGTAACACTTGTTAACTCATACAGAGCTAAAGAGAACTACTTTTTAAGTATTGAGTTTTCTCAGACGATTGAGTTAATACGTTCTCAGCAATAACATTTACTCTTCGAGCCACAGTGTTTGCTGACAAACTGATGTTTTTAAATAAATTAGCTTTTTTTGGACACTGCTTCAACCGATGCAATCTTCCCTTTAGTAATTTGGAGTCCGTAAATGATTTTTCATGTTTTGAAATTGAGTGAGCCACGTGGAAACTAGCAAGAGTTGCTGCTTCTTGTTTTACATTTACTGTCTTAAACAATATTTACTGAGATTTAAAACCACGTTTCAAAGAAACACATATTTCTAACGGTTCGTTTTATATTGTATTCTCTGAGAATTGATATTGTTTCTTTGCAGATTATACACATTCGCCTTATTACTTGACTCAATCACCAAATATTGATGTCCCCATTACTCTTTAAAATTTAGGCACTCACTATCTGTCTTCCGTTTCTTTTCTATAATTACACAAATCCACACAAAAGAGATGTAACTCCAAGTCAAAATGACACGAATCAGTGGTGTTACTAGCAAGAGTTCTGAGTAAAGAACTTCATTTAATTCGTCTTTAAGGCAATTTTAATCAAATTAAATACTCACTGTTTCTTTATTAAGGAACTGTGGAAACAAAACACACTAGTCCCACTATATTTTGCTCCTCATCTTGCACAAGTTGCCGCTACCCCCAGGATGGTGCTGTACTACAGCAGTTAAGTTCTCCGCTCTCTGGAAGACTTTGAAAGGTGGCTACACTGAGCCACAGCGCCAGAGATCGCGCTAGAGAGTATTGTTCCGCCGCCTCCAGTGGCAGTGATTATTGAGATGTCGTAGAGGGCAGTGCCTGTCGAGGACTCGTAGTAGTCAGTGTGTGTTGAGATGTGCTAGTGGGCAGTGTTTGTCGAGATGTTGTTCCATGTTTTATGCAGTTGTTTGATGGGCTAGACAGCAGATGGTTCGAATGGAAATATTGTAATGATCAGAGTGCTTTTCGTCAATATATATGAAGGTAAAATATTCCGTGTTTTTTTTTCATTATTTCAGTGTCTTAAATAATGCGTCATTACAGGTTCAGTTAACAAAGCATCTGGCTTGTGTTCTTGTATTAGAGTGTAATTCTGGTTTTCTTGAGTAATTATGGTATTTCTATTTCCTTTAATTAATTCAGTATAAATGATATTTAAAATTTCTTGTGCTATTGAAGAAGAACCGTGCCAGATGCGTACGTTGAGTCACACTTCCACACACAGAACAGTTATACTTGTGCTTTGGTTTCGTAGGTTTTATAGTTGCTGGGGACTTAATTAATTAATTGTGTTAACGGAGATTTTCCATTTCATTCTTTGTTGTTGTTCTATGCAGTCAGATTGCGTAATAATACTAGTCAGGGCCAACCGTTTACGAGACTTCGTAATCGGACATACAGCTACTAAAACAAAAAATTAAAAATTATTTTCATTATATTTTAATTAAGCCCCCATGCACGTGGCGACCGCTGCTTCGGATCGTCCCTTGGAATTCTTCTGATTGTAGAAATAGTAGACAGTAGGATTGTTGTAGTAATTTGTAGTTTAGTAATTGTAGTCTATATTGCATTTGTAGATTTGGTAATTGTTATTCTTCTAATGGTATTTTTTTGCAAAATTTCATTTCTGTTGTCTTGTCTACGGGTTTGACAATTAGTGCAATTATTTCAATTGTTCGATTAATCATGTTTGAGGGAAACATTTCGTGTGAATGGTATTGTTGGAGATAAAGTGTCATTGTGTGTAATTTTCATATAGTGACGAGTTTTGTATGTTTTGTAAATGATTACGCGGTCAATGAAAAAGGCAAAAATGATGAATAGTGAGAATGACGAAATTGTCGACATGGCGAACTCGCCAACACAGGACAACAGTAAGATGAATAATGGAGTTGAAAATAATTTAATAAGCAGGGAAAATAGTCCAGAACCAGTTCAAAATTTTTCACAATCAAAAAATTTTCAGAATATGAGATTAACGACAGAAGATATGCAGCAGTTGATGGGTGCAATATTAAATTTGGGATCACAAATAGGAAGAATTAACACGAAGATAGAAACTTTGACAATACAGTTAGGCTCACAAATAGGAACAATTAAAACCGAGATGGAAACAATGGAAACACAGTTAGGCTCACGAACAGGGACATGTTTCAAAAACATGAAAGATGAATCAAAGAAAGAAATTAGAGAAGTACAACCGATTTTGAAGGCTCACAATAATAGCTTAATTTCAACAGAAATCAGAAAAGAGGAACAGGACAGAGAACAAAAAAAAAAAAAAAAAGATCGCGTGATAGTACAAAAATTTTCAGAGTTAAATTTACAACGTGCACACGATAAGGAGGAAATATTTGAGAGAATCGAGGAATCCGTATCAAATGACAGAATAAATAACTTAACGCAACAGTGTGAACAGTTAACTACTAAATGTGACAATACCGAAACCCGAGTCGCGACACTTACGGAAGACGTAAAATTATTGGAAAGAGATGAGGAGATTTCAGATAAACTGACAAGTCTTAGTTTAAATGGGGACAGAGATTCAAATGATATAGCTCTATTGCCATTTTCAGAAACCGAAGAGTACCAGAACATAAATAAGCATGTTGAAAATCAGGGAAAATTTAACGATCGCTTTAAAATAGAATTTGAGGTGCTACAAAAGCAAGTCAAACAAATCGAAGGCGAAATTGTAGGAAAAGACAGCATAAGAAATTTGGAATCACAGATAGCAGAGGGGTTTGAAGAAAGTAATTTGTCTCATTTACGGGATACAACAAGGGAGCGCCAGGCGCGCGAACTTCACAATAATCAACATTGGGACTGGGACAGACGCGGTAGGTCTTTGTCGCCACGAGGAGAAAACTTTGACTATAAACACTTTTTGACTGTTGGGAAATTTAAGATCTTCCGCAATTATAAGAATGACATACATCCATGTGCATGGTTAGATCAATTTACGTACGCACTTCCGCCAAATTTGCCACTAAGTCACAAACTGAAATTTATGTGCAGCTATTAAAGTCCTCAGGGGATTCACTACACTAAGTGAATATGTGCCGTAGCGCTCACAGGGCCCTGAGCTGTAGTGGTGCTATTTCCCTTTTAGTTTTCTGCACCGCTGCCTACTCTTTCACTATTCTTTGCATCTATAAAAACAACTCTTCTACTATCCATCTATCTAGACAGTAGGTAAAGAATAACCGAATATGACTGTTTTACCCAAAAGTGACTTTGGAAATTACCGTTTGGACTTACTATATTTTCTGCAGCATTCATTCGTAATTTAAACGAAATTTTACCTGTTTATCTTCGTGACAACATTACTTCATATGTTGACGATATTCGTATTGCTAAACGTTCTTGGAGTGAGCACAAAAAATGTTGGATTACTTATTACGTATCTTTGCAAGAGTTGCCATTACAGTGAACTTAAAAAAAATCTGAATTTGGTCGTTCTCAGGTGAAATTTCTCGGTCATATTATTTCTACAGAAGGTATTCTTCCTGATCCAGAGAAACTAGACGCTATTCGTAATTACGCTGTTCCTACCACAAAACGTGATGTTCGTAGTTTCCTTGGTGTCTGTAATTTTCTTAGACGCTTTGTTAAATTGGACGATTTGGCCACACCTCATTTACGCATTTCAGTTATGCACACTTTGGTCCCAGAAAATGCTTTCATAAATTACGAGAAAATTGCTACTTCAGTAATATGGAAAAACGTATTCGATCTGTTCTTGCCAAATGCAAATTATGTCAAAAGGCTAAGCCGCCAACTGTTTCTCACAGAGCACCGTTGTTTCCTATCATTCCAGCGAAATTAAAGGACATGGCTGCAGTCGATTTGTTCGATCCAGTGGTTCGTTCTACTAATGGTTTTGCGTACATTTTCGTAGCAGTGGAATTGACATCAAAATATGTGTGTTTTACACCTTTACGCAAAGCAACAGCTCGTTCAGTATCTAATGCTTTCATCAAACATTTTCTTAAAGAAGTTGGTCGTGTTGATAAGGTTATATCAGATAATGGATCACAGTTTCGCTCTGAAATTTGGCTTCGTACTCTACGGCGTCGTAAGATTAAACCAATTTTCATTTCACTTTTTCACCCTCAAGCTAACGCTTCAGAAAGATGGATGAAAGAAATTAATAAATTGTGTCGTCTTTATTGTCATCAGAATCACAGAACGTGGGATCAGTATCTTCACATTTTTCAAAACATTCTGAATGAACTTCCTAATGATTCAACTTCTATTAAAAAATAAGGCACCGTCAAATCGCATTTCTGAAATCGTTCCTTTTCCGCCTTCACGGAAACTGCGGCATTCTGAAGTTGTCAACCTGGCTCTACGAAATATTGCATCGGCGGCTGCTAGAAGAGAGAAATCAGCGAAACGTCCTGGTCGTTTAAAAACTTTGTCAGTTGGTCAAAAGGTGTTAATTAAATCTCATCGTTTGTCTCCCAAAGGAAAAGGCTTATGTCGCAAATTTTTTCTGCTTTATAACGGTCCATATAGAATTCGCAAAATTATTCATGATAACACTGTTGAAGTAGAAACTCTTAAATCTCGGCGCTCTAAGGGAATACATCATATATCGAACGTAAAAAATTTTGTGGAATGACATACTTTAGAGAAACTAACAGCTACATGTAAACACACGGAGAATACAAGGATGCCGCGCTGTGTTGTGGCGGCGGCACATACTCAAAGCAACAGTCAGTCTGCGCGCCGCACAAGGCAGTCGTTGACCGCAAACAATCACTTCCCACGTCACGCGCCTACAGCTGATCGAGCGCTCAGTGCGAATGCACTGACAGCCGTAAACAAATACACAGTCTAATTTCTCCGATTAAATTCAGTATAAAGCGATAGTGACTTGATGAATTATGTTATGGTTGTATAAAATATTTAAGAACTTCAGGTAAATTCTGTGCGTGTCCGACGTTAAGACGACTTGCTATCGAGAAAATTTCAGGAAGAATGTAATTTCGAAGAAAAAAGTAATAAACTAAAAAAGGTAACTGTTAATTGAGTTTATTTTTCAGGTAACATATTTCCACTTAGGTACGTACTTTAGACGTAATTTGCTGCTCGCGATTACGTGATTCATACTTTGTGCTAAATTTTATGTTCTATGAATTTACTTGTGAAGCGACGTGCTTGCATACCTTTACTGATTTTGACAATGATTGATTAATGAATAGGGTTGTTACTTGTGTATATTATGCATCGCTTGGCTGCACTGCTTTTTCACTGACGTCATATTTTTTTTATTATGTGCCTGTTGTGCTTATTTATTTAAGTTATAATTGTCACCTGATTAATTGTGCTGACTGTGGTTATGTATGTAAGTTGTACTTTGTGATTTATCTGCTTGCGCCTTCATGTTTACTTATTAAGATTACATATGAACATTTATTTGCTTATGCTGATATGATGCTAATGACTTGTTTATTACGTAAGATATATGTTTGCTGCTGTGCGTATGGATTGCATATTTACACATTTCTGTTTTATTGTCATAACTACTCTTCAATTTAGAATATAGCAATGCTGATGTACAGTGTACGAACATAGAGTTTAGGTCACACTATGGTATTAATTATAGATTGTTTGCTTGGCAGAGCCTCGTTGTAGGAATTGTGCTGCATCCACTTGTTGACATTCTGTTCTCTACTGGTATATTTACTCGCTATTGCATGTTTTGCTTACGCTCAGTGCCTTATATTTTTAAGATAAGAAAATGAACTGCTATAATTCTACGAACGACATTGGTACAAGAAACTGCATAGAAGTCACATGAGCTGGAGGTTTTATGGAAGCTGTATACATTTATGCTAATAGGAAGGAAGCTAACGACATGACATACCAACACTAGGTTAGACCATTGACAGTTATTACACTGCATTTTTCGTGAGTAATTGAAATAGGAAGTGACACTTGACACAAGAAATACTCCACATGTTTGCTTCTGTTTGCCATAATTTTTGAAGTGGTGTACACACTGAAATACAACGATCATTAACACTTCGTAATCGTACTTACTTACTGAAAGTTATTTAAACTAAAGTCTGTTAGAGGTCATGTATGCATTTCTTTTATTTAATGATGGACAAGGAACCAAAATGTATCTTATAATTTATAATGAGTAGAAGATTTGGGTCAGATGGATTATACAGAGGTTGTGTGTGGACACTGTGTCTTCGGATTGTATGGGATGATGAATTGAAGTTGCACTAGGATTTTATCTGTACTTGTTCGAGGAGACTGACTAGAGGAAAGAGTTGTTATGGAAGTGAAATGATATTGGTGCTGAGGTTTATATGTATCGACGTATTGAAGAGGTATTATTGAAGTATTAAGATTAAGTGATGATTATTGGAGTTTTAGTGGACAAGAGGTAAGGTAAATGATATTGATGATAAGGTTTATATGTATCGACGAAAGAGGTATTATTGAAGTATTGAGATTATGTGATGCTGAGGATTATTGGAGTTTTGGTGGATAAGAGGTAAAGTAAGTGATGAGCATTTTTTTTTTTTTTGTTGGTCTATATGGAACAAGGAGGATGAAGATGGCAGACTAGAACACTCAAGTAGAAAGAAGATTGTCTACACACACACTTTGTTAAATCACTAAGCAGTATATACTTTTTTTTTGAAGAGAGGAAGTAATTGCATATCTTGGCACACTGACAGTTGTTCAGCAACCGTACATTTTGATCTGGCTTCGCAAACATTGGTCTTGACATGATGACTATGACGTTGACTAACTATTATTGACTGTTATACATTGCTGCCACTACTACTTGATACACATGATGAACATAAAATTTTGACAGAATTGCATTTACACAGTTAACACTATTCAATTACACAGTAGCACTAATGTGGATGAAAGATGAGTGAGTGTGTTTTGTGTGTTTTCCTTTTATAATCCCAGAGAAGTGATCCCAACCTATCTCCTAAATATTATTTTACTTGTTTGTTGTGGCTTGCACTGACACCCATAAATATTATAGGTTTACTGTTATTGTGTACTGTAATAGTTAATATGACAACTACCTGATATCATTTGTGCGTTTATTATGATTTGTATGTTTAGTGTAAGAGCATTGATAATAATTTTGTTAATTGTGTGTACATTCAAACTATTGTTCATGACTGAACTGTCTCATTAGTGATAGTGAATATTATGGACTGTTACTTGCACTTTTTCTACATGATTGGTGCCACTAGGACATGTTTAATTTCTGCTGATGAACTGTGTGATTAGTGATAGTGAATATTGTGGACTGCGGTCTGCAGCTGCTCAACATTACTGGGTGCCAGTAATAGAACTGTTTCTACTGAAATGATGTCACTTGTTGATATCTGCACCTGCTCAACATTGCTGGGTGCCACTGATGGACTGCTTCTACTGAAAAGATGTCACCTGTTGATGTCTGCACCTGCTCAACATTGCTGGGTGCCACTGATGGACTACTTCTACTGAAAAGATGTCACCTGTTGCTGTGTGCACCTGCTCAACATTGCTGGTGCCACTGATGGAACTGCTTATACTGAAATGGTGTTACTTGTTGGTGTCTGCACCTATTCAATATTACTGGGTGCCACTGATGGACTGCTTCTACCGAAATGATGTCACTTGTTGTTGTCTGCACCTGCTCAACATTGCTGAGTGCCACTGATGGACTGCTTCTACTGAAATGATGTCACTTGTTGGTGTCTGCACCCGTTCAACATTGCTGGGTGCCACTGATGGACTGCTTCTACCGAAATGATGTCACTTGTTGGTGTCTGCACCTGCTCAACGTTGCTGGTGCCACTAATGGAACTGCTTATACTGAAATGAAGTCACTTGTTGGTGTCTGCACCTGTTCAACATTGCTGGGTGCCACTGATGGACTGCTTTTACTGAAAAGATGTCACCTGTTGATATCTGCACCTGTTCAACATTGCTGGTGCCACTAATGGAACTGCTTATACTGAAATGGTGTTACTTGTTGGTATCTGCACCTGTTCAACATTACTGGGTGCCACTGATGGACTGTTTCTACTGAAAATATGTCACCTGTTGATATCTGCACCTGTTCAACATTGCTGGTGCCACTAATGGAACTGCTTATACTGAAATGGTGTTACTTGTTGGTGTCTACACCTGTTCAACATTACTGGGTGCCACTGATGGACTGCTTCTACTGAAATGATGTCACCTGTTGATATCTGCACCTGTTCAACATTGCTGGGTGCCACTGATGGACTGCTTCTATTGAAATAATGTCACTTGTTGGTATTTGCACCTGTTGACCATTGCTGGGTGCTACTGCTGGAAGTATCAACTACTTGTTTTTTTTTAAATCAAAAGCGTTTATGTGAATATTTGTATAAACTGATTTTTTGTGTATTACTGTTTTTGAAAAGTTATGAGACTCTTACCTGCACATATTCGTCATTGCTGACGCTATTGATTGAACTGTTTAACCACATAATACTTGTGTAAACTATTATGTAAAGTCACATGTATGAAAGAATTTGTATTGCTTACTGTATTTTATATATTAGGTTATTGAAAGGTCAGTGCAAAGCCAAAATTTTATCTAGTTATATGATATTTACGCATTAATATTATCTTTTATTTTTGTCTGTATTTTTTTGACGAATTTGGTGGTATTTTCACCACCAATGCTGGCAAAAATACCATCAAATTCTAGCCCGTGGAGGAAGGGCATATGAAAGGTGGCTACACTGAGCCACAGCGCCAGAGATCGCGCTAGAGAGTATTGTTCCGCCGCCTCCAGTGGCAGTGATTATTGAGATGTCGTAGAGGGCAGTGCCTGTCGAGGACTCGTAGTAGTCAGTGTGTGTTGAGATGTGCTAGTGGGCAGTGTTTGTCGAGATGTTGTTCCATGTTTTATGCAGTTGTTTGATGGGCTAGACAGCAGATGGTTCGAATGGAAATATTGTAGTGATCAGAGTGCTTTTCGTCAATATATATGAAGGTAAAATATTCCGTGTTTTTTTTTTCATTATTTCAGTGTCTTAAATAATGCGTCATTACAGGTTCAGTCAACAAAGCATCTGGCTTGTGTTCTTGTATTAGAGTGTAATTCTGGTTTTCTTGAGTAATTATGGTATTTCTATTTCCTTTAATTAATTCAGTATAAATGATATTTAAAATTTCTTGTGCTATTGAAGAAGAACCGTGTCAGATGCGTACGTTGAGTCACACTTCCACACACAGAACAGTTATACTTGTGCTTTGGTTTCGTAGGTTTTATAGTTGCTGGGGACTTAATTAATTAATTGTGTTAACGGAGATTTTCCATTTCATTCTTTGTTGTTGTTCTATGCAGTCAGATTGCGTAATAATACTAGTCAGGGCCAACCGTTTACGAGACTTCGTAATCGGACATACAGCTACTAAAACAAAAACTTAAAAATTATTTTCATTATATTTTAATTAAGCCCCCATGCAACTTCACTACTATATATTTAGCACTGTCGGAAGTAGTCGCCACAGTACGTAAAACGAAGCACGCGCATCGGTTATCACCGTAGTAATGAAATGATTTGGCCACTTGCCCGTAATTGCTAACTGAAATTGCGGATTGAAGGTCCATCCGCCCGCTCCCTGTGCTACAGATATCTCTATCACCGTCCAGTCCTGCAACGAAAATTTACGCGTAATTCAGCACTACAGTATGTTAGTATGACGCACAATAGAGTGTCCATCCTTTCTTGACCATGCCAGCGATGACCGCAGGGAACGAAAGGGTTATCGCTATTGCCGCCGTGTGGCGACGAATGTTGTGGTGGGAAGACATCCCGCTGTACTGATATCATATGCAGCTCGTGGTACGTCTTGGCCACTTGCTGTGATGTTAATGACGCGCAGAAGTGACAAGTTTTCGTGAAAGCACATTACGACGTTCACTACTGGTATTTATTTGTAACACCGCATATGAAATGAAATTAAGACCACAGTTCAAGGTCTCCAGCGGAGAAAATTAATTGAACCTGGTACGAATGAGGCGGGATTAATGGAACTTATAAAGCTGCACAAAAAACACGTTGCCTTGTAGCAAAAAACGGACATAGCATAATTAAGTTTTCTCCATCCTTATCGTACTCATTTCAATCCTTTTGAACTCACATGGATCCAGATGAAACGTTTTGTGACAAGAAAAATGTTCAGTATTGTGGAAATGATGACGAAGAACCTATTACAAACGTTATCTCAGAGAATTAGTCTCGAGCTGTGAGCCATACCGAGAAGGCAGTCGAAGACACATGATCCGTGAAGGATTGCTGGAGCAACAAATCGAATAAACGGTTATTTCTGTCAGCTTCAGCAGTAGTTCCGGATCCCAGAAAGACGACAGCGACAGTTCTTACCTTGGAGTCGCGCAGCTTATAGCATAATCGTGATTATTAATAAAATGTTCATTGGCGTGAGTTTATTAATTAATACAACTTTAGCACCTGAAAATGTAAATAATATTTTCTTGAAAATTAGGTAACTGGTTTCCGCAAATGTTCTGTCACTGCATTTAGATAATGCACAATACATGCAATTCATTACTGAGCAAAGCCTGACTACACTGTGGCGACTGGCCTATAGTTGATGAGTGACATGCATGAAACCTCTCAGGCAATTACTAGTACTCATCTGTTCATCTGCTGTCCCTAGACCGTGAGGACCTCTTCATTTGGTAGTGTTTCATTGCCTAATTGTCAGTTTAATTTAAAGAAAAGGGACAGTGGGAAAGCTACAGAACAATGATAGCCAGTAAATGCATTAAATTTGAATATATGGATGGCTTGGCGAGATGCCGCCTTGCTGTAGGGCAAGGAATGAGAAAAAAAAAAAAAAACACAGCAAACACAACGAAAATCTAAACGAGAATAGATCCAGAACGACAGATGGTCATGAAGCATGAGAACCGAGATGCGAATTAGAATCATATCGTACTGGAGCATAAAGAGAATGCGGTGATTCTCACTGCGAGGCTTGGCGGCAATCGCGTAATTTTGGCTATTAATATTAACTGTTTAAATGTTTATGTACATCTCCAAATAGACTCACGGCATTATCCACAATTCCTTACCACGATTTCAGAAATTTCGAAATCAAGCTCACCTTTTAATTACAGTTTTATATATTGTTGTCAATCACTGGCCGACTAAACCCGCCAGCCAGGAACGCGCCCTGTGCAGGCAGGTGCAAAACTCGGAAGCAGGTCGAAAAGGCAGTTTAAAACGAAGTTTCAGGCAGTACGCAGACAGGCAGTCTTCGGCTAATATTCTGGCAGACAACATGTATTAATTGCAAGTGCATATTTCATACTGATCATCATAATTGAAAGCATTGTCAGGCCCGAAAAACCTTTATGTGCGATCTCACGTGTGTGCGATCTCGTGTAGTTAATTAAAGTCGTGCGGAGATTTTTGTAGCAAGAACAATGTAGCATCCTTTTTATTAGGAAACGTTCATTCAAGTAGATGGTTGGTTGGTTGATTTGGGGGGAGGGACCAAACAGTGAGGTCATCGGTCCCATCTGGTTAGGGAAGGCTGGGGAAGGGGGGAAGGAAGTTGGACTTGTCCTTTCCAAGAAACCATCCTGGCATTTGCCTGAAGCGACTTAGGGACCTAAATAAGGATGACCGGATGTGGGTTTGAACCGTCGGCCTCCCGAATGTGAGTCCAATGTGCTAACCACTGCGCCACTTCGCTCGGTTCAAATTAGAGTTGAGACTTTCCCACTTGCCATTACTTACTAATTCACAGTTGATTGTATGCCTGTTCGGATCCAACCTTTTAATGGCGAATGGGGGAATTTGCAAGTGAGCAGTGCCTTCTCTCTACGAGTTAGGCAATATATCCCTCCACATGCAACAATTCGTGAGGAACAACTCGCACTGTTAGTATGTTCGATGCAGTAACGTGTCATGCCAGGAACAACACTTATATCTCACCATAATTAATTAATTAGTTAGGCAGTGGGGTATAAATGTAAAGGACCCACTACACATAGTACAGATTGGATGCGGAAAATGCCGTTAAACAACGTTGAATTTTAAAAGAAGGAAGTGCTACACAATGATTAGAAAGAGAGAGGAATATTAAACTGAAATGAATCAAGATACTGAGGGTTGCTTGCCATGAGTTGCATATTGCGAGCGAAGAGGTAGGGGCGGAACGACAGAACTTACCACATTACGATCAGTGGAGTCGCGATACCGGATTCTCGTGTTGAAAAACAGCGTGATCGCACAAAAGCGATCACCGTAATTGCTGCGCGTTACCTAACGAGAAACATGGTGCCCAAACCGGACCGTCTTAACACAGAGCCGCACCCAGGGTGGTGAAAGGCAGCGTTCGATACCAAAATGGTGTAACTGCTGTACTCCTACTACTGTGTCTGCAATATACAGTCATTCAAAATTAGCAACCGAATGAGCTGAATAAAGGCTCTCCGTTCTATTTGTAAACTTGAACAGCATCCGCGTCGACGATTAACAAATGGATCCCCTCAGCCTACTTGGCAGGGAGAAGAAACGAACCATTGGTGCAGGCTCGCCTTGACAGGTAACTTAGTCGCTGCCAATTCCCTGAACAATGGAGATACTGCTACGCCACCACCATCGTGTGTCATCAACTTTCTATCTTGAGGATTTCCTACATTAAACAAATGCAGAGTGAGGAAATTGCTTTGTACCCTCCTTCGATATTCGTACATGTAGGCGAACCATCAATGGTACTCGTTGGCTGGGAAAATATAACTGCAAAAAACTGATTCATTAAGTTTCATGACTTCAATTAAAGATCCGATCGGTCTGTGTTTATTCAAATGGTTCAAATGGCTCTGAGCACTATGGGACTTAATATCTGAGGTCATCAGTCCCCTGTAACTTAGAACTACTTAAACCTAACTAACCTAAGGACATCACTCACATCCTTGCCCGAGGCAGGATTCGAACCTGCGACCGTAGCGGTCGCGCGGTTCCAGACTGAAGCGCCTAGAACCGCTCGACCACAGCGGCCGGCTCTGTGTTTATTATCAGTAAGCTCGAATTTTGTAGGTAATCCGAATCTGTGGTTGAAATTATGACATTTTATTTGGATCTCTTTCTTTCTAATAGGAACTGGCCTAGACAGCCGTTGTAGCTGCATTGTGTGCGTTGTATTCCCTCAAAAATGTGTGCGGGTAAATCAATAAATGAAACAGAATATTCTGAATTCTTAGGTGATTATACTGATAAATAAGATGGAAGATAGTAAGATCATTACACAGATGGAACATAAGCTCAGATTTTTTCAAGGGTGGGTAAGGAAATCGGCCGTGCCATTTCAAAGACATCATTCCGGCAAGTGCCTGGATCGATTAAGGAAACTCAAGGAAAACCTAAATCTGCATGGTTGCATGGGGGATTTGAAACTTCATCCTACCGAATACGAATCCAGTGTTCTAACTACTGCCCCATCTCGCTGTGTTATATTGATAAGAACCTGAACTCGAAGTCACATTTTATAGAACTTAAACATCTAAGCTCTGCGACTTTTGTACGCGGGCGTGCTGAAAAGTAATGTCTCCGAATTTTTTATATGAAATCTCTTACAGATTTTTAAATAAAATAAACGTTATTAATATTCTACATCTTTATTTTTCATGTCTGCATATTTGCAGCTCTTTGCCGCTAGAGGGCCCCGGATTGTAGCGTGTAGTGTGGCGATGTCTAACATAACTACAGTGTACAGAAAAAAAAGTTGTCACTTTTCAAAACCCCGTAATCGTCTCCCATTGCAAAGAATAAGTTAGAAATTTGGCTCCAAGGTGCCTACGACCTCCTCTGTAACGGTAAAAAAGCGTGTCGCCCTGCGACATCAGCCTCGGGCGCGGTGACACTTCAAACAGTAAACTGCCGAAATATGCACAAAAAAAGCAAATACACAGCTTAGAAAACCATGTGATGGCTTAGTGATGTCACTATGGCACCGAATTTCATCACAGTTCTGCACAATGCCACTGTGGACGTGTTACACCCCCTCTTACGTACACTTCACCCCTTCTTTTGACGCCTCTGCGTTGGAGGTCAGAACTGCGACACCCAGTATAGCAATCACGTGATTTTCTTATGGGTGGCCGCGGAAAAGATTTCAGACACACTGCCACTGACAATCGACATGAAAATCTGTTCAAGAGGTGGCATAAAAGGCGTCAATGAAACCACCCCGCCGGCCGATGTGGCCGAGCGGTTCTAGGCGCTTCAGTCCGGAACCGCGCTGCTGCTACGGTCGCAGGTTCGAATCCTGCCTTGGGCATGGATGTGTGTGTTGTCCTTAGGTTACTTAGGTTTAAGTAGTTATACGTCTAGGGGACTGATGACCTCAGATGTTAAGTCCCATAGTGCTCAGAGCCATTTGAACCTTTTTTTGAAACCACCCCTTTCGTTGCGGTATTGATACCCACACATTTCGCAGCTGAAAACGATTGTTCGCTCTGCGATTAGCAACAGCGCAATGTTACTTGACGATGTCCGAAACTGTTGAGACCGCCCCCTCCCCAGACCATTCACCCTACTGTAAGGACATTGTGCGGCAACAACCACACTGAATCTGATCTGACCCCTTTGGAGTGTAGTGAGACCGCAATTTTTTGCTCTGATTTACAGGACGGAACCACTAGGAACCATCCAAAGCAATTCGACGAAATTTAGACGTGACTCAAAGCAGCAAAGTGTGTTTATTTATGCTTTTTCAGCCCTCCTGTTTCGCCTTGTCCTGGGACGTATCACGGAGGGGTGTAACACTAACAGGTGCATGAATAAATCAGCAGAGGACCCCTCTAAGACCTCCCCTCCCCCTCCTCCCAGCTCGGCAACACTCTCGACTCCAACCAGACACCATTTTTGAGCACTTTAAAAATGTACTGTCAGAGATTTCGACATCCACTCATCCGAGAGGTATCTCGCAGCTGCTGTGAGTCTGAGGGCAGGCAGCCGCATCTAAAGGGTGTCGAAGGGATTGGCTAGGGCAGCCACGAGGCGCCACTCAGTTGAATTAATGTCAAATTTTCGTCGCATATGTCAACACCTTGCTGTCTGAAGCATCGCCGAATCTGGGGGTGACGTTGCAGGGAGCAAAGCTTTTGAACCGTTGAAAAGGAACGCTATAGGCACCTCTGTAATATTTCTGGTTTTACATCCATCATATTCAGCTACAAGAAGCTCTTCTTAGAGCAGTTAAGAAGGCAGCAGTGGGAAGATGACATAATATGGCGTGAGATACCGGTGACTGTGGTTTCTTCGCTACATGTATCGTGAGAAAGACCGCCTAAATTGTGGTCCCTCTCCGCGATTGGCTGCTGTGCTCGGAAGTAGCGCGCCAAAATAATAAATTTCTGTTATTCAGTTGGCTCAAATGCCTCCAAGCACTATGGGACTTAACATCTGCGGTCATCAGTCCCCTAGACTTAGAAATACTTAAACGTAACTAGACTAAGGACATCACACACATCCATGCCCGAGGCAGGATTCGAACCTGCGACCGTAGCGGTCGCGCGGTTCCAGACTGAAGCGCCTAGAAATGCTCGGCATATCCTTTATCATTTAACTACAATATAGCAGGTCAGCAACTGGAAGCAGTTAATTCCATAAGTTATCTGGGAGTAGGCATTAGGAGTGATTTAAAATGGAATGATTATATAAAGTTGATCGTCGGTAAAGCAGATGCCAGACTGAGATTCTTTGGAAGAATCCTAAGGAAATGGAATCCGAAAAGAAAGGAAGTAGGTTACAGTACACTTGTTCGCCCACTGCTTGAATATTGCCCACCAGTGTGGGATCCGTACCAGATAGGGTTGATAGAAGAGATAGAGAAGATCCAACGGAGAGCAGCGCGCTTCGTTACAGGATCATTTAGCAATCGCGAAAGCGTTACGGAGATGATAGATAAACTCCAGTGGAAAACTTTGCAGGAGAGACGCTCAGTAGCTCGGTACGGGCTTTTGTTGAAGTTTCAAGAGCGTACCTTCACCGAGAAGTCAAGGAGTATATTGCTCCTTCCTACGTATATCTCGCGAAGAGACCATGAGGATAAAATCAGAGAGATTAGAGCCCACACAGAGGCATACCGACAATATTTCTTTCCACGAACAATACGAGACTGGAATAGAAGGGAGAACCGATAGAGGTACTCAAAGTACCCTCCGCCACACACCGTCAGGTGGCTTGCGGAGTATGGATGTAGATGTAGATATCTCAATAGCAGGCTGTCATTCTGTCGTTTCAAAAATGTCAATCATCAACAGAGTAACAAACAATTGCTATCGAATAGGCAGAGGAAGCACTTCGGAAATCTTCGGATCGCGCCTGGCTTGCATAGCGGGCGAGGTCGTTCGGCTGTCATATCAGAGCTCTATTGGCAGTCTCGGAGGACAGTCATGTTGTGTGCTGCGGTTGGTATCAGTTAGGACTTAATTAGCAATCTCTGGTTTGTAGGAGCTCAGTCGGCAGTCTCGGAGGACAGACATGTCTGCCGCGGTCGGTATCAGTCAAGACTTAATTAGCAATCTCTGGTTCGTAAATATAAGAGCTCGATGGGCAGCCCCGGAGGACAGACATGTTGTCTACCGCAGTCGGTATAGGTTAAGAACCTAATTAGCATCCTCTGGTTTTTGGACAGGTAATTGAGAACTAGTTTGATAGTAATTACGGAAACAGGCAGTTCATTATTCTGTTTATTCTCTGTGAATGTGTAAAGAATGTAAATTATTTGTGATTCATAAAGTGGACTGTAATTGTGCAGTTTCTCGTATTATGTCAATAAAAATCGGGTGGCATCCCGTTTAAACAAATCAAGTCAAAATTTAATTATTTATATCGCACCAGTTTCTTGGGCAGCGGCCTTGCCGCAGTGGATACACCGGTTCCTGTCAGATCACCGAAGTTAAGCGCTGTCGGGCGTGGTCGGCACTTGGATGGGTGACCATCCGGGCCGCCATGCGCTGTTGCCAGTTTTCAGGGTGCACTCAGCCTCGTGATACCAATTGAGGAGCTACTTGACCGAATACCATCATAACGACCAGGAGAGCGGTGTGCTGACCCCACGCCCCTCCTATCTGCATCCTCCTCCGAGGATGACACGGCGGTCGGATGGTCCCGGTAGGCCACTCGTGGTCTGAAGACGGAGTGAGTGTACCAGTTTCTTGCTAACAGTTTATTATAGCCTCAAGATAACAGATTCACGACCTATGCGCTGTTTTCTGCGCAGGGGACAACAACCATAGAAGACTGCAGTTTGCTGAACTTTTATTCAGAACAAACGCATTCTACTCAGGGCCTGGAAACAACCAGGCACTTCGAGTGTGACTCAGTGGCGGATACAGAAGAACCTCAAGGAGGGGGCGCTAAAGATATCTTGAGCTACCTTTACTCTTAGTATAATAAAAAATAATGAAGCCATATGGAAAGTTTAAGAAAGTTTTATTTAAACTGATTATACACACATACAAGACAATGCCATCTTACGATATAAAAAAGTTACAATTGTGGTCCTTTTTCTTAAATGAAGAATTCTGTGCCCCTTTTCTTTCTGGAAAATTGGTTAATTACATTGTCAATAGGACAATCAATACAAGGGTGAGTGTTCGACTTAGCTATGTCATTAAGTCGGTCCTCCTTCATTGTAGACCTCAGCCATGTCTTTGTACGCCACGGTGTTGAAATACTTTTTTTCTACTGTAGCAGCAGATGCAGGTAGACAAGCAAATATTTTGTACAGTGTGTGCAAAGTAGGATACACAGATGTAGGACAACGCTTGCGTAATAGAATCACTATCATTAAGGGCGTTTATGCTCGTTTGCTTGTATTGAAGACTCTCTCCCATTAGACTCTTTTTAATCACAAAGAGTGATTCTCCTTCAAAGAATGATCGTTCAGTCAAGCATTGATTCAATTTATGTGTCAGATCAGAAAAGTACGACTACTCGATTCAGTCGAGTCCACAGACGAAAGAAACTAATGAACAGCGTGCGGGCTGACTGGGGCGGTTGGCAGTTGAGTGGTGTGACTGCAGTCTTAGTACAAATGAGATGAGTGACACGTGTCTGTAATAACTCAGAGGAGATATGAAGGGATTTATCATACACACACATAAATACCGCTCCCTGTCTTTCCCTTTCACTTGAGGTACTTTCAAACTTATGTGTCACAGTGGAAGAGAATCACTGGGTTTCGAGAAAGTGATAATCTTTTTCGCGCTGTGGACACCGATGTGTGATTCAGTGGCTGAGAAACAGCGTGCTGTAATCGAGTTTCGAATTCAAAGAGTTGGTCCACACATGGAGCAGACTCTCCTTCAACGTGACACTGCCAGACCTCACGAGAGCGCTACGATATCTGCAACAATCTGACGCCTTGGCTTCACTGTCATCGATCACTTTCCGTAGAGCCCAGACTTCGCCCCATCCGATTTTCATATATTTTCAAAACTTAAAAAACACCTTCGAGGGCTTCACTTTGACAGCAGTGAAGCGGTGCAAGCCTAGTTGAGATTGCTGCTTCGTCAACAAAGTCGAACATTCTACAGTGTCTGAGTGGCCTTGGTCGAACTGTTGGCACCATTTCACTACAGGTAGATGTGACATTGCAGTTGGTCCATATGCCGCCAGAACTGCAAGGTAAAATTGTGTGCAATTCAGACGTGTTGCCCACTGTCTACATCTACATCCATACTCTGCAAGCCACCTGACTGTGTGTGGCGGAGGGTACTTTGAGTACTTCTATCGGTTTCTCCCTTCTATTTCAGTCTCGTATTGTTCGTGGAAACTAAAATTGTCGGTATGCCTCTGTGTGGGCTTTAATCTCTCTGATTTTATCCTCATGGTCTCTTCGCGAGATATACGTAGGAGGGAGCAATATAGTGCTTGACTCCTCGGTGAAGGTATGTTCTCAAAACTTCAACAAAAGCCCGTACCGAGTAACTGAGCGTCTCTCCTGCAGAGTCTTCCACTGGAGTTTATCTATCATCTCCGTAACGCTTTCGCGATTACTAAATGATCCTGTAACGAAGCGCGCTGCTCTCCGTTGGATCTTCTCTATCTCTTCTATCAACCCTACCTGGTACGGATCCCACACTGGTGAGCAATATTCAAGCAGTGGGCGAACAAGTGTACTGTAACTTACTTCCTTTGTTTTCGGATTGCACTTCCCCAGGATCCTTCCAATGAATCTCAGTCTGGCATCTGCTTTACCGACGATCAACTTTATATGATCATTCCATTTTAAATCACTCCTAATGCCTACTCCCAGATAATTTATGGAATTAACTGCTTCCAGCTGCTGATCTGCTATATTGTAGCTAAATGATAAGGGATCTATCTTTCTATGTATTCATAGCACGTTACACTTGTCTACAGTGAGATTCAGTTGCCATTCCCTGCATCATGCGCCAATTCGTTGCAGATCCTCCAGCATTTCAGTACAATTTTCTGTTGTTACAACCTCTCGATACACTACAGCATCATCCGCAAAAAGTCTCAGTGAACTTCCGATGTTGTCCACAAGGTCATTTATGTATATTGTGAATAGCAATGGTCCTACGACACTCCCCTGTGGCACACCTGAAATCATTCTTACTTCGGAAGACTTCTCTCCATTGAGAATGACATGCTGCGTTCTGTTATCTAGGAACTCTTCAATCCAATCACACAATTGGTCTGATAGTCCATATGCTCTTACTTTGTTCATTAAACGACTGTGGGGAACTGTATCGAACACCTTGCGGAAGTCAAGAAATTATGGCATCTACCTGTGAACCCGTGTCTATGGCCCTCTGAGTCTCGTGGACGAATAGCGCGAGCTGGGTTTCAAATGACCGTCTTTTTCGAAACCAATGCTGATTCCTACAGAGTAGATTTCTAGTCTCCAGAAAAGTCATTATACTCGAACATAATACATGTTCCAAAATTCTACAACTGATCGACGTTAGAGATATAGGTCTATAGTTCTGCACATCTGTTCCTGCATACTTCAACTTTGGGGTACGTATCAAGTTTTTTATTTTTTTATTGACTTTCTGAACATATTCGTACAGCTATTACAACACTGGAAATGTTACATAACAGTTGGTTTTGACAATTCATAGGTACATAAGTTCAGTCGTACCCTGATACGAAGTTACATGGGCTTAACAAAGGACTGTTTCCGACATAAAACAAATTTTACATTCACAGTATACTGAAATGAGTTAATTACGTTAGCAGTTACTGTACCATGTCATTCGCACACTATCGTACGTATGTCATCCTTATCGCAGCAGAACTGCGTCTGCAGGAAACCCACAACATGTACTGTCTTCCAAACTGTTTATTGGCTACTTCTCCAGCATGGTAGACGCAGTAAGATATAACATCAAGTTCAAAAAAACTCTTGCATGGTTGTTTGCATCTTTGGGTGGTTTAGTGAAATTTCTGAACAGTCAAAGGGACTGTGTCTGTGATACAATATCCACAGTCAACGTATATCTTCAGTTCTGCGTACCGCGGTGACGCCAACCTTTTCTTGACGTGTGTATATTGGTTGACAATTCTACACTCCTGGAAATGGAAAAAAGAACACATTGACACCGGTGTGTCAGACCCACCATACTTGCTCCGGACACTGCGAGAGGGCTGTACAAGCAATGATCACACGCACGGCACAGCGGACACACCAGGAACCGCGGTGTTGGCCGTCGAATGGCGCTAGCTGCGCAGCATTTGTGCACCGCCGCCGTCAGTGTCAGCCAGTTTGCCGCGGCATACGGAGCTCCATCGCAGTCTTTAACACTGGTAGCATGCCGCGACAGCGTGGACGTGAACCGTATGTGCAGTTGACGGACTTTGAGCGAGGGCGTATAGTGGGCATGCGGGAGGCCGGCTGGACGTACCGCCGAATTGCTCAACACGTGGGGCGTGAGGTCTCCACAGTACATCGATGTTGTCGCCAGTGGTCGGCGGAAGGTGCACGTGCCCGTCGACCTGGGACCGGACCGCAGCGACGCACGGATGCACGCCAAGACCGTAGGATCCTACGCAGTGCCGTAGGGGACCGCACCGCCACTTCCCAGCAAATTAGGGACACTGTTGCTCCTGGGGTATCGGCGAGGACCATTCGCAACCGTCTCCATGAAGCTGGGCTACGGTCCCGCACACCGTTAGGCCGTCTTCCGCTCACGCCCCAACATCGTGCAGCCCGCCTCCAGTGGTGTCGCGACAGGCGTGAATGGAGGGACGAATGGAGACGTGTCGTCTTCTGCGATGAGAGTCGCTTCTGCCTTGGTGCCAATGATGGTCGTATGCGTGTTTGGCGCCGTGCAGGTGAGCGCCACAATCAGGACTGCATACGACCGAGGCACACAGGGCCAACACCCGGCATCATGGTGTGGGGAGCGATCTCCTACACTGGCCGTACACCACTGGTGATCGTCGAGGGGACACTGAATAGTGCACGGTACATCCAAACCGTCATCGAACCCATCGTTCTACCATTCCTAGACCGGCAAGGGAACTTGCTGTTCCAACAGGACAATGCACGTCCGCATGTATCCCGTGCCACCCAACGTGCTCTAGAAGATGTAAGTCAACTACCCTGGCCAGCAAGATCTCCGGATCTGTCCCCCATTGAGCATGTTTGGGACTGGATGAAGCGTCGTCTCACGCGGTCTGCACGTCCAGCACGAACGCTGGTCCAACTGAGGCGCCAGGTGGAAATGGCATGGCAAGCCGTTCCACAGGACTACATCCAGCATCTCTACGATCGTCGCCATGGGAGAATAGCAGCCTGCATTGCTGCGAAAGGTGGATATACACTGTACTAGTGCCGACATTGTGCATGCTCTGTTGCCTGTGTCTATGTGCCTGTGGTTCTGTCAGTGTGATCATGTGATGTATCTGACCCCAGGAATGTGTCAATAAAGTTTCCCCTTCCTGGGACAATGAATTCACGGTGTTCTTATTTCAATTTCCAGGAGTGTATAAAAATACTTTCTAGGCATCGTAACAGTAAAGCACGCCACGATGTAGTAAGCCTTTCTCGTAACGTTTGCTAATTTTGACGCTGCAGTTGACTGGGAATCTCCACGACACTGGCTAAAGGAACTTGTGACCAAACGAGCAGCTCTCCATCGGATCTTCTCTACTTCACCTAACGATCCTACCTATTAAGTGTCTCAGACTGGCGACCAGCACTCAAGTATTGTTCGATGATACCTTCAGTGACTTTCAGTCTGGTACCTGACTTATTTGCGGTTGGTTTCGTTTCATCGTTCCACTTTAAATTGCTCCATATGCACACTCCAAGATATTTTATACATGTAAAGATTTCGAGTCATCGTTCGACAATCATTTTACAGTACTGGGACTTTCCACCTACTTAGCACATTAGTTCAGTAACGGCAATAATCACACCAGTAGAAAGTTTTCTAGCAATATTACCCTTCTTTACTTTTCGAGCACTCTGAAGTTTTTCGTTAGGCGGAAATTCAGCGACGAAAATGTTTATTATTCCTCCTGAGATATGCTGTATATTTAACTTTCTTTGAAATGATTGACGTGTATTGCATTTAAGCTATAAAGTCTAACAGCCATGACAGAATAGTCGAAAATTTTGTCAGAAAAATAACATTTTGCGGACCGTTTCTTATGATAAATTTTGTAATTTCATTTACTTTTAATTTGTACGTAATAATTTCTCCTTAATACGAAATATTGTAATTAATGGTTATTTCTGTTTGTTTCAGGTAAGGGTTTTGCGTCACCTGGAAAATCTCATAGAATGATAACATGCCCGGTGAGTACTCTTGTCTAATCTAATACTGAAGGCGAGATACAGTTAGATTCGTCTTAATTGCACCACTCAGGTTTCCAACAGCAACTCCATTACATTCATATACCGCTGAATTCTTTCGTTTACAGGTGTGGTCATCATTACTGCCTTACAAAGAAACACACACACACATTACTTGCACCACTACGTCCCATAACATGGCTGCTGTAAACTAACCATTACCATGAGAAGAAGTATCATTAATATCCGAACTAAAATTCAAATTACATCCAAAAATCCAGATAGAGTAAGTTCCCTATGATTTTAACAAGTATATTATTCATGACCATATGAGGTAGCCATCTCAATATTGTCTGTTGACTTACACACTGTGTGTCTTGAACGACGACGATATCTTCTCCGTAGAGGCATGTTGGAGTTCAATGCAGTTGCCCGTGGAACAGCCCGATCCAGACTACTCCAAAATCGCGCCTGCTCCTGGATGTTAATGATACTTTTTCTCATGGTAATGGTTGCTTTACAGTAGCCATAGTTCGGGGACATAGTGGTTTTTAGTAATGTTCCCGGTCTTGACAGTTTTTCTGAACGTGATGTTATATGTTATCGCATCTACCATGTTGGAGAAGTAGCCAATAAGGATTTTGTGAAGTCCTATCATTTTTCTCCATCCGCTTTTAGTTTATATATTCGTAATAAAAGTAAAATAAACTGTGATGAAAGTGTTCTTGTCTGGGTTAAAGGTAAAGGAGTATGTGAATACATAAAAATGACTGTTGATTGTACTGAATTTTATCATAAATAAAGTTTTTTGTTGAACAGTGGTCTTACCGTGGGACAACTTGTGTAACTTGCGTTCTGAAGTCCCTACATAGCTTAAAACTGCACCCACCGACCTGTGTTCGGGGCGCGGTGCGGTGCATATCCAAACAGCCGTTCGCCTGTATGACACTGTACCCGGACATGAGAATTGACCTGGTGTGAAAAGAAACGTGATTCATCTGCCTGGATGAAGGGCAACAGGCGGATTCCATATTCCTAGATTTCTGGAAACTTTTCGACACGATGCCCCACTGCACACAGATAAGAAAGGTACAAGCACACGGAATAGGTTATTTTATTTAGCGTATGGCATTTAGACACAATTGTTATTACAATCAATATGCAAAATTGTAATAATTTGGCGTTAGATATTCTTACAGTTATTACAATAGTTATACAGAATTATACAAAATTATACAAAATTACACATAATACACATGTTACAGTAGTTATACAAAGTTATAGTAGTTTGGAAGTAATTACAAACAAACATCTAATGAGTTAATATATGCAATTGATTCTGGAGTCGCCATCAGGAAATCTTCTGGAGTCCCATCATAGGCTGTCCTGGGGCAGTCTTCTATTATGTGCTGGATAGTTTGATTTTCTCCACATTGACATAGCGGCGATTCTGTCATGCCCCACTGGTAGAGGGAATAGGCGCATCTGCCATGTTTAGTTCTAATTCTGTTTAAAGTTGCCCAGGTTTTGCGTGATAAGTCAAAACCTGGAGGCTTCTGGGAGATACATGGAAGTTTGCTGATGTTCTTTAAGGACCATTCTTGGTGCCAGGCGCTGGTTATGTTGAATTCTTCCTCTGTTGCAGATGTGGCTATTGCGGTTCTGATGGGTGACCTTCTGGAGCGGAGGCGGCTTTGGGTGGCATCTTCAAAATTCTCATGGATGGGTAGATTCCGATTGCTCATTATCTTTTTGTACTCTCTTATAAGAGCGTTTGTGCGGCGTAGGTTAGGGGGTGGTATGTGGCTTAGTACTGGGAGCCATTCCACGGGTGTAGTCTTTATTACACCAGCGATCATTCTCATTGTGTTATTGAGCTGTGCATCGATTCTATGGGTGTGGGGGCTGTTTAGCCATACCGGCGCACAATATTCGGCAGCTGAGAAGACGAGACTTAAGGCTGGTGTCCGTAACGTAGTAGCTGCCGCTTCCCATGTCGTTCCACAGAGCTTCTGTATAATGTTATTCCTTGTTTTTAGTTTCTCTGCTGTTTTCATTAGGTGACCTTTGAAAGGGAGTGTTCTATCGAGGGTCACACCTAGATAGGGGTGTAAAGCTAGCTCGCCTCCACGTGGTGCACCCCGGGTAACGCTAAATGAGCTAGCACATAATGGCAGTCAGACAAACCGTGAAAGGTTCTCCTGACTATGCAAGAAGACACACGGAATAGGTCCCCAGATGTGTCAGTGGCTCCAACACTTCTTAAGTAAAAGAACCAAGTATGTTGTCCTCGACGGTGAGTGTCCATCAGAGGCAAGGATATGGTCAGGAATACCCCAGGGAACTGTGATAGGACCGCTGTTGTTCTCTATGTGCACGAATGATGTGACGGACGCACAGGGTAAGCAACAATCTGCAGCTGTTTGCTGACGTTGCCGTGGTGTACGGTAAGTTGTTGAATTTGAGTGGCTGTAAGAAAATACACCATTGGCCATTCACATTGCTACACCAAGAAGAAATGGACATGATGAACGGGTATTCATTGGACAAATATATTATACTAGAACTGACATGTGTTACATTTTCACGCAATTTGGGTGCATAGATCCTGAGAAATCAGTAACCAGTACAACCACCTCTGGCCGTAATAACGGCCTTGATGCGCCTGGGCATTGAGTCAAACAGAGTTTGGATGACGTGTACAGGTACAGCTGCCCATGCAGCTTCAACACGATACCATAGTTCATCAAGAGTAGTGGCTGGCGTACTGTGACGAGCCGGTTGCTCGGCCACCATTGACCAGACGTATTCAATTGGTGAGAGATCTGGAGAATGTGCTGGCCAGGGCAGCAGTCGAACATTTTCTGTATCCAGAAAAGCCCGTACAGGACTTGCAACATGCGATCGTGCATTATCCTGCTGAAATGTAGGGTTTCGCAGGGATCGAATGAACGGTAGAGCCACGGGTCGTAACACATCTGAAATGTAACGTCCACTGTTCAAAGTGCCGTCAATGCGAACAAGAGGTGACCGAGACGTGTAGTCAGTGGCACCCCATACCATCACGCCGGGTGATACGCCAGTATGGCGATGACGAATACACGCTTCCAATGTGCGTTCACCGCGATGTCGCCAAACACGGATGCGACCATCATGATGCTGTAAACAGAACCTGCATTCATCCGAGAAAATGACGTTTTGCCATTCGTGCACCCAGGTTCGTCGTTGAGTACCCCATCGCAGGCGCTCCTGTCTGTGATGCAGCGTCAAGGGTAACCGCAGCCATGGTCTCCGAGCTGATAGTCCATGCTGCTGCAAACGTCGTCCAACTGTTCGTGCAGATGGTTGTTGTCTTGCAAACATCCCAATTTGTTGACTCAGGGATCGAGACGTGGCTGCGCTATCCATTACAGCCATGCAGATAAGATGCCTGTCATCTCGACTGATAGTGATACGAGGCCATTGGGATCCAGTACGGCGTGCCGTATTACCCTCCTGAACCCACTGATTCCATATTCTGCTAACAGTCATTGGATCTCGACCAACACGAGCAGCAATGTCGATACGATAAAGCGCAATCGCGATAGGCTACAATCCGACCTTTATCAAAGTCGGAAACGTATTGGTACGCATTGCTCCTCCTTACACGAGGCATCACAACAACGTTCCACCAGGCAAAGCCGGTCAACTGCTGTTTGTGTTCGAGAAATCGGTTGGAAACTTTCCTCATGTCAGCACGTTGTAGGTGTCGCCACCGGTGCCAACCTTGTGTGAATGCCCTGAAAAGCTAATCATTTGCATATCACAGCATCTTCTTCCTGTCAGTTAAATTTCGCGTCTGTAGCACGTCATCTTTGTGGTGTAGCAGTTTTAATGGCCAATAGTGTACAAAACGACTTAGACAAAATTTCCAGTTGGTGTAATGAATAGCAGCTAGCCCTAAATGTGGAAAAATATAAGCTATGCGGATGTGTAGGAAGGACAAACCTGTAATGTTCGGATACAGTATTAATAGTCTCCTACTTGATGTAGTCAAGACGTTTAAACATATGGCCGTAACGTTGCAAGTCAATATGAAATGGAACAAGCTTTTGAGAAATATGGTAGGGAAGGCGAATGGTCGACTTCAGTTTATTGGGAGAATTTTAGGAAAGCGTAAAGGAAGGAAGACGTCAAAGCAATTCAATGGCGGGCTGCTAGATTTGTTACCGATAGGTTTGAACAAATCGCATGTGCTACGGATACGCTTCAGTAACTCATATGGGAATCCCTGGAGGGAAGGCGACATTCTTTTCGAGAAACACTGTTGTGAAAATTTAGAGAAACGGCATTTGAAGCTCACTGCAGAAAGATTCTACTGTCACCGATTACATTTCGCGTAAGGACCACGAAGATAACATAAGATAAATTTGGGCTCATACGGAGGCATATATATAGTTGTTTTCCCATCGCTCTGTTTGTGAATGGAAAAGGAAAGGAAATGACTAGTAGTGGTACCTGCAAGTACCCTCTGCCATGAACCATATGGCTAGGTAAAAGTTTGCGTTGATCCACGGTCCAATCTCGATGATCCCATGCGAATTGTAATTTTAATGAACGATGTAGTTCGAATAACATTGTAAAACGTACGGGTCGTTTGCTGTGGAGCCACGTTGTCAACAGTATCAAAGATTATTAAAAATAATCGCCAGCGGCTTTGCCGCAGTGGTAACACCGGTTGCCGTCAGATCACCGAAGTTAAGCGCTGTCGGACTGGATTAGCAGTTGGATGGGTGACCATTCGGTCTGCCGAGCGCTGTTGGCAAACGGGGTGCACTCAGCCCTTGTGAGGTAAACTGAGGAGCTACTTGATTGAGAAGTAGCGGCTCCGGTCTCGTAAACTGACATACGGCCGGGAGAGCGGTGTGCTGACAACATGCCCCTCCCTATCCGCATCCAGTGGCCTGTGGGCTGAGGATGACACGGCGGCCGGTGGGTACCGTTGGCCCTTCCAAGGCCTGTTCGGACTGAGCTTAGTTTAGTTTTCTATTAAAAATAATCGTATCGTGCTTGATTCCGAGGGGAAGCAGTAGCGCCCAGCGACTGTTCTTATTTCAAGTAGTAATGGGTGCGGCAACCAGCCCCAAACAATGTTTACTGCATATCCAGATTTCGGTCACTGTGTGGCCTTCTGCAGTGCTGAAGGATGTGCAAAGAACCAGTTAAAGTAAGGTAATATGCATACCTTATTAAAGGCACAGTTAAGCTTTCAGTGTGAGTCAGTCGCGAAATACATACCAGTAAATGTAAACGTAAATTAGTTGCAAACTACGGCTTGTACACACTTTGTTCAATATGTAAAAGTCACTACAGATATTCGGATTTAGGTTATGACATGTTCGATATGCCTGCCATCATTGGCAATGATGTGGCGCAGACGGATAGCGAAGTTCTGCATGACCCGCTGAAGTGTAGTAACATCGATGCTGTCGATGGTTTCCTTAACGGCTGTTTTCAGCTCAGTAATGGTTTTAGGGCTATTGCTGTACACCTTGTTTTTAATATAGCCCCACAAAAAGGAGTCGCATGTGTTCAGATCCGGAAAATATGGCCGTCAATCGAGGCCCATGTCAGTGGTACCCAGAGGTACCCCAGAGCCAGAATGCGGTCTCCAAAGTGCTCCTCCTGGACATCGAACACTTTCCTGCTTCGAGTGGGTCGAGCTCCACTTGCGTTAGCCGTGTCTTGTCGAAATCAGGGTCATTTTGGATAATGGGGATAAAATCATCTTCCAAAACCTTCGTGTACCGTTCAGTAGTTACTGTGCCATCAAAGAACATCGTACCGATTATTCCGTGACTGGTAACTGCACACCACACAGTCACGCGTTGAGGGTGAAGAGCCTTCTCGAACACGAATTGCTGATCCTCAGTCCCCCAACAGCGCCAATTTTGCTTTTTGACGAGCCCATCCAAATGAAAGTGGCAACGACCTTGCCGCAGTGCATACACCGGTTCCCGTCAGATCACGGAAGTTAAGGGCTGTCTGGTGTGGCCGGAACTTGGACGGGTGACTATCTGCGCGCCCATGCGCTGTTGCCGTTTATCGGGGTGCACTCAGCCTCGAGATGCTAATTGAGGAGCTACTCGACCGAACAGTAGTGGCTCCGGTCACAGAAAACCGTCGTAACGACCGGGAGAGCCGTGTGCTGACCACACGCTCCTCGTATCCGCATCCCCATTGAGGATGACACGGCGGTCGGATGGTCCCGATGAGCCACTTGTGGCCTGAAGATGGAGTGCTGCTATTCCAAATGAAAGTGAGCTTCGTCGCCAAACGAAACAATACTAATTCCCATAATATCACGCGGCAACAGTGCAGTTTGAACGTCCTTACGCAACTGTTCAGAAGTTACGACGATGTTATTTCATATAATTCAGTAATTGTCACCCTGTATATGCACATAGTCCTAACTGGACTACTAATGTCAAAAGGTTGTTTACAGTTACAACAGAGTTGGCTTCAGTGTACGTTATACCAATCTACAGTGCCCTTTTACGCGGGTGATGAGTTGACAACATTATTAATTCATTTTTCCTTAGTACGTAACACGGTTAAAATAAAAAATTATTAACTTAGGTATTTTGAACAAGATATCTGTACTTTTTAATATTATGTTCAGTTTAAAGTGTGCGGCAGTAAATTATGCCACTGCTGCGTTCACGCAATTACCTCCATCTGTAACTGTAAAACTAGAACATTATTCACTGGTTTTAGTTACAACGACATTATTTGTTTCATACAAATATTTTTAAAAGCATAAAATAATATATAAAACTATAAAACGTACGAATTGTAAAATAATGTTGATACATGTTATCAAAGCATCACACGTGCAAATAGGGCATTGTACGTGTAGATTGGTATGATGTACGCTGCGTGTTAACTGTAACCAGCGACCCAGCGTGAACTCAGCCTTTGACGTGAATAGTCTAGTTGGGACTATGTAGATATACAAGTGGCCTTAATGTTTTCTCTTACATTTATTAGTATGTATTTTATGACTGACTCACAGTTAAAGTTCATATAACTGTGCATTTAATAAGCCAAGCCAGTTGTCTTGAAAGGTATGTGTATATCATTTTGTAGGTAATTTTCTTGTTTTTGGATGTCTTAGGACGCGCATATAATAGTTGTATCTTTTTTTTATACGCGCCCAGCCTCGCCAGAGAAGCTGCGCTGCCCGAAGACTAGTTAGGTCACCATTGCTCTCCAAAGATGTGCAGATGTCAAGTGTTCATCGTGAGGAGATAAGGAGTTGTAGCAGTGGTGTCATGGCGGCAAGCTTGTACAGGAAGGACGAAGAACATGGTGCTCTTGGGATTTATTTTATTTATCTGCTGGAAGATCTAATTATTCCAAAAGGAATATTATTATTGTGCATTGAATGAGATGTATTTACTACTTTGAGAAGATGGGTATTTAAGGTAGGGAATGAACATATTTTGCTTTGCTGCAGCAGCATTTAGTTCGGCATTCTTGGTTGAACACAGATATCCAAATTAGGAATTTCTTGCTGTCTTTATAAAGTTTTTTCCACAGTCAGTTTTAATGGATTTGAAAAAAACGAAAAGAATTGAATCATTAGTGAGAGCACTATCGCTTCAGAATAAATTTTCATGTTGACTTACAGTTTTGTATTTCTCCAGCGTTGATCTTATGTAATTGTAATTTGTAATGAAATATTTTCTTATTGCTTACTAAGCGTCAAATGGTGAAATTTTACAAATGGAATAGCGCCAAGAACTTTTTTTGAGATGAATTCTTTTTAAGCCAGTTTCTTGATACGAATTTTTTTCTAGAGAGCAACGTCATTATCCAGCTCCCATTACCTGAAGAACATTCTTTTTTATGAGAGATAAATTTCATGTAAACCAAGTTTGCATTGCATGTATTTAAGAGATCACATTGCACTACTGCGATTCTCTGTAGTTACTAGCGGTTCATAAATTAAGACACGCCTTTTCCTCTTTTTGTACGAGAGCAGGCGCGCAGTGTTTTTCATTGTGACATAGGTAAGCCAAATACAGGCGATACGAGTTTACTGTATCAAAGGGTCAATTAGCAGTGTCGAGTATAATAAATCTCATTCAAGTTCAGTCTTTTTTTCATTCATAAAGAGGCTATACATTCACAAAGAGACGATCCAGAAATAAACCAGAAGGTGCACATTCACACAATCATCTTTATCTTTTTTATTTATCAAGATAACTTTCAACCTTAATGCAAATGGTTCCTTATATGTCCTATAGCACTGAAGATAGTCACGCAGTGACCGAAATCTAGATATGCAATAAACATTATTTGCTTTGTAGGGAGCACATTGTGCTCATGTGGGAGTGATCTAGATGGTTGTAAAACAGTAAAATGGTAGCCAAGATCGCAGGAATTCTTTTTATTCCATGATTACCGGTTTCGGCGAAACTAAAGCCGCCATCATCGGATCTTAGGACACGTACAGGTTACATTGTTTGCCTTGATGTTGTAACCTGTATGTGTCCTAAGATCCGATGATGGCGGCTTTAGTTTCGCCGAAACCGGTAATCATGGAATAAAAAGAATTCCTGCGATCTGGGCTACCAGTTTATTGCTTTACAAACATTATTTGCGACTGATTTCTGTACCTATTGCTACTTGGATTAAAAACAATGTTTTAATGGTTTGAAATCGATGTTTATTGTTAAATTAAGTGGGTTAAGGATTAATATTAAGTCCATGTAACTCGTGTAAGTGCATCAGAAACGTATTAAGAGACAAATTGTGTTCTGGGTGTCTGAAGAGGTAGAGGGTGTGAATGGGGTGGAGTGTTAACGCGTGGGGGAAGGTAGGTCGTCAGATTGTGTTCATGCACAGTAGTGGATTCGGGGAGGGGGGAGGGCGCAAAGTGGCTCAAGGCCCCCTCTAAAAAAAAAAAAAAAAAAGCATCTGGCTCCACCCTTGTCAAACCTCAAATTAAACTTGATATTAGATTAGATTAGATTAGATTTTCGTTCCATAGATCCATGCTGAGGAGACCCTCGTGGATGTGGAACATGTCAACTTTTAAATCATTTGTTTCTATTAAAAAATTCGTCAATGGAGTAGAAGGAGTTGGCCACTAGTAAATCTTTCAGGCTCCTTTTAAATTGATCTTTACTTGTAACTAAATTTTTTATGTTTGCTGGCAAATTATTGAAGATGAGTGTTCCTGAGTAGTGGACCCCTTTTTGAACTAAAGTAAGTGCTTTTAAGTCTTTGTGCAGATCACTTTTGTTCCTGATATTGTATGTATGAACTGAGCTGTTTGTTGGAAAAAGAGATATATTATTTAGGACAAATTTCATTAAGGAGTAAATATACTGAGAGGCAGTGGTTAGTATACCCAGTCCTCTGAAAAGGTTTCTACATGACGTCTGTGAATTTACTCCACAAATAATACGTATTACACGCTTTTGGACTCTGAAAACTTTTGTTTGACTTGAAGAGTTACCCCAAAATATTATACCATATGACATTATGGAATGAAAGTAGGCAAAGTATGCAAGCTTTTTCATTTTTAAGTTGCCTATGTCTGCTAAAACTCGAATTGCAAATACAGATTTGTTAAGGCGTTTCTGCAGTTCTGTGGTGTGCTCCCCCCAACTGAATTTATTATCAAGTTGTAATCCCAGGAATTTAAGACTGTCAACCTCTTCTATCTGCTCTTTTTCATACTTTATGCATATGCTGGGTGGAAACCTCTTACAGGTTCTGAATTGCATGTAGTGAGTCTTTTCAAAGTTTAATGTCAATGAGTTGGCTTTAAACCATTTATTAATATCCATGAAAATATCATTAGCAGATCTTTCTAGAACTACACTTGACATACTATTTATTGCAATACTTGTGTCATCTACAAACAAAATGAACTCTGCTTCTGGCAGTGTAACTGATGAGAGATCATTAATGTACCTAAGAAAACGCAATGGCCCTAAGATGGATCCTTGTGGGACACCACATGTAATTTCTTCCCATTCTGATGATGACTGATGACTTAATTCACTAGTCCCTTGTACTAACACGCTTTGTTTCCTGTTAGCTAGGTAAGACTTGAACCATTTTGCAGCACTGCCCGTGACACCATAGAATTCTGATTTATTTAAAAGGATGTTGTGGTTCACACAATCCAATACCTTTGACAAATCACAGAAAATACCTGCTGCTTGTAATTTGTTATTTAATGACTTAAGTACATTTTCACTGTAGGTGTAAATAGCCTTCTCGATACCAGAACCCTTCAGAAATCCAAACTGTGTTCTTGATAATATGTTATTTGTGGTCAGATGGTTGAGAAGCTGCCTGTACATTACGTTTTCTAAAATTTTTGAGAATGCTGGCAAAAGTGAAATAGGTCTGTAGTTTGATGGTATCTCTTTATCCCCTTTCTTGAATAGAGGCTTAACATCTGCATGTTTTAGCCAGTCAGGAAATGTCCCAGTTATAATTGACTGGTTACACAAGTAACTTAGAATTGTACTAAATTCACAAGAACATGCCTTAATTAACTTTGTTGATATTTCCTCGTAACCACTAGAATGCTTTGTTTTCAAAGATTTTATTGTGGAAGTTATTTCTTTTGGTGAAGTGAGTGACATATTCAAGTAGCTGAAGCTATTTGTAAAGGCTAGTGTCAGATATTCAAGGGCATTATTTACTGATACTGACAATCCCATTCTATCGGTAACGGATATAAATTACTTGTTAAATAGATTAGCCACACTATGCCCATCGGTTACTAATGTGTCATTTACCCTTAATGCTATTTGCTCCTGTTCCTTTCTGGTTCTACCAGTCTCCTCTTTCACTATATCCTATATGTTTTTATTTTGTTCTCTGACATTGCTATCTTCTTCTCGTAGTGCATTTGTTTAGATGTCTGAATTACTTTTTTTAATATTTTACGGTGTTCCTTGTATTTAGTATTGGAGCTATTCTTGGTCGACAGATACATTTTACTTTTTGTCTTACAGGAAATCTTTATTCCTTGTGTAATCCATGGTTTTATTATAGACTTCTGTTAAATTTGAGTAACTTTTAGAGGAAAACAGTTTTCAAACATGGTACTGACATTGTTCATGAATGTATTATACTTTTCATTCATGTCATGGGCACTATAAACATCTTTCCAGTTCATATCTTTGAGCAGTTTTCTAAAACACTCAATTTTTGGTTGACTGACTACTCTCCTGTACTCAGACTTAGCAGTCTTGATAATCTGCTCAGAATGTACATCTAAAACAAGGAGCTGCATGTCATGATCTGATAGTCCATTTATTACAGGTTTTATGCTATGATTTTGTTCCTTTGATTTGTCTATAAAAATGCTATCAATTATAAAAATGTTATCAATATAACCTAACGTCTTAGTACTATACTACCTACAGCACAATTTTCATCACTTGTTACGTAATCTATTTTAAGTAGGTGTAGTATGATTTCAAATTTTACATTTCTCTAAGAAGGTGCTTATGTGACTAGTTTTTAAATCGCTCTACACCCATTCCGAACGCAGCTACATACACAGACCACTGCCACCGCCAATCGCTCGCCTGATACGAGTGTGCTGCTGTACGCATAGGGCATTGTTGTGTGGTTTGTCCCATCAGACACAATAAAATGCGCTGTTCAAGCGGTTTTTAATTGTAATCAAGATGTGCTCTTGTTCGTATTTGACAGATTTTCAAAAAAATGACATCAAAACGTAGACAAGGAGATCTTCGTTCGTTTCTTTTTTTACTGAAAAGGAAGAAAGAAGAGGTAAAATCGAACGAAAATGAACCAGTATTACCTGAAAACAATGTCGGTGACTTATCTTGTCGACTCAACGTTCAGCAGGTACATTTTTCTGATTATTTATATGTACTGAATGAAATTCATACAAACACGATTAGTCGAGTTTGTAACTTTTTATTGTGTTCAGTTCGTTGATCTCTCGGTCGGTGTGGTGTGGGTGGCTGTGGACTGTACTCTGGATCAGTATTGGGAAGTTAATGGTTTCTCCCACTAAATTTGGTGGTTTTGAATACCTGTCTAGTGTGCAGATTTTTCATCTACTACTGTCTCGTGTGAATTATGACGAATTTTAAAAACATTTGGGTGGTTTATGGTAAAATTAATTTTTAAAATCACTTGATCCATTCTACATACAGCAAACTGCACTGTTTAAATTGCTAACCTCTAGTAGCTCTTAAATTTATATCACCTAAACATTATGCGCTCTTGTATTACTAAACCTGCAATTCCATGCTCAGTGCATATCTGTAGTGCCGATGATAATGTGGTGTATCTTATATCACTTGCTGTTGTTTAGTACTAAACATGTGTAAAGTAAAGGGACAGTATACCCACAAATTTCGTGCAGAATCGCTACGCGGTAGTAAATTTGCAGACTGGCTAGAAAGAATTCAAGACGATGACAGAAGAGTATATTGCAAATTTTTCCGTAATATTTTGTTAGCGTGTTCTGCGGCAATAATAAGCTACACTGACGTAATAAAACACACAAAACATGGGGCAGCACCATCGTCATCAAACAAAAATAGTGTGAAAGAGTATTCAAAAGTGAGTCAAGTTGAGGGTCCCTTTGCATACTTGTTTCCACCCATGTCCGATCATGTCATGTCACCAATTAACTGATTCGTGCAAGAGTAAATTCACAGACAATACTGACCTTACGACTTATCTTAGAAGAAAGATTAAGGAAAGGCAAACCTACGTTTCTAGCATTTGTAGACTTAGAGAAAGCTTTTGACAATGTTGATTGGAATACTCTCTTTCAAATTCTAAAGGTGGCCGGGCTAAAATACAGGGAGCTAAAGGCTACTTACAATTTGTACAGAAACCAGATGGCAGTTATAAGAGTCGAGGGGCATGAAAGGGAAGCAGTGATTGGGAAGAGAGTGAGACAGGGTTGTAGCCTATCCCCGATGTTATTCAATCTGTATATTGAGCAAGCAGTAAAGGAAACAAAAGAAAAGTTCGGCGTAGGTATTAAAAACCATGGAGAAGAAATAAAAACTTTGAGGTTCGCCGATAATATTGTAATTCTGTCAGAGACAGCAAAGGACTTGGAAGAGCAGTTGAACGGAATGGACAGTGTCTTGAAAGGAGGGTATAAGATGAACATCAACAAAAGCAAAACGAGGATAATGGAATTTAGTCGAATTAAGTCGGGTGATGCTGAGGGAATTAGATTAGGAAATGAGACACTTAAAAGTAGTAAAGGAGTTTTGCTATTTGGGGAGCAAAATAACTGATGGTGGTCGAAGTAAAGAGGATATAAAATGTAGACTGGCAATGGCAAGGAAAGCTTCTGAAGAAGAGAAATTTGTTAACATTGAGTATAGATTCAAATGTCAGGAAGTCGTTTCTGAAAGTATTTGTGTGGAGTGTAGCCATGTATGGAAGTGAAACGTGGACGATAAATAGCTTAGAAAAGAAGAGAATAGAACTTTTCGAAATGTGGTGATACAGAAGAATGCTGAAGATCAGATGGGTAGATCACATAACTAATGAGGAGGTATTGAATAGAATTGGGGAGAAGAGGAGCTTGTGGCACAACTTGACTAGAAGAAGGGATCGGTTGGCAGGACATGTTCTAAGACATCGAGGGATCACCAATTTGGTATTGGAGGGCAGCGTGAAGGGTAAAAATAGTAGAGGGAGACCAAGAGATGAATACACTAAGCAGATTCAGAAGGATGTAGGATGCAGTAGGTACTGGGAGATGAAGAAGCTTGCACAGGATAGAGTAGCATGGAGAGCTGCATCAAACCAGTCTCAGGACTGAAGACCACAACAACAACAACAACAACAATATTGTCAGAAAACTTAAAATACGTAGAACAAAATGTAGTGCAGCTATAAAACGTGTAAAAGGCGGTACTTTGTGAAAAATTTGCGGTAAGATATCGGTGACAGCATGTGTATCATTATAATTAATGAATCAACAGATAGCGTGACCATTTTTTTAGCAATAACAATAATATATTACAGTGTTGCAACCAATGCGATTATTTCAACATTTTTAAAATTAGCCGATCCCGGACATTATAATGCACAGTGTAGTGTGACAGCAATTAAAGACACGCCTCAAGAATTGAAATTAGAGCTAAACAAGCTGCAAGTGTAGGCACAGACAATACGAATGTAATTGTAGGTGTTCAACTGGTGTCAATCAAATTTTGAAAAATGTATTTCTGGATTTATTTCTTATAAAATTTTTAAGCCATTCAGCTCAACTTGCTACTTCTGCTGCAAGTGAGACGCTCCAGGGAATCTGGACGTCTTTGTTAGGGAAAGTATAATTGGTTTTTGCATTCTTCAACTCGCCGACAGTTGAATAGTGATATTTACCAGACTGTCAAAGGAGCAGAACCCCTTAAAATTCCACGCGCATGTGATATTCGATGGTTGTCCATTGAGCCTACGGTAACAAGGACTACAGACCAGTGGTTAGAGCTTAGAACGCACATTGAAACAACGCGAATCGAAGACAACTGGTACACTGCAGAAATGCTTTATTCAGTGTTTTCTCATGAATCCAGTTAGGCGTATTTAAATATTTTCCAAGACGATTTTTTCAAATTTGCATCTCGTTAATAACATTTTGAACTCAACACAGAGGATCCATGTAAGCTGTTAAATAACCACGTTGTACTAACAGAATCATTAATAAAAAAAAGTTTTTGTCTCTACACATCCTATGCACCTATGCAAAGAAAATTAAATTTAGACTTTGAAAACCATTTAGATCCCAAAACATATCTAGGATATTAGTCCGAAAACAAGTTTAATGAATTGAGAAAATCTTAATTATACCCAGAACAAGAACATGTCCTACGTTTGAGATGCATCCAGTTTGTGTACCAATTAATAATTCAGTTGTTGCAATGAAATTTTGGGGAGAATTTCACTTCTTTCAGTGTCCAAAGCTCATCGTGTCGTTCAAAATTCAGCTGTTGCCAAATGGTCCGAAACAGAAGCTGTTAATTTCTGGTGTGAAGTGCTTCAACACAGAGATGCAAATGACGTCAACACATTTCACGAACTGACTACTTTTACGCCGTCACGACTAATGTTACATGATCGAATGCTTAAGTGGAAAGGCTTTTTAGCCAGATGAACGTTATTAAAACTAAAGCGGGAAATAAAATGAAATCCGAAATGATGAATGAGCATTTGTCGATTCGAGCAGGAATCGGAAGGAAGAAACAGCGTTGCCACAATAATGAACTGCCAACAGAAGTGCTGACGCAGCAGGAACTTACAAATTCGTAACATGAGCAGCCACAGCCGTTGAAATTCATGGTGACTTGAAAGTGAATGACACCGCAGACAGCTGTTAACTGATGGTTTATTGATCAGACCGGTCTCGCTGCGTTAAAGCAGCGTATTCGGATGAAAGTGGTGTCACATAAATTAGCACATGGGGATGTTCAAAAATGTTCAAATGTGTGTGAAATCTGATGGGACTTAACTGCTAAGGTCATCAGTCCCTAAGCTTACACACTACTTAAACTAAATTATCCTAAGAACAAACACACACACCCATGGCCGAGGGAGGACTCGAACCTCCACCGGGACCAGACATGGAGATGCTCCCAACGTTCGTAGTCAGAGAATCTACTAGTGCTATACCCGTACGACTAATGTGTTGCCGTAGCCCCTGCACTATTCGCCCAATGTTCCGCAGATTTTTATTCGTTGAGCACTTCCCCTCTTCATTGGGGTTGGATTCTCTGACTACGAACTTTGGGGTGCCTCCACGTGTTAATTTATGTGACACCACTTACACCAGAGGATGTTGCTTTAACGCAGCGAAACCGATCGTGTTAATAGACAATCAATTAACAGCTGTTTGCGGTTTCATTCAATTTCATGTGACCTGATAGGAACTGTTGACATGTAAAGCATCTGAACATACTTGATCCGCTACTACCTCTACCTCTGGTGTTGAAACTTCTGTCGAGGAAGACGTTGATAATCCCGAGCTCTTCATTTTCTGAAACTTCCTGGCAGATTAAAATTGTGTGCCGGACCGAGACTCGAACTCGGGAGTCTCGGTCCGGCACACAGTTTTAATCTGCCAGGAAGCTGCATATCAGCACACACTCCACTGCAGAGTAAAAATCTCATTCTTCATTTTCTGTTAGGTACGTTCGCTGTGCCACGTTTCATAATATTGTTCTAGCTTTAAACAAGCGGATAAATTGAATTGTCTCATACTTTCGGTTACTCAACATACTCAGTGCTTAAAAACAACGATCTATGGTTTTGTTAAAGGCACGATAAAAAATGTAGTGGTTTGTAGTGGTTTTGATTAAGTTCTTTTAGTGGGAAATCTCATTTCACTGTTGGCAACAAAAATGCTCTGAGCATTCGATCCTCTCTGCCTGCCCTACAAAGGACAGCGTGAAGTAATATTAAAGCGTAAATGATGTAATGTAATATCAATCTTCGTGTGAATTCTTTTTTTATATACAGCGTTATTTACCTAAAAGCGGTAAATAATTTTTAATGGGTTTAAGTACTCATCAATAGTCCGCCCTTTGTGGTCTCGCGGTAGCGTTCTCGCTTCCCGAGCACGGGGTCCCGGGTTCGATTCCCGGCGGGGTCAGGGATTTTTCCTGCCTCGAGATGACTGGGTGTTGTTGTGTCGTCTTCATCATCATCATTCATCCCCATTACGGTCGGAGGAAGGCAACGGCAAACCACCTCCATTAGGACCTTGCCTAGTAAGGCGGTGCGGGTTTCCCGCATCGTTCCCCTACGCTCTGTAAAGAAGCATGGGACTTCATTTCCATTTTTCACTCATCAATAAGAACAACTTTTACTGTGGGACCAACTTCAAAATCGCGAAAATCAGCTGTTTCATACATTTTGGTCGATTAGGTTAGTTTGTATGTCACTTTTACAGGAACTAGCTGATTTCAAGTGTGCACCACAATAAAAGAAAAGCTTCATATTCATGAGTTTTATTTTAAACCCTTATAAGATTATTGGCCTATTGAAATAACCCTGTAATATAGTTCCTAAGAGTTACTTTAGTTGACTTTAGTTGTTGGTAAGTTGTTGATTTGCTTATGTATGATTCTCTGATTTGCGTAATAGTTGTAGTTTTTGTTTGCTGTTGTTACACATCCGGAACTAGTGTCAGTGGGAGTGGCTAGTACATCGACTACTTACGCTGAAAATACTTTTGATATTTCGTATGTGGTAGGAAAAGTACTCAATGACGAGGAAAAGTATAACACCTGACCGAGTCTTCAGAACAACCTCGTAATTATGAATATCCGGAGCAGACAGAGGGTGGACAAAAAAGAAAGTTCCGTTCTAATTGGCTAAAGGAATACTCTTGGCTAGTCTGTAGCCAACAACAGAACGGTGCATATTGTCTGCCTTGCGTACTATTTTCTGGTCCAGATAATGGGGGCAAGCATTCTGTGGCTCTAAGATATTTAGTCACTCGTCTACTTTGCAAATACAAAAAAAGCACTAAAATCTTCAGAAACCATTCTGCTACAGATTATCACAAAATGGCAGTTTTAAAAAGCACACATTTCAAACGTTCATATGAAAACTGTGAAAAAACTGTAAATAATTTAATCGAAATTGTGAAACTGAAAATGATTAAACCAAACAGAGAGCGGCTGATTCCTACAACAAAGACGATCATATTATGTGATCGAGAAAACCTACCGTTAAGAGGCCACCAAGATTATGGTACACTAAGTGATGACATCAGCCAAGGAAAATTTCGAGCACTTTTAAAATTTCGCGTTAACTCAGTTGATTCATCTCTCCAAAAACATTTAGAGGCAGCTCCAAAAAATGCTACATATCTGAGCAGAACAACTCAGAATCAGCTTATTGATTGTTGCCATTCTCTCGTTATTAAAAACGTACTCGATAAAGTCAAAGAAGCAAAATATTATGCTGTCCTTGGCGACGAAACAACGGATGCCAGTGGTACAGAACAACTCAGTGTACGTATCAGGTATCTGAATTTACAAAAAAGCACAATACACGAAAACTTCATATGCTTTCATTCTGCAACGGACATGACTGGCGCTGCATTAAGCGACTAAATCGTTCAAGAATTAAATCAAGTCGGCCTACAAGTTGAGAATTTGAGAGGTCAAGGTTATGATGGAGGTGCCAACATGTCTGGAAAGTTCAGTGGCGTAAATTCCGAATAAAGCAGCTCCAACCGCTAGCGATTTATATGTATTGTGCAGCACATAAACTAAACATAGCTATCGTGAGAGCCTGCAGCTTGCCTAGTTTTCAATATGACGGGAGTTGTTAAGTCGTGTTACCAATTTTGTGCGCGAGTCAGCAAAAAGGTTGGAAGTTACCAAGCGAGCTGTCTTTGAAAAACACCCAGAGGCAAAAAGAGTTAAGTTACAAAGTCTTAGTGATACATGCTGACTTGAAAGTCATGATGAACTCCTTCAGTGCATAGAGCCCTTTGACTCTACCGTACAGTTCCTTGAAGAAATGGATAGAACTTCTCCATCATCGGAAAGTGCAAGTCTTCTGGCTTCTATTCAACGATATGACTTTGTCTTAACTTTGACGGTAACCGCTGCTGTATTTGAAATTACTGTCTCGCTTTCACGGCAACTTCAGGCTGTTGCATTAGATCTCAACATTTGCTGTGAGATGGTAGACAGTGTATAAGAACACTTTAACGATACAGAGAAACGAAATATGAAGAAATTTTCGAAGAGGCGTGTCATATTGTAGAACCTTTGGACATCACAGTGCAGGCACCCAGAGTCGCCAAACGTTCTGCTCATCGCTCAAATATAGAAGCACCTAATGCTAAGAAATACTACAGGTAAAATAAACCTTTAACACATACACTCGCTTTTTGCAGCATTTCTTTCTTTTCTGTTCTTTCGAGTTCGAGAATAATGTCATGTCGTGTTTTGTTTTAGATTGGATGTATTCCTTCGTTTCATCGATTTTGTATTAGGGCAGTTGACGAGTCGCTTTCCGAAAGCGGAGCGCTCTTCAATCCTCGACCTGTTCACCCTTATAGCAAGTGCCATCGTAAAAACAGAAAATCTGAACATGTCTACAGCAGCGACTTGCATCATCCTCTCCCGTTATCGGGAGGAATAACTCTTTGGAAGGAGAGTGGAGAGACAGGGAACATCCCCCCCCCCCCCCAAAACAGCAGCAGAGGCATATCAAGAGTCAAATGAGTTTTTCCCTAACATAAAAATTCTTTTACAAATTCTTGCAACATTACCACTATCTCCTTGTAGTGTGGAGCGTAGCTTCTCTTCGCTTAAACTGATAAAGTCGTACGTTTGTACGACAATGACGGATGACAGATTGAATGGTTTGGCTGCTATGTATATTCACCGAGATATATCTGGTAGGCTACAACCTGTCGAAGTAATTGAAGAATTTTCAAAGCGTTATCCGAGAAGACTCCCTATGCGTTAAATGAGCAAAATAAAATTATGTGTGCTTTTTAGTATATTAACGTTTACCTTGAGAAAGCCTAAGCTCAGCTGGGTCAAGCCCCTCCCAAAACAGAATCCTGGATCCGCCACAGGTTATGCACTTCCCTTCTTTGTAAGTCTACGAAAAGAAGAGCGAGCAAGCGATTCCTCACACACTCCACACCACTACGTCACAAAAACCACAAAAACGACCCTTCCACAGCACGCCTTGCGAATCACTGACGACGGAAATAAAAACTTACTTATTAAACTGAAAATAACTCCACTGTGGATACAGGAGCTCGGTGAGGTAATTCTGTCCGCTCACATGAGAGAACTGGAGACCAACTGCTGGGGAGGCATAATCTGTCTGTAAATTGAAAAGCGAGCAGCGCTCATTGTGGGGGAAATTGCCTTTCCTGAAAGAACGCTACAGCACTGGTGTGCACGATGACTAACAAAGAGCCCTCTTGAGTGGGAGGTCGCAAACGACCAATGATGTTGATGGCATTCGTCGCCCCGCATATTGTTTACGATGTAACCATATTGTTGTTTTTGTTGTGGTCCTCAGTCCAGAGAATGGTTTGATGCAGCTCTCCATGCTACTCTGTCTTGTGCAAACTTCTTCATCTCCAAGTACCTACTGCAATCTACATCCTTCTGAACCTGCGTAGTGTATTCAACTCTTAGTCTCCCTCCACGCTGCTCTCCAATACTAAACTGGTCATCTCTTGATGTCTCAGAACTTGTCCTACCAACCGATCCCTTCTTCTAGTCAAGTTTTGCCACAAATTCCTCTTCTTCCCGATTCTATTCAGTATCTCCTCATTAGTTACGTGATCTACCCATCTAATCTTCAGCATTCCTCTGTAGCACCACATTCCGAAACTTCTATTCTCTTCTTGTCTAAACTATTTATTGTCCATGTTTCACTTTCATTCATGGCCACGATCCATACAAATATTCATGATTTGGATTTGCAGCTCCTTCTGTTTTCCGTGTTTGCAGTTAAAATTGTTGGATGTAAGGACCACCAGTTTTGCAAAACACCGTTTCTTCCAGGTTCCCGAACATGTTTCAACACATCTGTGGCATCATCAGTGAGTTTCTGTTTTATTTAGGCCTAATCTGTAATGTGGACATTTTTACTAAACGTTTACAAAATTACTGGAATATTTAGTTCAAACAACATTTGTTTCTTTTAGTTAATACCTTTACACTCGGCTTGCATGGTTTTTCAGGACCATTTGTGTATTATTTATTACAATCAAACGATGTAGATCAGAAATTTTTCATCAACATCGTTTGGTTGCAGATGACAAGCTACCTGTAATAAATAATACACAAGTGGCCCTGAAAAACCATGCAAGAAAAGGGTAAAGGTATTAACTAAAAGAAAGAAATTGTTGTTTGAACTAAATATTCCCGTAATTATGTAATCATTTAGTAAAAATGTCGACATTACAGATTAAATAAAACAGAAACCCACTGATGATGGCACAGAGGCGCTGAAACATGTTAGGGAACTTGGAAAAAACGCTGTTTTGCATAACTGGCGGACCTTAAATTCAACAATACATACAAATACTTTCACAAAAGACTTCCTGTCACTTAAATCTATACTCGACGTTAACAAATTTTCCTTCTTCGGAAAGGGCTTCCTTGCCATTGCCAGTCTACACTTTATATCCTCTCTGCTTCGACCATCATCAGTTATTTTGCTCCCCAAATAGCAAAACTCATCTACTACTTTAACCGTCTCATTTCCTAATCTAATTCCCTCAGCATCACCTGATTTAATTCGACTACATTCCATTATCCTCGTTTTGCTTTTGTTGATGTACATCTTATATCCTCATTTCAAGACACTGTCCATTCCGTTCAACTGCTCTTCCAAGTCCTTTGCTGTCTCTGACAAAATTACAATGTCATCGGCAAACCTAAAAGTTTTTACTTCTTCTCCATGGATTTTAATTCCTACTTCAAATTTTTCTTTTGTTTCCTTTACTGCTTGCTCAATATATAGATTGATTAACATCGGGGATAGGCTACGACCCTGTCTCACTCCCTTCCCAACCACTGCTTCCCTTTCATGCCCCCCGTCGCTTGTAACTGCCATCTGGTTTCTGTACAAATCTGTTTTTTTTTTTTTTTCCATCTCGTAAATAGCCTTCCACTCCCTGTATTTGACCCCTGCCACCTTCAGAATTTGAAAGAGAGTATTCCAGGCCACATTGTCAAAAGCTTTCTCTAAGTCTACAAATGCTAGAAACGTAGGTTTGACTGTCCTTAATCTACCTTCTAAGATAATTCGTATGTTCGGTATTGGCTGCTAATGGCAACAAGGGGTGGGAACTGGAGGTATCCAGTGGTGAGCTACAGAGCGTAGATGAACTGCTTAGTCGACGAGTAACTCACTATAGAGCTAGTGGTGGTCATAGAAAGCAGAGCAATGCCAATGATAAACAAAGCAAACATTGCCTTATATCTACAAACAGTTGCTGAAGTTGACACTTCGTCAGAAAGGAACCCATGGAATTTCGCAGAATGAAAAAGAAGTGGGAGATGAAATATTAGCGATTCTTGAATATGAGTCAGTGGAATGTGTGTCGTCGTGTACGCTTGACTATGCAGACAATGTACACAAGGAGTACGTGACGATACGTGCTTAACAAGTGAAAGTGATTTTGAAACAGGTGTCGAGCTTTGTAGTTCATCATCCTTGTCGGACAGGGAGCCACCAATTCCGTCTCCAGTCAGACGTAATAAAAGACAATCGTTGTCCGAGGAGCGGGTACTAAACATAATTACGCACAAGGCCGGTGTGGCTGAGCGGTCTGGAACCGCGCGACCGCTACGGTCGCAGGTTCGAATCCTGCCTCGGGCACGGATGTGTGTAATGTCCTCAGGTTAGTTAGGTTTAAGTAGTTCTAAGTTCTAGGGTACTGATGACCTCAGATGTTAAGTCCCGTAGTGCTCCGAGCCATTTGAACCATTTCAACATTCTAAGTTCTAGGGGACTGATGACCATAGATGTTAAGTCCCATAGTGCTCAGAGCCATTTTGAACATCACCCACAGCACAGTAAAACAACAATTATGAACATATTTCGAATAAGTCCGCAGCAGTGTGACCGTGTAGTGCATGAGAAAAATTACGGATATTCAGTGGAGGACAATGCACACTTGTTACAAGAAACTGATGTTTGCGTGCTTCAGGGATGCTCGATGCTATTTACGGGGCGTTGATGATACGACGTTATGCACATGAGATTGGGCGCGACATAGACTACATTGATTTCATGGGAAACAGTGGATGGTTCAAATAGTGCTAACTGCGGAATCGGCCTGAAAATATGTAGATGAGATAAACAAATTTATCTCATTGATCAGTAACAAATTTGTTTTAATTCCGATCAATCTTGGTTTGAAGAGGAAATGTATATGAAACGAATCCCGGAAATTAGAGATACCAAGACAGTTGTATCAAATCAAACTAGCATCAATGCCTCAACACAGGGCTTCCCAACGTGTGGTCCGCGGACCACTAAGGGGTCCGCCGGCTCTTTCTAGCGGGTCCGCGGCCACATTTCACCAAATTGTGTAAAATAATGAGTAAAATTATTGAATAAAAATGTGAAAATCAAATTCATAACTTTTTTTTCGTATGAAAAACATGTGTACTTTTACTTCAGGTCGTATTCCCAAGCAGCCTTTGCGGTTCTTAAGTGAGAACGCATACACAGTTTAGTGCCGGAGAATGCGGCTTCTCTGATCGACTGCTTCGCAACAATAGGGGGGTCGTTTGTGCACCGGTTCACGGCGCTAGATGCGCTGAAACCTTTTACGCATGCGCGGAGCGTGCTTTGTCGACCAATCACAGCGCTCGCTGGCACGTATGCGCCCCAGGCATCATTAAATGTTAAACTTGCTTTGTCAGTGCACTACCTATTTCAAATCGATTTTTGACCCGTTTATTACTTCTAACTTGAATCGGTTGCTGAAGTCAGGACATTGAAGAAGGGTGCAGTTTCTCCATCGCCTTCACAACAAGGGAAGTTTCCAGTTGAAATGAATGAGAAGAGAGGACGACCAAAGGAAGAACAATCACAAGAAGCTCCACAGCCGGATTTATTATGTGAAAACGCTGCAAGTACTCCATTGGTTGCAATATCCTGTGGAAGTGGAATAACCAAGAAGCGTAATTACAACGAAAGCTATTTAGAAATGGGCTTTGTGGAGACAAAGGAGGGTAAAGCTCAGTGTGTAATTTGTGCGCGAGTCCTTCCGAACTGTTCAATGGTTCCAGTTAAACTGAGCCGTCATTTGGAGGTACTCACCCGGATTTCCAGGCTAAAGACATCTTTTGAGATTTTCTCAAAAGGAAGATTGCTGAACCAGCTGCTTCTCAGCATTGCATGAAAACTTATGCAAAAACAATTAATGAAAATTCATTAAAAGCTACTTTCTTGGTTAGTTATGGAGTGGCAAAAACAGGCAAAGCTCATACCATTGCAGAAAATCTCATAAAGCCGTGTGTTAATGATGTTTCTTGCATGCTAGGCGAAAAGGCAGTAAAACTTGTATCTTCGGTGCCATTATCAAACAATACTGTCAAGAGACGCATTGTTGACACGTTACATGATATGAAAGACACTCTTGGTTCACGCATCCAACACATTTCATTTGCTCTGCAGATAGATGAATCCAGTGATGTTGCAGGATTAGCGATTTTATTGGCTTTTATGGATGCGCAGTGTAAGTCGCCATGTCGTCGTGGATTGCGAGGCCGCTCCCGCCGGAGGTTCGAGTCCTCCTCCGGGCATGTGTGTGTGTGTGTGTGTGTGTGTGTGTGTGTGTGTTGTCCTTAGCGGAAGTTAAACTTAGGTTAATAGTGTGTAAGACTAGGGACTAATGACCTCAGCAGTGAAGTCCCATAGATTTTACATACATTTAAAAATTTACTTCGGATTTCACGAAAAATCACACACACACACACACACGCGACTGTTACGAAATATGCTTGCTCGTTACACAACAGTAGCCAAACAGTGGAAGTGGACAGACCACAAGCGGCAGTTTGGAAGTGACGTTGATTGCTCTTGGAGGAAGGCAGCTCGACCGTGTGAAATATCAATTACCAAATAATTTTAATCAGGCTATAGTGTGTTGAACAAAGGGAGTAAAACCACTAGTAAGTGTCTAGATACAGTGGGAATTCAAATTGGATCGTTAATTTCAAGTTGTTTTCATTCATCTCTAAACCAAAGACTATTGATACTTCGTGGGGGGGGGGGGGGGGGGGAGATCATTGGGAACATGGCACTCGCATTAAGAAGCTTTCAGTTCCCTTGGGTTTCGCTCTGAAATTTAAAGTTACTGTGCTCTTGACTGACTAGCGGTCCGCCATGGATTTTCGACTGAAGAAGGGGTCCGCCAGCTGAAAAGGTTGGGAAGCCCTGCCTTAACGCATCCTTATACAGTTATGCCGGCTGTTAATCTGGATGGTAAATTGGCTAGGAAGTTATTTATTGTGCTGTGAAAAATTGGAGGTGTTCTGCCCCCTGCCACTCATTCTCGTGTGTGTGAGCTTGCAAGGCCAGTCTGGGACATTCACGTCACAGCAAGCAATACTGAGAAAAATGGGCGTAAGAGAACTACAGCTATAGTATAAGCACTGCTTTTGTAGCTGCTCAAGATAACTCCCTTTTCCTTTATTCCTGGCCTGCATATAGAAATCATACTCCTTTAGAGCAAACTGTCAGTCCTGAAAAGTGTGTGGCATTGCAGTTCATACCATCTGGAACCTCTGGATAAACTGAGACTCTGAATGTTTGTTTTTTCCGTGCCTATAAAACATATTATAGGATTATCTGCAGCTACACCTTAAAGGATAGCCAGTTTCGCGATGAGCTCCAGACCAGGCCGTTTCGCATTCGGGTGCTTACCATCACACTCCATCAGTTCTCATCGCCCAGTTACACCAATGTGGTTCTATACGCATTCTTTAAGAATGAACACCTAGCTGAACGTCCTTCATGGTTTCGTAATTCGCAAGGAGTTCGTCTTCAGTCTTGATGGTACGAACGTTTGTGATCACTGTGGCGCATCATTTTTCATTCGGTGTTCATGGTATAAGTTAATTGATTTGAACATTTCTTGAATGTCGACAATGTCCATTTTGTCAATAACACATACATCCCACAGAAGGTTGATCTCTGCATCTCCTGAATACTCATTTTCTGTCGCTGCACATGGTAAGTCATTAGCAGCTAATATTTCTCCCGTCATAACTGTTAACACAATACTTTCAAATGAGTCTTACAAAAGTTGAACTTGCAACCTCGCACTGAGGGAGTTCCTTTGTAAGAATCAAATCCCTCTCTAGCAGTGTAGGCCAGTCTGCAGAGATTTACTTATTTTCAGTTTTTATGCGTTTCTTGATTTAGTGTTATTAATAATCATATCTGTATTCCATGTAGTGTTAACGCACTTTGTCGAAAATACACAGCTCTAGGAACGTCTGAACAATTTGTCGGCAGTGATTCATAAGGCGAGTTGCGGAAGGTCGCCGTAATTTTGCGGATCACCCTGTAGTTGCTTTTTATGATCTAGTGGGTTAGAGCGTATGGGGAATTGCCAGCTCGCTCTTCAGTTTGCAAACCCATGAAAGACGTAAGTACATGACCACAATACAGCGACTTACCTTTCTTCATGCTTCTAACCTCCACGCCCCTCCCCCCCCCCCCCCGCCCCCCTTCCACCCTGTTACACCCACAGAACACAATTTATCCTTTCATAAGTTCCTCCTACACTTATTCATAATTCACTTCATTTAACAATAAACACCGATTTTATACCATAAAATCATTCTTTTTAATAATCTGCAATATTGCCGTCGGCTGCTGCGGGGAAACTATTAGTCCAAGAGAAAAAAACGAATAGGATATTTTTGTGGGAAATGCAGTTGAATTTAACAGTGGGAAACAGTTTTCCTAGCCGCGGTTTTCGAGATATTCCAGAAGAACATAAAAAAGTAATCTTTAAACGCCCCTCCATCCCCACGCCCGTTGTTTACCGCTCAGGATTTTTATATGTTGCTCGTTATTCTCCCCTCTACCGCTGCACGAAAACTTGTGACAGCACGAATTTTTTCCCCTAATTTCCCTTCGTTGCTTGGATTGAAGTAAGCCAGTTGAAAGCCGTTTGTGGATGGCCTTTGTAAAGAGAGTGCAATGCTATTAGAGGGATGCACACTCATTTCCGCCCAGCCTGTGACTCACATCAGTCACGGCACAGTATCTTCTCAAGGTGAGGTTGTTATCGCAAAACATACTCCATCAGACAGCAAGAGACACCGTCTTATCAAAGTGGTTAACGACTCTTCGTGCCTATCGCTGCTGAGTCAGCTGTCAGCGAGTTTTTCAGATTGCGAGGTCGACACTTGCGGAATCAAACCATCTAAAGAGAGGTACCGGTAGGCTTAATGTAATAATTTATCATCACCTCGGAAAAAATCAAGCTGTGATCACGAAAGTTGCTGGTAGTGTTTGTGCCTATCTACATGTTCACGTTTCAATTTTTCTCATTGATGTAGTACTTCGTGGAGACGTTGCAGAATACTCCATTTTTGCTGTTCGGGAAACGTTCCACCTCGAAAATGACCTCGTCGTCATCCCCGAAAAGCCTGCCAAGCAATGTACGAGATGGGTGAGGAAAGTAATGCGAACGATTATTTATATGCCATTTTTTTGAAGCAGCGATATTGTCCCCTTCAAAGTAATTCCCTTCAGCAACTATACACCGCTAGAGTCATAGATTCCAGCGCTGAAATGCTTCAACTGGTAGGACCTTTGTCAGTCACATTCTTCTGAACATATTTCAGAATCCCAAAATGACGTCCTTCTGAGACTTTTTCAACTTCAAGAGAACAAAAAAGCCACAAGGACTCAGATCAGATGATTAGGGGGCCTATGGAACAACAGAAATGCCATTTGTAGCCAAATACTCCGTGATGGAAGTGGCCGTGTGACATGGGGCGCTCCCATGATGAAGCATCCACTTGTCTGCAATGTCTCGTCTCACTCGATTCATCCTTTTCCTGAGATTTTCAAGGACATCTTTGTAAAACACTTGGTGGACACCTGGTCCTGGAGGGACAAATTCTTCATTCATAATACCCCTGCTGCCTAAAAAGCAATTCAGCATTGTTCTGGTCTATGATTTGATCATTCGAGCCATTTTTTCGTCGAGGAGGAGTCACAGTGTGCCACTCCACACTTCGCCACTTTATCTCTGGATCGTACTTAAAATACGATCACGCAGCCCTCTCAAGAAAATCAATGCACACGGTTCTTCGAACGTCGTTGTGCTCAGTTGTGATGTTTTTCGGCACCATTTCGGCACAAACCTTTTACATGTGCAAATCTTAAGTCAAAATTTGATGTAGCGCGAAGGCGTTTAGGTTTAACACGTCACCACCATCCTTACTGTTAAACGTTGGTCTGATATCATAAGACTACGCACGCGTTCGACGTTTCCATCGGTTTTTGAAGCTGAAGGTCTCCCTGAGCGAGATTCTTCTCCAACGTGTTTCGGTCTTCCAGTAATGATTTGTGCAGCAAACCTTGTGCTCTTGATAAGGAATGTTCCCCATCGGCCTGTTAAAACTTTTCAAAAGTCACACTCACGGATTCTCGAAGTTTAACACAAATCTTGATTGCATAACGTTGTTCTAAATTGCACTGTTCCATTTTCGTAACACACAAAATAAACCACAACTTCACTGATGGCGCTCTCAAAAATCACGTGATCGCTATACGGATCTGAAACTCGGATTGAGCATCTGGAAAGGATGAACGCACCGGTCTACTCAAGTAGAACAACACAGCGTTCCCAGACGGTTCGCAGTGTTGTCAGGCTCATTACTTTCCTCGCGAACCTCGTATGCTTCATCTGATGAAAGAAGAATTAGTCATTGCCTGACATGTCTTGAGAATACAAGAGGATGATCCAAAATTTCACTGTCCAAAGAAGCAGCATGTATGACTGCATCCAGTGCAGAATTTTCCAGGGCGTTGTCGTAGGGCAAAAACACACTCTGGTACAGCTTCTCGCAGCATTTCGTCTCAACAGTCTCCGGAAAGCTGGTCAGGAGAATTCAGCACCATGCTCGTGAGGTGGTTTGCCAATTACGAGCACCACACCACGACAGCCCCAAATAACACTCACAGTCAGAATCACCTCGCCCGAATACGGTATATCCCCCCCCTTTTGCCGGCCGGTGTGGCAGAGCGGTTCTAGGCGCTACAGTCTGGAACCGCGCGACCGCTACGGTCGCAGGTTCGAATCCTGCCTCGGACATTGATGTGTGTGGTGTCCTTAGGTTAGTTAGGTTTAAGTAGTTCTAAGTTCTAGGGGACTGATGACCTCAGATGTTAAGTTCCATAGTGGGTCAGAGCCATTTGAACCAATAGCCATCTATAGAACCATGAAGAGGCTTTGACATAGAGACGTTTACAAAACCGTCTTGTAGACATGCGATGCAGCTGCGCTCAGCGTACACAAACTGTACTGTACTTATATATTTATACATTCGGCATATTTCTTTGTACGACTGTTTCATAATTTCAAAGATGTTTTCACGAATATATGGAAATGAAATTTTTTCGGTGTTACACTACGAACACAGTTGATTTTTTGCTTTCGTTTCTAATAAAAAATTGGCAAAATGAATACCTAGGCAATGATAGTTAAAAATAAAAATATATGCAAAGTTATAGGGCATTATTCTAACAAATGGCACTCGTTTACATCGAGTGTGTACAGTAAGGAGGTAACACTTGCAGGTAGTGGAAAACTCCTTGCAACCAGTTGTACAGTACTTCTTGTGCTTCCTTGTACTTACTTCATGCCATTGTTGCTGCTGTTGTTGTTGTTGTGGTCTTCAGTCCTGAGACTGGTTTGATGCAGCTCTCCATGCTACTCTATCCTGTACAAGCTTCTTCATATCCCAGTACCTACTGCAACCTACATCCTTCTTTATCTGTCTAATGTATTCATCTCTTGGTCTCCCTCTACGATTTTTACCCTCCACGCTCCCCTCCAATACGACTCAAACCGGCCTTGTCAGTTTGATCCTGATCACAAGTTCCAGAAACTAGTATTTTTATTCGATATAAACGTGAAGGGTAACATCCGAGTCCCAGCGTCAGCGGGTGCCGCCTGGGGCCGTGTAGATTGCTCGTTGAAAAAGCTACCTCTGCGCGCTGCACGGAACCCGACTTGTCCTCTGCATTTGAATTTGCAAGAAGCCTGTGTCCACTGTGGTGCCAGGTTGGGTTGTCTGCCAGTTTTAAGAACCGGGTGCATGGGCATCCGGCGAATAGCATCCGTTGGCTCCTAACTCTTAGCAAACTCGTCAAATTACTCTTCCATCTGCAAGAAATTCTTGTGAGCATGCGATTACCGTGTGCGTGATAATGTTGTGTCGCACAGTGGTGGCTCTTCTATTTCGCCATCTTGGTTATCCATCGTGACATACAAACATCTTCATTCATGAATAATTTAAATGATCTTTCTCAACTTACGTTTCTCGGAATGTGTGTGACTAAACCAGTGGTGTTCGAGCTGTCTGACTAAGCTTGGCCGCACCTACAATTAAAATTTGTTGTTTATTTTGCAGTTAGGTGCTTCACACGCAACGTTCGCCTTTTTCAAGTTTATTTACAGTGTCTATTTGCGTATTAATTGCAAATTCTTAATTAGTGGTCCATGTGTTACAGGATAGCTTGACGTATCTCTTGTTTATATTTTGGGTCCAGCTAAAGACGATAAATGCCTTTACTGATAGTGTCTACCTCTTTAGTAGTGATTGCCATCCATACTTCAGTGAAGAAAGAGAAACTGGTTGACTTTGCAACTCCCACTTGTATCAGACTTTGAATTTCATTTTGTCAGGTTATTCCACTTGCTTAGAACAAGTGCTCCTCCTTCTAATTATCTGCAAACAGTCACTTGATAGTGGATGGCTGACTCTAATGACCTGTTAGCTATTAACAATATGTTTTTGAAACTTGTAATGAAGAATATGCAGGTCAGTTTTATGGACTTGTGATCTGATTAGGCCTCAGTGCAGAGCATCCATAAAACGTTTTTAACTTAATGTTCTCAAAAAATATTTTTTTTATTTCATTCAGTCATTTCTGAAAGTTATGTAATACGAGGTGTATTCGGAAAGCAAGGTTCAATCAGGCGCGAAATGAAAACCACTGTGAAAATCCAATGGAACTTGGCACATATATGTTGGGCAGTGTCTTTAGTGTGCCTGTCGATTGCTTCACGTCCGTCTTTTGAGTTCAGAGCGCAAAGTGATCACGTAGAAATGCCTAAAACAACAGTGTCTCCCGCTAAGTATGTCGATCTGGAAAGAGATTTCTCCTGAAGCTATGCTGCGCACATAACATAAATGTCATGTGTTTCTTTCTTCAAGACAATTTTCAGCCGCATTCTGCAGGGGCAATGAAAATGCTCCTGCAGCGTTTTCAATGGAAAGTGTTTGCTCACCCACTACACAGCCCTTAATTGGCTCCCTCCGTTGTTCATCTCTCCTCACATGAACTGCTAGCTACAAAGACAACATTTTGGCACAAACAACGAAAGACAGACCAGCGTAGAGAATTGACGGAAAGTACAGGCGGCTGCTCTCTGTGGCGGAAAGTCTGTACAGCGCCACGACAAATGTCTAAGTCGGAGCGGCGACTATTTAGAGAGGTAGCTGGAAGGTGTAGCTAACTGTTGCGAATAAAAATTTTTAGATTTGAACTGTGGTTTTCATTCCGTTTCCGATCGGATCTTACTTTCCGAATAGCCCTCGTATCTACAACATTTCTGTTGTTGGAAATTAATTACTTCTGGCGGTATTTGCTCAGATTGTCTTGCATCAATTTCTGTGTTTTAATACACTGGTGTGTTTTTAATAAATATGTTAATAAATTTGTGGCCCAGTATCATTTCACTCATCACCCACTCCCTACCACATTGCATATGCGAGTGCAGGAAAACCTCTGCCTTGGCTTGCAGTCATGGACAACTTCTGCTTGGTACTTGGAATTGTGGAATGACCTTCTGTCTTAGCGTTCAGCCATGCAGATAGATTTATTTTTAACCTCCTGCTTTCTTAGATTCAAATTTGTCATTAGATATAGGATTTGATTAACGTCTGATTCAAATTTCTGAATGTGTAGAATGTTTAGCATTTTTTCGACCCAAGTAGAGCAAGCTTAGTCACATTTTCGCCACCAACCACCATACATGTCTGTCCAAACAGACCCATCCGGCAGCACATGACCCATGCCATCACACCACCTGACGCAGCCACGATGACGCAGCACTCATGCTTGATACAGGTCCGGCAGTTTAGGAAACCATGATGTTGATTCATTGCTCACCTCTGGTCACGCTTCAGTTGATCTTCGTAGGGCACTTCTTTGTAAATGGACAGTAGGAAAACTGGTCACTCCATTCCTTTTCCCTTGCTTTAAAAACAGTCGTTAACCAATTAATTAAGTTAATTTTTGTTTTTGACTGATTGTTGCTTGTTTTCACCATTCACTCAGCAGTGTCGCTGAAACATGATCAACGTACTCCCTTTTTTGTGTGTTCAAAATGAATGAAATTCATTAAACATACACCACTGGCCATTGAAATTGCTTCACGAGGATGACGTACTATAGACGCGAAATTTAACCGACAGGAAAAAGATGCTGTGATATGCAAATGATTAGCTTTTCAGAGCATTCACACAAGGTTCGCGTCGGTGGTGACACCTACAAAGTGCTGACACGAGGAAAGTTTCCAACCGATTTCTCATACACAAACAGCAGTTGACCGGCGTTGCCTGATGAAACGTTGTTGTAATGCCTCGTGTAAGGAGGAGAAATGCGTACCATCACATTTCCGAATTTGATAAAGGTCGGATTGTAGCGTATCGCGATTGCGGTTTATCGTATCGCGACAGTGCTGCTCGCGTTGGTCGAGATCCAGTGACAGCAGAATATGGAATCGGTGGGTTCAGGAGGGTAATACGGAACGCCGTGCTGGATCCAAACGGCCTCGTATCACTAGTAGTCGAGATCAAAGGCATCTTACCCTCATGGCTGTAACGGATCGTGCAGCCACGCCTCGATCCCTGAGTCAACAGATGGGGACGTTTGCAAGACAACAACCATCTGCACGAACAGTTCGACGACGTTTGCTGCAGCATGGACTATCAGCTCGGAGACCATGCCTGCGGTTACCTTTCACGCTGCATCACAGACAGGAGCGCCTGCGATGGTGTACCCAACGACGAACCTGGGTGCACGAATGGCACAATACGTCATATTTTCGGATGAATCCAGGTTCTGTTTACAGCATCATGATGGTCGCATCCGTGTTTGGCGACATCGCGGTGAACGCACATTGGAAGCGTGTATTCGTCATCGCTATACTGGCGTATCACCCGGCGTGATGGTATGGGTTTCCATTGGTTACACGTCTCGGTCACCTCTTGTTCGCATTGACGGCACTTTGAACAGTGGACGTTACATTTCAGATGTGTTACGACCCGTGGCTCTACCCTTCATTCGATCCCTGCGAAACCCTACATTCAGTAGGATAACGCACGACCGCATGTTGCAGGTCCTGTACCGGCCTTTCTGGATACAGAAAATGTTCGACTGCTGCCCTGGCCAGCACATTCTCCAGATCTCTCACCAAATGAAAACGTCTGGTCAATGGTGGCCGAGCAACTGATTCGTCACAATACGCCAGTCACTACTCTTGATGAACTGTGGTATCGTGTTGAAGCTGTATGGGCAGCTGTGCCTGTACACGCCATTGACTCAATGTCCAGGCGTATCAAGGTCGTTATTACGGCCAGAGGTGGTTGTTCTGGGTACTGATTTCTCAGGATCTTTGCACCCAAACTGCGTGAAAATGTAATCACACGTCAGTTCTAGTATAATATATTTGTCCAATGAATACCCGTTTATCATCTGCATTTCTTCTTGGTGTAGCAATTTTAATGGCCGGTAGTGTAGTACCTCTCCTTCAAGTAACTAGTACCGGTCATCATTTATATTTGTTTATGTTCTCAAGGGCGAAAGAACCACTCACCGAATTTCAAGCAGTTATTTTGGTCAGCTGTGTAATTTTTCAGTAAGCTTGTAGAAACAAATTACGGATATTATATGTCAACATCCCCAGCCTTGGGTTGAATGTCACAAAGCTAATTTATTTCTCACGATATCCAACATCCGCTGCGTAATTTTATCAGGCAGTAAATGAAGAGGAGTAATGTGGTGTTCACATACACCCACACAATTGGAAAAAACTCGAATAAACTACACTCGTGAGGACTTGCACACTGTCCACAGAGCTAGGGTCATTCTGTTATTTTGCTTTAGCTCAAAGTTTCGTTAACTCTGTACAGGTACAACTATTGATAGTTGTATGGTCAATATTTCTGAAACGTAGAATTAAAAAAAAAAAAATCTTTCCCCGCATACGGAGTGTCCAGTGAAATTTCGGGCAAACTGCTGGATGTCTGTAACGCACTGGCACGATATTTCAGTGCAGAGTTTTCTAGCCATACTGGTATATACAGATGTCTCATCTATATCTGAACATGGCCAAGAGACTCTGCACCTAAATATCGTATCAGCGAGCTACACACTTCCGGCAGTTCGCCCGAAATTTCATGGAACAGTTACGGAGATGCTCAAATAAATATAGTAGACGCTACAAGAGAGGCATTTTCTATCACGGTCGGGTTTACTGTTCAAATTCCGAGAGCGTATGTTTCAAGGAGAGTCGTGCAGAGACATTACTGCTCATCCTGACGCTTTAGCAACAGCCGTTCTTGCCATGCACCATTCGCGACTATAACAAGAATTGGGGAAGCACCCTTAGACACAAAGCGTAAGGTAGCTTCAGTACTATAGGCGTAGATGTAGTTGCGTGGACTATTATCTACAGTCTGATACTGAGTCCCGTCCTCTCCCTCTCGTGCACATCTAGAAAAACATAAACACAAACTACACCGCATACTCCATGTAAACATAGAGGTACCTCTGAATTTCAGTTGGTCTCACAGACAACCATGACACGATCTCGCACTTCTTCGTGCCGTGTAGTTGTGTAAGAGCAAATGTAGCAGGGTCCGCATAGTTACTTTGTGCTAGGAAGGGCTCTCAACGGGGAAGTGCCCAGGCGTCTCGGGGTGACCCAAAGCGATGTTTTTCGGACATCGAGGAGATACAGAGAGACAGGAACTGTCGATGACATGCCTCGCTCAGGCCACCCAAGGGCTACAACTGCAGTGGATAACCGCTACCTACGGATTATGGCTCGAAGGAACCCTGACAGCAACGCCACCGTGTTGAATAATGCTTTCAGTGCAGCCACAGGACATCATGTTACGACTCAAACTGTGCGCAAAAGGGTGTATGATACGCACCTTCACTCCCGACGTCCATGACGAGGTCCATCTTTGCAACGACGACACCATGCAGCGCGGTACAGATGGGCCCAACAACATGCCGTGGACCGCTCAGGATTGGCATCACGTTCTCTTCACCGATGAGTGCCACATATGCCTCCAACCAGACAATCGTTGGAGACGTGTTTGGAGGCAACCCGGTCAGGCTGAACGCCTTAGACACACTGTCCAGCGAGTCCAGCAAGGTGGAGGTTCTCTGCTGTTTTAGGGTCGCATTATGTAGGACCGACGTATGCCGCTGGTGGTCATGGAATGCGCCGTAACGGCTGTATGATACGTGAATGTCATCCTCCAACCGATAGTGCAACCATATCGGCAGCATATCGGCGAGGCATTCGTCGTCATGGACGACAATTCGCGCCCCCATCGTGCACATCTTCTGAATAACTTCCTTCAGGATAACGAATTCGCTCGACTAGAGTAGCCAGCATGTTCTCCAGACATGAACCCTATCAAAAATGCCTGAGATAGATTGAAAAGGGCTGTTTATGGACGACATGACACACCAACTACTCTGAGGGATCTACGCCGAATCGCCGTTGAGGAGTGGGACAATCTGGACCAACAGTGCATTGATGAACTTGTGGACAGTATGTCACGACGAATACAGGCATGCATCAATGCAAGAAGACGTGCTGCTGGGTATTAGCGGTACCAGTGCGTACACCAATCTGGACCACCACCTCTGAAGGTACCACTGTATGGTGGTACAACATGCAAACTGTGGTTTTAATGAGCAATAAAAAGGGTGGAAATGATGTTTGTGTTGATCTCTATTCCAATTTTTCTGTGCAGGTTCCGGAACTCTCGAAACCGAGGTGGTGCAAAACTTTTTTTGATGTGTGTAGTTACTTAGTCATCTTCAGTTAAGTTGAAAACATCCAACAGTGTAATAAATGCAACAGCAGGAACGATAATAAATCACGAAGTTTCACTTACTTTGAGGTATACAGAGCCTTAATAACCGTACATAATTAAATTTATAGATAACTTAGGAATATACAGAGTGCGAAATTTAGTACTCAGGCATCCCATCTCTGTTTGAAACAATGGTTCTAAGCTGGCTACGTATCAACTCAAACTGAGCTTCGATATAGATGTGGGTATGTCATTTCACGCTGATTCAACTCTGTGCCAGCGTTAGACAACAGTAGTGGATTGAGTGTAGTGGCACACCAGTCACTTGGCAATCCATGACCAGAGGTTTTCAGTAAGTGAGAGATCTGGTGGATGTGCTCAGTGGGTCAACATTCGGACACGTTTCGTATCAAGACAAGTCAGGACAGCACGAGAAAAATATGGTCTCATGTTATCTTGTTGAAAGATCAAGATAGGTCACAGCCACCGGCCTTAACATGTCAGTCATGTCCGTCGCCTCGAGTGCTAGTCGCAGCAGGCAGCTGAGTTTCTGCATGGCCTTGAGTATGGCTCTCCTCGACCCATCCCATCGATACCGTATTTGCATGGCAGTCGTGGAACGCCGACCAACCAACTTTGGGACACAAACCTGCCGCAGTTGCAGTTTACTAATGGGGAACGTGCTTCATAATCCTTTTTTGTGTAGAAAATGTAGATGGCATTTCTGCCACCTACTGTGTACGGTTGTGCTGGAATGCTAATCCTTTGCAAATGCAAGCATGTAGTACAATTCATGACAGGTTGGCATTTTTTGGTTGCCATTCAAGATGCTGCATTTTCAATGACCATCAGTGCATATTTAAAAAAATATAAGTCACTTAGCTATTGTAAGTGTGTCGAATTTTTTTATACATGCTCCAGTTTGTTAACTGTTCACGTGCCACTTTGGTTAAAGCATACCGCACATGGCAAAATGACACTAGCCAAAACCAGCACCAAGGCAACTTTGATGCACCACAGGCCACAGATGACAGTGATGAATGACGGCTGCAGAGATGTGTACAGGCGGGTAGACGCATAACTGTCGAGCAAATGACCGCCCAGATGAACCAAGGGGCTACCGGTATTGTCTCCTCAACGACCGTTCAGCAAACGGTGCTATGTGCAAGCCTCCACAGCAGGTGCCAGGTTGATGCTCCCATGCTGACTGCTTTTCATAGGCGATGAGGGTCGGAATTTGCACACCAACACCGCAACTAGAAATCCAATAAGTGGAGACAGGTGGCCTTTTCAGATAAATCGCGTATTATGCTTCATCGGACAGATGTCCATTGGCATGTACCGTGTGAAACGTCTAAAAAGCAAACATCCTGCAACAATCGTCGGAGAGACCCCATGGCCTGAGGGCATTCCATGTGTGATATCGCCATTGTGGAAGGCACAATGGATCAACACAAGTAAGCATTTAGCCTTGGGGATCATATCCAGCCCTACATGCAGTTTGTTTATCCTCAGCACAGGGTCATCTACGAGCAGGACAATGCAACTTGTCACACATCTCGCGTTGTACATGCGTGGTTCAGAGAGCATCCCCTAACCACCAAACTCCATTTATTTAAACCCAGTCGAGAATCTATGAGACCACCTCAATCTGCATCTACATCCATATTCCGCAAGCCACCTGACGGTGTGTGCCAGAGGGTACTTTGAGTACCTCTATCGGTTTTCCCTTCTATTCCAGTCTCGTATTGTTCGTGGAAAGAAAGATTGTCGGTATGCCTCTGTGTGGGCTCTAATCTCTCTAATTTTATCCTCATGGTCTCTTCGCCAGATATACGTAGGAGGGAGCAATATACTGCTTCACTCCTCAGTGAAAGTATGTTCTCGAAACTTCAACAAAAGCCCGTACCAAGCTACTGAGCGTCTCTCCTGCAGAGTCTTCCACTGGAGTTTATCTATCATCTCCGTAAAGCTTTCGCGATTACTAAATGATCCTGTAACGAAGCGCGCTGCTCTCCGTTGGATCTTCTCTATCTCTTCTATCAACCCTATCTGGTACGGATCCCTCACTGGTGATCAATATTCAACCAGTGGGCGAATAAGTGTACTGTAACCTACTTCCTTTGTTGCACTTCCCCATGGTTACTTCCAATGAATCTCAGTCTGGCATCTGCTTTACCGACGATCAACTTTATATGATCATTCCATTTTAAATCACTCCTAATGCCTACTCCCAGATAATTTATTGAATTAACTGCTTCCAATTTCTGACCTGCTTTATTGTAGCTAAATGATAAGGGATCTTTCTTTCTATGTATTCGCAGCACATTACACTTGTCTACATTCAGATTCAATTGCCATTCCCTGCACCATGCGTCAATTCGCTGCAGATCCTCCTGCATTTCAGTACAATTTTCCATTGTTACAACCTCTCGATATACCATAGCATCATCCGCAAAAAGCCTCAGTGAACTTCCGATGTCATCCACAAGGTCATTTATGTATATTGTGAATAGCAACGGTCCTACGACACTCCCCTGCGGCACACCTGAAATCACTGTTATTTCGGAAGACTTCTCTCCATTGAGAATGACATGCTGCGTTCTGTTATCTAGGAACTCTTCAATCCAATCACACAATTGGTCTGACAGTCCATATGTTCTTACTTCGTTCATTAAACGTCAATCAGACTGTTTCCACTGTGTACACACTACCAAGAAATCTACATCAGCGTGCCACACACTGGGGTTGGCTTGGTTCCACATCCTTCCAGAACCTCTCTGGCTTTATTCCTGCAGGTCTCTCAGTCTTCCACATTGGAAATGCTGGTTATTCAGACTTTTGGCAGGTGGTCACATAATAAGGTGACAACAGTGTAATACGCATACTTTGGCTATATTTGTACAGTGACAGTTTGGCAACTGAAATTTTGAGAATAGCGAGAGTGGATCTCTCGGCCTGTCTGTCCTACACAGCAGCTTTAACTACTCTTACATGTATCGGCAGTCGCAGGAAGAGTGGTCAGTATTCAGGAATATGACAGGAATCATAATTCAAAACAAAAAGGTCTAGAAAACATGGTCTCTAAAATGCACGCCTTAAGAGCTATGAGCACTTGGTCGGTAGAAGAGATGTTTTTCGCAGAAGCGAAGATGAACATGTGTTCATAGCTTTTAAAGTATGTACCTTAGAGCCCATATTTACTGGACGTTTTTTATTGTTTTGGTCCCAAATAGCACATCTCAGAATATGAAAAGCAAAGAGCTTCCAATAGAAGAGATTTGCTTCACAGTATTGAAGGTGATGAAATCCTCATAGCTTTTAAGGTTGGAGAAGCTGTGTGCATACTTTTGCCGCAGTTTATCGATAGAACGAAATGCCTTTTCAGTTTATTGTTTTTGAGAAATGGTTCCAAGATACAGAAAAAAGGCTGCCCATTTTATTTCACCCTTAATTTCCTCGAAATATTTCTGTTGCAGGATTTTATTTGAAATTAATTGTTCACAACTTTTACTCTGTTGCAGCAATGGCGTGTAATGAACTGGTGTACTAAAGTTCAGAACACCACATACAGAAACACCTATCGTCTTATCTATGCACAGCACTTGAAATTGAGAGTCAGTTTATTACGAGGATTCAGTTAGAGAAAGAATAAAGAAGAATGTAAATGGTGCAATATTATGTTGTTGGGAAATTTGGTTTATATTATTCCCTTTAAGTTCCAATGAGACGGGCGAGTTTCTCTGTAGTGTTGATAATCTCCCTTTCCCCAACATTTACATTTACATATATACTCCGCAAGATGCTGTGATGTGCGTGGTAGAGGGAATGGGTCGACGTTATCGATTTTCTTTTCTATTCCCTTCATGTGGTGAGCGAGGGAAGAAATGACTGTGCAAATGTTTCGACAAGCGGCATAATCCCCTTATCTTCTTCTCATTACACGTACGGGAGAGACAGAATCTTACGCAACAAAATTTCAAGAGAACTGGTTATCTTTTTTGTAACTGTAACCCGTTTATACTCCACGATCCTTTAGTATGGTCTAAACCGACCTATTACGATGTTAGCAGGGTGCCTCTAAAATCTTTCGATGCCTGTTGCCATGTCTACTTGATAAGAACTCTAAACGCTGGAACAATATTCTCGAATTGGTCGCACACGCGTCTTGTATACAATCTCCTTTAGAGGTGCACTGCATTTTCTCAGAGCCATGTTCAGTTCGCCTTCCCTAATATCGATTTTACGTCAACACCCCATTTACAACGATTTTCACTATTACCCATAAACATTTAAACGATGTGATATGCCCAAGATGTCACCACTAAACTTGCAAACTTACACTGTCGGGTTATATCTCTTTGTTATAGGTTTTACGTTACGTTTAGCCACTTTTATAGACAACTACAATTCACTACACCAAATGCAAACTTTGTCCAAGTGTTTCTGCAATTGCTTACGATCGTTCAACAGAAATACGTTCCTGTACACTAAATCTTACAGTGTTGCTTATCCTATCTTATACATCGCTTATCTATACTAGGAACAGAGGTTCTATTATGCTTCCTTGAGGCACACCAGCCTCTGTGGAGCATCCACTGTCCATTGTAACGTACTGGCTGCTGTTAGTCTAAAGCCTAGTTTACACGACGACATTGGGTTGCGCCACTCGTTGCGTGGAATGTGTTGCACGCAAATGGTTTCATGTTCGACTGTAGACACGGCGAAACCAGTATACACTTCAGTTTCGTCGTTTCGTGGGTTCCTGAGTCGTGTCTGAAATGAAAGTTTTGGCAGCTGCACGTCGCCCGAGTTGTGACGGAGTTAAAGCTTGTTGCTTGGAATCACTACATAAGAAAAAAATAAGAATCGTGTTTCGATTCTTGACTAGATGAATAAAAGACGTCAACTCGGTTGCTCAGCATCCTTGCTGAAATAACTTGTAATGGGAGACCCAAGAAGCTCTTTTAATTATCTTAGAATGTCACCAGAACAGTTAACGTTTCTTCTAAATAGAGATAATTACGCGATAAGGAATAAAGATACTGTAATGCGTGAAGCACTGTCGCCAGAACTGAAATTTCATATCACATTGCGTGCATTACAATCGAGAACACTCGGCATGCTGTAAGACGCGGTTTTAGTTGATGATGACGCTTTTTCATTAACACCAACAATTATTAACATTAACAGTAATAATTACCAACGTTAACAGCAGTAATCATTCGAAGCAGGCCGCATTACGAAGAGAATGGTTTACAAACTACTCTCTTGAAGGTAGATCTGTACAGTGGCAATATTTGAAAATTCAAACATATGTGAATAGGGAGCACTACTGCGACGTTTAAATAGGTGAATATTGAATAAAGAATGTAGCTCATTGATTTGTGTAGCCTTCCCTCTTGTCAACCAATATTCCTTTAAAAAAAAGTCAGTCAACTCGAACGGTGGGATTTTACTCTTGTAGACAAGAGCATTTCTACAGCTAGAATTGCTTTTGCTTGTATTTTTCGTAATTCAGTTGTATATTTGCTCCTAATTCAAAAATTTTTGCCCTGCAGCTCAGATATTGTCAACCTATCTGTGTTCTGATCGCACGTGAAGGTATCAGGAGCAGCAATATGTTGCTTATTTTTGTAATTAGCATCACTGAAATCCCACAAACACCTATGCAAAGCATAGATATCCAAAAAGCGAACATACATAACCTCAAAACTCACGCAACTGGTGTCGCCAACGTTGGAACACGCCGAAAGCGTTGTTTCACCGAGGAGTTGCGCAAATGCACGGTGCGCATGCGCAGTGGCCGGTAGCGCAGTTGCTTGCAACCTAGTGTCGTCGTGTAAACTAGGCTTAACACCCGTTGAGCAAAACTTGCGCCGGCCTTCTCACCTGGTCGCAATAACGCTGGCAGTAACCTCGCGCCAGTGGCGAGGTCGACGATTACTGACAGCTGCGCGGCGCTGGTGCTGCCTTGAGATACTTGGCTGTGCCGGCTATTGGATGACAAGGCAGCTGTGACGTAACGGTCCCGCGACGCGGACCGGGAAGGGGGCTGCAGCGCTCTGCCCACGACTGTCACGCGAATAATGGTACCGTCGTCGGCTGATACTCGTATCCGAGTTTTCATTTCTCTCCTGAGATTTCCTTTGTCACGGTTCAGGCGTGGAAGTGTCGTTGATGGCTTAGCAATCCAATCCTAGCGTGGAACAGGCGGCCACAGACATTACAGCTGATGGAAGGTGGAGGACGTGGCTGAGCCTGGAGGAGTTTACGTCTCCGGCGTTTGTCATCCTCCATTCTTCGACGTTCCAGCTCAAAGTTTTGAAGAGCATTTGAGGTAACTGAGTGCCATCGACTTCGGTCTTCTGCTATTGTGGACCAGTTACTCAGATCGATGTTCAAGTTTTTCAGATTTTTCTTGTACTGATCCTTATAACGTTTGAGAGGGGCACCTCGTGGCCTTTTACCTGTGCTCACTTCGCTGTACAGCTTTTGGCGTGGAACTCTGTCATTTTTCATCCGCTGGACATGTCCGACCCATCTGAGTTGATGCCCAATGATAAGAGCTTCCATGCTATACATTTTTGCTTTCTCAAGAACAGCCGTGTTGGATATGAAGTCATCCCATTTCAGGTTCATGATATATCTTAGCTTCTGTTGGTTGAAGCGTTCTAGTTTCTTCAGATCACAGCGATATAACGTCCAGGTTTCGCAACCATATGGCAGGGTGGAAATGACTACAGCTTTGTACACCATCAGTTTGGTGTGCAGTGTTAGGTCTTTATTCAGGAAGACACGCTTTGTAAGACGTCCAAATGCTACATGGGCAGCACGTAATCTATTCTCCACATCTTTTTCAGATGAGCAGTTAGATGACAGTATGCTTCCCAGGTAGAGGACATGGTCCACTTGTTCCAAGGGTGTATCATAAATGGATATGCTGAAGTCAGGAACGGAGGAGCCAGGAGTTGGCTGCGCCATCACCTTTTTCTTTGGAATATTGATGGAGAGACCAAATCGTTCGTACGACCTGCTGAAGGAATCAACTGACAGCTGCAACTCTGCAGGTGAATGAGCTGGAGAAGCATTGTCATCAGCATACTGCAGCTCTGTCACACGAGTGGTACTGGTGAACCTTTTTGAATGGAGTCTGACTGGTTGAATAATTCTCCATCAAACCTGTACTTTAGTTCTATTCCTGTGTTGTTTATGGTTGTCTCGTAAAGCATAGCTGCCAGATACAATGCAAATAATGTTGGTGCAAGAACGCATCCTTGTTTAAGCCCACTTGTTATTGGGAATTCACCAGTCGTTTCATCCTGGCAGAGGACCTGTCCAGTCATATCATCGTGGAGAGCTTCAATCAAGTCAACAAAATGTTCAGGGCAGCCGAAGCGTTTTAAGACCATCCACATGGCTTCTCTGGGAACTGCATCAAAGGCCTTTTCTAGATCGTAGAAAACAAGTAGTAAATGCTTTTGCTGTTCTCTGCACTTCTCCTGTAGTTGTCATGCACAGAATATCATGTCAATTTTCCCTCTTGAAGGTCGAAACCCGTATTGAGACTCAGGTATTATAGTCTCTGAAAGTGTCTGGAGGCGATTTAAAAGGATGCTTGCAAAAATTTTGCCAGTGACAGAGAGTAGAGATATTCCCCGGTAGTTACCACAGACGCTTCTGTCGCCCTTCTTGAAGATGGTGACAATTGTGAAGTTCTACAAGTCAGCTGGTACCTTGCGGGTTTCCCATCATCATTTCGAAAGACAATCTCAACGCCTTGAGGGGTCTCAGTGGCCCTACGTGTCTAGCGCCTGAGAGGACAGAATCACAGCCACGTAGTGGGCTTCTTTGCTGCAAGGCAAGACAGATCAGCGACGTCTGGAGCACTGTTGTGCGTTCCCCAAATGCCTTTGGAATACATGTGTGAGCCAGTTTTCAACAAATGGCAGCTTACAACTGGTGAACAATACTACACTGACAGAAAAAAACTACAAAACGAACAAAAGTAGAGTGATGAAATTTCTCTAATACATTAGTCTAGGTAACATATTTAAGTGCTTAATATTGCAGGATCGGCGATTAATGTAAGAGCTAGCTAAGTCATTAATGTGAAACATTGGTACGTTATAACTGGTGTAACCACCAGAATGTTGAATGTAAGCACGCAAAGTGCATGCATTGTGTTGTACAGGTGACAATTGTTAAACTGTGGGTTGGAGTTCCATGCCTGTTGCACATGGTCGGTCAATATAGGGACGGTTAATGTTGTTTGTGAATGGCCCTGGAGCTGTCGTCCGATGATGGAGACAGATCAGATGGCTGAGCAGGCCAAGGCTACAGGTCGATACTCGTTAGAGCATGTTGGGTTACAACAGCGGTATGTGGGCGAGTGTTATACCGTTGGAAAACACATACTGGAATGCTGGAGGAGGATGGGATTGGTGTCTAGCGTCCCATCGACAACGAGGTCATTAGAGTTGGAGCAAAAGCTCGGATTAGGGACGGATGGCGAAGAAAATTGGCCGTGCCCTTTCAAAGGAACCACCTGGGCGTTTGCCTGAAGCGATTTAGGGAAATCACAGAAAACCTAAATCGGGATGACCAGACACAGGTTTGAAACATAGTTCTCCCGAATGCGAGCCCAGGAAATCGTTAAGAATACGTGCATACCGATAGTGTGGGAAGGTGTGTTAGGCAATAAGCGCTGTGTTGTTCTACAGAGCCAAACAACTCATTACTACTAATATGGACCCAATTTTATAGGTCGTGTTCTGTAAAACAATTTAGTTGATTTAATTTTTAAATGACCACATTAATCTCGGAATATATCGCCCCTACTTTATTCTGAAACAGTTTACGAAAAGATTTTCATATTTACTGTAGACTGCACTATCAATCGACCAGAGAGAAACCTTTTGTTATTATTACTATTTTACAAACATTGTGCATCACAACTTAATGACAAAAAAAAAAGAAAAACATAATTTGTTTGAAAAAGAAGAAGGTATTTACTTTGTTTTTATTTAGACTAAAAATTTTATGTACTATTTACAAATGTAGTTTTGCTTTCGACAGTTCGGGAAACAAATTCTTTCATGACATCCACAAGATTAATTTTTCCAGCCCTGTCTTGATGGACATGGAGAAGGAGTAGATGGATGAGTCTTGACTGAGTCGTTGTTGACCTGAGGCATGTTTTAAGTCGTCTTAAGGCGCTGAATGACTTCTCGGAAGGGATGCTGACGATACTGGAACTGTCAGGATCAGAGTGATGAGGCGAATAACTTCCTGAAATAGTTCTTTAACCCTACCAGATTCAGCAATAAGTTTTCTTCCTATAGGGTTGTAGACATGTCGTAATGGTTCGCAGTACTTCGAGCTGTGCATGAAGCCTGTCCAGGTTAAAGTCTGTTGTATGTATTCCAATCTTCCAAACGGCGTGTAGATGGAGGTGTGCTTGGGACGACGTAATAAGTATCTCTTGTAGATGGGGATAGTCGCTTTAGATCCTCTTGGTTGAACCTTCGATCAATCTCATTCAGAAGGAGATCAAGAATTTCAAAAAAATATTTCCTAAATTTTCGTTCTTGAGACAATTATTTGGGAACAGACGGTGTTTCTGTGTGTTGCAATTTCGCTGGTGTTTTTCTTCGCCGAGAGATTTGGGTCTTTCATACTTAGGTTTTCAGAATAATCATTGGATTTCTCTCTAAAATACTTCCACAGTCCTAAGATTTGCAAGAGCTATTTTTAGAGCCCATACAGAATGTTTCATTCTGGCTGCATTAAACTTTGGATTCTGTAGGAATCTGCCCAGTTCCAAACACTTCCGTTTCTACTGTTATATAAAGAATAGTTTCAAACTTTTCGAGCCGCTTCGCATTCCTCGCAGGACAGACCTTCTTTGGTCTCTAACTGAGCGTGTTACATTCAATATTTCGGTCACAGTTTTCTGGCCCGCTCATAGTTTTACCTAAAACATGTCAAAGATTTTACTCTTACAGCCCATCGGGTGGAACAAATTGTAATCAGGGGTTGAGCTTTTGGGTTTGGTTTCGTCTCATCGACACCAGATAGTAGCACAACATCTGCATACACGTTTTTCCTTTTTGCGGATTCTGGAATTATATTTGAGACGTCACAGTTACCAGTACATCGCACAATGGATGACTGCTTCTGGAAACTTCCTGTAGTGCCAGATCCACACAGTGATTGCTGCATTGGATGTAACAACTCTTTAGCTAGTCTTTAAGAAGGATTTCCTTCACACCTTTGTTCTGCCCAGACTTATTAGCTGCAACATCGAAATAGTGGGCGCGTAGAAACTCAATTTCTAGTGACAGTTTTAGAAAGATGTCTATAATGGCAGTTGCCAGCGTTTGCGCCTTGGAGTCCGGCGGACTATAGAAACGCAGAAAAAGTTTATTCCAGCATCTCAGGGTCAACACATTGTACACAAAGAGTGAACTGCTCCTGGCCAACCACGTCAGTCGTTGAATCTGCTATATTTCCGTAAAATGAGGAACTTTTTATTTGCTGCACAATTTCTTGCTGGATCATGTGAGCCATAATTTCCAGACTTAGTTTTGTATCGCTGGCATCAACCATGTGTCACGGCGTTTCAGCCATATCTTCAGTTCTGGCACATCATTCTTCCTCACATCGAGAAGTGTCATGAGGTTTCCTGAGGCCGTTTCATGACCTCTCAGTGCGTTTCCTGTTCGACCCAGGGACCTAAGTGAACTACTTATTACTAGCAAAGCGGTCCTAGATTTCTCCTGATCCGTCAGCTGATATCTAGCGACTTGGGCAATCACAGGTGTGCTATTTTCAGGTTGTTGAATAATTGCGAGAGACTCTTCTCGTGTATCTTGTCCTTCTCCGTAGTTTTCTTCCGGTTACAGAAACTTTCTTTAAGAAAAGCCGTTTTTTTCTACTGTCTTCTATTGTTCAGTAAGTGGATGGACCGAATGCAATCATAGCAGAAAACACTGCCACTCTTTTCCTCGTAATGTAGCCACAGATAAGCCACAAACAATTCCGATTTACAAGATCTCCTACTCCTTGATCTTCCATTCCTTCGTGAAAACTTATGCTCCTCTGATGGGTGAAATTTTGTTTCAAAGATAGGTATACTAGAAGTTGAGCCCATTGTCTTTTTATGTGAGAATGGGATGTCTGCGTGCTTTGACAGTCTTCTACCGCAACTTTTATGTCAATCGCCTCTACCTGGAATCGTTAAGGATAAAAACGTGCAACATGACGTATCTCGCACACATCACACTAGCATAAAAATAGCTTTCAACAAGCAGTTATGTTAATGGTGACCACATATTATAAAGCACAAGCATAGGAAGATACATTCATACTTCACCATAAAATATTTAGCTTACCAGTAACAATGCTTGTGCTTTATTGTATCTTCGACTAGTATTACCACTATCAGACTGAGACTGGCCACTGTCATGGATAACGCTAACACAAACGATCTGAGATTTCTTAATGCTGTTACCACCTCAAAAAAAATTCTTTGGTAGATATTTGTGACGCTGTGCAGTACCACACCTAGAATAACAAAATAGTAATAATAATCGTATATAAATATCAGCCATGACCCATGGATCGATGTACACATAAAAAGGGGACGGAAAGTTGTTTGTTGTTGTGGTCTTCAGTCCAGAGACTGGTTTGATGCAGCTCTCCATGCTAGTCTCTCCTGTGCAAGCGCCTTCATCTCCCAGTACCTACTGCAACCTACATCCTTCTGAATCTGCTTAGTGTATTCATCTCTTGGTCCCCCTCTATGATTTTTTCCCTCCACACTGCCCTCCAATACTAAAGTGGTGATCCCTTGATGCCTCAGAACATGTCCTACCAACCGATCCCTTCTTCTAGTCAAGTAGTGCCACAAATTCCTCTTCTCCCCAATTCTATTCAATACCTCCTCATTAGATATGTGATCTACCCATCTAATCTTCAGCATTCTTCTGAAGCACCACATTTCGAAAGCTTCTATTCGCTTCTTGTCCTGGCCGAGCGGTTCTAGGCGCTACAGTCTGGAACCGCGCGACCGCTACGGTCGCAGGTTCGAATCCCGCCTCGGGCATGGGTGTGTGTGATGTCCTTAGGTTAGTTAGGTTCAAGTAGTTCTAAGTTCTAGGGGACTGATGACCTCAGAAGTTAAGTCCCATAGTGCTCAGAGCCATTTTTTTTTTTGCCATTGCCAGTCTATATTTTATATCCTCTCTGCTTCGACCATCATCAGTTATTTTGCTCCCCAAATAGCAAAACTCCTTTACTACTTTAAGTGTCTCATTTCCTAATCTAATTCCCTCAGCATCACCCGACTTAATTCGACTACATTCCATTATCCTCGTTTTGCTTTTGTTGATGATCATCTTATATCCTACTTTCAAGACACTGTCCATTCCGTTCAACTGCTCTTCCAAGTCCTTTGCTGTCTCTGACAAAATTACAATGTCATCGGCGAACCTCAAAGTTTTTATTTCTTCTCCATGGATTTTAATACCTACTCCGAATTTTTCTTTTGTTTCCTTCACTGCTTGCTCAATATACAGATTGAATAACATCGGGGAGAGGCTACAACCCTGTCTCACTCCCTTCCCAACCACTGCTTCCCTTTCATGTCCCTCGACTCTTATAACTGCCTTCTGTTTTCTGTACAAATTGTAAATAGCCTTTCGCTCCCTGTATTTTACCCCTGCCACCTTCAGAATTTGAAAGAGAGTATTCCAATCAACATTGTCAAAAGCTTTCTCCAAGTCTACAAATGCTAGAAACGTAGGTTTGCCTTTCCTTAATCTAGCTTCTAAGATAAATCGTAGGGTCAGTGTTGCCTCACGTGTTCCAATATCTCTACGGAATCCAAGCTTATCTTCCCCGACGTCGGCTTGTACCAGTTTTTCCATTCGTCTGTAAAGAATTCTCGTTAGTAGTTTGCAGCCGTGTCTTATTAAACTGATAGTTCGGTAATTTTCACATCTGTCAACACCTGCTTTCTTTGGGATTGGAATTATTATATTCTTCTTGAAATCTGAGGGTATTTCGCCTGTCTCATACATCTTGCTCACCAGATGGTAGAGTTTTGTCATGGCTGGCTCTCCCAAGGCTGTGAGTAGTTCTAATAGAATGTTGTCTACTCCCGGGACTTTGTTTCGACTTAGGTATTTCAGTTTTCTGTCAAACTCTTCACGCAGTATCATATCCCATTTCATCTTCATCTACATCCTCTTCCATTTCCATAATATTGTCCTCAAGTACATCGCCCTTGTATAGACCCTCTAAGAACTCCTTCCACCTTTCTGCTTTCACTTCTTTGCTTATAACTGGGTTTCCATTTGAGCTCTTGATATTCATACAGGTGGTTCTCTTTTCTCCAAAGGTCTCTCTAATTTTCCTGTAGGGGGTATCTGTCTTACCCCTAGTGAGATACGCCTCTACATCCTTACATTTGTCCTCTAGCCGTCCCTGCTTAGCTAAGTACTGAAATTTAAAAATGACGTTATAACTCACTAACTGCGTGTGTCGCAAGTAAGAGGAATCGCAGTAAACGTTATTGAACAGAGAGCGCAAATCAGACTTCACAGCAATACGGCAGTGTAAATGGAAGAACAGTAACATCAGACGTAACAAACAAACTTGCACACTTCATACCAAATCGAGTGCGACTGATGATTTATAAGAAGGAAACCTACATGGTAAATAAAATATTTTCAGCAGTAAAGATAATGTGTACTACCATATTTGTTCAATGATGAACTGCCGTGTAAAACACTGTGTTTTTGTGTTTATTTGACATTCAACTTCCAGTTGTTAAATCAGTTATAAAATTGGACAGTATTTGTACAGTTACATTTAACATTTGTGACGAAACTAGAATGAACTACAGAGACCTCAGATCTCGTTTTCTGCGTACGAATGCTTTCCTCAGTGGCTGTATAACAGCCAAGAATGAAGACGCACTCGCAGTATATTAAAACTTCTTGCCAGAAGCGACTGTATATTTTTACTTGCTACTATTTTTGCGTCAAGTTTTATTATAAACATTCTTGCATTATAGCACTGCAGTTTGCCTTACATAAAGTAACGAATGGCATTAATATACTTCCATATCTCAGTATTTATTTTACATAGAATTATTCATCTCTTTGCGTACTATTATTTGCTGAAAACCTTGTTTCAGTATCTTGAACTGTTTATGTGTAGTGACGTGTCACGCTGCACTTTGCAAGAGGTGCAGAAACTTATAATGTGCGGCGTATCACCAACACATATAATCCATTTACTCGCCACTGAAAAGATACAGCTTTCATACCACGATAACAAATTTCTTCGGTACGTTAGCTTCAGCTGGTACGCCGCAATACACGAACTAAAGTGCACAAAACGTGAAATAGCCAGTGAGGTCGTTCTTCAGTGCATATTCTTCAAATTACGTTCAACAGGTTATTGTACTTCATTTGCAAACATCGTAAATGTAGTGGACTGACAAGGCAGCCAGTCCACAGTGACGGGTAGCCGATAGGCACACGTACACACACGCCGACTGGCGCGAAGTCTGGAACAGGATTCGTAATGAATGTGATAAAGAAAAGAACGTAGCTACTAGAACACTTAACTTTTATATCGTCCTTTGGTATACAGCAATCTTGATGAGACAAGTGAGACTATCTTGAGCTACATGCAATGGTACAATTGGCGCCTTGCTAGGTCGTAGCCATTAACTTAGCTGAAGGCTATTCTAACTGTCTCTCGGCAAATGAGAGAAAGGCTTCGTCAGTGTAGTCGCTAGCAATGTCGTCCGTACAACTGGGGCGAGTGCTAGTCAGTCTCTCTAGACCTGCCATGTGGTGGCGCTCGGTCTGCGATCACACAGTGGCGACACGCGGGTCCGACATGTACTAATGGACCGCGGCCGATTTAAAGCTACCACCTAGCAAGTGTGGTGTCTAGCGGTGACACCACATTCCTCCCCCGCAAATCGGCGAACGGTCGTGTTATAAGGCTTCCGCCCGCCGTGGGGAGGACCCCATGTTGACGTATGCGATGGGGTGGGGAGCCTAACAACAGGCGAGGCTGTGCCACCCGCACCCTGCCATTCGGTCCGAGGGTAGCTAGGAAACGCCTGAAAACCTAGTCCAGGGTGCACGTCAACATGCGGTGTATGCGCCCGTAAGGAGACAGGAGGGGCCGAAGGTTCGACCTCCAGTGCGTCGGGGGATCCGACGCGCGATGACGACATCTGGTCCGGAGCGGGCAAGAGTTCCATGTCGGAGTACAGCTGGTCACGGGAAGCGATCGGCGGCGCGCGACCCAGGGAGGCGCTGGGCGGCTGCAGCGAAGCGTCCACTGCGGGCGGCGCCGGCGGGAGAACAGGCGGCGGCGGCAGCGGCGCGTCGCCATGGGGCAAAATGGAAGGCATCGTCGGTAACACCTGGGGATGAGGCGAGCCAGTAGATGGGTCCCCAGGGCGCTGACCGGACGGCACCGTCGCTGAAAGCAGACGGGGAGCGGCAGAACCCGGGCGACGACAGAGGCGCAGCTGATTGAGATGTCGACGCACGTCACCAGAGGCCCCCAAAACCAAATACATCGCGCGGCCGAGGCAGCGAAGAATGCGCCCTGCGAGCCAACGCCGTGAACCTCGATAGGTGCGATAGAAGACAACGTCGCCAGGAGCAAAAGCAGGAGTCTGCCGCTGCACAGGAACCTGATGCGGCGGATGCAGCAAAGACATCAAGGTTCGATGAGGACGACCGCGGAGCAACTCAGCCGGCGAGCGACCATCGCTGGGCTGAGAGCGATACGAAGACAAAAAGAGCAACAACGCGTCCTCCCGAGAATGCGACTCTTTCAACTTCAACATCTGTGACTTGAAAGTCCGGACCAATCGTTCAGCGGCACCGTTTGACTGAGGCGAAAACGGCGCGGATGTCAGATGTTGAATACCATTGGCCTTGCAGAATGACTGAAATTCTGCGGACATGAATTGTGGGCCATTGTCGGAAACAATAGTCTGCGGAAGACCTTCAATGCAAAAAATAGCAGATAACGCTTGGATTGTGGCAGATGACGTCGTGGAAGACATCCGGACAACAAAAGGAAAATTACTGAAAGAATCGATCACAACCAACCATCGAGCATTCCAGAATGGACCGGCAAAATCTATGTGCAAGCGTTGCCAAGGGGAAGTGGCTTTCGGCCATGCAAAGAATTTCCGCGGCGGCGCGGATTGTTGTTCGGCACACGCCATGCAAGAAGAGCACATATTCGTAATCGCAGCATCGATTCCGAACCAAGTACAGTGCTGACGAGCAAGTTGTTTCGTTAGCACTATACCCCAATGTCCTTGGTGGAGAAGCCGTAAGACAGGACTGTAACGAACGTGGGACCACGACCCTGGACTGATCATTATCAGAACGCAACAACAAAACACCACGTCGTACAAAAAGTCTCTCCTTGTGAGCAAAAAATCGGCGAACCAACGGATCCTCGATCCGTGACTTCAGCAAGGGCCATTGCGTAGCAACAAAACGCAAAACAGTAGCAAGGACAGGGTCAGCAGCTGTGGCTGTAGCTACACGACGAAAATCAATCGGAGACGATTCGACCACGTCATCGGTTTCCGAATCAATGAACATGCAAGCAAGTTTGGAAGAATCGAATGCTTTATCCTCAGCAACAGGCAAACGGGACAACGCACCAGCGTTGCCGTGCGTAGCAGCGGACCGATACAAGATATCGTAGCGATTGGCGACCTCATAACGCAATGCGTGGGGAACATTGCGCGCTCGGAATAATTTCAGTTGCGCGTTTACTTGCAGTTCCAAAGGTGCTTTACAGTTCGTAGCGCAACCAAGGCCCGGTGCAAAAATGTCTGCAAATTCTTCACATAAACGAGAAACACTGTCTGAAGGCACAGTCTGGTTCACTGATGGGACCTGATTTACTATAGACAAGTTAAACAACTGAAATAAATCTAAACCAAACAAGTTCACTGCAGAAGAAGAACGAAGGACGTAAAACGACACAAGTTTTGTTTGTCCCTTGTATGTGGCAATAAGAGTGCACTGTCCTAATACAGGGATAGCTTGTCCAGAATAACTATTTAACTTAACATTTGCGGCACGCAACGGAGGTGCGCCCAGTTGTTTGTACGTGGCGTGATTGAGCAATGAAACTGCAGCTCCGGTATCGAGCTGGAACGGTATCACTTGTCCGGCAAAGTCCAAATCTACAAAAAGTTTATTGTCCTGCTGACGACAAGAGCGACTGTTTTGTGCAACTTGAACAGACACTGGAACAGAATCACGCGCGACGTGACTGGAGTGGGACGAACACTGGCACTGTTAGAGAAAGTGGCACTGGACGGGGTGGAATTAACTACATGAATCTCCATGGGCGAAAGTTCACGAGCCTGCTCGTCCTTGGTTCTATTCCGGCGTGAAGCAAAGGGCCTGGAATGGTTGTGATTGTCTGATCTGAGCTTTTTCTGGCAAACACTTTGAACATGTCCTTTCTTATGACAGTAAAAGCAAATAGCTAGGCGTGACGGGCAATTGTCACGCGAATGTCTAGTTGCACACCGCGGGCATGATTTCACTGCATGTGCTTGCTTGCGCGGGACACGTGGCTGCGCGGACGTGCGCGAGGGCAGGTTAGCGTTCCGTGCAGCGGGCCCGGCGAGCCAGTTAATGTGACACACGGCTGGCGAAGTTGCAAATGAATCCTGGGCAAAGTCAAGTGTGTCTTGCCTATCCAATATGTCTATCACCTGTTGAAGGGAGGGATTAACGAGTTTCAAAATCTGTTCCCGTATGCGAACATCAGAAACGTTCTGTGCTATTGCATCACGCACCATAGTATCTGAATAAGGGAGTCCACAGTCACATTCAAATGCACAATCCCTAGTAAGTCCTTGCAAAGTTGCAACCCACTCCCTATTAGTCTGACCGGCCGTACGTTTTGTACGAAAGAACGTATACCGTTTTGCAACGACATTGACTGTTTCCTTGAAATAGGCATCTAAAGCTGACAAAATTTCTTCGTAGGACAGAGTTGCCACGTCGCGTCGGGGAAACAATTTCACTATCACACGGTAGGTGGACACACCTACACACGAAAGCATAAACGGCTGCCGCTCATTACCTTGAATTCTGTAGGCAGCGAGATGAAATCCAAATTGTCGAGACCATTCCGGCCACGTTTCTTGGGTTGAATCAAAACTACGGAAGGACGGTGCAACTGCGTGTTGCGGCTGCGGTAGCGATGAAGCGGCGGCGGCCGCATCGTTTTGCAGCGCACGTTGACCCTGGACGAGCTGTCCCAGGGCATCCAATAACGCCTGCGTCTGCTGATTCTGCAAGCGATAAAATTCGGACAGTACATCTGGATAATGTGGCGAAGCCATGACACAAGCAAATTAATACAATACGAACGCTAAAGTCCCTTTTTAGACTCGTCGCCAATGTAGTGGACTGACAAGGCAGCCAATCCACAGTGACGGGTAGCCGATACGCACACGTACACACACGCCGACTGGCGCGAAGTCTGGAACAGGATTCGTAATGAATGTGATAAAGAAAAGAACGTAGCTACTAGAACACTTAACTTTTATATCGTCCTTTGGTATACAGCAATCTTGATGAGACAAGTGAGACTATCTTGAGATCATGCAATGGTACAAATGGCGCCTTGCTAGGTCGTAGCCATTAACTTAGCTGAAGGCTATTCTAACTGTCTCTCGGCAAATGAGAGAAAGGCTTCGTCAGTGTAGTCGCTAGCAATGTCGTCCGTACAACTGGGGCGAGTGCTAGTCAGTCTCTCTAGACCTGCCATGTGGTGGCGCTCGGTCTGCGATCACACAGTGGCGACACGCGGGTCCGACATGTACTAATGGACCGCGGCCGATTTAAAGCTACCACCTAGCAAGTGTGGTGTCTAGCGGTGACACCACAGTAAAAATTGTGACTAATAACGAAAAGGTAGCCACTTCACTGCCAAGCACGAATGTTCGGCTATAATATATCAATTTTTATATGAAATCACATGAGAAACGTTGCATACCGAAAAGAAAAAGGCCACACTAATCCAAAAATAGATTTTTTAAAGTATTTGTGTGCAAATAGTAAAACGTTTTCCGAACCTACTAATTTCACAAAAGGATGTATCTTTGCCTCATTAATGTAAAATAGTGATCCATATGACTGAAAATTCGCTTTCCCCTTCGGTTCTTTTGTGTTGCAGAGTGAGAAAGAGTTTTCGACAAACAGTCCGCAACAATAATACCGCTTTGATGAGCCAGAGATAACGAATTGCGATAATGTGTCTGGATAGTACATCAGTGCACACTAGACTTCAGGATAAAATTACATATAAAGCCTCAGTAAATTCAGAGCTGGTTTTAGCGTGAAAGACATTATCCAAGAGATAATTTACACGACTGATTGAGTGCATTGCTTAACTACTATCACAGGGTTGACTATGAGAAATGTGGCCCTAATCAAACCAGCGTGTGACAAATCATGAATGCATTTTGTATTCCTATGAGACATAAATAGGGTATATTTTTAACTAGTCAATTAAAATTTTCATACTGAACTGTCAATGTACTGCGTGTCATGAACTATGAACTTCATAACAGTTTGCTACATAGTAATGTTTCGCAACATACGTCTCACTTTTTTTTATCCTGCAACAGCAGTGGACTTTTCCTTGCTGTGGAATAAGAGGATGATCTGAGTACACTATCATATCATCTAATTTCAGGACAAGCTGCAACGGGGCTATGGAGGTATTTTCTTGCAATACTACACCTAGCTCAAACGCATGCGTCCAGATACTAGTTTTCTTGCAACTTACAAGAATTATTCCATCTTAGTTCTCGGTACGATGTTATATGTAAGTAGTTTGCGCCTTTATGTACAAGTTTAACTTATATTGTTACATAGTGATTATCGTGAATGAACCTTAACTTGCATTGTTGATGTGGTAGGGAATGCTTATTCAACGACCGTTGTTAATTCATTTCTTCGCTTTTTCCTGCTTGAATTCTTGGGCCTGACCTGTTTGAGACTTATACGGATAGTCAAGCGAGTTCTGAGAATTTCCGGTGTACATCTATAGGCTCTGTTTTGTCGCTTTTGCATTGAGATTTGGTGCCCACGTTAACTCAAAAGCATCACTGTTTCGGAAATAACTGACGTCTTTTTCCAAATACTTTCGGTTACGCTATAGCTCCACCCCCCTTCCCATAAAAGTCTCACTGAGAAGTGTGGGAATATAGTTACATTTACGTTCTTCATGAACTACTGAGAACAATCAATATTGAACTAGGAAATTTATGACAAATGAATGACATAATATAATTACATGCCTTTCAGCACAATGGTTCACTCACATCACCTCGAAACTGCAAAACAAATGTGTGTAAGGTTGCCAGACGTCCCAGTTTTCCGAGACAGTAATGGTTTCGGATTAAAAAAAAAAAAATGAGCGTCCCGAAAACTGCTTTTGGGACGTCAGTTTGAAAAAGCACTCCGTCTTCAGGCCACGAGTGGCCTACCACGAGTGGCCTACTGGGACCATCCGACCGCCGTGTCATCCTCAGTGGAGTATGCGGATAGGAGAGGCGTGGGGTCAGCACACCGCTCTCCCGGTCGTTATGATGGTATTCTTGGCCGAAGCCGCTACCATTCGGTCGAGTAGCTCCTCAACTGGCATCACGAGGCTGAGTGCTCCCCGAAAATGGCAACAGCGCATGGCGGCCTGGATGGTCACCCATCCAAGTGCCGACCGCGCCCGACAGCGCGTTGCCGGGGACGTCAGTTTAGTCCCGGTTTTGTGATGCCAAAGAAATACTCTCATACCGTCTATTTCTTCCCAAATGCGGGTGTGGATTTGTATTTCAACTGTCATCGTTAAACAAAATAATGTTTTTCTTTTCAATGTTGCGCCTGCCGTCGTCTATCAAAGGTCTTTATTGCGCGTAACGCTTCTTTGTATTGTTAACTCTTGTATTGGGATTCAGTTCAGTTAAGACGTTGTAGCTGCGTGGTTTTCTGTCCGAGGATTATTATGTTTAGTTCATATTTGCGTGTGTGTGAAGTGAGTTCCAAATGCCAAAGCGAAAGTGTTCCTCTCAAGACAAATGTACAGAAGAATGGTCTTCCATCGGAATGTGGAATATGTAAGTCATATGTTCCATTTCACGTGGAGGAAGGGCAGATATTACAGATCATTTAGGCAGCAAATGCATAAATCGAACATGTGCTCTGCTAACACTCCAAAAAAAAAGGTAGACAGTTTTTTTATTTCAAAGTCATCAAAACAGAGCCAATCAGAGCAGCAGCGGAATTAACAATGTGTTATCATACCGTTAAACATCATGTCTCTTTGAAATCCGTAGACTGTACTTCTAGGCTAATCTCCAATCTTTTTAACGATTCTGTAACAGTGAAGAGTGTGACGTTGGGCAAAACCAAAACAACAGCACTTTTGAAAGCAGTTTTGGCACCTGATACTGTCAAACAAATACGCGGCGACCTTTCACTGGTCCGCTATTATTCAGTAGCTACATGTGAGATTAATCACAAGGCTGAAAAAATATATCCATTAATTATTCAATATTTTACACCTCAGAATGGTATTCAAGCGAAATTCCTTAAATTAGTTTCGCTGCCAAATGAAATCGCCTCTACAATAAGTAGGCCTACGTGCAGCATTACTGCATTAGAAGAAAGTAAAATTGATAAAAATAAGCGTATTGCATTTTGCAGAGACAATGCTCCCACTAATTTTGCATGAGTGCGACGAGCAGGCACAAACAATGTATTTCTTAGACTGAAAAGTGAAGTAAACGAAAATCTTTTAGGCGTTGGCTGCCCTGCTCACACACTACATAATGCTGCCAAGACAGCCGCTGACGTGGTAAGTGTTGACGTAGAAACCGTTATAATTAAACTTTTCAATTACTTCTCCACATACACAACATGTTTAAAGGAGTTTTATGAGCTTGTGGACATAGAGTATCATACATTGCTGCCACATATAAAAACAAGGCGGTTGTCTTTGTTTGTTGCTGTAGAGAGAGTGCTGAAATTGTATGATGCACCTAAATCATTCTTCCTGATAGAAGAAAAGGCACCTAAATTTCTGACAACCCTCTTCCAGAATCCGTTAACGAAAGCATATCTGTGGTTCCTGCATCGTCAGTTGTGCTTGTTTCAGTGATAATTATTTAAACTTGAGAAAGCAGACACTACTGTTATAGAAGTAGCTGCGATTTTGGAAAACACTAGCAGAATCATAGAACGTCGTAAAGAAGAAAGTTTTATTCCACTCAAAATGACATCTCCCTTGCTGAACAGCATGGTTGCATTAACTAGTGAAATTCAAAATTTTCATGTTGATGTAGAATAGTTTTATGAAATGTGTACAGCTTATTTTAAAAAAAATGGTTAACAAATCTCAATGAGTTTTCCATTTTTAAATGGATGTTGATGGACGCAGAACTTTTTGGAGCAATGTGACAAGGACAACATTTGTACAAGATGGAGGATTGTCAGTAGATGATAGTTTATTGCTTGACCAGTTTTCTTTACTCAAGCAGTTCACTGAAACAGAAATAAACAAAAATATCGATAACTGGGGTAGTAAATCATGTCAGGAGAAATGGGCCTATTTCTTTGGACAAAATGGCTCTGAGCACTATGGGACTTAACTTCTGAGGTCATCAGTCCCCCAGAACTTAGAACTACTTAAACCTAACTAACCTAACGACATCACACACATCCATGCCCGAGGTAGGATTCGAGCCTGCGACCGTAGCGGTCGCGCTGTTCCAGACTGTAGCGCCTAGAACCGCTCGGCCACCCCAGGCCGGCTTCTTTCGACAGATTGGATGCGAAGAACAGTATTCTCAGTTTCTGAATCTGTATGAATTCGTCTTCGGTATTCCACGGCATAATGCAAACGAAGAACGAGGATTTTCTCTCATGAATGTGCAATGGACTGAGGCACGAAACAGATTACAAGTACCAGCGGTCAGAGCAATAGCCGGCCGGAGTGGCCGTGCGGATCTAGGCGCTACAGTCTGGAGCCGAGCGACCGCTACGGTCGCAGGTTCGAATCCTGCTTCGGGCATGGATGTGTGTGATGTCCTTAGGTTAGTTAGGTTTAATTAGTTCTAAGTTCTAGGCGACTGATGACCTCAGAAGTTAAGTCGCATAGTGCTCAGAGCCATTTGAACCAGAGCAATAATTAAATGTGTTTTTAATTATCAAATGAGTTGCTCTAAGTTTTATGGATACATCATACATCGGAAATATCTTCTCTCCAAAGCTCATACTTTAGATAAATATGAGGCGTAGGATAACAAATTATGTGAACTTTGTACTTCAACATACAGTGTTCCAGTAGACAATTTTGTATCTCGTATTAATGTTTCAAAATAAAAAATTCTTGTGTTACCAGTACTAACATTGTAAAATGTTGTTATCATCTGAATGCCTTCCCTTGGGTTTTATTAAATTACAGTACAAAGTGTTCATTTATTTATTTTCCTAAATTCATTGCATACAGCAGTAATTTGCACAAATATTTCACTTTTTTTAACGTTAAGAAAAGTGTCCTGAAATGTCCACGTTTATGATTAACAAATTATGGGCGTGTTTAATTAATTTTAGCGTGACATTCCGGTTTGCTAGCAACAAATTTTGGCAACGCTATGTGTGTCTTTATCTCTGTACAGAAGACTGGAGAAAGATCACTGGCTACACTGTACACGTTCCACGTCCGTTACCAGAGCAACAGTGCACAGCGATGTTGTTACGGCGTGAATGCATGGTGGTTGTGAAACGAGGGAAAAGGGAAGAGCGTTAGAATACTGCCTCTCCTCACATTTAGGTTATCACGTTGTTTTTATTTTTGTAGATATTGGACTGTTCATTGAGTGCGGAGTACATTGTCGTAGCAGCGAGCCATTTCAGGCGTTACGACTGGTGTTTGGGCATTGTTTGCCGGTGTTCGTCATTTTCGATAGGGCCGCACAGGGCCTGTGCCTACCGCGAAAAAAAAAAAAAAAAAATTGCTCCACATGCGGGTCTTCGAACGTGTGTGGACTTAGATTCAGGGGGAACCGAACAGTAAGTAATGAGGGTGGTGACAATACTTGTATTGAACAGCATTTTATTATGTAGGTGCAGAGGATAACTCTTAAGAATGTAAAGGGACAGCAAAACCAATTTTTTACAGTCAAGATTTCTGTCTGAAGTCTGACGCTCCTCTCCCAAATTCGGTGCACTGGCCACTCTATAGTTCGCCCATACTACATAGCTGGCCATGAGGGCTCTCAACTACTGTTCGAAAGTACTATGCAGAATTTGTTACATATACATACAGAGGCTGTCCCCAACTAGGAGTCACAGACTGAAAAATGGGACGAAGGAAATGTAGTAGGTGTTTTCCACCGAAGAGCCAAAGAAACTGCTACACCTGCCTAACATCGTGTAGGGCACCCGCAAGCACGCAGAAGAGCCTCCACGTGATGTGACATGGACTCGACAGATGTTTGAAATAATGCTGGAGGGAACTGACACCATGAATCCTGCAGGGTTGTTCATAAATCCGTAATAGTACGAGGAGGTGGACATCTTTTCTGAACAGCACGTTGCAAAGCATCCCTGATATGCACAATAATGTTCATGTCTGGAGATTTTGGTGGCCAGCGGAAGTTTTTAAACTCAGAAGAGTGTTCCTGGAGCCATTCTGTGGCGTTCCACACTGTCCTGCTGGAATTGCCCAAGTCCGTCGGACTGCACAATGTACATGAATGGATGCAGGTGATCAGACAGGATGCTTACATACGTGTCACCTGTCAGAGTCGTATCTAGACGTATCAGGGGTCCCATATCGCTCCAACTGCACACGCCCCACACCATTACAGAGCCTCCACAAACTTGAACAGCCGCTGCTCACATGCATGGTCTATGGATTCATGCGGTTGTCTCAACACCCGTACACGTCCATCCGCTCGATACAATTTGAAACGAGACTCGCCCGACCAGACAACATGTTTCCAGTCATCAACAGTCCAGTGTCGGTGTTGATAGGCCCAGGCGAGGTGTAAGGCTTTGTGCTGTGCAGTCATCAAGGGTAAACGAGTGGACCTTCGGCGCCGAAAGCCCATATCGATGATGTTTCATTGAATGGTTCGCCCGCTGGAACTTGTTGATGGTCCAGCATTGAAATCTGCAGCAATATGCGGAAGGTTTGTACTTGTGTCACGATTCTCTTCAGTCGTCGTTGGTCCCATTTCTGCAGGATCTTTTTCCTGCCGCAGAGATGTCGGAGATTTGATGTTTTACCGGATTCCTGATATTCAAGGTACGCTCGTGATATGGTTGTATGGGAAAAATCCCCTCTTCATCGCTATCTCGGAGATGCTGTTTTCCATAGCTCGTGCGCCGGCTATAACACCACGTTCAAACTCACTCAAATTTTTATAACCTGCCATTGTAGCAGCAGTAACCGATATAACAACTGCGCCAGGCACTTGTCTTATGTAGGCGTTGCCGACCGCAGCGCCGTATTATGCCTGTTTACATACATCTGTATTTAAATACGCAAGCTTATATCAATTTCTTCGACGCTTTAGTGTATATAGGTTTGCCGACCGCAGTGCCGTATTCTGCCTGTTTACATACCTCTGTATTTGAATACGCATCTCCACACCGGTTTCTTTGATGCTTCAGTGTAAGATGCTTCAGTCAAAAGCAAAAATAGCTGCCACAAAAGTACTGATCCCATATTTCGCGATGGGAGCATAGTTTATTCACCGAGTCTGGATATAGCTAAAATGAAACTTAATGTGAATTTGGGAGAGGGGAGCAGAAACCGTATCTCACCCCCCCCCCCCCAAGTGTTTGAAGTGGCGAGAGGCGACTACCCCTCCTTCTTGCCTCCCTCCCCCCCCCCCTTTTTTGATATGCAGTCGGCCATGATGAACTGGTGGAAATCACAAAAAAAAAGAAAAATAAAGATTGTAAAATCTTATAACCCTTCTAAGAGTCAGGAAATATATATGGAATGTCCACTAATGTCCTCAAGAAAATAATTCATGATATTGTCGAAACATTAATTATGGTATTAAAGAAGTGGCTCTCTGCTGGTGTATTTCTGGACTTTTTCAAACTTGCATGGACAGTACCGGTTTATAAAAAGGGTGACCCATGCATGGTAGCAAGCTCCATACCAATTTCAGTGATTCCAATCTTCGCTAAAGTCATTGAGACTGCAATGAAAGCCCAAATCTCATATTACTTTGAAATTAATGAACTCTTCTCAGATGGACAGCATGGTATCCAGAAAGGCAAGTCTAGACCTGATTACTAGGTTAATGCACAGTTTTAATGAAAAAGAATCCTTAGCAGTGACACTTTTGTGATCTTAGTAAGGCTTTTGACTCCAATTCCTCATAAGGTCCCTCTAAATAAGCTCAAGTCAATATGGAGTCAGAGGCACTGTTCTGGCAACCTTTAAATCTTATCTGGAAAATAGGAGGCAGATCGTATCAGGCTGAGGAGCGCTATCATGTGAATGGAAATTCGAATACGGTGTGCCACAGGGATCGATAACGGGCCCCCTCCTGTTCATAGTTTTTTTAAACGACATAGGCTCTCATGGACATTTCTTTTAATCTGCAGACGATACAATTTTGTCGTCAAAGCTAATAAAGGTAACCTGTGAACGGGCTTATCACCTGACTGCAGGTTGTAGGGGTACAGATCTCGATCCTATCCTGACCGATCGAATCTATCCTTATGCATCTTTGCTTCAGCGAGATGGCGTCGTTGACGGGGACGCCGCATTATACGGACAGTGTGCAGTTTTGGCGCCTACATATCTTAAGGGGGCCGGCCGCGGTGGCCGTGCGGTTCTGGGCGCTTCAGTCTGGAGGCGCGGGACTGCTGCGGTCGCAGGTTTGAGTCCTGCCTCGGGCATGGATGTGCGTGGTGTCCTTAGGTTAGTTAGGTTTAAGTAGTTGTAAGTTCTAGGGGACTGATGACCTAAGATGTTAAGTCCCATAGTGCTCAGAGCCATTTGAACCATTTTTTTTAACTTAAGGGGCCCCCACTGTGGTTCCGGTCGAAAAAAATCTATTTTCGGTTTTCAACATATTTCGATAGATTGAGGTTTTATTTAAGCACCCTGAAAAGGATTTTGCAGAAAAAAATTTTTTTCGAGCATTTAAAGAGCATTTTCCTACCACGTTTGTTTATGTGCCACGCCTACTTTTCTGTCACCTACTATCAACCCACCCACTGTCAACTCAAAGCCATATGGTGATGCCATTATTAGCAAAATAGAATGTGTAGGCGATGCTCAGAAACGTTTGGGAACAAGGCTGAGAAAACTAACTGTTGATATGAGAGGAAACAAATTAGGAGATGGAAAATTGTTGAGCGGACAGTGTCAGTTAAGTAAAACTGAAATAGAAAACTTGCAGGTATACTATGGGCAGGCAATTAGGAGAAATAAAGAAAATCTGGAGGCAATGAACAGAGATGTTTGGGCCATATTATTCCATTAGTCCTCTACTAATGATAAACCATGCCATGGATTGTCCCCCTCAGGAGAAAATTCGTGGTGCAAATACAATAGGGCTCAGGCAATGGAGGATTTTATTCTCACCAGCATTCCCTTCCTGCTGCTGTTATTACAACAATTACACCTATTTTCAGAGACTTGGCTCATCCTGACCTTCTAAGGAAATGTCTGCATGGGCAAACATAGAACCCAAATAATTGTTTCAACAGCGTAATTTGGAACCGCCTTCCTAAAACTGTATTTTTAGGAATGCATACAATAAAACTAGGAGTTCATGATGCTGTTATTACATTCAGTTGTGGTAATATTGCAAAGTGTTGGGTACTGAAAAAGCTGGGAATTAATCCTGGTAAAAATATGATCACTGGTCTGCAACATTGCGATAAAATGAGGATAGCCGATGGAGACAGGTCTGCATCTAATATGGCCAAGATAGCAAGAGAAACATCCAGGAAGGTGAAAAAGAAGCTGGAAGACCTGCTAGAGGCCAAAGAAGGGCTATCATATGCAGCAGCACAGTTTTAATTAACTGTAAGTAACAAATTTCAGAAGTTTTTTCTTTAAAGTCAATTTCCCGCAAACTAAAATTTTCAGTACATGTGCCTCATTATATCAGAAACTATCATAGATAAATGAATGAAATTTTCAGAGACTCTGCATAACATAAAAGCCATCTCTGGTACTACATTCATTAATATTCCCCCATTAGGAAGTTCACAAAAAATATTTTCTGCAGAAAAAACTTAATATTTTTGTTAATAAATTTAAAAAAAGTATTTCTTAAAAAATATAAAATGGATAAAGTAGATTTTAGTACAGTTGACTCTGTTAGCATCATGTAACATACAGTAAAATTATTAAGGTCCTGCATCAAATAATTTTTTCAGAAATGGGTCAAATACTTGCCTAAATTAACATGGGTTAGATAGGCGGGGTGTGTTCCCCTTAAGACGGGGGAGTCAGTCAGTCGAGCCAGAGCGAGCCTGCAGGATAGCTCACGGGTGCTAATGCTCCACACAATCGCGCTTAACAGTGTTGTAGAAAGATTAATATTTGTGACATAACATCATTTTCATGTTGACCGAGACACTGTGAAATATTTACAGTCCAGATCGAGTAACAGAGCGAAAGGGGGTGCAGATCGGGAGGAGGACGAAGTGGATCGCATGCGCGAAGGTTTTTTTTTAACACCTTGGGAAAATTTCATAATGTGAAGAACTGATTCCATTTCATTATCCAAAAATGACAATTACTCTAACGCCGAACGTCAAGTACAAGAAAACAATGGTAAATTCAAATCAAATAACTGAATATTGCTGCAGAAAGAGTGAGAACAGATACACAAGGACATATTACTTGTGACTATAGAATAATAAATCGAGTGTTTATTAAATCTGTGTTAACATCATTTAACTTCATTATTTTAATGCTAGTATTTTCGTGGTGGTTATGATCAGAGTTATGCGCAAGATAGATAAGACATCTGTGGGTATGCTCTCAGTCAATTACTTTCAATGTCTGGCACGTGTCCCTCGGGTGTAAGTTCACCCTCATATGCTGCGAGAACTGAGAAGTTTCATGCCTGTAAATTTCAGACAGCCAAATTACTGCAAATACTTTTAATTAAAAAGAAGGAGCAGCTTACAAGGTGAGGCGCAGCCTTTCATTCGCCATCGTACTAGGATGAGAATAATAGCCACCCATATACCCCGGCTGCCTTTTCCCCCAAGGGCAGATCCACAGTACTCAATTTGATAGCAGGCTGAGAAGACCAGGGGCCGTCCTGGAAGGACTGGAAAGAGGAAAGTTCCTGTTGCTCCCTGGGATTGAGCCCAGGACCTCCAGGGGTGGAGAACCTACCACGCCCACAAATCCTATCTACTTCTTTGAAATCTCGTCTCACTAGCCTGTTTCTTCCTCACTTGCCTTTTCTTTATTACCCACGTTCCTGATGCATACATGAATAATCTTGTCACATGAACCAAATTCTAAACTTGCCCAAAGAACTGAGACGAGCCATAATCCTGGCTATTGCAGAAGTGTGAAATATTTGTTGTGAACACAACGTATACTACTAACCAGAAGGAGGACGCCTTAGCCTAATCGAGTTTGTCACAGTGCACCGCTCTGCAGGCTCACAGGTCATCCAAAGTCATAGAAGAGAACCTAGCCAGCCTGACAGAAGCTATATTCAACAAATACAGACCAGAGTCCGCAACAGCTGCCATGGACCACACAAAGTTTCCATCTAGACTCGGCTTCATGTGACAATACTACATGCAAAAGAGCTAGATAAGAGAAAGCGCTCTCAATCCCAAATAGAATACTGCAAAGTAAATATACGAAATTGTCATAGGCAACCCACTCAGGAATGCCACTGAATCGAAATGTGCACAACACCGGTGAAACGTTGTATGTGGAAGCGTCTTTGTGTGTTTCTTACTACCAGAAATCTGCACCAAGTAGTACAAGGTTGAAAACAGGACGAAACCGACCAACGAAAAACTGCCAGACGTGCACTTGATCTGGACAGACACCTGCGACGTGTGCAGTGAACTAGGTGTAATGACACGTTCCGACGCAGAGACATACAATACCTTAAAGGCTGCGCCAAAGATTAAATTGAGAGGGATGTAGAATATAATCTTTGTAATGTTCATATTGGTTTCTCTTTTGTTTCATCCTCCAAGGAGGAGTTAAGACACACTTTCGATTGTTACCTTGTTGGGGATGGACATAATTTTTGGTGTGTGCGGAAAGGCAGCCATCTTGTTAATATCTATGGTTTGTGCGACGAGCAGAGCAAGTCTTATTGTCTTGTGAATAAAAAAAAAGAGAGAAGTATCTAAGTTTTACGAGAATTATTTAAAGCGATGTAGCATTGTATTCCTTGGTTTCCACCGTCTTCGTGAAGTGAACACATGCCGACTCGGGAAGATACACACGATCAACAAAGAGAAGAACATCGATGGCGACTAATGAATTAATATTGTAGCAGAAGGACTAATTCTACGTCTAAGGTGAGAACTCTGATTAAATCAACACTAACGTATAATTCAAAAATATAATCAATCGGAATTGTAAATTATATTACAGGCAAATTTCACGCAGCACTGAATTTGTACACATTCAAGCCAGTCAATACAGTACATAAAAAAAGCCTTTCAAAAATTCTAAAGTTACAGTTCCATATCCATACTTTTTTCTCTTTGCAAAATGTCAATAAATTATTTTTTTATTTATTACGCCACATAGGCATTCTGGAGCACAGGATTTTGTGTCGATTGATTGTCGCCATTTGGAAATTACTTGAAGTAGACCTTGAGTATCAGACAAGTTACTGTGCCAGGGTGGCCGGCGGCTGGTGATCAAGATGAGGATGCTAGCAGACGGAGGCTTCAGTTAAATAGCAGTGACAAGCCAAATTCTTCATTATGACTCATATAGCTACAATGGACGCCGCAGTGCAATGACCATGTTCTCTCCCAGCATGTGGTCAGTCACTGCGTGTAGTGTGTTGACAGTGACTGCCAAGCCTGCAGCTGTGACATGCTCCCAGTGTTTCTGACACCAGTGCCCATCTTAGCAACATGTGATCCAGTATGGCAGACTGGCAGCGTCAGTAGCGCTGTGGATAGCCGAAATGCTGGCAGGGGAAGCGAGCCTCTCGGTGATAACTTTCGCCTCGATGAATAGTTGCGCGAGGCCTACATTGGCGAAGATAGATGGGCGGTGGCATCGCCCTGGGTTCGACATACTGCCCCCCTGGGCAGGAATCTGCTGCTGTAGCAGTGAGCCAGGAAGAGGCGACATCAGTGGTATGGCACTAACAAGGGAAACTCCCCATCGCACCCCCATCAGATCTGGTGTTAAAATGGTCCTCAGTGGTGAGTGTTCATCAGAGGTGAGGGTATCATCTGGAGTGCCCCAGGGAAGTGTGGTAAGTCCGCTGTTGTTTTCTATCTACATAAACGATCTTTTGGATAGGGTGGATAGCAATGTGCGGCTGTTTGCTGATGATGCTGTGGTGAACAGGAAGGTGTCGTCGTTGAGTGACTGTAGGAGGATACTAGAGATTTGTGATTGGTGTAAAGAATGGCAGCTAACTCTAAATATAGATAAATGTAAATTAATGCAGATGAATAGGAAAAAGAATCCTGTAATGTTGGAATACTCCATTAGTAGGGTAGCGCTTGACACAGACACGTCGATTAAATATTTGGGCATAACATTGCAGAGCGATATGAAGTGGGACAAGCATGTAATGGCAGTTGTGGGGAAGACGGATAGTCGTCTTCGGTTCATTGGTAGAATTTTGGGAAGATGTGGTTCATCTGTAAAGGAGACCGCTTATAAAACACTAATACGACCTATTCTTGAGTAGTGCTCGAGCGTTTGGGATCCGTATCAGGTCGGATTGAGGGAGGACATAGAAGCAATTCAGAGGCGGGCTGCTAGATTTGTTACTGGTAGGTTTGATCATCATGCGAGTGTTACAAAAATGCTTCAGGAACTCGGTTGGAAGTCTCTAGAAGAAAGGAGGCGTTCTTTTCGTGAATCGCTACAGAGGAAATTTAAAGAACCAGCATTTGAGGCTGACTGCAGTACAATTTTACTGCCGCCAACCTACATTTCGCGGAAAGACCACAAAGATAAGATAAGAGAGATTAGGGCTCGTACAGAGGCATATAGGCAGTCATTTTTCCCTCCTACTGTTTGGAAGTGGAACAGGGAGAGAAGATGCTAGTTGTGGTACAAGGTACCCTCCGCCACTCACCGTATGGTGGATTGCGGAGTAGATGTAGATGTAGATGTAGATGATAGCCCGTCAAAAACTGAACACAGATGAAGCATAAAAACAGGAAGGTGTACTGGACTGTAAAAAAAAGAAGCAAAATCGAAACAGTGAACGGTTCACGTTCCATATGTCCAACATCGAGAGATATTGAAGAGTACTTGCGTCGTCGTTATGTGGTCACGGTTTTAGACTGCGAAGGGAGAGATCTGTGTTCAGTTCTCCCTCGTGTCCTATATTCTTTTTCACTAAATTATGAGCTGTCCATCTGCTCATTGACGTACCTGTTCGCTGTATTCAAATTTGTGTCAGTTTCGTGGTGTACCGTCCGTTTGCAACAGCGAGGTGTTATGAAAGAGTCTCCAGACGTATTTGTCTCCAATTTGTTCTACACAGATACCACATGTTATGACTATTGCGTTCCGTTTTGGAAGATTTGACTCATGAATTCCTTTGTTGTAACGTAGTTCTCACCCGTTTGTTTGTTGTTTTCGTTTCTGTGAGAGGCCTATGCGGCATCTCGCCTGCTCTCACTATTCGTCACATTTACTTGCGACGGTAATATATTCTTACCACATGACTCATATTCTATAACCAGTGCATGGCATGACAATTGCCAAGACTGCAGAAGGAGAACAGACGCGTCAATGGCCGGACAGACAGTTAATAGTCTTGTAGGAAAAAAAAATTGGGCAAAAGGGAGATTTGAACACGGATCTCTCGCTCACCACTCAACCACGAAGCCGTCAACGCTCATATTAGCTCCATGTTGCATTTCTTAACATTGGACTGTTCGCTGTTTCTATTTTGCTTTTTTTTCACAGTTCAGTACACCTTCTTCCTGTTTTCATGCTTGATTTGTGTTCAATTTGTGACGGGCTATCCACTGTGTCATTTTACTGCAAAATCTGAGTGGGGTGTGATGGGGAGTTTCCCTTGTAAGTCGCACAGAATATGGATCACTAACAGTAAATAACCCCGTGATCAAGGCCGAAACTAATGACAGCCGCTGGCCGGTCCATGTCGCCCATCACCCAGCCCTGTGTTCTAATTGGCGCCACTGGATTCACATCTACATAGACATCTACATCTACATCGATACTCTGCAAATCACACTTAAGTGCTTGGCAGAGGCTTCATAGAACCACCTTCACAATAATTCTCTATTATTCTAATCTCGAAAAGCGCGGAAAAACGAACACCTGTATCTTTCCGTGCGAGCTCTGATTTGCCTTATGTTACAAGGGTCACTCCAAAAGAAATGCAAACTATTTTTGTAAAAATACAGTTTTCATTCTGCATGTGTGAAAGTTTTACAGTGTGTATATACATCCTTCCCGCTTGTTTTCAAACTTAGTTCAACCTGTTCCCGTGAGTGGCGCCGTCACAGCATGTCTTCAAGATGGCTGCTACACTTGACGTTCGTCAGAAGCAACGTGCGGTCATAGAATTCCTGTGCTGTGAAAACGAGACAGTGGGAAACATCCACAAGAGGTTGAAAAATGTGTATAGAGATGCTGCTGTCCATCGCAGTACAGTTAGTCGGTGGGCTAGCAGGTTGCCTGATGAAAGCGGGCATGGCAATATTGAGGATTGTCCTCGCAGCGGCAGGCCACGTACTTCACACACTCCAGACAATGTGCAGAGAGTTAAAGAATTGGTGACTGCTGACAGACGCATCACAGTGAACGAATTGTCACGCTACGTTGGGATAGGGGAAGGAAGTGTTTGCAGAATACTGAAAGTGTTGGCCTTAAAAAAGGTTTGTGCCAGGTGGGTTCCCAGGATGTTGACAGTGGCTCACAAAGAAACAAGAAAAACGGTATGCAGCGAACTTTTGGAACGCTAAGAAAATGGTAGAGATGAATTTCTTGGAAGAATTGTGACAGGTGATGAAAGGTGGCTCCATCACCAGTTCCGAAGAGGCAATCAGTGGAGTGGCATCATGCAAATTCACCCAAGAAAAAAAATTCAAAACCACACCTACTGCTGGAAAAGTTATGGCTACGGTGTTTTTCGATTCCGAAGGACTCTTGCTTGTGGACATCATGCCAGGTGGAACCACCATAAATTCTGAGGCATATGTGCTGACACTGAAGAAACTTCAAGCTCAACTGAGTCGTGTTCGACCACATCGGCAAAAGCACGATGTTTTGCTGTTGCACGACAATGCACGGCCACATGTCAGTCAAAAAACAATGGAAGCAATCACAAAACTCGGATGGACAACACGGAAACACCCGACTTACAGTCCTGACCTGGCTCCATGTGACTATCATCTCTTTGGGGAACTGAAAGATTCTCTTCGTGGAACAAAGTTTGAAGATGATGATTCCCTTGTGCAAGCTGCCAAACAGTGGCTCCAACAGGTTGGTCCAGGATTTTACCGTCTGGGTATACAGGCGCTGGTTCCAAGATGGCGTAAGGCAGTTGAGAGGGATGGAAATTATGTGGAGAAATGAAAATATTGTTCCTAAAGGATGTATCTACACACTGTAAAACTTTCAAACATGTAGAATAAAAGATGGATTAAAAAAATGTTCATTTCTTTTGGAGTGACCCTCGTATTACGATAATCGTTTCTCCCTATGTAGGTGGGCGTCAACAAAATATTTTCGCATTCGAAGGGGAAAGTTGATGATTGAACTTTCGTGAGAAGACTCTCCTGCAACGAAAAACGCCTCTGTTTTAATGATATCCACCCCAAATCCTGCGTCATGTCAGTGATACTCTCTCCCCTATTTCGCTATGTTACAAAATGTGCTGCCCTTCTTTGAACTTTCTCGATGTGCTTTATTAATCCTATCTGGTAAGGATTCCACATCACACAGCAGTACTCCAAAAGAGGACGGACAGACTTAGTGTAGGCAGTCTCTTTAGTAGATCAGTTACATATTCAAAATGTTCTGCCAGTAAAATGCAGTTTCTGGTTTGCCTTCCCCACAACATTTTCTGTGTGTTCTTTCCAATTTAAGTTGCCACAATTGTAATTCCTAGGTGTTTAGTTGAATTTACGGCCTTTAGATTTGACTGATTTATCATGTAACCGAAGATTAACGGATTCCCTTTAGCAATCACGTGGATGACCTCAGACTTTTCATTATTTAGGGTCAACTGTCAATTTTCGCACCATACAGATATCTTTCCTAAATCGTTCTGCAACTTATTTTGATCTTTAGAGGCCTTTACTAGACGATAAACGACGGCATCATTTGCAAACAACCTAAGACGGCTGCTCAGATTGTCTCCTAATCGTTTATATAGAAGAGGAACAGCACAGGGCCTATAACACTACGTTCGAGAACACCAGAAATCACTTATGTTTTACTCGATGACTCTCCGTCAGTTACTATGAACTGTGACCTCTCTGACAGGGAATCACGAATTCAGTTGCATAACTGAGGCGATATTCCATAAGCTTGTGTGGTTCAGTGTCAACAGTCTTCTGGAAATCTAGAAATAAGGAGTCGATTTGAAATTCCCTGTCAGTAGGAATGAACACTTCGTGGGAGCAAAGAGCTAGTCGTGTTTCAAAAGAACGATGTTTTCTAAATCCGTGTTGACACTATGTCAATAGACCATTCTCTTCGAAGTAATTCATAATGTTCGAACACCATATATGTTCCAAAATCCTATTGCATATCGACGTTAATGATATGGGCCTGTGATTTAGTGTACGGTATTACTCCTATCATCTTTCTTAAATATTAGTGTGACCTGTGAAACTTTCCAGTCTTTGAGTACGGATCTTTCGTTGAGCGAGTGGTTGTATATAGTTGTTAAGTATGGAGCTATTTCATCAGCGTACTCTGAAAGGAACCTAATTGGTATACAGTCTGGACCAGAAGACTTGCTTTTATTAAGTGATTTATGTCGCTTCACTACTCCAACTTCTAAGTTACTGATGTTGGCAGCTGCATTGTCATACCTTCACTCAAATTTGTTAGTTTATACATAAGTCACTAGCTCAATTGTTACGATGTTGTATCGCTTTAGGCGACGTTCAGGACAACAATTTCATGGCTTGCAGAGCTAGTAATTGTCTGGCTTGGCCTGCTGAGACAACGCCTTTCTGCTGCATCACCGGAATGAGATGCCGAGTCTGGTCCATCTGGAAATGAATAAACAGCCTTGTTGCTGCAAATGGCCTGCCGACATAGAGTGCCTTTCGGCTGGCTCTGGCTTCTGCTATGTTTTGCAACTAGGCTTCCACAGAATCACCAAAAAACCATCGGGATTGTGAACTGTACCCCTCCCTTTCGAATACTGGCGCCAGGTCTCTGTCCAGAACCGATCTGTAACAGACTTAACAAATATGACTAATAACATTGTTCAGAGACTGCAGTTTCTCTACAATACTTATCTCTTAGTTGCTCTAAATCGTTTTAAAGACGAGACGGAGCTTGTTTGCACTTGGAAGCTTCCCTGATCTTGTGAAATGAGTCGGGGTTTTGGTTGCAGGACCTCCAGGCATTGTGTGCTGTTTTTTTTTGGAGAACAGAATGTGTACTGCACTGCCGTGATTGGTTGTGGAAGATCGGGTCTCCTTGCTAGAAAGCTTGGGGGGCATAGTGTGGCAAATCTATTTAACAAGTACTTTATATCCGTTGCTGATAGAATGGGATTGTCAGGATCAGTAAATAATGCCCTTGAATATCTGAAACTAGCCTTTACAAATAGCTTCAGGTAATGAATATGTCACTCACTTCACCAAAAGAAATAACTTCCATAATAAAATCTTTAAAAACAAAGCATTCTAGTGGTTATGATGAAATATCAACAAAGTTAATTAAGGCATGTTCTTGTGAGTTTAATACAATTCTAAGTTACTTGTGTAACCAGTCAATTACAACTGGGACATTTCCTGACTGGCTGAAATATGCAGATGTTAAGCCTCTATTCAAGAAAGGGGATAAAGAGATGCCATCAAACTACAGACCGATTTCACTTTTGCCAGCATTCTCCAAAAATTTAGAAAAAGTAATGTACAGGCAGCTTCTCAACCATCTGACCACAAATAACATATTATCAAGAACACAGTTTGGATTTCTGAAGGGTTCTGATATCGAAAAGGCTATTTACACTTACAGTGAAAATGTACTTAATTCATTAAATAACAAGTTACAAGCAGCAGGTATTTTCTGTGATTTGTCAAAGGCATTCGATTGTGTAAACCACAACATCCTTTTAAATAAATTAGAATTCTATGGTGTCACGGGCAGTGCTGCAAAATGGTTCAAGTCATACCTCGCTAACAGGAAACAAAGGGTGTCAGTGCAAGGGACTAGTGAATTAAGTCATCAGTCATCATCAGAATGGGAAGAAATTACATGTGGTGTCCCACAAGGATCCATCTTAGGGCCATTGCTTTTTCTTGTGTACATTAATGATCTCTCATCAGTTACACTGCCAGAAGCAGAGTTCGTTTTGTTTGCAGATGACACAAGTATTGCAATAAATAGTTTGTCGAGTGTAGTTCTAGAAAGATCTGCTAATGATATTTTCATGGATATTAATAAATGGTTTAAAGCCAACTCACTGACATTAAACTTCGAAAAGACTCACTATATGCAATTCAGAACCTGTAAGAGGTTTCCACCCAGCATATGCATAAAGTACGAAAAAGAGCAGATAGAAGAGGTTGACAGTCTTAAATTCCTGGGATTACAACTTGATAATAAATTCAGTTGGGAGGAGCACACCACAGAACTGCAGAAACGCCTTAACAAATCTGTATTTGCAATTCTAGTGTTAGCAGACATAGGCGACATAAAAGTGAAAAAGCTTGCATACTTTGCCTACTTTCATTCCATAATGTCATATGGTATAATATTTTGGGGTAACTCAAGTCAAACAAAAGTTTTCAGAGTCCAAAAGCGTGTAATACGTATTATTTGTGGAGTAAATTCACGGACATCTTGTAGAAACCTCTTCAAAGAACTGCGTATGCTAACTATTGCCTCTCAGTATATTTACTCCTTAATGAAATTTGTCCTAAATAATATATCTCTTTTTCCAACAAACAGCTCAGTTCATACATACAATACCAGGAACAAAAATGATCTGCACAAGGACTTAAAAGCACTTACTTTAGTTCAAAAAGGGGTCCACTACTCAGGAACACTCATCTTCAATAATTTTCCAGCAAACATAAAAAATTTAGTTACAAATAAAGATCGGTTTAAAAGGAGCCTGAAAGACTTACTAGTGGCCAACTCCTTCTACTCCATTGACGAATTTTTTTAATAGAAACAAATGATGTATTGTATATATTCATACTATTGGTATTGTTATTTCAGCTTTTTTTTTTTTTTTTTTAAGTGACATGTTCCACATCCACGAGGATCTCCTCAACATGGATCTATGGAACGAAAAACTAATCTGATGTAATATAGGCACAGTAACCATTGTTGGGCCTTGATAGGCGTATTGAAGAACATTGGGGGGAAAGGCTGTTTTTCGGAAGATAAGATACTTTATTGTCATATAAAATGTTTTTATACAATCATTTGATTGAGAACATTGGTGACTCATCAGTCTTTAACCTAAGTTGTTACAGTATTTTATATACTACAGGAAATGCGTAATACGTACATTGCTTATTATAATAAAAATACAACATTATATTTTAAATCTTTTCGTAACTCATCGAATCATTACCATAGCCTTCACACTCCTATATGAAGTATGGATGTACTGAACGGAATACAAACCATCATTCAAACTATAATTCTATATATAAACATGAATATACAGTTAACGTGTATACTTCGTATCTATATGGCTTCGAAAGTATACCATTTGTACTTGTATCCTTACTCCCTATTCCTATTTATAAATTCTTCTAAAGTATAACATTTGCTTTTTATTCATTTAGAAATTATTCTAGACTATAATAACATTTGCTTTTTAGGTATGTGCCAATGGTCTCCAATGTGGATTCCCCAAATATTGACCTTATCTTATTTCTGATCTTCAAAGCCATGTAATATTGGAGTATTTTCATATACTGTGAGTCGGTGACAAGGTAGCATGTACTTCAATTTATGTCTAGTTTCATAGGCACGTATGAGTGTATTTCCTTCAAACAGATGCGAGTTTTTCTGTTCAAAGAGCAGTATTTCATATATGAAGATGGAAGGGATTGTCATGAAGTCCAGGCTTTCGAATAGTGGTTTGCATGAATGTCTGCTATTGTTTCCTGTCATTGTTCTGTTTTTTTTTTTTTTTTTTTTTTTTTTTTAGTTTGAAGATTCAAAGGAGGTTTGTCTTTTCAGCACCCCAAAAAATTATTCCATATCTTATAAGTGTTATGCAATACGCGTGTTATACAGTTTACTTCACCGTTAAATCTGTTACTTTGTGTAGTACCCTCACTGCATAAACTAAACTATTTAATCTCTTCAGTAAACTTTAATATTTTCATGGACATGAGACAATGACCAGCGGACATGGAGTCATCTTCCGCAGTACAACGCACCACCAAACCTTGCAGTTTCGGCAGCGCTCACACGCAGATGACAGCATCTGGTCTTTCACCGGCTCTATCGATAACGTTTCGCAGCTTCAGCAAATTCAGAAGCTTATCAATCGTTTTCCCAGCCATCTATTTTATGGCAGCCCTGTACTCGGAGTACTCACTCCCAGTGTCCATTGCATGCTTAATTATATTTTGACACGAGAGACCAATCAGTGGAACGATACAGCAGAATGTGCTTGCCTAGAATGGCATTCTTCCACTCTCAGTAGCCAGCCTGATCTACAAGTAAATTCCATTTAGGTTCCCCAAGTCTGTTGCCAACCAACCTGAGTTCATGTTAATGAGATGTTATACATTTGAAGTTTCTATGTTTGTTCTCTCTTGACCTTGATATTGGTTAATAACTCTCTTTGTGATACCGTAGGTCCTTGTTATTAATTTTTCAACGACGCCCATTCTCATTCCCTACGATATCATTTACTTTGTTGTGGGTTTGAAGGAATTATATTACTTTTATGTCAAGTTAGTCAGCTCATTAGGTAATGCACATAGTGGCCACTATTTAACAAATGTCAGATTTCTTTGCGCTACTGATAAACGTGGCACCTCTTGGGTGTGGTGGTTACGACTTTGTAGTCGTTTGGCAGATGGAGAACTGCCGCCACTATAGGCCAGATTGCAAACATACTTCTTACATGCCTTGCTTCGTAATATCCATCACTCACATCTAAGAAATACATCTCTTAGTGTCAAACATACTTTTGACGCTAGGCAAAGTGATACCTAAGATCACTTTCATCCAACGTTGTCTCTCCTTGTCTTGCTGCACATGTAATTGCATCTGTCCTGCCGACATATGCCCTTTTTCTGTGGCTATGATCTGGTTCAAGGAATGAATTACGCCGGATTTCAGGATGTTATTGCGGTAGGTGATGTTCTATACTGGGAACAGTCCCAGTAGTTTGTCTGCTCAGTACAACTGAGGCTGCATTACGTTTAATTTGGTAGTTCCCGAAGTTGTCGGTAGTAGATGAAAAGTTTGTGCCATTATATCATACGTTGTTCCATTGATCGATATTCCGCTACCACTTAACTCCAACCCTTTCACCCCTGTGTGTCTACCATGCTTGTAGCCATTCGCCACTATTACTGTGGCCTTGTATTATGAGTAAATCCAGTGCAATCCTGCCTGCTGAAAAAAAGGTTTGGGCTCCATCATGTCCCCATCCCTTTGATATCCTTTTCCATCTAGAAATAATTCTATCTCACATGTTCTTTTATCAGTACAGATTACTGTGATTGGCCAAACCATAATCCTTTCTCTCTTTCAACACTGAAGCTCCACACCTGTCATTACCATACGTAGTTAATAACAGGTTTTGTTGAATTCAGAAAAGGGAACTATACCCTTCTTCTGAATTCAACAACACCTCTCTTTCGCTTACTTGCACAAACTTCCCAAGTGTTCCCCACCTCATCGGATAAGGATGTACAGTGAAAACATTTAAATTTTGCGTTATTCCCTGGTACTGGGAACCGTACCTTGAAGAAAACTGTCTATTGACACACAGTCAGCATGGGTTTAGAAAACATCGTTCGTGTGAAATACAACTAGCTCTATATTCACATGATGGTTCAAATGGCTCTGAGCACTATGGGACTTAACATCTGAGGTCATCAGTCCCCTAGAACTTAGAACTACTTAAACCTAACTAACCTAAGAACATCACACTCATCCATGCCCATGGCAGGATTCGAACCTGCGACCGTAGCGGTCGCACAGTTCCAGACTGAAGTGCCTAGAACCGCTCGGCCACAGCGGCCAGCCTATTCACATGAAGTATTAGGTGCTATTGACAAGGGATTTCAGATTGATTCCGTATTTCTGGATTTCCAGAAGCGGCTTGTAGTGAAATTGCTTACTTATGGATGGAATATCGTATCAGTTATGTGACTGGATTTGTGATTTCCTGTCAGAGTTAGTTAGTTATGTGTTCCATTGATCAATATCACGGAAAACCGTTATGATGTGGAAAGTGTCAAATGGAAAGAAATGTGCACAGGAAACAATTTTTTTTGTTTACATTATAGTGTTATACCTAAATATTTCTGTTATCTATCTCATTCCCTTAAATGGCACAAAATGCATATACTATATCTCCAGATTTATTTACTCATATTCAAGAATTCATCTATGGTGTAGAAGGAGCTGTCAAGGAGGTATGATTTCAATTTGTTTTTGAAACTATTACTGCTGTCTGTCAGACATTTTATTTCATCCGGTAATTTATCAAAAAGGTTTTATAGCAGCATACACTCCTGGAAATTGAAATGAGAACACCGTGAATTCATTGTCCCAGGAAGGGGAAACTTTTATTGACACATTCCTGGGGTCAGATACATCACATGATCACACTGACAGAACCACAGGCACATAGACACAGGCAACAGAGCATGCACAATGTCGGCACTAGTACAGTGTATATCCACCTTTCGCAGCAATGCAGGCTGCTATTCTCCCATGGAGACGATCGTAGAGATGCTGGATGTAGTCCTGTGGAACGGCTTGCCATGCCATTTCCACCTGGCGCCTCAGTTGGACCAGCGTTCGTGCTGGACGTGCAGACCGCGTGAGACGACGCTTCATCCAGTCCCAAACATGCTCAATGGGGGACAGATCCGGAGATCTTGCTGGCCAGGGTAGTTGACTTACACCTTCTAGAGCACGTTGGGTGGCACGGGATACATGCGGACGTGCATTGTCCCGTTGGAACAGCAAGTTCCCTTGCCGGTCTAGGAATGGTAGAACGATGGGTTCGATGACGGTTTGGATGTACCGTGCACTATTCAGTGTCCCCTCGACGATCACCAGTGGTGTACGGCCAGTGTAGGAGATCGCTCCCCACAACATGATGCCGGGTGTTGGCCCTGTGTGCCTCAGTCGTATGCAGTCCTGATTGTGGCGCTCACCTGCACGGCGCCAAACACGCATACGACCCTCATTGGCACCAAGGCAGAAGCGACTCTCATTGCTGAAGATGACACGTCTCCATTCGTCCCTCCATTCACCCCTGTCGCAACACCACTGGAGGCGGGCTGCACGATGTTGGGGCGTGAGCGGAAGACGGCCTAACGGTGTGCGGGACCGTAGCCCAGCTTCATGGAGACGGTGGCGAATGGTCCTCGCCGGTACCCCAGGAGCAACAGTGTCCCTAATTTGCTGGGAAGTGGCGGTGCGGTCCCCTACGGCACTGCGTAGGATCCTACGGTCTTGGCGTGCATCCGTGCGTGGCTGCGGTCCGGTCCCAGGTCGACGGGCACGTGCACCTTCCGCCGACCACTGGCGACAACATCGATGTACTGTGGAGACCTCACGCCCCACGTGTTGAGCAATTCGGCGGTACGTCCACCCGGTCTCCCACTATACGCCCTCGCTCAAAGTCCGTCAACTGCACACACAGTTCACGTCCACACTGTCGCGGCATGCTACCAGTGTTAAAGAGTGCGATGGAGCTCTGTATGCCACGGCAAACTGGCTGACACTGACGGCGGCGGTGCACAAATGCTGCGCAGCTAGCGCCATTCGACGGCCAACACCGTGGTTCCTGGTGTGTCCGCTGTGCCGTGCGTGTGATCATTGCTTGTACAGCCCTCTCGCAGTGTCCGGAGCAAGTATGGTGGGTCTGACACACCGGTGTCAATGTGTTCTTTTTTCCATTTCCAGGAGTGTATTTTACCCCTTTCTGTGCCAAAAATAGGTTAAGTAAAAGATAGTGTAGGTCTTTCTTTTTTCTGGTATTGAAATCATGAATGTCACTGTTGATTTTAAACTGGTCCATGTTGTTGAGAAAAAATTTCATTACTGAGTAAATGTACTGTGAAACAGTTGTAAGAATTCCTAACTTTTTAAACAGATGCCTACAAGATGTGTGACTATGAACCCCACACATTATTCTAACTGTGGTGTCACCGCCAGACACCACACGTGCTAGGTGGTAGCTTAAATCGGCCGCGGTCCATTAGTACATGTCGGACCCGCGTGTCGCCACTGTCAGGATCGCAGACCGAGTGCCACCACACGGCAGGTCTCGAGAGACTGACTAGCACTCGCCCCAGTTGTACGGACGACATTGCTAGCGACTACACTGATCGAAGCCTTTCTCTCATTTGCCGAGAGACAGTTAGAATAGCCTTCAGCTAAGTTAATGGCTACGACCTAGCAAGGCGCCAATTGCACCATTGCATGTATCGCAAGATAGTCTCACTTGTATCATCAAGAATGCTGTATACCAAAGGACGATATAAAAGTTAAGTGTTCTAGTAGCTACGTTCTTTTCTTTATCACATTCATTACGAATCCTGTTCCAGACTTAACGCCAGACGGCGTGAGTTGACGCATGCCCTTTCGGCTACTTCACTGTGGACTGGCTGCCTTAACAGTCCACAATATTGGTGACGTGGATTAATCAGGATCTTGTTCTTTCTCATTGCTTCCATTTACTTGTGTCATGGCTTCGCCACATTCTCCAGATGTACTGTCCGAATTTTATCGCTTGCAGAATCAGCAGACGCAGGCGTTATTGGATGCCCTGGGACAGCTCGTCCAGGGTCAACGTGCGCTGCAAAACGATGCGGCCGCCGTCGCTTCATCGCTACCGCAGCCACAACACGCCGTTGCACCGTCCTTCCGTAGTTTTGATGCAGCCATCGAATCTTGGACAGAATGGTCCCGACAATTTGGATTTCATCTCGCCGCCTACAGAATTCAAGGTAATGAGCGGCAGCCGTTTTGCTTTCGTGTGTAGGTGTGTCCACCTACTGTGTGATAGTGAAATTGTTTCCCCGACGCGACGTAGCAACTCTGTCATACGAAGAAATTTTGTCTGCTTTAGATGCCTATTTCAAAGAAACAGTAAATGTCGTTGCAAAACGGTATACGTTCTTCCGTACAAAACGTACGGCCGGTCAGACTAATAGGGAGTGGGTTGCAACTTTGCAAGGACTTACTAGGGAGTGTGCATTTGAATGTGACTGTGGACTCCCTTATTCAGATACTATGGTGCGTGATGCAATAGCACAGAACGTTTCTGATGTTCGTATACGGGAACAGATTTTGAAACTAGTAAATCCCTCCCTTCAACAAGTGATAGAAATATTGGATAGGCAAGACACACTTGACTTTGCTCAGGAATTATTTGCAACTTCGCCAGCCATGTGTCACATTAACCGGCCCGCCGGGCCCGCTGCACGGAACGCTATCCGGCCCTCGCGCACGTCCGCGCAGCTGCAGCCTAGCTCGCAAACACGTGTGCCGCGTAAGCAAGCAAATGCAGTGAAATCATGCCCGCGCTGTGCAACTAGACATTCGCGTGAGAATTACCCGTCACGCCAGGCTATTTGCTTTTTCTGTAACAAGAAAGGACATGTTCAAAGTGTTTGCCAGATAAAGCTCAGATCTGACAATCGCACCCATTCCCGGCCCTTTGCTTCGCGCCGGAATCGAATCACGGACACACAGGCTCGGGAACCTTCGCCCATGGACATTCATGTAGTTAGTGCCACTCCGCCCAGTGTTCCTCTCGCTAACAGTGACTGTGTTCGGCCCACAACATGTGTGCGTCGACGTCGACGGAAATCCCGTCACGTCGCGCGTTATTCTGTTCCAGTGTCTGTTCAAGTTGCACAAAACAGTCGCTCTTGTCGTCAACAGGACAATAAACTTTTTGTAGACTTGGACTTTGAAGGCAAAGTGATACCATTCCAGCTCGATACCGGAGCTGCAGTTTCATTGCTCAATCACGCCACGCACAAACAACTGGGCTCACCTCCGTTGCGTGCCGCACATGTTCAGCTCAATAGTTATTCCGGACAAGCTCTCCCTGTGTTAGGACAGTGCACTCTTCTTGCTACATACAAGGAACAAACAAAACTTGTCATTTTACGTTCTTCGTTCTTCTTTGGCAGTGAACTTGTTTGGTTTAGATTTATTTCAGTTGTTTAACTTGTCTATCGTCAATCAGGTCCTATCAGTGAATCAGACTGTGCCTTCAGCCAGTGTTTCTAGTCTATGTGACGACTTTGCAGACATTTTTGCACCGGGCCTTGGTTGCGCTAAGAACTATGAAGCTCATTTGGAACTGAAAGTAAACGCGCAACCGAAATTTTTCAGTGCGCGCAATGTTCCCCACGCATTGAGTGATGAGGTCGCCAGAACATTAAACGATTTAGAATCACAAGGTGTCATTGAACGTGTGCAGGCTTCTCTCTGGGCCTCACCCTTAGTAATTTTGAAAAAAACTTCCAGAAAATTGAGACTTTGCGTGGATTTCAAGGCAACTGTGAATCCACAACTTGTGACTGCTACTTTTCCTTTGCCCCGCCCGGAAGATCTTTTTGACAAACTGTGCCCGGGAACATATTTTTCCAAGTTGGACCTAGCAGATGCGTACTTGCAGATACCGGTGGACGAAGAATCCCAGCGCGTATTGGTGGTTAACACGCATCTTGGATTGTATCGCTTCAAAAGACTGCCATTCGGGTGTGCATCCGCCCCTGCATTGTTTCAGCAATATTTACAAACTGTTTTTGCGTCGGTCCCTACTGCTGCAAACTATCTGGACGATATTGTGATCTCCGGAAAGACAGAAGCCGAACATTTAGCAAACCTCCGCACATTATTTCAGGTCTTGCGACAAAATGGTCTTCGCTTGCGGAAGGACAAATGTGTGTTTTTTGCTCGTGACTTACCATATTTGGGACATGTCATCAATGCCCAAGGCATACATCCGAGTCCAGAGCACCTCCGTGCCATACAGGAGTTGCCTTCGCCACAGAATGTGAAGCAGCTACAGAGTGTGTTGGGAAAAATTAATTACTACCATAAATATGTTCCCCATGCCTCTTCCATTTCAGCTCCGCTTCATCGCTTACGCCGTAAAGGTGTTCCGTTTGTCTGGACGACGGAATGCGAACGCGCCTTTCGCCAGTTGAAATCGGCGTTGCTTTCTAATACTTGCATTACGCCATTCGATCCCCAGAAACCCCTTTTGTTGATGGTAGATGCATCGGATTTCGGGATCGGTGCTGTGCTTGCGCACAAAGATGGTTCACATGATCGCCCTATTGCCTTTGCGTCAAAATTGCTCTCGTCGTCACAAATAGAGAAAGAAGCTTTGGCTCTCGTTTTTGGGGTTACTAAGTTCCATGATTTCTTCTATGGTCGTCACTTTACCATCATCACAGACCACAAACCTTTGACTTCGCTTTTTCATCCGAACAAGCCTGTACCTCCACGTACAGCGCAGAAATTCATTCGCTGGTCGCTTTTCCTCTCGCAGTACCGCTACGATATCTTCTATCGGTCCACTGCTAAGCACGGAAACGCCGATGCGTTGTCCCGTTTGCCTGTTGCTGCGGATAAAGCATTCGATTCTTCTGAACTTGCTTGCATGTTCATTGACTCAGAAACCGATGACGTGGTCGAATCGTTTCCGATTGATTTTCGTCGTGTAGCTACAGCCACAGCTTCTGACCCTGTCCTTGCTACTGTTTTGCGTTTTGTTGCTACGCAATGGCCCTTGTCGAAGTCACGGATCGAGGATCCGTTGGTTCGCCGATTTTTTGCTCACAAGGAGAGACTTTTTGTACGACGTGGTGTTTTGTTGTTGCGTTCTGATAATGATCAGTCCAGAGTAGTGGTCCCACGATCGTTACAGTCCTCTGTCTTACGGCTTCTTCACCAAGGACATTGGGGTATAGTGCGAACGAAACAACTTGCTCGTCAGCACTGTACTTGGTTCGGAATCGATGCTGCGATTACGAATATGTGCTCTTCTTGCATGGCGTGTGCCGAACAACAATCCGCCCCACCGCGGAAATTCTTTGCCTGGCCGAAAGCCACTTCCCCTTGGCAACGCTTGCACATTGATTTTGCTGGTCCATTCTGGAATGCGCGATGGTTGGTTGTGGTAGATTCTTTCAGTAGTTTTCCTTTTGTTGTCCGGATGTCTTCCACGACGTCTTCTGCCACCATCCAAGTGTTATCCGCTATTTTTTGCATTGAAGGTCTTCCGCAGACTATTGTTTCCGACAATGGCCCACAATTCATGTCCGCAGAATTTCAGTCATTCTGCAGGGCCAATGGTATTCAATATCTGACATCCGCGCCGTTTTCGCCTCAGTCAAACGGTGCCGCTGAACGTTTGGTCCGGACTTTCAAGTCACAGATGTTGAAGTTGAAAGAGTCTCATTCTCGGGAGGACGCATTATTGCTCTTTTTGTCCTCGTATCGATCTCAGCCCCGCGATGGTCGCTCGCCGGCTGAGTTGCTCCATGGTCATCCTCATCGAACCTTGATGTCTTTGCTGCATCCGCTGCATCAGGTTCCTGTGCCGCGGCAGACTCCTGCTTTTGCTCCTGGCGACGTTGTCTTCTATCGCCACTATCGAGGTTCACGGCGTTGGCTCGCAGGGCGCATTCTTCGCTGCCTCAGCCGCGCGATGTATTTGGTTTTGGGGGCATCTGGTGAGGTGCGTCGGCATCTCAATCAGCTGCGCCTCTGTCGTCGCCCGGGTTCTGCCGCTCCCCGTCTGCTTTCAGTGACGGTGCCGTCTGGTCAGCGCCCTGGGGACCCATCTACTGGCTCGCCTCATCCCCAGGTGTTACCGACGCTGCCTTCCCTATTGCCTCATGGCGACATGCCGCCGCCGCCGCCGCCGCCTGTTCTCCTGCCGGCGCCGCCCGCAGTGGACGCTCCGCTGCAGCCGCCAGGCGCCTCCCTGGGTCACGCGCCGCCGCTCGCTTCCCGTGACCTGCTGTCCTCCGCCATGGAACTCTTGCCCGCTCCGGACCAGATGTCGTCATCGCGCGTCGGATCCCCCGACGCATTGGAGGTCGACCCTTCGGCCCCTCCTGTCTCATTGCGGGCGCATACCCCGCATGTTGACGTGCACCCTGGACTAGGTTTTCAGGCGTTTCCTAGCTCCCCTCGGACCGAATGGCAGGGTGCGGGTGGCACAGCCTCGCCTGTTGTTAGGCTCCCCACCTCATCGCATACGTCAACATGGGGTCCTCCCCACGGCGGGCGGAAGCCTTATCACACGACCGTTCGCCGATTTGCGGGGGAGGAATGTGGTGTCACCGCTAGACACCACACTTGCTAGGTGGTAGCTTAAATCGGCCATGGTCCATTAGTACATGTCGGACCCGCGTGTCGCCACTGTCAGGATCGCAGACCGAGCGCCACCACACGGCAGGTCTCGAGAGACTGACTAGCATTCGCCCCAGTTGTACGGACGACATTGCTAGCGACTACACTGATCGAAGCCTTTCTCTCATTTGCCGAGAGACAGTTAGAATAGCCTTCAGCTAAGTTAATGGCTACGACCTAGCAAGGCGCCAATTGCACCATTGCATGTATCGCAAGATAGTCTCACTTGTATCATCAAGAATGCTGTATACCAAAGGACGATATAAAAGTTAAGTGTTCTAGTAGCTACGTTCTTTTCTTTATCACATTCATTACGAATCCTGTTCCAGACTTAACGCCAGACGGCGTGAGTTGACGCATGCCCTTTCGGCTACTTCACTGTGGACTGGCTGCCTTAACAGTCCACAACACTAACTACTTTCTTTTGAGCATTGAATACCTTTTGCCTAAGTGTTGAGTTGCCCCAGAATATTATTCCGTATGACATCAGAGGGTGGAAGTATGCAAAGTATGTTAGCTTACTAATTTCTACATCCTCAAAATTGGCAATTATTCTGATTGCAAAAGTTGCTGAACCTAGTCGGTTTAGGAGATCCAAAATATGAATTTTCCAATTAAGATTCTCATCTATATGTACACCCAAAAACTTAGTATGCTCTACCCTGGCTACTGACTTCTTTTGATGTGTTATGTTTATTGAAGGAAGTATCCTTTTTGCAGCAGAAAATTGGATGTACTGTGTTTTTTCAAAGTTCAGAGCAAGCCCATTCACAGAAAACTAATTAATAACTTCTCCAAAGACCTTATTTGTATCATTTTCTATTGGACTTTCTTCTACTGGATTAATAATTGTGCTTGTATCATCAGCAAAAACAGTGTCAGTTCAGCATCTTGTTTCACATAAGAAGGGAGATAATTCACATATATCAAGAACAGGAGGGGACCCATGATCGAACCTTGTGGAACACCTAAGTTAGATGAAGTGCCAAACTCCTTTGAATCACTTGAAGCATATAGAGAGACTTTTTGCTTCCTGTTTTGTAGATATGACTTAAACCACTCATATGCTGTTCCATTTATACCATAGAATTGTAATTTCTCTAACATAATGTCATGGTTCACACAATCAAATGCTTTGGGTAAGTCACTGAATATTCCTACTGGTGACATTTTACTATTTAAAGGCTCTATTATGTGGACAGTGAAATTCTATATTGCTGTCTCAGTGGAACAGCATTTCTGAAATCCGAACTGTGATTTACTAAGTATCCCATTACTGTTGAGATGGCTAACCACTCTTGAGTACACTACTTTCTCAAAGATTTTTGGAAATGCTGTAAGCAAGGACACTAGCTGATAATTATTGACATCTGTGGTTTCCCCTTTTTTGTAGAGAGGCCTGACAATGACATATTTTAACCTGTCTGGAAAAATACCCTGAGTCTGTGATGCATTACATATGTGACTCAAAACATCAGCGGGCATTGATAACATCATTGTTGTGCACCCTAAAACACTAATCATCATCATCATCATCAAAACATCAGCTGTAATTACTCCACATTGTTTTAATAACTTGTTAGAGATGTCATCAACTCCAACAGAACATTTATTTTTCAAAGATTTAATAATTTTCCTTATGTCGCAAGAGGTTGTTAGATGAAACTTAATCTGGCAAAAAATTTTCAAAATTGACTCTTCCATGTACGGTCTGGCTTTTTCTTTTGAACTATTCTCACCAATTTTTCCTCCTACACTTAAGAAGTGATTGTTAAATACGTTGGCTACCTGTGTACTGTTGGTTAAGATGGTCTCATTCTCTTTAACAGTAATACTATCTACCCCAGTGGTTACTTTTCCTGTCTCCCTTCTAACAACATTCCATATTGATTTGATTTTATTGCTGGCGTTGTTAATTTCTTCTCTAACATACATATTTCTCTATTTCCTTACAGCTTTTCTCAGTATGTTACAATAATTTTTATAGTGTAAAACTACTTCTGGATCTTTACTAGTTCCTTGCTGCCTCATACAGTTTTCTTTTTCTTTCAAAGAGGGATATAAATTTGTCAAGAAATATGGTGCATTTATCATCAGCATTTGGCTCATTATATACATCTTCCCAGTTTACATTTCCTAAACTTTCTCTGAAGTGATCTGTAGATACTGGATTGAGCACCCTCACACTTTTACTTAATGGTTTCTGAAGTGTACACCCTGTTAGGTTTTGTAAGTTAATCAGTTGTGCATCATGGTCAGATAATCCATTTACCACAGGGAAGCATGTGTTTGTTCTACATCCTCTTGCTGTCAAAATACATTATCTATTAGAGTACTACTGTCCTGAGCTATACGTGTAGGGAAATTGATCACTGATTCTAAGTTATATGTTGTTAACAACACTTCTAGTTCACTTTTCCTATCAGAATTGCTTAGAAAGTTAACATTAAAATCACCACAGATTAATAACTTCTTCTTTTTGTCTGACAGACAGCATAATAGGGAGTCAAACATTTTTATGAATAGCTCCCAATCTCCTAGTGGAGACCTGTACACTGTTGCTAATATCAATACAACATTATCTAGCTGAAGTTCACATGCAGAAACCTCAAAGTGCTGATCAACACAAAATTTGCTTACTTCAACTGTTCTGTATTTATACCCTTGTTTTATGAAAATGACAACTCCTTCTTTATCCATACTAGATCTGCAAGTGTAAGATGCTAAATTATACCCATTTATACTGACATTTTCCATCCCCACAGTTATACGGTGCTCAGACAGACAAAGTATATCAATCTCAGTTCATAGCAATTGACAGAAAGTTACTGAGTAAAACAGAAGTGATTTCTGGCATTCCCCAAGGTAGTGTTATAGGCCCTTTGCTGTTCCTTATCTATATAAACAATTTTGGAGACAATCTGAGCAGCCGTCTTCGGTTGTTTGCAGATGACGCTGTCGTTTATTGACTAATAAAGTCATCAGAAGATCAAAACAAACTGCAAAACGATTTAGAAAAGATATCTGAATGGTGTGAAAATTGGCAGTTGACCCTAAATAACGAAAAGTGTCAGGTAATCCACATGAGTGCTAAAAGGAAGTCGTTAAACTTTGGTTACATGATAAATTAGTCTGGTCTAAAAGCCGTAAATTCAACTAAATACCTAGGTATATATGAAGACAGTAACTGTTCTCGAAAGAACAGATTACTGTTGTTGACCGTGCAGCTTTTCCCGGGAATAAATGATGACTAACTGAAACCCTCCGCTGCCGACAGGTGTTGTTGATATACCTCGATGTGGACAGTTGGGAATGTGAGTCTCACGGGAAGCGTGCAAGGGATAAGTCCCTGCAGTTTGCGCTATTCATCTGTGTCCTCGGTGGCTCAAATGGATAGAGCGTCTGCCATGTTAGCAGGAGATCCCGGGTTCGAGTCCCGGTCGGGGCACACATTTTCAGCCATCAATATCTTAAATATATATATAGTTAAAGGCTACCCAGCCATTATATATATAGTTAAAGGCTACCCAGCCATTGACCTTCGTCTGTGTGAATGCGCACAAGTTGCCCAAACTCTTACGGGAATCGCCAAAGCGTGCGCGAGTAATGAGTGTATGGGCAAATGCCTATAAGGTACATTACATATGTAGCATTGTGGACAGTTGGGAATGTGAGTCTCACGGGAAGCGTGCAAGGGATAAGTCCCTGCAGTCGTGCTATTCATCTGTGTCCTCGGTGGCTCAGATGGATAGAGCATCTGCCATGTAAGCAGGAGATCCCGGGTTCGAGTCCTGGTCGGGGCACACATTTTCATCTGTCCACATCGAGGTATATCAACAACACCTGTCGGCAGCTGAGGGCTTCAGTTAGTCAACATAGGAAATGTTGTGGGGAAGGCTAACTAAAGACTGTGTTTTATTGGCAGGACACTTGGAAAATGTAACAGATCTACAAAGGAGACTGCCTACACTACGCTTGTCCGTTCTTTTTTAGAATACTGTGGGGTATCCTTACCAGATAGGACTGATGGGGTACATCGACAAAGTTCAAAGAAGGGCAGCATGTTTTGTATTATCGCGAAATATGGGAGAGAGTGTCACAGAAATGATACAGGATTTGGGCTGGACATCATGAAAAGAAAGGCGTTTTTCGGTGCGACGGAATCTTCTCACGAAATTCCAATCACCAAATTTCTCCTTCAAATGCGAAAATGTTTTGTTGACACTGACCTACATAGCTGTGAGGACGGGGCGTGAGTCGTGTTCGGATAGCTCAGTTGGTAGAGCACTTGCCCGCAAAAGGCCAAGGTCCAGAGTTCGAGTCTCGTTCCGGCACACAGTTTTAATCTGCCAGGAAATTTCAGTTCCTCACTTATTGGTCTATCTCTCACTTTCTTCCTCTCCAGCGATACCTCTCTACTTCTCTCTGATTTGTTGCCCTTCAACCTCCATCTCTTGATACTACGTGTTTATGAGCCTCCCTTAGTACTTCCTCTCTGATTTCAGCTGGCATCACCATGTGTAGCCCCAACATTGTTACCTTACAAAACGGATCATGTGCTGATATTCATGAGAGAATATAGCACACCCTTGGCCAGCACTACCTTCCTTCAGTGATGCAGTTTGAGGCATGGTTTGTGGTAAGAATACTGGCTATACAAAGTATGTAATATTCATATTAAAGGAAACATAATTAAGCAGTATTGGGGCCATAATATCAAAAATGAGTATGTCTGTGATATGTATAGCTTTATGTTGTTTCCTGCTGTTACACGGGTTCGAAAACACTGGAGCAATGGTGGTGGATTTGCTGCAACAAGATACGGTGTCATTGAAAGCTGGTCACCATATGCGTGAATCTGACAGCCATCCCAAGCTGAAGGACATCATCACTGGGATAGCGGCTTTTGATTATTATTCAAAAATGTATTGAACTGTAAAAGAAAGAAAAGATGGAAAGTCTTGTATGATCTTAATTTTCATGTACAATTTGTTGCTTGGTTGTCTTCACAGCTTTAAGTCAAACTCTTATGTGTGGGCAACCAGAGTTTCTGTTATTACATTGATGATACAAATGTATTATGAAGAATGAATAAAAATTGAACAGAAGATATTAATGGAAATTTAAAACCTATGCTTACAAGTTATTTGTTGCAAGAGTGTTTGTATTAGATGCTTGTCATGTTAAATCTTATCCAGATCATGTTACTGAACAGAAGCTAAATCATTAATTGAGTGAGGCTGAGAAAAAGGGAAGTGGCTACCTTTGAGACTGATGATTTTCAGTGAAGTGACTTTAAGTGCCAGAAACAGTATTAACTTCCACAATCAAGATTGATTAAATGCATGTACTAATATCACTGGTTGTCTTAGCTGTGAACAACAGCAACTATATGTTGAGCCACAAAAAGTAGATAATAAAAGTAGATAATTGTTTGAGTTTATGAGCAGATTTATCCATTGCAGTTATGCAATTAATGCCCAGTGATGCTATTAAACAAGCAACTGCCAGGATAAAGTATTTCTTCGAAAGATGTGATGGTGCTATTGACCCAATTAATATTGGTGGAACAGTTTGCATCATTCTCGTAAAGTCAAGGCCTTAGGGGGATAATCTTATTCAGAAGTTTGAAGACTACTGAGGTGCTAATAGCATTGAAAGACAGAACCAGTCAACATATAGCATCAGTGTTGTGTTGAGGTTTGTAGTCAGGTCGACTGACGGACACAGTGAGGGGACAGCATGTGCATGCTGACCCACTGTAACCATCACATATGCTGCACTGCATCTGCGTCCTATATTGCTTGCAGTCAGTGTGTGTTTTATGGTGCTTCCCATTCAGCAAGTCTTTGCCCCACTGTTTGTATCACAGCTACTTCCCTGGTCTATATACTACTTTATAATCAGATTCACTGAGACACAACACCCACCTTGTTAACCTAATGGACCAGTCCTTCAAGCCTAATAAACATTATATGACTGCCTGATCTGTAACTACTTTAAATTTTTTGGGACATAAGTAACACTGCAAGTATTTATTTCATATATCAGTCCATGCATCTCTTTTTCTGTAGTGGAATAGTTCCTTCCCACTTTATTGAACTGACACAAAGTGTAAGCTATTAAATGTTCCTTACCATAGACCCTCTTGGCTCAACATGCAGCCCAACATCTGACTGGATCCATTGAATGATAATACAAATTCTTTCTGATAGTCTACAAATACTGAAACTGGGTTGAAGTTAATGCTTTCTTCAACATCTCAGATGCACTTTGGCACTCCTCCATTCAGCGAAATTTTACCCATCTTTAACAAATTGTTACACAGTCAAGTGATATGCGAAGCCCATCACAAATTTTCTTTAATAGTATGAGTCCTAGAAATGACTGAAACTCCTTACCTGACTTAGGAATTGGAAAACTTTGCACCACATGTACCAGAGCCTCAAGTCTGTCTAGACTTCTTCCCTGCAGATGAGACATAACCTAAGTGACCCGTGCTGCCTGCATTCTTTTGAAAAGTCCCTTAATCGATATCTATGTGCATTCATATCTTTCGGGAAAAAAAACCAATTATATCATCCAGATATACCGAACACTACCTAGATTTCAACCCTCTCAGAAGACCATCAAATAAATGGTGAAATGTAGCTGGTCCAGTCTTCAAACCAGATGGCATTTTTCTATAATGATAATGATCCCAGGGGACCAAAAATTCTGTCTTTGGTCAGTTCTCTGGAGCTACCTCTACCTGGTGGTAACCACTTCTCAAATCCATAGTAGAAAAATATCTGTGATTTTGGAATGGTTTATGCATCAGTCACCATCTTGGTGTTAAGATGTCCATAGTCACAGCGAAGTGTATATTTCTTGAATCTATGTGTCGATTTCTTTGGCACAGCCACAACAGCATCACCCCATGGACTAAAACTTTCCTCTATTATCCCACTGGCTAACTGTAGATCAGTAAATTCTTCCATAACTGGCAACAAATAATGAAGCAACTGATGTGGTTTGTGGTACACAGGTGCTTCATCTCCCATCCATACCAGACAGGTGTTGCCAGTAATGGTCCCTGACAAAAAAAGTCCTCTAACTCAAGTAACAACTTCTTCATTTTATCTCTTTCTGTCCTTTGTTGATGCTCTGTTTTCTTATATAATGCAGATCTAGCAGTGGCCTAAGGTGTCCATGGTGCACATTCCATGTGTCCAAATTATCCTCCAGGATATTCAGATTTGCTATAATCATTCTCTTCATTAACTTTCTTTCTCCAGCATTAAAATTATTGAGAATCACAAGTACCACTCTCCCACCATCTTCCTCTAGTATGCATACAATACTCCTTCTAACAAAATACCATGAAGTATCCAATAATCATCCTCTTTCAGTGGTTCTATCATACACAAACTACCAACTGGTAAGTCCAACTTCACACTAATCTAAAATGACTTTCCAACGCCCAGGCACAATATCATACAAATCAAGCCTTAATGGTATTTTATGCAGCTTAGATGGTGTATCCCTTAAGACAGACACCACTTGTGACAGTGTTCCACTGATGATAGTTTCTCCTAGGTGGAATGTTGTTCCACTAATGTTAGTTGTGAGGTTACATCCAATTACAGTGTCACACCAGGTGCTTTTGGCTGGCCACTACTTCAAACATAATTATGTATGTGTAATCCCAGAGTAGAACACCAACTGGTTTTTCACACTTGTTTGGCAAACCTGGACTTCCTTTTGATGGCGCTGTCAGTGCTCGGTTGGTATACATGAAGCTTTGATGACTTGCCATTGCCTTTATACTTGACATCCCCCAGTGTGCCTCACATAACGCATTGAGTAGTGGAGCAGGAACATAATGAGGATCATCACCTGCCACTCAGACTCTTCTGTGGCCAGAAGAAGTACTGCCCCCCCCCCCTCCCCCAATTCATTTAAAGTCTGTGAATCATTGAGAAATAGGTCCAGAGTGCCAGTTCTGTTGCCTTAGGAAGATGCTCCACCCAATTGAGACAGGTATAAAGTGCTGCTTTGTGGAGTGTAAGGTTCTGATTTGTGAGTCTAGCCACCTCCAAAGCCATCAGGGGTAATTTGCCCACATTTTTTCATTAAGCTGAAAACAGAATGCTTTTTACTTATTGAACTCACCTGAATTGCAAAGTGTCTGTTGCCAGGATGAAACAATTGCCTAGTGTAGTTGTGCCCAGGCAGGGAGCTAACTTAAAACAAGTTTTTAGCTTCAAGAACACTGTCTGACAAGTGATGTAGTGCTGAAATTTGACTTCCTTTTTTTGAAGCTGATTGAGAAGGAATGGTATCTGCACAGTGTTCGGTATAAATTTAATGTGTGTTGCCCAAAATGACTAGAACTCCTTCAAATCTTTGGGGATATGGGCCTGAAACTACCTTTGCACAGTACACTTACTTGGATAAACCAAACTTACTTATCAACATTTGAGCTCACTAATTCTAAGTCTATTAAACAGTGGTTTTAAATCATTGATGTATTGCTCCTGGGTTGACCCAGTGACTATTTCATCGTCTTGCAGCTTATGGTACCCCTGTATAAGCTGCTCTCTGAGTACATTTGAAATGTTGCCAGGGCACTTACAAAACCAAAAGGTAATCCATTAGATTAGATTAGATTAGTTTTAGTTTTTCGTTCCATAGATCTGTGTTGAGGAGATCCTCGTGGATGTGGAACATGTCACTTTTCTTTTCTTTTCTTTTCTTTTCTTTTTTACACCAACAGAGCCTGAAAATATAATGTTTTGATTTTGAATCTAATAGCAACAGCCATTGATAATATCTTTATAGAAAAGTCCAATGAACAAAATTATATTACAAAACCAATAGTCAATGGCCTCTCAGATCATGACATACAGTTCTTTCTGTTAAATGTTAACACTGAACAGGATATAAAAATCTGTTAAATCTGAGCTCAAGAGGGTAGGGTAATCAATAAGCCAAAAATTGATTATTTTAGGACACTCCTCAGAGACATTCACTGGACTGATGTTTACAGTGCTCATGGCATAAATGAAAAATATAACACTTTTGCTAATAAAGTGCTTACCTTATTCGAACACAGTTTTCCCCAAAAACTTACCAAGGTTAGAGCGAAGTCTACAAAGAAGCCATGGATTACTCAAGGAATAGGGGTATCGTAAAACAAAAAGAAAACTGTATCTGTCAATCCGAAACAGTTCTGATGTTGATGCTATAGCACATTACATGAAATAGTGAAAAATATTAAAGGCTGATACTAAAATTTAGACTGTGGGAGACATCTTCAAGGGGGTCCGTAGGTCGATGGAGGGTCCAACACACCCGCTGGCTCAGTAGCGAGCCTTCCATCCACCTATGGACCCCCTTGAAGATGTCTCCCGCAGTCGGAGACGAAACGTTGGGAATTGAGACAAAATTCATCAACCGACCATGGCATAACAGCCCGGATAATTATAATGGACAATATTAAAGGCTGTAATACGGACAGCAAAGCAAATATATTACAAGGAAAAGATAGTCCTATCAGATAACAAAATAAAGACAATATGGGATATAGTGAAGGAGGAGACCGGTAGAACCAGACATGAAGAGGGACAAATAGTATTAAGAGTAAATGATACATTGGTGACAGATGTGTATAGTGTTGCAGAACTTTTTAACAAACATTTCATAACTGTTACTGAAAAGATTATGTGTGATAATCTAACTAATGAGGAGGTACTGAATAGGATTGGGAAGAAGAGGAGTTTGTGGCACAACTTGACCAGAAGAAGGGATCGGTTGGTAGGACATGATCTGAGGCATCAAGGGATCACCAATTTAGTATTGGAGGGCAGCGTGGAGGGTAAAAATCGTAGAGGGAGACCAAGAGATGAATACACTAAGTAGATTCAGAAGGATGTAGGTTGCAGTAGGTACTGGGAGATGAAGAAGCTTGCACAGGATAGAGTAGCATGGAGAGCTGCATCAAACCAGTCTCAGGACTGAAGACCACAACAACAACAACTGAAAAGATGGAGTTGTCAGGTTCTGTAGATGCTGCTATGGAATACCTTCAGACCAGACATTTCAAGTAACTTCCATAATATGAATCTGATCCTCACTACCCCAGCAGAAATAATGTCCATCATAAAATCTTTAAAATCAGAAACATCTAGTGGGTATGATGAAAAATCAACAAAGCTAATTAAAGAATGTGATTCTGAGTTAAGTAACATATTAAGCTATCTGCGTAACCAGTCGTTTATCAGTGGAATATTTCCTGAATGGTTAAAAAATACTGAAGTTAAGTCACTGTTTAAGAAGGGAGATAAAGAAATAGCATCAAATTTCCATCCAATTTCACTTTTGCCAGCATTCTCAAAAATTTTAGAAAAAGTAATGTACAATCAGCTTTATAACCATCTTATCTCAAATAACATACTGCCAAAGTCACAGTTCGGATTTCTAAAGGGTTCTGATATTGAGAACGTTATCTACACTTACAGTGAAAATGTGCTTAATTCATTAGATAAAAAGTTGCAGGCAACTGGTATATTTTGTGATCTGTCAAAGGCATTTGACTACGTAAATCACAATATCCTTTTAAGTAAATTAGATTATTATAGTGCAACAGGAAATGCTGCAAAATTGTTCAAATCTCATATCTCTAGCAGAAAACAAAGGGTGTTGTTAGGAAAGAGACATGTATCAAGCTATCAGTCATCATCCAGCTGGGAACTAATTACATGTGGGGTCCCACAAGGTTCCATTTTATGGCCATTACTTTTTCTTGTGTATATCAATGACCTTTCATCAGTAACATTACCAGATGCCAAGTTCGTTTTGTTTGCTGATGATAGAAACATTGCAATAAATAGCAAATCAAGTGTAGTCTTAGAAAGATCAGCTAATAAAATATTTGTGGACATTAATCACTGGTTCCTAGCCAATTCCTTGTCACTAAACTCTGAAAAAACACACTACATGCAGTTCAGAGCTTGTAAGGGGTGTCCCACGAGTATATGCCTAACATATGATGACAAGCAGATAGAAGAAGTGGACAGTGTTAAATTCTTGTGATTACAGCTTGATAATAAATTCAACAGGGAAAAGCATACCACAGAACTGCTGAAGCATCATAACAAATTCCTATTTGTAATGCGAATTGTGTCAGACATAGGGGATATAAAAATGAAAACGCTGGCATACTATGCTTACTTTCATTCCATAATGTCATATGGGATTATTTTTTGGCTCAATTCATCAAGACAAGCTAAAGTTTTCCGGGCACAAAAATGTGCAGTAAGAGTTATATGTGGTGTGAACTCAAAAACATCCTGCAGAAGCCTGTTTAGGGAACTAGGGATACTAACTACTGCTTTCCAATATATTTATTCTATAATGAAATTTGTCGTTAAAAATATATCACTTTTTCAAACCAACAGCTCAATTCATGGAATCAATACTAGACATAAGAATAATCTTCATATGGATTTAAAGTCACTCACTCTTGTACAAAAAGGTGCGCATTATTCAGGAACACACATTTTCAATAACTTTCCAGCAGACATAAAAAGCTTAACAACCAATGAAAGTTAGTTTAAGAGAAGCCTAAAGGATTTATTGGTGGCCAACTCCTTTTACTCCATTGATGAATTTCTCAGTAGAACCAACTGATATTATATATATGCTGGAGGGCAGCATGGAGGGTGAAAATCGTAGAGGGACACCAAGGGATGAATACACTAAGCAGATTCAGAAGGAAGTAGGCTGCAGCAGTTACTGGGAGATGAAGAGGCTTGCACAGGATAGAGTAGCATGGAGAGCTGCATCAAACCAGTCTCAGGACTGAAGACCACAACAACATATATATAACTCCTGCATAATTTCAGTGCAGTAAGGTGTTCATTGTAAATAAGTGTGTATGTGTGTGTGTGTGTGTGTAAGTACAATCTAACTTCTGCACCATTTCATTGCAGTAATGTGTTCATTGTAAATAAGTATTATAGTAGTTGTATTACACATTTATTACCTTCTAAATAAATAAAAAACTTTTTTTATTTTAAATTCAGTGCATTAGTATTTGTAAAATGATTCTTTCATGAAGTGTTTATTAAAAAATGACAATCATTTCACTTGGTACCTGTGGAATGGTATATTAGCTTATTTGTTTGAGTTGTAAATGTTTGTCCTGTATTGTTGTTTTTCTGACATGCTCTACATCCTGAAGGAACTCCTCACTACGGATCAATTGGAATGAAAGTAAATCTAATCTAATCTCAGCTGAAACGTGAAAGCTAAATCTGTCTTAGAATGAGGCACATAACTAGTCTGGGGCAACTGGGACAATCATGTGGAGCCCAGGGAAAAAGGTGCCCCTGGCACCTGAAGGAAAAAATTTCAAGGGAAAGAGAAAATGCAGAAATAGAAAATTGATGTGCATCAAGGTATTTATGCACTGTTCTCTTCATAGCATCCACAAATATCTATCTGCAACTGCTCAGTATCTTATACATCCATGCTTATTCTAATGGTTGGTGAGCATCCTTGACAGACCTTAGATATTCCTGTGCCTTACTTGCAAAAATGGAATATGTGAACCACAAAGAGAAAGGAGGAAATATGAAAACAGAAGAATAAAAGAAAGTGTCAGAGGATGGGTATAAATAAACCAACTGTAACATGACATTCTTGGCAATAAAGAAACCACAAAATTCTGTTTGATATGACACAGGTCCTGGTAACCATAAAGTGATGCTGTGGTAGGTGCTTAGAGATGACAGAGGTGACTGGACAAAAAATAATTTACATCTGAAAGAGAAATATCTGCAGCTTAATTATATATGATTCTTGCTTATGAAGAAGAAGTGCATCAGTGACCATTCCTGCAATGTTGAATGTCATCGTCAGTGTTAACAACACTCGAGCAATGGTCATATTTCATACGGAATTAAAAAAATAAGTAACGTCACCATTCTGCACCAAGCTGCGTACCTGCAAATATTAACTCCAGTCAGTAGTAATCCACAGTCTGACTTGGAGTTTCTTCCTAGACACAACCCACACCCTCATACTGAAAATGCCCTTCACAGGTAAGGACAAATCATTTGATCTCTCAAGAAAATCCATGGAACCACCCCTTATGGCCTGCAGAATTTTAATAAATTAAAAAAATTCTCACAACACAGATTGAGTAATATTTGTTCTTTTTTTCTTCCTAAACAATCATGTTATAACAGATGAGTTTATCCAAACAAAATGAATTAATGAAATAATTGGTGACCAAGCTTTGATTTTTGTGGTCTAAAAAGTCATGTTTGGAGAAAAAGTTATGGGAATAGGTTAGAATTCTTTTGAAAATACAGTTTCTTCATACAAACATGTTTCAGCATTACGAGTTCTCATTCCTACTAAATATTAGAATTATTTTTAAATATTTGAACAATATCAAGGAGGATGGAAAATTAAACTTAACCAACTAGTTGTTACTACTAGAATAATTTTACCTTAACTAGTCGTTTATATGAGTTGTTGCACATTAATGGTATGACCATTTCAATCTTTTTCCTTCTTTGAGAGATTTAGATTTTCTGTGATTTTCCTAAATCACTCCAAGCAAATGCCAGGATGGTTCCTTTGAAAGGACATTGCTGATTTTATTCCTCAACCTTGAATCATTCTGAGCTTGTGTTCCATCTCCAATGACTTCAGTGTTCTTTCCAACAAAAACAATTTCTAATGCCAAACTGCCTCTATGCACAAGAAACAGTAATAACAAGCACTAATATCACCCCACAAGGCTATACTCTTGTTACAGTCGAAAATCATTTCCTTTTATGCATGCCTTCTCCTAAGGAGGCTGTGGCTTCATCAATTGATGTGATGGAAGATTTAGAAGAGCTGCCTGACCCCATGCATAGCAGGCAGTATGAGTTGGTACACAATGAAGGCCTTAAATTCAAGGCCTAGTGGAATTTCCATTAAATGTAACTGATGCTGATTTAAAAAGGAAAATTATTGATAGTCAACCTTCTCAGACAAAGGAGCCATACCCACTACATATAGGAAGATTCTTTTCTATCAGTTACTATAATGCTGCAATCAAATCAAGTCTTAACCTGTACAGAAATTGGTTATCATATTCAGAGAAATGTGACTCTGTTTGCTGTCACCTTCATTGCCTGTTCCCAGAGAAGGGCACTGATGCTACTCAGAATGCATTTAGCAGTGACAGACTAAGAAACTAGAAACGTAGATACAAAAGGATTCAAATTCCCTACATACGAGAAGTCAAATAGACAAGGAGCAGTTGATAAAAGAGCACAACCTTTTGTGTAATGTATTAGAAAGAACAATTTATGCCTCATTAACATTGTAAAACTGCAAGTGTATCTTTTGTGGAAAAAGGCAGTAATATCACAGACTCAAACAAGAGCAATTTTCATTCCAAACAATGTAAAATCCAATTTGGGCAGAAAAGGATAGACTGCTACTCACCGTAAAAAAGGCATGTTGAGCTGAAGATAGGCACAACAAAAAGGCTGTTAGATACTGACCTTTTCGCCAAAGCCTTCTTTAAAAGAGAAATGGAAACGCATTCACATTCACTCAAGCAGGTGTACCTCACACACACACACACACACACACACACACACACACACACACACACACACAACCAATATCTCTGGCCACTCAGGCCACACTCCAACTGTTTCATTGAATGAAAGTAGAAATCCAGAGTGGGGCAGGTAAGGGGGACGGATAGTGGGTAAGCATATAAAGCAGTGAGAAGTACTGGGATAGTTGTAAGTTTAAGAGTCTTTGTTGTCTTGTATGTGATTGATAAAGGGTAATTATGTCTAGTCAGTACCACTTGGGGAAGGGTTTTCAACACCACAAGGGACTACCACAGAGGAGGTGTTAAAATTGTAGCAGCCAAAGTAGATAAATGCAAGCATACGTGGTGGAATACAAAATTTTCAGGACTGGTCCTGCCAACTGGAAAGCAGGAGTAGTAGATCTTTGCACCACTAGGTGGCAAGAGCTGCATATCTAATAAGTCAGTGTGTGGAGTGGAATTCAGCTGGGAGGGTGTGTTGTGTGCCCACAGTGATTTCTATAATACTCTGCGTTTGGTGTGTGGTGATTTTACAATGGATCCACGAACAGAACAACATGTATGTATCAAATTCTGTGCGAATATCGGGAAAAGTGCTATGGAGACCCTTGCAATTATTCAACAAGTGTTTGGGGGACAGAGTATGAGCTGTACGCATGTGTTTGAGTGGCATGCTTGGTTCAGGGCCGGCTGAACAGATGTCAAAGAAGATGCTCACACTGAAAGGCCCGTTAGCCGCACAATGCCAGCCATTGTTGCCAAACTTATACAACTGGTTCGTGCGGATTGACATCAAACCATTGAAGACCTTGTGGATGAAATGGGTATTGGTTATAGGACATGTCAACGAATGTTGACTGATGATGGGTATGCATCGTGTCACCGCAAAATTTGTGCCCAGGATCTTGACTGCTGATCAGAAGGTACAGCGTGTTGAAGTGTGCATGGACCTTCGTCACACCGCATCTGAAGATCCAACCTTCTTGTCATGGGGTATCACTGGCGAAGAGATTTATGGTTACGACCCAGAGACAAAGCAACAATTGTCCTAGTGGAAGAGCCTGGGCTCTCCAAGACCCAAAAAAGTGAGACATGTGAAGAGCTAAGTGAAGAGCATGATCATTATTTTCATTGATACCAAGGTAATTGTGCACAAAGAATTCGTCCTGCCCAACCAAACAGTGAATTCCGCGTACTACTGTGACGTTTTGCGACGGCTCCGTGAAAACGTGTGGTGACGAGAGCCTGAACTTCGGCATCAAGGGAACTGGCTGCTGCATCACGACAACATGCCCTGTAACACGTCCTTGTTCAGCAGAACCTTTTTGGCAAAAAACAACATGGCGGTTGTACCCCACCCACCGTACTCGCCAGATTTGGCACCTTGCAACTTCGCGCTATTTCCAAAACTGGAACTCAAGTTGAAAGGTCGTTGGTTCTACACTCTAGAGAGGATTCAAGAAGCATCACTGGTGGTGATAAACACCCTCAAAGAACAGGACTTCCAAAAGATTTCAAGATGGCGACAAGTGTAGTGATGCATAGTGAATCAGTGAATAAAAGTTACTGTTCTGTCGTAAAATAGGAATCCTGTGAAAACTGTAAAGGTGGAATCAAAAAACTAAACGAATGCATTTCAAGTTACAAAAGATGTTCTAAGACGTGAGATTTCGCATATAACTAATGAAAACTGTGAGCTGAAGAAGTTGCGCCATATTCTAAATGATAAAACAATTAAGCCACAAAAGGGGAACTTGGTGATTTGTGATAAGCAGAAAGGAAGCGATAGACAGGCATCAAATGCAGCAAATGAAATTATAATTACAGATAAAAACAGATATAGTGTTCTGTCGACTAGTAGTGATGACTACAATAAGTATGACGAACTAAGTAAAGGGTGTGAGACGAAGAAAACAAACCAGTGGGCGAAAGACGAATGCAACGGAAAACGACTGCCAGCGACTAAAAGTAGTGACATATGCTTTAAAAATCGTGAAAGCAGCGAAAGGGTAGAATCAGATGGAAAAAAGCCTGTTAACAAACTTAATAAACAACGTGAAGGTAGCGGCAACTCCACTCTGAATTCCGCCACGAAGTGCAACATACACTTGCTTACTGACAGTCATGGAAGGAAGCTGGCTGAGATTCTACAAAGTTTTAATAAAAATATCCAAGTAAGTAGTGTGGTGAAGCCAGGTGCGAAAACAAATAACATTGTAATAAACACATCTTTAGATGGCAAAATGTCGCATGACAATGACTTCGTTGCCTGTATTGCAGGTTCAAATGATGTGGTTTGTAATGAACCCGATTCATGTATTGGAGGTTTGTCTAAATTTCTGGAACGAAACAATTCAAAAAACACTATTGTTGCTACCATCCTGCACCGACGTGACTTAATGTACAACTCTTGTGTAAACAAAGAGATTAGAAAAACAAATGCCAGGATTAAATAATTGTGTTCAAGTTATGAAAAATGTTTAACTCTAGACATAAGCACACTAGATAAGGGCATGCATACGAAACACGGACTGCATCTGAACTATAGGGGTACCGGTAAGCATGTTCTTTGTGAAAAAGTAAGCATATTGATCACTGAAAAGATCGCACTCAGTAGCCGCAAATATAAAAATAGTTTGCTTTCGAGTGAAACTGATGTTCCTTTTTTTAGTGTAAATCGGCCTTCAGTGTGCACACACGAAGGTGAAAGCTTTACTGACTGCATCAAGAAAGATGAAAAATGTAAAATAATGTTTCAGAATGTTCAGTACATTACTAACAAAATAGAGCAAATTGACAAAATTCTAGGAGAATGTAAACCACACATATATACTCTCCTGGAAATTGAAATAAGAACACCGTGAATTCATTGTCCCAGGAAGGGGAAACTTTATTGACACATTCCTGGGGTCAGATACATCACATGATCACACTGACAGAACCACAGGCACATAGACACAGGCAACAGAGCATGCACAATGTCGGCACTAGTACAGTGTATATCCACCTTTCGCAGCAATGCAGGCTGCTATTCTCCCATGGAGACGATCGTAGAGATGCTGGATGTAGTCCTGTGGAACGGCTTGCCATGCCATTTCCACCTGGCGCCTCAGTTGGACCAGCATTCGTGCTGGACGTGCAGACCGCGTGAGACGACGCTTCATCCAGTCCCAAACATGCTCAATGGGGGACAGATCCGGAGATCTTGCTGGCCAGGGTAGTTGACTTACACCTTCTAGAGCACGTTGGGTGGCACGGGATACATGCGGACGTGCATTGTCCTGTTGGAACAGCAAGTTCCCTTGCCGGTCTAGGAATGGTAGAACGATGGGTTCGATGACGGTTTGGATGTACCGTGCACTATTCAGTGTCCCCTCGACGATCACCAGTGGTGTACGGCCAGTGTAGGAGATCGCTCCCCACACCATGATGCCGGGTGTTGGCCCTGTGTGCCTCGGTCGTATGCAGTCCTGATTGTGGCGCTCACCTGCACGGCGCCAAACACGCATACGACCATCATTGGCACCAAGGCAGAAGCGACTCTCATCGCTGAAGACGACACGTCTCCATTCGTCCCTCCATTCACGCCTGTCGCGTCACCACTGGAGGCGGGCTGCACGATGTTGGGGCGTGAGCGGAAGACGGCCTAACGGTGTGCGGGACCGTAGCCCAGCTTCATGGAGACAGTTGCGAATGGTCCTCGCCGATACCCCAGGAGCAACAGTGTCCCTAATTTGCTGGGAAGTGGCGGTGCAGTCCCCTACGGCACTGCGTAGGATCCTACGGTCTTGGCGTGCATCCGTGCGTCGCTGCGGTCCGGTCCCAGGTCGACGGGCACGTGCACCTTCCGCCGACCACTGGCGACAACATCGATGTACTGTGGAGACCTCACGCCCCACGTGTTGAGCAATTCGGCGGTACGTCCACCCGGCCTCCCGCATGCCCACTATACGCCCTCGCTCAAAGTCCGTCAACTGCACATACGGTTCACGTCCATGCTGTCGCGGCATGCCACCAGTGTTAAAGACTGCGATGGAGCTCCGTATGCCACGGAAAACTGGCTGACACTGACGGCGGCGGTGCACAAATGCTGCGCAGCTAGCGCCATTCGACGGCCAACACCGCGGTTCCTGGTGTGTCCGCTGTGCCGTGCGTGTGATCATTGCTTGTACAGCCCTCTCGCAGTGTCCGTAGCAAGTATGGTGGGTCTGACACACCGGTGTCAATGTGTTCTTTTTTCCATTTCCAGGAGTGTATATTGTGAATGAACTTGGATGCAAGTCTGAAGAGGCTCGTAGTTTTAAGTTAAACAATTACAAAGTTGTGAGTGCATACTACAGAAAGATACACAAGGGTGGGTGTGTGGGTTGGCAATCTTGCAATGGAGCTGGCCTTTGAAGTAGCAGTTGTAAAAATGAAGGTAGGCAAAAACAGCCTAATAATTGTAGGCCTGTATAGATCACCAAATATTGATGTAGAAGAGTTCTTTTGCCAGCTAGAACTTCTGAATAAACTGTCAACAAACAAAAAACAGGTAATAATAACAGGAGATGGAAACATAGACTGTTTAAACTATACTGGTAGAGTAAATTATCTTAGATATTCTGACTCATTGCATTGAGCAAAATAAATGGTGAACCAGCCAGAATAACACCTAACTCACAATCTTGTATTGATCATGTTCTTTCTCATCTAGATAAGAAACATACCAGTAGTGGTAAGGTAGGAGACGAGATACTGGCAGAAGTGAAGCTGTGAGACCAGGCGTGAGTCGTGCTTCGGTAGCTCAGATGGTAGAGCACTTGCCCGCGAAAGGCAAAGGTCCTGAGTTCGAGTCTCAGTCGGGCACACAGTTTTAATCTGCCAGGAAGTTTCATATCAGCGCATACTCTGCTGCAGAGTAAAAATCTCATTCTGGCTGTTGAAACATATCTCTCAGACCATACAGCCCTATCCATAGAAATTAATACAGACCACAAAATAGTTCTGCATAGTGACCTACACATTTATAAAAGGAAGATTAATTATAACTTACTTAGGAAGGAGCTTGCTGAGAGTGGGATAAGGTATATAGATCACTAGGTATTAATGAAAAGTGGGGCCTTTTCTATGAAATATTTAACCATAGCTTTAATCAGGCATGTCCAATAGTAAAAAAAGAACTAAAGAAATCAGATCCCATGAAGAAACTTAAAATTCCCCCAGAAATACATAAACTAAAGGAAAATATGAAGGACCTTTATGTGCTGTTCTGAGAAACAAAGTACAAAAACACCAGAAAGACATACAAGGAATTCCTGAAGAGACTAAACGCACTTCATTATGCTGAGCAGATAAGAAAAACTAGTAACATTAGCAAAACAGCCTGGCATATTGTAAACAAAGAATGTGAACATAGAGAAAAACCAGGCTGCAGCAACATTGCATTAGAAGAAAATGGAATACTGTTGAATGAACCAAAGTCTGTATGTGAGGCCTTCATTAAACATTTTAGTAAGGCATGCAGAGAAGAAAAATATGAATCAGCCCTGAAAATAAACACAGTTAAAATGAGTAATTCATTTTTCCTAAGGAGTGTAACATAGTTTGAGGTCATGAATATAATCTAAAAACTCAAAGTTAAATCATGTAGTGGCTGGGATTACATTTCGTACACACTACTTAAAGAATGCAAAAATGAATTAATAAAACCAATAACACATCTAATTAACAGTTCAATTGACCAGGGGACCTTTCCAGAGCTTTTAAAAATCACTGAGATACAACCAGTGTATAAAAAGGGGGCTATCACAAACATAAATAACTACCGACCAATCTCTTTGACTTCAACACTTGGCAAGCTGCTTGAAAGAATAATTCTAGATCAAATGGAATCCTTCTTCTGTAAATACAAATTATTAAACAAAACACAACATGGGTTTCAAAAAGGGCGATCTACAATAACAGCATTAGCAACTTTTTTCCATGAACTACTGAGGCTGGGTGAAGGAAACAAAGTTATAGGGACTTTCCTAGATCTGTCTAAAGCATTTGATTCTGTGAATCATGCAGTACTGTTATCCAAGTTAGAAAATTACGGGATAAGAGGAGTAGCTCTAAAATTACTAAGTTCTTATCTCCGTGATAGAAGACAGTGCACAAAACTAAATTATAAGAATGAAAGTAAGATCCAAACAGTAAAGTCAGCATACAGAACTCTCGATTGTGGAGTTCGCCAAGGAAGTATACTTGGACCATTCTTGTTTATAGTATATATATTAATGATATAACACAGCCACAAAAGTCCAAACTAGTGAACTATGCTGATGATACATCTTTTATTAGCTGGGGCTGTATAGAGCGGGCAGCATACCAAAGCAACAAAGATAACTTTGAAATGATCACAGAATATCTAACAGTGAATAAACTTACACTGAATAAGGACAAGACTGTAGTAATAAAGTTCTTGCTACATTTTAATAATACTCATTCTCAATCACTTTCTACAGTTGAAACATCTGACAAACATAAGTTTTTAGGCATATAGATTGATGAACATCTCACTTGGAAAGAGCATGTTGGCTCCACCTGTAAAAAGGTTTCTAGTAATATTTACTTACTAAAACGTCTTGCAAATATAATAGCTCCCCTTGGCCTTAAACAAGTGTATTATGAGTTAATACATTCACATCTGCAATATGGGATCAAGGTCTGGGTTGGGGCACCCACTGTCTATACGGATCGCATTTTCGGGCTTCAAAAGAGAGCAGTTAGGGTAATTGCTAATATAAAAAAACGACAGTCCTGTAGGAACTATTTCAAAAATTATAAATTACTGACTGTGTACTCATTGTGCATGTTTAAGACCATAATGTTTGTAAAAGAGAATGAGGAAAATAGTGTAAAGAACAGTGACACCCATAATTACAATACTCGAGCCAAAAGTGACTATCATAGGATACAGACTAACAAGAAAGCTACAGACCACAGTCCATATGTAACTGGGAGACAATTCTATTATAAGTTGCCAAAAAATATAAAGCAACTCCAAGGCAATCTTTTCAAGGGCAAGTTGAAAAATTTGGTAATAGAAAGATGTTTATACTCATTAAAAGAATTCTGAGCTGCAGTACTGTTAGTTTATTCTTTTACATACTGCAGTATATTAGTGTTGGTATTGTTATAATTGGCTAATTGATGTATATAATCATTACATGTATGGAGTGATATATAATGTGTTTATAACATTATTGTATGGAATGATATACAATGTGCTACTTGATGTATATATTCATTCTTGGAATGACATGATATTGATATAATTGTACAAAAAATGACGATGTCCAAGACTGTAAAGTTAACATGGACAAATAAACATTATTATTAGTAGTAGTATTATTATTATTAAAAAAAACGTTTGACCAGTGGCAAAAGCACTGGGACCGGTGTGTACATGCGGATGGGAACTACTTTGAAGGGTGATGGTGACCATTAGTCCAAAGGTAAGGCAGTAACAGTAGCGAAAATTTTTGATAGCACCTCGTACAATGCCAAATTGTTTAAGAGACTTGTAAGCACTTGAAGCTACAGAGAAGGAAGTAGCTTTTCACAATACTCCAGAATATGTGGATGAGAGGCAGAGAAAACTAAGTGACTGGTAGAGTGAAAACCGGCTTCATGAGTTTAGGAACAGGAAGAGTTTGGAGAGAATAGAAGGAAGGGGAAGGGAATTGGCAGAGAAGGAGAAAATTGAAAGGGAGGAGAACAGGCCTGTGTCTAGTTTACCTGTTCCCACAATATGTCCAAATGACATTAATGTAGTTAAGCTTGTCAATCCTGTAAAGAGTATGTAATGCCACAGTCTAAGTTTTAGCAAAAAAGTAGTAAGAAGTGGTAAGTTAGTCACAAGAAGGATTGCACTAGCCACCAAGAGCTGGCAGTTACCCTTATGGCAACATGTAGGGCAGTATAAACAGACAGGCAAGTGGATTGTGCGAAGTAAGCCGACTCCAGTAGAAAACAGCATAGTGCAGCAATAGTCACCGCAATGGTTGAGGCACTGTCACTACACTGGGGCTCGTCTCTGTTATGCACAACATGTCTACCCACAAATTTTAGGCAAACAAATGTGCTGGAGAAAGATATAAATAGTGCTGTATTTTGAAGCAAGGGAAATTCGCCATTGATTTCCCATCCAGTTGCTGCCAAGTTCTACAGCACCACCAAGATGCTGGGGATTGCTGAGCTGTGGGAAGATGGAGAATCACAGCAGCAGCCATAAGTTCGAATCCAGGCAGCACCCATCGCCTTCAATCCTAAGTTCCTCATGGGACTTTGTGCCCCAGCACCACCATCTGCCACAACTGCCTGCTGCCACCAGCACTGAGTTCCAAAGTGGACTCACTGCCACAGTGCCAGCCACTGTGCAACTCCTGACCAGAGGCAGCGAGTTGAATCCCGAGTAGAGTCGTGTCCGTGCCCCCACCACAGTGAATAACTGAGGGCCATCGAGAGGGGGCCAGCGCCATCACCAAGAGAAGCAGTGCAATGCTGATGTCACAGCCAGGGGCAAGTAGGCTACCAGCTGTCCACAGGCCTTCCATCAGCATTGCCAGGCACCGACACAGTATTCCAGCTGGGCAACACCACCCATACATCACCACCAGCCAGGATCAATGTGGCGAGGCCTGTTTGCTTCACTGAGCCACAAAGCAGTATGTACTGACACTCATTAAGATGTTGTTTGTTGTCAACAGTGTTAGACTGAGACTTCAACCTAATCACATGCCACCACACCCTTCAAGTAGGATGAAATATGATAACTGGTAGGATGATCTTTTAAGTGGAAAAATCAAGAAATTTAATGAAGAGGACGCTAGCATTGTGAAATCCCTGAAAGTTGATGCAATACAGGGAGTACTAACATTGTAGATGTTAAAAGGAGTATCAGCTCTGATATCACATGGAATTGTGGAGTCTGACATAGCTGTAGTTCTGGACAGAGTGATGATGATAGGTCCCATACTCCGAGGAGCGTTGGGGACAATGTGGGAGACCCGCACGACTGTACTAGGCAAGGTCCTTGTGGAGGTGGTTTGCCATTGCCTTCCTCTGACCACAATAGGGATGAATGATGATGATGAAGACGATACAACAACACCCAGTCATCTCGAGGCAGGAAAAATCCCTGCTCCTGCCAGGAATCGAACCCGGGACACTGTGTGCGGGAAGCGAGAACACTACCACAAGACCACGAGCTGCAGAATAAGGACAGAGTAAGTGTGAGTTGTACAGTAGTGAATAAGTGTGTTGACAGCAACTTGGCTGGTTGAAGTGCAGTCTAATCTAATCTAATCTACCCCATTTGGTTATAATGGGTGTTGTTTAGAGGCTGTGGAGCCCAAGCCAAATGTATAGGGGATTTGCAAATGCCAATATAAACTACTGTGCAACTAACATACATGAACTGTATAATTTTGCAAAACAAATAGAACTAAAACACTACATCTACAAATTAATATCTAAGTTTTTAATCCATTCAAGGGTAGCCTTGTCACTTCAAATAAATCTCCTATATTTCCAGGGTAAGCTCATTTTCTACAGCTTGTTAAAATGTGTTTGGCAGTCTGATGTTTATTTCCACAGTCACGCTGAGGAGATTAAGCCTTTCCCCATGACAGAGGCTTTCTGTACAGATGCTATGGCCTGTACAAATCCTTTTAATTGTGTTCCAGGCATGAATGCGGAAATTCCACGTTCACTGGTCTTGTACCATGCCTTATAAGGGTCTGATAGTCATCATGGGCAATGCTGTTCCACACATCTGACCACTTTCTGCTCATATTGAAACCCACTGCTTGCAGTGATTCTCCCAATACGATAGGTAACTGCTTGGATTTTAATCAGCTCACTCTAAGTGCAGGAACATCAGACTGGATTGGGAGCTGGGGAATGTTAATTAATTTTTCATATTATTTCAGGAGGGCATACTGTCTTCGAAGATCTGGCTCAGAGGTGGTAACAGGAGTAGAACTGATGCAACCTGTTATTGCCCTCATTGGTATAGTTATTGGTTTTTCTTAGGTGTGCACTATTAAGCCACACTGGAGAGCAGTATTTGGCAGCATAGTAAATATGTCCTAAGGAAGAAATCGCAGTATTGTAGCTGTTGCACTCTATGAGGTACCACTCAACTCCTATATGATGTTCTGTGATCTCAGCTTTCCTACACTGTTTTCTATGTGTTTCTTATATGACGAAGTTCTATCAAGAGTTATTCCTAAATATTTTGAGAATTCTTGGTGCTGGGGGTCTTGACCATCAAAGGTGACATTTAGCTTTGCAATAGACATTCTGTTATTAAGATGAAAGCAGCTGACTTCGGTATTCTTTGGATTTGGTTTTAACCTGCACTTTTTGAAGTATTCATGCATTGTACTTATATCTCCAGAGAATATCTCTTAACCAACTTCAAAACTTCTCTTTTGAGTAGCCAAAGCCAGATTGGCTGCATAAATGAACTTCCTCAACTCTGTTTCAAGGAGATCAGATGAATAGAATTGGCATCATGACTGAACCCCGGAGATGATCATTATTAAGTTTATTGTCTTCACACCACCACTCACAGAGGTGAGATTTCCCACCAGGAGGCTGGCACCCTCTGAAAGTGTTCTGGTTGCCTCCCAAGATGCTGACACCACATGCAAGCAGCTGTGGTACACTTAACTGGGTCGCAAATGCTAGCTGGCAAATGGGCATCATTCTGGGGCACATAGATCAGGGTCTATTGGCTGGGTACTAGCCAACAGCACGCGGTATGCACCTACCTCACCACGTGCCAGAGGGATATGGCTGTCACACTTGTGGCACCTGAGTGTAGCTACATGGGTTGTAATAAAGTGATTGACTTTTTAATAATGTTTTACTAAGCTCCCACTGGCCTGCTCCTTGCCACGATCCTCTGATGCTATCTAGTACTGTGCAGAAGTTGTTTGACATCCCCTGGTTCACTTTAAACCCTATTAAGTAATGAGACACCCTGCAGCCTGCAAATCTGACCGCTAAAGTGGTAGAATTTCCATCTGGGCAAGCAACCAGGGCCCATGTAACAGAAGAATTGGTTAATGAACACATGCAAAATAAACTAAAAGAGCAGAACTAGCACCAAGACAAAAGGTACCGGCATACAAGGTTTGAGAGTATGGGTTTGGTTTTTGGTACAGACCAATTGTATCATTGGCCATTCAGTGTCACTGAATATTGACCTCCAAACACCTATAGGCTAGAGTACCTTAAGTCCAGGAAACCAATAGCACTGAGAAATATGACTGAACTAAGATTATACATTCAAGGATAAATTATGTCATTCTTAGGAGTATATGTATTGTGTAAGAGGTAGTGTCTGGGTTTAAATTTGTTATGTTTTCTTTTGGAATGAGCTGTGCTGTACTAAAGTAAATATCTTTTTTCTGATTGTGTTGTTTGCTGTTCCAACTCACTGTGCGACAAGACCTGAGTTAGGGTTGTTGGCTCTGGGGCTTTCTGCACAGCTTCTGCTTTTCCATTGGCAGTGTTCCACCCATTTGTATCAACAATATTTTCATGTGGTTCAACAGCCTGGAAATAAATCTTTGAACTTGATGCCCCTTGCATGTCCCTAACCTACACCAGTAATCCTACTGGGAAAAAGGGACCTGCAGTTTAACATGGAACCTCAACCATGTCTCATACCTGGTGAATCTTCACATCATTGAGAGGTGAAGGCTTCATTAAATGCAGCCTGAAAAAATCTGCAGTCCAGCCAGGATCTGATCTCATGATCCATTGGTTTCCAGGCATGTGCTTTACCACTAGACCACAAGGCCAGATTTTTTGTTGATAATATGACCACAATATTTCATTCTATTTTGAAATACTTACTTTTCTCAGTATTTACAGTTTGTTGTGTAGTGTAATAGCTTTCAGTTAACATAAAATGGAACCAACACTCTGCTATAGAGAATCCTGTGACAGTAGTATCATCAAAATAAAAAAATTGTTTTCTTAAGATCCGTATGAATATTATCCAGTTTTTCTTGCCATATAGCAAGGGCAGTGGCAATTCCAAAAGTAAGTCTAATAAATTTATAAAAGGCCCCAGGAGTTATAATGTTCTGCAGATATTGTGATGATTCATCCATTTCTATCTGTAAATAGGAATTATTTAAGTCATTTTGGTTGAATTTCTCTTCTGCTCCTAGCTTGTAAGAGATATTGGGAAGTGACAAAGTTAGCATTAACAGTTACCACAAATTGTCACTTTAGGTGTTTGGCTTTTAGCTCACTGAATGACAGGAATGGTAGGTGTAGTCCATCTGGCATGGCCTAGCTCCTCTTCTGATAACTTGGCAAGATTTTTTTCTCTCAACCATATACTGTATTTTATTTTGCTATAAGAGGTGGTCATCTAAGAGAATTCGCCTGGCAGAAATGCCTAGTTGCATACTATCTTGTGATTCCTCTTGTTACCTGGCTTGCCTTCTCTCTCTTTTCCTCACAATGGATATCTTTGGACTCCAACTTGTTGACTGTTGATTGCTTGAAGTTTGAGCTTTTCCTATGACATATTTTTGGAATATGTCCTTGGAGTCCACCAATTTTGCAAATGGAACCTTTTAGTGAGCACTGAGACTATATGTGTTCTTGTTTCCTACAAGGACAACAGTATGAATTTCCTGATATCAAATTAACTTTATGCACTCTGCTTTATGAGGCTTCATATGCCCATTTCCAACCAACACCATCAGCACTGTAATTTCTTGAGAGTTACTGAAGATCAGTTAGCATTCCCCAACCATATTCTTCCAAGATGGTTCACTTCTTAAGCCACACACAAATGTGTCTCATACAGTTTCTTGCAGACTCTCTTTAAATTCAGTGTTCAGACAGCAATTTTAACTGAGAAATGTACTGGGGAATAGATTCTTCTGGCACTTCGTATCTCCTGTGAAACCTCTAGAGCTCTCACATCACTGACATAGAAATCACACATTTTACTTCAACACGTACACACTTGCACACAAACAAAGACTACATTGCAGATGGCAACAACAAAGAAAAGCATGCAGGAAGAGTATAGCATAAAAGCTTAAACTAATTGCCAACATAACTGAAAGATATAATAACAAAAAGGATGCAATACTGATTTATCTTATATTATGGGCCATTTTGCAAATAGAAAAAAGTGAAAAATCATTTAACTAAGACTATACAATAAGTCATTAAGCACATTATCCTAATAGCAGTTTAATTTGTAATAAGGGTATTCACACTTTTGTACTTATTTCCAAATTATTTTTTTTTTTTCTGTTTTGTCTTCCAGTACTCTTAATGTGTCAGGTGTGCACTACACATCAAAGGCTGCTACCCGGGTAGCTGACTGCATATGGGGTGAACACATGGGATTTTTAGATGAGGCAACTCTTCACCCAGTCCACATAACAACACTTGTAGGGGACCTGCAAGAGTCAGTCTGAGATCCAAGATATGCTCCCTACAGGCAAAAGTATTAAAATCCTAGTGATTAACTGCAACAGCATTTGCAACAAAGAGCCACAATTTGATGAGCTCCCAAAAAGCTGTGGAGCTCACACTATACTAGGTGCAGAGAGCTGTTTAAAATGTGAAATTGATAATAGTGAGATATTTGTGGAAAATTCAAGCTTATATTGTAAGGATAGGCTATTGGTAAATGGAGATGGTGTATTCGTCACGGTAGGCAGTAAAATATAAATGTGTCTGTGATATAAAAGTGTCTGTGCAAGACTCAGTATGAAGGATAGGTGCAAACTTACAAGCAATTCCTTATATTGACCACCAGACTCATCTCCAGACATAATCAAAAACATTAGGTTTTGTCTACATTCACTATTACTTAAGTTCCCCAATCACACTGTCATCATTGGTGGAGACTTTAACCACGCAACAACCAGTTGGGAGAATTACAGTTTTATAAGTAAGGCCACAGCAAGATATCCTGCAAAACATTGCTACACTATGTGATCAAAAGTATCCGGACACCTGGCTGAAAATGACTTACAAGTTCGTGGCACCCTCCATCAATAATGCTGGAATTCAATATGGTATTGGCCCATCCTTAGCCTTGATGATAGCTTCCACTCTCGCAGGCATACGTTCAATCAGGTGCTGGAAGGTTTCTTGGGGAACAGCAGCCCATTCTTCACAGAGTGCTGCACTGAGGCAAGGTATCGATGTTGGTTGGTGAGGCCTGGCACGAAGTCAGTGTACCAAAACATATAGGATTCAGGTCAGGACTCTGTGCAGGCCAGTCCATTATAGAGATGTTATTGTTGTGTAACCAGTCTGTCACAGGCCGTGCATTACGAACAGGTGCTCGATCATGTTGAAAGATGCAGTCGCCATCCCCAAATTGCTCGTCAACAGTGGGAAGCAAGAAGATGCTTAAAACATTATTGGAGGCCTGTGCTTGTGCTGTGATAGTGACACGCAATACAACAAGGGGTGCAAGCCCCCTCTATGAATAACATGACCACACCATAGCACCACCATGTCCTAATTTTACTGTTGGCCCTACACACGTTGGCATTCACCATACCCACACTCTGCCATCGGATCACCACATTGTGTACCATGACTCGTCACTCCACACAACGTTTTTCCACTGTTCAATCATCCAATGTTTACACTCCTTACACCAAGTGATGTGTGGCTTATGAACAGCCCCTCAACCATGAAATCCAAGTTTTCTCACCTCCTGCTTAACTGTCATAGTACTTGCAGTGGATCTTGATGCAGTTTGGAATTCCTATGTGATGGTCTGGATAGATGTCTGCCTATTACACCTTATGTCCATCTTCAACTGTCAGTGATCTCTGTCAGTCAACAGATGAGCTTGGCCTGTATGCTCTTGTGCTGTACATGTCCCTTCACGTTTCCATTTCACTATCACTTTGGAAACAGTGGACCTATGGATGTTTAGGAGTATCTTGCATACAGACATATGACACAAGTACACCCAATTACTTGACCATGTTCGAAGTCCATGAGTTCTGCGGAGTGCCCCATTCTGCTCTCTCATGAGGTCGCTCATACAGAGTATCTGGCAGTAGGTGGCAGCACAACGCACCTAATATGAAAAATGTATGTTTTTGGGGGTGCCTGGATAGTTTTGATCACATAGTGTAAGTGTAGTCTCTGAGAAGTAGCTAGAACAGAGTCTTTGTAACACCACTCATGATGGAAATATATTGGACCTAATAGCAACAAATAAACTTGACCTCTTTGATGATGTCCACATGGAAACTGCTATCAGTGACCAAGAGGCAGTTGTAGCAACAATGGTTACCAAACAAGACTAGTAGGAGGATTTATATTTTCTGAAAACTAGATAAAAAGGCAGCAGTGACATAACTCAAGGAGTAGCTCAAAACATTTAGCTACAGAGAGGGTAATTTAGAACAACTGTGGCTCAGGTTTAGACAAATAGTTGACTGTGCACTTGATAGATATGTATCTAGCAGAAGAATAGTTCATGAAGGGAGGAACCCTACATAGTCAACAGGTAAAGAAACTCCTAATGAAACAGAGACTACTGCATAATAGGTGTGAAACAAAGCATCATGCTATACATAGGGAGACACTGAGTGAAAGACCTTTGCCTGTCAAGAGGGCAATGTGTGAAGCCTTCAATAACTATCGACGGACCTCTCATAAAACCAAAAGAAATACTGGTCATATATAAAGGCTGTTAGTGGCACCAAAGTTAGTGTCTAGACACTCATGGATGAGACAGGGACTGGAATTGGGGATAGCAAAGCAAAGCCAGAAATGCCGGTTTCCAAATGTTCCTTTACAAATGAAAATCCTAGGATATTGTCCCAGTTTAGCTCTTGCACCACTGCAGAGACGTGTGAAATAATTATTAGTGTTACTGCTGTTGAGAAACAGCTGAAATCAGTAAAACTGAACAAAACTCTGTGGCCCAATGGGGTCCCTCTCAGATTTTATACTGCATTTGCAGCTGAGTCAGCCCCTCTTTTAACTATAATTCTACTGTTGATCCCTCAAACAAGAAAGTGTGCCCAGTAGTTGGAAGACAGCATAGGCGATACCCATTTCCAAGGAGGGAAGTAGAAGTCTGTCCAGTATCCTAGACATCCATTTTTTGTGGCATCTTTGTATATATTCTGGGCTCAAACATAATGAGGTATCTGAACAAAACAACCTCATCCATTTCAACCAGCATGGATTCAGAAAACACTGATCAATTGAAACCCAACTTGCACTTTTCTTATATGACATCCTGAAAGCCATGGATCAAGGCAGTCAGGTAGATGCAGTACTCCTCAATTTCCAAAAAGCATTTGATGCAGCACCACACCTATGCTTATTATTGAAAGTACAATCATGTGGGGTATCAAGCAAAGTTTGTGATTGGATTGAGGATTTTTTGCTAGGGAGGATGCAGCCACACTATCTTGGATGGAGAGTCATTGACAGATGTAGAACACAATCAGTCTACAAAAGAGATAGTTCACAAATCACTCATCCTAGAATATTGCTCAAGTGTGGGGGAACCGTACCAAATAGAACTAACAGAGGATATTCAGCAAGTACAGAAAAGGGCAGCATGAATGGTAACAGGTTTGTTTGACCTACTTCATAGAAATACTGATGAAAATGAACTGGCAGGCACTTGAAGATAGATGCAAACTATTCCACGTAAGCATACTTCCAAAGTTTCAAGAACTGGCTCTACATATTGCTCCTGTATGAATTGTGGGGACAAGATTAGATTAATTACAGTTCTCACAGAGGTATTCAGACAGTCATTCTTCCCATGCTCCACAAGCAAATGGAAGGAGTCCTAATAATTGGTACAATGGGATGTACCCTCTGCCATGCACTTCACAGTGATTTGTAGAATACAGATGTAGATGTTGATACAATTCCATTATTTTGCAATATTATCTGGTGCTGTACTCACTTAATTTTAGTATTTTATTGCAGATGTAAAAAGCTTGTCTCAGTAGTTAAAAATACACTTTTTCATGAAAAAGTTTGTTTCTGTACTTCCCTAAAATTAGTTATATTTATAGATGAGTAACTGGTTAAAGTATAGTGTTGATCTAATGAACAATGGAAATTCCAGGTAGGAATATCAGCAATGTATGAAAACACAGACTGTTACCACAATAATAACATGCTAAATTGTAGACAGACACAATTAAAAGACACTTAACACATAAGCTTTCAGTCTCAGCCTTCATTGTAAAAAGGGAAACACACACCAGTCATTCACACAAACAAGCACACTTTATGCATACATGACCAGCAACTCTGCAATGCTTTCTGACCAAAGCTGCCAGAGTTGGCGATCACATGTGAATGAGGTGTGCTTGATTGTGTGTGTTTCTCTTTTTCCGACAAAGGCTGCAGTCAAAAGCTTATGTGTAAGTGTCTTTTAATTGTGCCTGCCTGCAACTTAGCATGTTATCTTTATGGTAAGCAACAATCTACCTTTTCCTACAGTATTGATGTATTGACTGTAATAAAGTATTCAAAATAAGAGATACTTTTTTTCAAGAGTGGTTTCTTAAATATTTTACTTTCTTGACACACCTGGGAGGAGAGGGAGGTGGCATAGAGAGGAGAGAGTTTGAAGGAGGAGGAGGAAGCTGGTTGTGAGGGAAGTGGTGTGGCCGGCCGCTGGTGGCCGAGCGGTTCTGACGCTACAGTCTGGAACCGCGCGACCGCTACGGTCGCAGGTTCGAATCCTGCCTCGGGCATGGGTGTGTGTGTTGTCCTTAGGTTAGTTAGGTTTAAGTAGTTCTAAGTTCTAGGGGACTTATGACCTCAGCAGTTGAGTCCCATAGTGCTCAGAGCCATTTGAACCATTTGAAGTGGTGTGAGCAACATTTTGGTGAGCTGGGAAAGTGGGAGAGGGCAAGCGTGGAGGAATTTGATGGTTCCCTACTTTAGGTACTTGTCCCCGGATGCCCTTGACTGGGATTACACTTCCACTTAGAACAGAACAATCCGGTAACTCTTCTAGATGATGTATGATATATGCTAATTGTTTACATTAGAAAGAGCACTGATAAGATACTTTAAAATCAAATCATGTCCATACGCTTTTTAATTACTATCATGGGCAACACCAGTGGCTAGATGCAAGTGGTGTCACACCACCTGATGCCTCTAATTGGTCAGATTTCACATTAACTACTTTCACAACAAGTGCCCTGAGTTTTGAACTGGAAAAAACAAGGAGTAGTTATAGGTTTTAAGGATGTCTTTTATGCACAACCCAGATTAGATTCAAATAAAGCAGATCATGCCTTACTTGGAGTGTCCAGATCACTGAATGGAATAATTTACAGGGTGTTTCAAAAATGACCGGTATATTTGAAACGGCAATACAAACTAAACGAGCAGCGATAGAAATACACCGTTTGTTGCTATATGCTTGGGACAACAGTACATTTTCAGGCAGACAAACTCTTGAAATTACAGTAGTTACAATTGTCAACAACAGATGGCGCTGCGGTCTGGGAAACTCTATAGTACGATATTTTCCACATATCCACCATGCGTAGCAATAATATGGCGTAGTCTCTGAATGAAATTACCCGAAACCTTTGACAACATGTCTGGCGGAATGGCTTCACATGCAGATGAGATGTACTGCTTCAGCTGTTCAATTGTTTCTGGATTCTGGCAGTACACCTGGTCTTTCAAGTGTCCCCACAGAAAGAAGTCACAGGGGTTCATGTCTGGCGTATAGGGAGGCCAATCCACGCCGCCTCCTGTATGTTTCGGATAGCCCAAAGCAATCACACAATCATCGAAATATTCATTCAGGAAATTAAAGACGTCGGCTGTGCGATGTGGCCGGGCACCATCTTGCATAAACCACGAGGAGTTCGCAGTGTTGTCTAAGGCAGTTTGTACCACCACAAATTCATGAAGAATGTCCAGATAGCGTGATGCAGTAATAGTTTCGGATCTGAAAAATGGGCCAGTGATTCCTTTGGAAGAAATGGCGGCCCAGACCAGTACTTTTTGAGGATGCAGGGACGATGGGACTACAACATGGGGCTTTTCGGTTCCCCATATGCGCCAGTTCTGTTTATTGACGAAGCCGTCCAGGTAAAAATAAGCTTCGTCAGTAAACCAAATGCTGCCCACATGCATATCGCCGTCATCAATCCTGTGCACTATATTGTTAGCGAATGTCTCTCGTGCAGCAATGGTAGCAGCGCTGAGGGGTTGCCGCGTTTGAATTTTGTATGGATAGAGGTGTAAACTCTGGCGCATGAGACGATACGTGGACGTTGGCGTCATTTGGACCGCAGCTGCAACACGGCGAACGGAAACCCAAGGCCGCTGTTGGATCACCTGCTGCACTAGCTGCGCGTTGCCCTCTGTGGTTGCCGTATGCGGTCGCCCTACCTTTCCAGCACGTTCACCCGTCACGTTCCCAGTCTGTTGAAATTTTGCAAACAGATCCTTTATTGTATCGCTTTTTGGTCCTTGGGTTGCATTAAACCTCCGTTAAACTTCGTCTTGTTGCAACAACACTGTGTTCTAGGCGGTGGAATTCCAACACCAGAAAAATCCTCTGTTCTAAGGAATAAACCATGTTGTCCACAGCACACTTGCACGTTGTGAACAGCACACGCTTACAGCAGAAAGATGACGTACAGAATGGCGCACCCACAGACTGTGTTGTCGTCTATATCTTTCACATCACTTGCAGCGCCATCTGTTGTTGAAAAGTGTAACTACTGTAATTTCAAAAGTTTGTCCGCCTGAAATGTACTGTTGTCCCAAGCATATTGCAACAAACGGTGTATTTCTATTGCTGCTCGTTTAGTTTTTATTGCCGTTTCAAATATAATGGTCATTTTTGAAACACCCTGTATATTGTGTTAACTAAACCTGGTATTTGAAATTCAAAACTGCTAAAGGCACCAAAACCAAAAATGTTAGTTGCTACTGGTGAAAATACTGGTTACCCTATATTATCAATCAATGTTTAGTTGCTTCCAAAGACAGTTTGCTAATACATTGACCACATGCCCACATTTATGGCAATCAAACCATGCAGCTATGTGCTGTGGGTAATGGCACACACTGTGACAACAAAACACTCAGAGCAAGATTTCCTCGAATTCGTTACACTTTACGAGGTACCACTACAATAAAAGCCGTTACTCCTACTACCACTATAATTTCTGTCCACACAGCATCACATTTTTGCTTTTGTCAACACTGAGGAGGAATTTCTATCTACATTCCTGTCATATGTGCAAATTTGTATGTGGAACCATGGAAGAAGTATGTGAAGGACTTGTTTAACAAGTGCTACAGAATGTAGTCCATTTGTTAGAAATTATTCATGAAGATATTATTTCACTTGTTAGATTTAGTCACCAATTAATTTCCTTTGTTTTACTCTATCTTTTACTTGTGTTCAAATTACACATTTTATGTTATTTACCAAAAGTAATCTATGTAAAATGCAATTTAACAACAAAATAACAATTTCAGTTCATTTCAACTGCATGTATCATAATTTCATGTACAATTTCAGTTAAGTTGCAATTATATGTGTCATAATTCCATTTGTTTACGATTGAATGTCTGAACAAAACAAAAGATTACTTGAAGGACACTGACTCCATAGACATATTTCACTTTAGGACACACCATATTACATGAGCTCTAGCTTGTTAAAACTAAACTCCACTACACTAAATCATCCAACAACTTGACCCATAACTCATTTCCACAGTCCATTGGTAAGCTGTGCCTTTTCCACTGCATTTATTGTACCTCCATCATGTAAATAATCTCAGTTTCATTTTCAAATCAAATGATGTCCCTCTGTTCACTAAACATTCACTCTGCACATTGTTGTAACTCCTGGTAAGTATGTGCTATTGTTCCTGCTACCAAATAACAAAGTAGCAATCCACTTCATGAGATTAAAGTATCATCAGATGAGCACTAATGAACCATAATAAACATTTAAAATACTGCTACTGGCAGTGAACCCCCAAACCCAGATTTCCACTTATAGAAACATAGAACCGAACAACAGAAGGATATTGGTGGGTGTGTTTTATGCCCAGCCCTCTAAATGCATCCTCAGGGAGTTAACACAAGCCTGCCTGTTGCTCCCTTGGTATGGATGATGTCGTGGTGAGCTTGAGGAGCTTCCTCAAACTTGTACTCCTTAGCCACGGCAGGGCTGACCCAGCCTTTGGCAATTCCATCCAAGAGATTGTCAATAGCAGCTTGTCTCTCCTCCTGTCAGTGAAAAAAAAATCGACACTGTGGTCATCAGATGTAAGTATTTTCACACAAAAATCACATACATACAAGAGAAAGAGAAGAAATTTGTAGAATTCAGTGTGTGTTTTTTAAAGTAAACACTATTATTTATATTAAAGAAACACAAGTTTGTTTTTTAAAACAGTTTTATTACTTGCTAATGAAGGTTTCTCGGGTCTCCAGCTGGAGACCCGAGAAACCTTCATCACCAGTTAACGCTGGGAAAGCCTAGAGTCACATATAGTTTTATTACTTTATGAAAACCTATAAATCTAATCTGCTTTTCAACATGATTTCTATCAACAGCAAGGCACTGATAATAATGAACCACCAACTTCTGACTTCCCCATTAAAAAACCAATTACAAATGCTGTGGGCACAATCTCAAGTAGTTTAAGCATTAGGTAGTAATTCTTTAGAGAACACTTCTTGCAACTTGAAGAAGCTCATTTGATAACGATTAAATCAAAGTATCAGTTTTCTAGAACTTTTACACCAGCTTTCTACACCAAGTCTTCAGTGATAACAAGTAGTCACTGACTTTGTGTTTCATCATGAATGTCAGTACACCCATTTCTAAATGCTCTAAGCCATTTTTTTATGATTACTTTGCCATACTGCTTTCTCTGTGAGTTCCACTAGTGCTAATGAATTTGACTACTTTCTCATCTCTTTAGCACATAAAATAAATCACTACACGTAACTCAGAGGTTGTTGGACTTTTAGGTAATAAAGGCATTTTAAATAAGAGAAAATAAACATAAACACACATGGATGCTACAATTATTGCATCTGTGGGTAATCACTAGAAGCAGATACTCAGTGCACGTGTGGATCATTGACCACTGTGCTGCAGTGCCAATATTTAAAAACTGTATTTATTTTAAAAATTGCAGTGCCAATATTTAAAAACTGTATTTATTTTAAAAATTCACATCATTTAAAACTTACTGAAGTTGAGTTGTAGAGGAAGACACCATGCACTGTTGCCTCTGCTTGCATTATAAGCCTCGGATTTATTTCAACTGTTCCTCGACATCCCACAATCTGCAAGTAGTTCTGAATTAATACTTTGATCAGAGAAAATAACATTAATGTCACACCGTTCAACTCGTAAAAAGAACAGCAGAAACAAAAACAAAAATTTTGAGACAGAATGGATGACCAGGTCCTCAAAAATGGTTCAAATGGCTCTGAGCACTATGGGACTCAACTGCTGAGGTCATTAGTCCCCTAGAACTTAGAACTAGTTAAACCTAACTAACCTAAGGACATCACAAACATCCATGCCCGAGGCAGGATTCGAACCTGCGACCGTAGCGGTCTTGCGGTTCCAGACTGCAGCGCCTTTAACCGCACGGCCACTTCGGCCGGCACCAGGTCCTCATCCTCACAGCACGTGGGTCCCTCTCATCCAGGGGTCTGAGTGAAATGCCCTTGTTTTATAATCTTCTGCAACCTATTGCTCCTTCTTTCCCAAGGAAGGAACTGATAGTTTCAAAAGCTAGGACAGTCTCATACTTTAAATAGTAATATGAACTTTAAGTCCTGAAGTTAAGCACTAGTCAGCCATTCTCTCTCTTGATTTTATAGTTACTCAAGTGAATTTTCCTTTTGATCAAGCAGAAATGGAAATTGGTATCTTGAGACTGGTATCTCTGTAACTGGCAAGCAACAGAAAAAAATCACCCATGTAGTTTGCTATACATCAGCTGAGTTAAATTCTTTGAGATGAAATGGATGGTGTCAGTGGGGTTGGAGTCAATGGAGATGAACTCAGTGATGCTGCAATGACACAGAGTGATATCAGTCAAGCAATGTTCAGAAATGCTCATCTCCAGGGTAATGAATATGTTGTGTATATCAGATAATATATGACAGAGGATTGAAGAAAGAAGAGAAATAAAGGCCTTGATCAACCAGTGTAGGGACGATGAAGAAAAACAATGTCTTAGGGCAAGGTACAATGAAGTTCATCGGCAAGTGAAGTGAAGCGCTAGATCTGACAGAAGAAATCAGGTAGAACAGCTTGCAGAAAGAGCAAGAGAGGCAGCAGAAAGGGGCGATGAAGATTGGAGGAAGGGAATCCTTATCAAGTTGCCCAAGAAAGGAGGCCTGACAAAGTGCAACAACTGGCGTAGCATCAAACTTTTGTCAATGGTTGTTTTAAACCATCTCAGAGTGCCCATGGATTGTAAGCTCAGGAAATAACAGGCTGGTTTCAGAGAAATCAGATCATGCACAGACCAAATCAACACCCTGAGGATCATTATTGAGCAGTCCATGGAGTACTGGTCTTCTTTGTATCTGGCTTTTGTTGACTTTGAAAAAGCCTTTGATAGAGTCCAGCATGAAGCTATCTAGTGGAAAACAATGCAGAGTTACAGAGTACCTCCCCCCCCCCCCCCCCCAAAGATCATCAGTATCGTGAAGAGGATGTACAGAGAACATACTTTCCAGGTGAAATATGATGAAAATCTCTGAGAACCATTCATTTTAAATTATGGAGTAAGGCAGGGTTGCTTGCTTTCACCACTGCTGTTTTGCTGACATTAGATGGTGTCATGAAGCAGGTAACCTGTGAGAAAAGGAGAGGGATACAGTGGACCCTATATGATCGCCTGGAGGACCTGGACTTTGCAGATGACATCTGCCTTCTGTCCCACACTTTCAAGGATATGAGAGAGAAGCTTCGGGAATAGGAAACAGAAGTTCAGAGAGTTGGATTAAAAATAAACATGGCTAAGACTAAAGAGCTTAGGATGAACAGAAAGAACAAGATTGCACTAGCCATGAAAGAAGAGGAGATTGAGCAGGTGGAGAGCTTTTGTTATCTGGGAAGTATTGTTTCCAAAAATGGAGGGGTGACAGAAGACACCGAAAGTGGGATCAAAAAGGCAAAAGGGGCCTTTGCCAGCTGCATCCAGATTGGACATCTTGTGAAATATTGTTGAAGGTAAAGCTTAAAATCTCTTACTCAAAGGTAAAGTCTGTTCTCTTTTATGGGTGTGAGACATGGAAGGTGACAGCACAAATTAAAACAAGAGTACAAACCTTCAATGATAAATGTATGAGGATGTTACTGGGAGTATGCTGGCCAAATGTTATCTCAAACCAAAAACTAAGGCAATGCACCCAACAATGGGAAGCCGAGATAACCGTAAAATAACGGAAATGGAGATGGACTGGACACACCCTGAGAAGAGGCCCGCAACATATTCCAAAGCAGGCTATAGAATGGAACCCACAAGGAGCAAGGGGGAGAGGCAGACTAAGGTCGACCTGGTGCAGGACTGTTGAAGCTGAGGTGGCAGCCATTGGTCACTCCTGGAGTAACATCAGAAGATGGCAACACACAGGGTCAGATGGAGAGCTCTAAAATGTGTCATATGCTCCACATTGGAGTAAAAGGAATTAAGTCAAGTAAGTCAATGTTCAGAAATGCTCAACTCCAATGTAATGAAAATGTTGTGGCTAACAAAATTCTGTCCATCATGCCCACCCAGCACAACCTACTCCAGACCCATCACAGGTTTGTCCTACCCTATCACAGGCAAGGCCACCTGTGAAAACAGTCATATTATATACTAAACTTCTGCACAGCATTTTATGTGGCACAACTGCCAACTAGTAAGTATTTCTACTCCTTCTATTATTTATACTCATTATTTATACTCATTATTTATTTGACAGTGGTATTGTAGCAGGTTAGTGAACAAACCCAAATAAAATTATTCTGTATATATTTAGAATAAAATACAAGGCAACACTTAAAACTGTTCAACAGTTAACATTGCTGGAATTGCTCTGAGGTCCGTTTTGAGACAAAAGTAATTCTTTCCTTTGGTCTTCAATGAATGGACTGTATGGCAGCAGTGTGATTGGTACAGCATGAACATCTTTCATGACTTGATTTACATACCTCAGTTGTGGTCTGCCTCTAGTTCGTTTATCATTGGCATATTTCTCTATTACTTTACTAAGACACTCACATGTTTCAGCAGACAGCAAATAACCTGCACTCTGCTTCTACAGTGGATTTATACTGGCCCACACTTCTAAGGACATCATCCTTTTTTTTGTGTTAGTACATTTGATTTTCATAGTTCCAGTCTTTTTTCGCCCTTCTTATGGCTCAGATGTTACAGCCATCAAATACCGCTCAGATGTTACAGCCATCAAATACCATAAATGAAACATATTCAATGTTGTTACTTTTATTAATAGCATATTTTGTTTCAGCAATTCTACTTCTGGCTTTTTCTATGCTCCATCATTACTGATTTTTTTCCTAGGTAAGTAAATGAGTCTACTCAGTCAGGTGACTTATCACTACTTTGTCATAGATCATCACCTTTGTTTTACATTTATAAATCATGATGTGTTTCTTCTTCCAGAGCTTAATACATTTCACTTGGTACGAGGTCTTGATCTTCACTGAGTGTACTGTATCCCTCAGTGGATATCAACATAGGAAGACTGGTGCCCAGGACTAGAAGAGCAAAAAACTGCCACCATAAGATCTGGACAAGAGTAAATAGTCAACCGGCACACATAGTTTGTAAACATGCATTTGTGCCACTTTTATCAAACTGGAGATCATAAACATAGTCTGATGTACACAGCAATAAATGTCAACACCTGACAACAGAGTAGGAATGCCATGACACTGCAGTCTGCTCACTTGCTTATGGAGAACTGGCCCAGGCTGCTGCAGGGCTTTCCTACATCCAATTTGCAGAGGTCACTCTTGTCAGCAGCCAGTGTAGGCAGGCTCAGAGGGTGCACATCATTGGCTGTGGCGTTGTCATGCACATCCTCTATCACCATCCGTCGAAATGTCTTGATATGCTGCCAGCTGTCGCCAGATGCCAGAAGCAGTAGTTTCAATGGTAATGACACAACAGGAAGCATCTCCCAACATGATTAATTCTCTAATATTAATACCTGTACCAAAAGAATAACCAAAGTGTTCGAGCCACACAGCTCCAGCATTGGTCAAGGAGGAGTTGCACAATAAGCTGTCACATGACAAAGACCTGACCAGAGACACTGCAAAAAATCAGCTTTGGCAGCGAATGTGCAAGGCATCAGATCTGATATTACTATAGGAACTGTCCGGTGCTTTTCCAGGAGTTAGCTGCAGAAGGCACAGAAAATCTGACTTATAGCTGGACCATGATAAGAGCCTGATTCTCCTAGTCATGATCCCTTGAACCAAATTCATCAGTAACTACAGGATGCCTTATACATTTTGACTAATCTTACTGACTTGACACACCATAGCACACCACACAATGCCACTGCCATTTAGCTTCCCCTGTGCAAACTTTAAAATTTTTCCTTCACATCCATACTGTTACTCTAATAACCATTACAGATTAATTTTACATGCTTCTTTAGTTCAGGATAGTCAGAGCACAAACATAATGAAGTCCCTTCAACAGAATGATCTCTATCCCAGCCAGTATGGATTCAGCAAACATCAGTTGTGTGAGCTGAACTCACATTTTTATCAAGGAAAGCCTAAGTGCCAGTGTTTCTTAACTTCCAAAAAGCATTCAACTTGTTACTCCACCAAAATTTATTAACATAAGTCATTCATATGTGTTATGAAACAAAATTTTTGACTGGATTGATGATAGCTTGGTATGAACAAGACAGCATGTTATCTTGCATGGGGTATCATGTACAGAAGTAGAAGTAACTTCAGGTGTGCCACAGGGAAGTGTAGTGGGATCCTTGCTGTTCATGTTGTATATTAATGACCTGAAAGGCAATATTACTAGTAATCTCAGACTTAATGATGTAGTTACCTACAATAAAGCAGTCTGAAAAAAGCTGCACAGATCTTTCAGACCTTGATAAGATTTCAGAGTACTGCAAATATTGGTAACTTGCTTTAAATGTACAGAATGTAAACTTGAGAACTTCACAACATCAATTTAGTCACAATTGGATTCAGTCAACTCATACAAATACCTATGTGTAACAATGATAAAACAATGGAAAATACAGGATGGAATGTAACAATATCTCTGAAATATATCCTACATTCCCGTAACCCTCCTGGCCTCAACCTTCGTTAGTCACTTTTCTCAACCATCCACCCCTTTCCCTGTTACCATTCCAACAACATACAGTCCTCATTCCACCAATGCACCCAGTCTTTTTACTTCTCTCCCACCAGAGGTTGCAGTCGTGTGTGTGTGTGTGTGTGTGTGTGTGTGTGTGTGTGTGTTGTCTATTTTTGACAAAGGCCTTGAGGGCCAAAAGCTTATATTGTGACAGTCTTCTTGTTGTGCCTATCTGTGACTCAGCATCTCTGCTATATTGTGTGTAAGAATGTGTATGGATATGAAATGGGATGATCACACAGGCTTAGTTTATGTAAGTAGGAGGCAAACTTCAGTCACTGGTAGGATACCGGGAAAATGCAGTCAGTCTATAAAGGAGACTGCTTACAAAACAATTGTGCTTTCCATCTTAGCACATTGCTTAAGTGCATGGGGCCATTCCAAACAGCACAAAAAGAGAATTTTGAACTTACACAGAGAAGGGTAGCATGGATGATAACAGCTTTGTTTGACAAATGGGAGAGCATCACATAAATTCTGAAAAACCTGATTTGTCCAGCACCTGAAGATAAATACCAACCATCCTTCAAAATCAACTTACAGTGTTTCAAGAACCAATATTAAATGAATAATCTAGAAATATACTTCAGCGCCCTACGTATTGCTCTCATAGGGACAACAAAGACAAGACTGGATGAATTACAGTATGTATGGAGGCATTTAAGCATTTGATATTCCCATGCTCCATACTGATTGGAACAGTAATAAATCCTAATACGTGGTATAATGATAAGTACCCTCTGCCATGCACTTTACAGTGGATTTCTGAGTACAGATGTAGATATAGACTGTGAAACAGCTATTAATTAGTAAATTGATAAAATAAGACATTAAATTAAAATCATTTAATGTTCCTTGTTATCAACAGTTTCGAGCAACACTTCCACCAGATTGCTGCAGTACACTTATGAGATGAATTATTGATCATCTGTTGCATATTTTTGAGTTCAATGGTGCCTTACAATCAAACAGTCCCAGACTTTTCCTGAAAATTTGTGTATCCCTATGATACTAAATATAAAGTTGTGCTGCTTTGCATTGAAATTTTGTGCACAATCTCAACATGTTTTAATCTAAAATACTCTTCAGTTTTCCTGTGCAATAGTCCCCCATTCCATATTTTAGTTAAAACAATTTTGGGACAGACTGGAAAAAGCAGATACCACAATGAAGAGTGACACAACATTCTTTTGTTGATTTTTAGTGGAAGAGGGAGCAGTAGGAAACAAAAATAGATGATTGGTAATTCATTTCATACATGCACTACAGTATTTTAACATTATTAGATACGTGCTTAGCAAGGGATGACAGTACAATTGTAAGTATCCTCTGTCATTCACTTCACTGTGGTCTGCAGAGTATAAATGTAGATGTAGATATAGATTAGGATATCACATCAATTCAGTGGTTTGCAGCTATTTAAGCATCTATCTTGCGGTTCAGCCATAGCACCCTCAACACTTTATCTATGGAAAAAATAGATATGGTAACTAACTAACAATAGAAATACCATACATAAATATGTCAGTAATGAGAAAAAGGAAGCACAGATCCACAATTAGGAAGTTGACAATCATGTCTTAGTTGTTACTGAGTTTTACAAATATTTTAGATTATATCAAATGAACATTAGTTCCCTGTGACAGATGACAATTCATTTGGATTTCTTTAACTTCTGCGACATCAAACAACATCAATATTTCTTGCAATAAAATGACTGACTGTGCTTCAGTTGCATCATGTTTGGAAGAGGAATTTGATGTGGGACCTTCTTCTTTTTTACAGAAAAGGTCTCCTTTGTTGGACAATGTTTATCTTGGATGGGACATTTTTAATTCTGGAGGAGTGAGCCTTCTTTGTTTTGTTGCAAACGGTGACTAATAGCAGCTTTAATGACAGTACACAGTTCATAACATCTAGCTCTCTTATTGAGCTTATTCTATTCACTAACTCAGAAAACTGAACACAACTGTCACACCACATATTTTTTGATCACAAAATGGAAAGTGCATGTAACATATGCAGTGTGTGACAAATGTGGGTGAAAGAATGCCAGAAATTGGCCAGCTGGAGTATGGAAACTAACGAGACATCTCCAGGACCACACATATGAGTTAAAGTGCTGGGAATCACATGGATGATGCTTCCCAAATAAAAGAAGCAAAATGTGTATGGCAATAAACAAACTGCCTTCAATGAGTTGCATAAACTGTACATACCTCCATGAATTTAAAGCAACTAAGGGAAAGATGGTAGACAGAAAAAAATATGTTAAATTATGTCTGTGACAAATTTCCTCTATTTTGTTTTTGAGTTTTGAGTTTAGTAAGCACAAAGCGCCTGTCAAAAATTTTATCCTCAATGAAAGAATTAGAGTGAATATTCTCATATCTAATCATTTCATATGCTTTCTGTGGAAATGTATGTATACAATGGTGTAGTGCATCCTTTCTCTATGCATGTTTGTATTTATGCTAGGATGCAGTCTACGTCAGAAAAACGAGCACTATACATTATTGGTGTAATTAACTGATGTGTCATTACCAGCCTAGAGCCTGTGGAGAACAGCAGGGAGCATCACATTAAATGCAGCAGTATCTCTCTCTTCAAACGAAGTTCTGACAAGCTTATAAACATATGCCTGTATCCCATGGAGTCTAACTTTGCTGTTTGTATTCTTCCTGCTTTCTCTGTCTATGTGCCATGTACACCACAGCCTCATTTCCAGAATGCTCATTAAAGAGAGATAGTGTGAACAACAAACCTCTGACTGTTTGCTAAAGAGGGTAATAGTGTAGGAGAAAGTGTTATCTTTGACTGACTGTAGAGGAATACAGGATGGTTTGAAAATATCTATTTTGCTATTTCTATCTTACTCTCAATGTGGGAAAATGTACATTAATGAAGACTTGTAGGGAAAACATTTCTGTAATTTTTTAATATAGTATTAGTGGTGTGCTCTTTGGCACAGCAACGTCAATTGAATATCCAAACCTAACACTGAATAGTGAGTGAATCGTAAGGTCTACTGTAGCGAAGGCAAATTGTTGACTTCAGTTTACTGAGAATTCTAGGAAAGTACATCTCCTCTTTAAAGGAGACAATATAAGAACACTCGTACAATCCATTCTTGAGTACTGTTTGAGCATCTGGGATCCATACCTAGATTAAAGGAAGTCATCAAAGGAATTCAGAAGTGTGCTGCTATATTTGTTACCGGTAGATTCGATCAACATACAAAACATCTCTGTGAACTCATATGGGGATCTCTGGGGTGATGAAAACATTTTTTTTTTTTTTTTTTTCAAAAAATTCTATCAAGGAAGTTTAGAGACCTGCCATTTGTCACAGTTTACAGAATGGTCCTGAAGCCCCCAACAGACATCTCGCGTAAGGACCACTAAGACAAGAAGTAATTTGAAAGATTTTAGTGTGAACCATTTCCATACAAAGATGGTATATTTTAAAAACTAGAAACATGCACAAGGGCCCACTGTTCTGGAGGAGGAAAACAGTTGTAACACTGAGCTTGGAGAAGTACAGCAAGAGGTAACAGAACAGGAAATTTAATTAGTTAATAGACACATAAATTTAAGATACATTTGACACACAACAGCATGCCATTGTAGAATCACATTTAAAAAATTACATTGTGCCAATGAGACATTTTCTGATACCAAGTTGTTATGTCAGAATCCAGGGAGTAGAGGCAATGTGAGAACAGACAGCCAGGCACAGGCAGCTGGAAAGTGGGGGCAGTTGGATTGGGAGTCCAACAGTGACAAGTCATGTGATGGCCATGATAGGGGGAACAGCAGTTTGAGTGGCAGATCAGCCACATTATGGCATCACATGAAAAATTGTAGAAACATGGGAACTCTTAGGAATTTACTAGCAGTTCATTGAATAATTTATGTCAGTCATGCAGTGTGCCTGTTCTGAAATGATCCAAGCTCCTTTGGCTCCAAGGAATATATAGTTAAGAGTATTTAAAATCTGAGACAAACTTTAATAAAAAAAATGATGCATGATCCCTTGTCTCACCTACATATTCAGCAAGGTGCTGCAGATGAACACTTGAAGGGAACAGGAGATTTTGATGGTGCATAAATATCCCTAAGAGCCAGAGCACTCAGCAGACTAAATTGTTCTGCCAGTAAAAGAAAGTTAAGCAATTTGCTGCTTGATACAGTACATCAGCTCTCACATATAAGAAAAATTAGGGTTCATGCAGAAGCATACAGACAGACATCTTTTCCTTTACTTCATTTGCAAGTGAAACAGGAAAGGGAATGAACAACAGTGGTACAGGGTACCCTCTGCTTGCAGAGTATGTATGTGGATATAGATCTCAGGTATTACAGAAAGACTCTGCTAATGACTTGAAGGGAAGTCTTCCCACTTTGTATTAAAAACAGGTGGGTGGGGAAGACACACAGGAATACTTGTCTCATGTTATTTAATACTAACAATGTAATGATGACAGAAGTATAGTTGTTAAGCATGTGTCTTCCTTCAATACACACACTGTCATTTCTGTGCATCTGTATTGTGAATAAAAGCATCTAGATCACTTATTAAATCTTTTTATTTATTAGGCCATTGCAGTTACTGTCATCATCAGATATCCGCAATTAAGATTAAATGAACATGAAGAGTGATAGGCATTTCTTGTACTATGTAGGAATGGGATTAACCAGTGATGTGTGCTATGTTTACTCCGTGCAAGTGTAGGGAACATTAGAAAGTTTGACTCAGGTTCTATTCAGTATTCTCTTTTGAGTTGGAAAAATAAAATATCTTATGTAACTTTATATGTGGGCTTAACTTGTTTTCTACACAACTGGTGATCCTGGAAAAACAAGAACAGCTCTTGCAGCAATAATATTGTGCAGCAGATACACTAAATATGGAAGAAGCTCACAAACTTCTACAAGCCACGAACAAAATGATACAATGACTAAACCAAGAGACTAAGGTTTTGGAACTTGCAACACTGAAGGATGATAACAGAATGGATTCCATGAATTTACAAGTTCCGGTACTAGCGGCCCTACCACAAGCGTAAACACATGCTGAAGATTTTTTTGCGTATGAATGCGTCATTATTGACCACGCCCTGGCTGCACTAAAGGGCACCTCCATTCACACCTATGCAACCAGACATACAGTTTGTGATACTAGATAATATTTTCAAGCAACAGCGCATAACTGAAGACTGTGAAAAATTCACTCTTGCAATTAGCAAGCTAGTCTCCGGTGTGATCCTATGTCCGCTGCTCCAGCAATTATACATCACACTTAAAATGTCATTGATTGCTTACTGCAAGAAATTACCTGAGCAGTGACTTCTCCAGATGATGTACCAGGTTGAACATGGGGACAGATGTCCATCAGAATTTTGGAGACACTTAAGCATAGTTGATAGAAGCATAATATCAACTGAATTATTACTACACGTCTGGCAACAAAAGCTTCCTCATCAAGTTCAGCTGACGTTGATCATGTAGGGAGGACAGCCTCTTGACAAGCTACTGCAAATAACTGACAGAGCTTTAGCTACCCTGCAGTCAACAGTCGTAGCATCCGTAGCAACATCATCGGTTACCTCTGCAATGGTGACTCATCAGAGAGGTTAGAAGAATCAATGTTAAGCTGTGCAGCCACAAGTTACAGGCATAAACTAGGCATTGCTGAGGGGATCAGACAGCGCTACAAAGGAAAGGATGGCTACATAATGGTGAATTTCCACCAGCAGCAAGATGCAGTCACAGTCCAAACAGAACCAGACTCATAACGACAATTTTTGCTGGTACCTCAGGTGGTTCGGTCCATGAGCTACAAGAAGCAGAAAACGTTTTGGATTCCCAAATGGCAGGGGTAGCCTACTGCAGGTGCCACAGGCTGTGGCTCTCACAAACAGCATCATAAATGAATGAAGAACTAGGCAGCAACATTCATATCCTAGGTAAGGCCCATGGAAGTATGCTTTACACTATTCCTTTTTGCCGTTCTATGACATCCTGGAAGAATAAGCTAACATTGCACTGATTACTATTGGTTGATAGACTCTCAGACCTCAAGTTCTTGATAGACACAGGTTCAAAAGTCACTACCCTGCCGGCCTCAAGCTTGTTTATGAATGACTCGAGCAAGCCTGTGAAATTACTAGCAGTTAACAATTCAAGCATAAACATGTATAGTTATAAACAGCTGTCTACCCTTTACAAGTGGAACTTGAGGAACCCCATATGTGATTCCTTGACAGTCAGAATTATGTCCCCAAACTATATTGGCTGAATTATTAAGTACAACCTTCTGCATTCTTTTGGTTAGATATGACATTATCCATTGGTTGACTGTACTACCAATCCCACAAAACTTCAACCTATCTAGGAGAATACTGTGATTCACACAGTCAAATGCCTTCAGTAGAACACAGAAAATACCAAACAGCACTGTTTTATTATCTAATGCTTGTAAAAATCTGGTGACTGAACATGTAAATGGCATTCTCAGTAGAGCAATCCTTCTGACACCCAAACGTGAGATACAATCCTGGAATAAATCACCTTCTCGAAAATTTTGGAAAATTATGTCAATATTTTGGCTACCAATGGTTGTGCTAAGAGTAAATCTATGATATTCTTTGTATCATTAAGGTCAAATTAGTCTACTGTTAATATAAAGTATGGATTAAGTTTCTACAATTTCCAATGTATACATTGACTCCGTGCACATACCTGAAGGTCCTCCTTCTTGGTGGAGTCAATAGAATATGATGGTGAATAAATGACTGAATAAATTTGCTTCTATACATTCCTGCTAAAATTTATCTAGCATTATATGAAGAGAGGGGGAAAGATTAATGTTATAATGTCCCATTGGCAATGAAGTCATTGAAGATGGAGCACCAGCTCAGATTAGGGAAGGATGGGGAAGGAAATCGGCCATGCTCTTTCAAAGGAATCATCTCAGCATTTGCCTTAAGCAATTTAGAGAAATCATATTATGTACATGTGTAGCTGTAACTTAGAAATGTAAAATATAATGTAAACTTTTGTATTTCTCTTAAAAAAAAGTGAAAAAAGTTTCTTTTGTAAACCTTGACATGTCTCCTGTACATCAAATCAAATGATTTGAAAATTGTATGTAATGAGATGAATAAACCACATAACACATAACATAACATAACATAACATGGAAAACCTAAACCAGGAGTAATTTTGAATTTGACCAACATCCTCCCAAATGTGAGTCCAGTGTGCTAACCACTGAGCTACCTCGGTCAGTTGTATATGAAGAAGCATATTCCACTGCTAAAGACTAAGACACCTCATTTGGTACCTGTAGCATTAAAATATTGTACTTACAAATGGGAGGGACCAATTCAGTCATCCTCATTTACATTTCCCAAGACTTCTTACAGTCAGTCCATAAAACGTGTTACAAAACACACACAAAATATTATTTAGTTTCAGTTTATAGTTTTTTAAATATATATTTCATGGTGCTCAATATTTATGTCAACTGTATCAGGAAACTGTACACAACAAATTTTATATATCCTTACCGCTATAGATGCATTCTTGTTCATAACTGTCAGATCTGCTCCCAGATTCACATTAGAAAGATTTTCAAATATGATGTCAAACTTTCCAACAGTCTTTACCGCATTTTCCAGGTACCCATCTGTCCTGTAACAAGAAATGAAACCAGATGATCCACAATTCATGTCTTAATTTCCTGATAAAATGATTCCATTTTCTCTTAATTTTTCACAACTGATCAACCAAGAAGGTCAAAGAGTCATTCACGAATTCTTGCCTCTATCAAAATGAGATAAAATAACTACGAAACATAACAAAGAGAGAACCCTGCTTGTGAAACAAATAAGCTGAACACTAATTTAGAATGACATTCCAGACATGAGCATCACAATATTTTACTCAGTGACATGTAACCTTTCACTCATGCATGTTGGCTAAATACTCAGCTGAGAAATTATCAGTGCTTTCAGAGTGACGCTCTCAGCAGTTCAATGAACATGAAAATATTAAGAGTGGCTCATTCCTAAAACTTTGTCCCATTTTCAAGAAAGAAATCAAATTTAAGCTGCTGTTGCTAATTTTAACATTGTGTGATTACTAGCAAAGCTGGCAGATGCACATTGTGTTCATTTACTGTACAATCTGGATTTAAAATGAAATCATTTCAAAACAATAAAGTTTTACAATTACAAACTTGTATGAATAGAAAATGGTGCCTTGAGCAACTGTAATTAGCATTTGGTTATTGTATCACTCTAATGCTCACAGTCTTTCATTCATTCAGTCAATTCAGACTGAAAGAAATTTGTTCATATCATTTTGATTCAAAGGAAAGTCTTTTGAAGTCAGTCAGGGTATCTGAAAAAATTATGGGCCACCTACACCTCATAATTATGATTACTTTGGAATTTGGATCTGCTGTCACTTCCTAATTCTTGTTCATAACTGTCAGATCTGCTCCCAGATTCACATTAGAAAGATTTTCAAATATGATGTCAAACTTTCCAACAGTCTTTACCGCATTTTCCAGGTACCCATCTGTCCTGTAACAAGAAATGAAACCAGATGATCCACAATTCATGTCTTAATTTCCTGATAAAATGATTCCATTTTCTCTTAATTTTTCACAACTGATCAACCAAGAAGGTCAAAGAGTCATTCACGAATTCTTGCCTCTATCAAAATGAGATAAAATAACTACGAAACATAGTAATGTAGCTCTTAGGCCACTCCCACCTGAAGTGGTGCCACTTTCACGGTGCCCTGTGGTGTCACTGGGAGGATGAAGGAGAACCGTGCTGTGGACCTTAGTGCTCTCTTGGTCTATGCTATCAGCCAGAGACAGACACAGTTCCTCCACCCTTACCTCCACCAATTACAGGCATCTATGTTCTTTAGCTCCAATACAGGCCACATTACACCATGGTTTGGAGTTCACATTAAGCATCGGGTCCTCTTTTAACTGCCTGAGCAAGCCAGTTCAAAGATCAGAGTAAGGCAAGGGCATACCAGCTCCAAGAGGATTGTGCCTAGTAAAGCACTGTGGTGTTCAAACCAACCTTCGGGTTGAGTACAGCTTAATAATTGAAGTTTTAAGTAACTATAGTTGTTATTAGTCAATTTGAAATTGCTGTATAGTTAGACAGAGAACAACAGAAGGTTACACAAATAGCTTTACACCCCCTCCCCCCCCCCCAATAGTTATCCATATTTTTCATTTAAAATAATTATTGGTTCAGGGTACTTCAGTATTTATTTCATTCATAAGTAAGGCAGGCTGTCCTCAACCTGAAAATTGGTTTTAACACTGCAGTGCAATCCTATTGGAGTGGTATATTGTAGCCCTACCCTTAAACCTGAAATGACATACCCAGCCACTTATAGGGAGGCCTACAATTTTATGCAGACTGTGAACAGTGGTGTACCGCATCAACAATTCATTGCCAGAAGTGAAAGGCAGAATAAGTGACAGAAAAAATCCAAGGATTGACTGTGGAATGAAGCCGAGACATTTGGATTTCTAATCTGTCATTGAGTCACTAAACTAGAAATAGCTGTACATGATTACAATTGGTGTAAGAACTGACTGCGCATAGTGTTCACACAGTGTCAGGTAATGCCAATTTAAGGTCAGCCATTCTTGGCCAGTCCCCAGTACTTTGCCTGTATGTTTCAACTCTATGTCTGAGTTGGTTGTTTAGTTGTGCTGCATTGCTTGATGCCATGTCAATTAATAATCCCGCTGAGTGAGTGGTGCATTCAAACATTTGGTTTTTAAATGTAGAAAAGGTCCTTTCTGCTAAAATTTATTGGCAAATTGTTTCAGTGTGTGGGGAATATGTGATGAATAGTGAAAATGTGCATAAGTAGTACAGTCTGTTCGATGAAGGAAGGAAGAACGTTCATAATGAGGATCAATCTGGACAGCCTACTGTCACCTGTAAAAAGTAGTTGGAAAAGCTGGAGAGAAGATTTGTAAAAAGAGGCACTTCACTATTGGCATACTTCATCAACATTTCCCTCAAGCTTCAAGATGAGTAATTTGTGCAATTGTTGCAGACCAACATCAATACAAAAATATGTGTGCAATATAGGTCACAACAATGTTGATGGATGAACACCGTACAAAGTGTTTTGCACATTTATTTTCATTTTTAGATTACTATGGCAAGGATGGTGATGAGTTCTTGAGTCACATTGTGACTGGTGATAAGACATGGATTGCCTACTATACTCTAGAGACTAAATGAGAATCCAACGAGTGGCATCATTCAGTTTCTCCAATGAAACTAAGAAAATTCAAACAAGCACAACATGGAAAATCATTGATGCAGTTTTCAGGGACCAAAAACATTGTTCTTTTGATAGACTTCTTGCCAAGAGCAGTGACAATAAATCCTAAGAGGTAACATGAAACTTTATTAAAGCTTATACATGACATTCAAAATCACTAGTGGGCCTGTTCTCAAAGGACATCATTCTGCTTCTTGACAATGCTCAGCCTCATGTTGCAGCAAGTACAAAGGCGCAGATGGACAATTTTTGGTGGGAATTATTGGATTATCCAGCCTACAGTTCCAGTCTAGGACCCCCAATCTTTCTTACAGAATTTGTTGTTGGATGATGACTGGAGAATGATGGCACTGAAGGCAACTGTAACTGACTGGTTAAATGGACTGGTGGCAGAGTTCTGTGATGACATTATCCAACAGCTGGTGCCACAAATGAAAAAGTGTTTACACATTAAAGGTGACTATGTAGAAAAATAAATTATGTTCATATTTTCATTTCCTATAAAATATTTATTGTGCTATAACAAAAGTTATTGCTTAAAAAATTATCCTCATATTTCCTCATATTTCTTCCTTGTTGTCTCTTGAGCTCATATTAAAATAATGTCCTCTTTCTATGATGATTTACAGATAAAGATAAACCACTTTCAGCACTTGCTTAAGTATTCAGTGTAATGTATTGTTAGTAATAAATACCAAAACTTCATGCTCGTTTTTTACATAAAATGCGCAATATGTTAAAAAATACAGCTGAAAACTACAAAAGTATTTTACAGTGTCTCTTCCCTTAATATAGTTAAGAAATTAATATGGATCTTATCTCCCACATCGATCAAATTTGCCGCAAGATGTTTTCTTTTGTCTCCTTCTTCAGTATCTCCTTTCTAACACTTTTTCAAATCCTACATGCAGTTCTGGAGAAAACGTTTGGAACATACCAATGCATTACTAATATTTATTTTTCCACTTGTTTCCTTTGAATTACCCCCAGAATGTTGAAAAACACATTTGTTGGAAAATGTTGGTAAGGTACGTTGCAAGTTTCACAGCCAATGTTGTTGCAATGGAACATTTTTATGCCTACTCTTACTCACTTTCCTACAGATGAGTCAGCAATGGAAGAGTGAAATATTTATTCAGTATTTCCTAGGGAAGTAAGAAGAGCAACACATGCCACAGAACTACCACACACAAAACCAACATTACTTTGAGATAGTTAAGTTAGTACCTCACCAGTGACATGAAAGTCAGTGGCCTCAGCTGAGCAAATTTTGCATCAGAAATCAGAACAATCCCTCTGTTCCCCTGCTTCCCCATATTTCCTGTACCCTCTGAATGTTTCTTCAACCATGTTTTACTATCCCTGACCATCTACAAATTTGCAGTATCATTTTACTATTCCATATTTTGGGTCTGGTGAAGAAATTTTATAAATTTCTGCAAGACAGAAATTGTTTACGTTGCAATCTTCCATCAAAAATATTCTTTGTTTTTACATCTGATTTTCTTTTATATAGAGTCCAGTATTATGCATATTTAGGCACAAAACTATACTCAACACCACCAAAAATTTTGTGCAAAATTAAGTAACAATAATAATAACCTACAATTATCTAACACAGTTTATGTATAATTCATATATGAGTGTGTTTAACATGATATCTGCAATAGTATCATTGTCTTGTATCGAACTAGGGACCTAGAAATGACAGAGAGGCTTCGTCCCCACTGTAGCCCTCAGTGGTTCACAACCCCACAACAGGCTACAGCAGTCCACTCACCCCACACTGAACCCAGTGTTATTGTGCAGTTTGGTCCCCAGTGGACCTCCTCCCCCTTCTCCCCGGGAACGTCTCACACCAGACGAGTGTAACCCCAAATGTTTGCATAGTAGAGTAATGATGTTGTGTGTGTATGTGGAGAGAGTGTTTGTGCAGCAATCGCCAACATAGTATAACTGAGGCGGAATAAGGGGAATCAGCCCACATTCGCCGAGGCAGATGGAAAACCGCCTTAAAAACCATCCATAGACTGGCCAGCACACCAGACCTCAACACTAATCCACTGGGTGGATTCATGCCGGGGACCGGCACGCCTTCCCACCAGAAAGCAGTGCGTTAGACCACACGGACAACCAGGCGGACGATAGTGTCATACTTGACAACTGTTTTCTAAAATACTGCAGTAAGCACAACATGCCAAATAAAACCTAGTTTTTCTTGCACATAAATATTTACCTGTGATTGAACACATGATCAGCTCCCACTTTTTTCACCAGTTCAAGTCCTTCAGATGATCCTGCAGTTCCAACAACAGTGAGACCTAAAACACCAGGAAAACCACACTGAGCTCCAGTCACAGCAAACATGATACACCTAAACCTACACCTACTCCTACACTTACATCTCTACCCTGCAAACCACTGTGGAGCGCATGGTAAGGGGTACACCCCATTGTACCAGTAACTAGGGTTTCTTCCCTTTCCATTCAATTACGGAGTGTGGGAAGAATGATTGTTTGAATGCCTGTGTGCTTGCTGCAATTATTCTAATCTTATCCCCATGATCCTTTTGTGAGCAATGTGTAGGGCTTTGTAGTATATTCCTGGAATCATCATTTAGAACAGTTTCTTGAAACTTTGTTAGTACACTTTCTCGGCATAGTTTACATCTATCTTCAAGAGTCTGCCAGTTCAGTTTCTTCAGCATCACTGTAAATCTCCTACAGGTCAAACCAACCTGTGACTATTTGTGCTGCCCTTCTCTGTACATATTCAATATCCTCTATTAGTTCTATTTGGTACGGGTCCATGCGCTTGAGCAATATTCTAGAATGGGTCACAAAAGTGATCTGTAAACAATCTCCTTTGTAGATTGATTGCATTTCCCCAGTATTCTACCAGTAAACCAAAGTTTACCACTTGCTTTACCTACAACTGAGCCTATGTGATCATTTCATTTTATTTCCCTACAAAGTGCCATACCCAGGTATTTGTGTGAGTTGGTTGATTCCAGCTGAGGCTCATTGATATTATAGACAAAGGATACTAAGTTATTTTCATTTTGTGAAGTGCACAGTTTTAGTTTTATGAACATTTGCAGCAAGTTGCCAATCTTTACACCACTTCGAAATCTTATCAAGATCTGACTAAATATTTTGCAGTTTGATTCAAACATTACTTCATTATAGATAACTGCATCATCCGCAAAAAGTCTGAGGTTACTATTAATATTGTCAACAAGGCCATTAATATACAACATGAACAGCAAGGGTCCCAACACATATGCCTAATGCGCACCTGAAGTTACTTCTATATCTGACGATGACTCTCCATCCAAGATAATATGCTGTGTCCTCCCTAGCAAAAAGTCCTCAATTCAGTCACAAATTTCACTTAATACCCCATATGATCGATCTTTTGATAATAAACATAGGTATGGAAATATGTCAAATGCTTTTAGGAAATCAAGAACCACAAGTTTGTTGTACATAGACTGAATACCATGACTTTCAAACCTACCAAAAATAAACACAAAATACATCTATTTAAGAAAGAAGATAAAAATTTGCTTTGACATCTTCCTAAGAAACAGTCTCCACTCCTTCCAATCTTACTGTGTAAGCACAGGCCAGATGTGGTTTAAATTAAAAGAAATAGTATTGATGGCAACCGAGAGACATATGGTGCTGATCCCCCATGGCACACTAAACAGAACACTGTTGCAGAAGCAATAAAAAAAGCCAAATTTAAAACAACGCATAATCCCAAAGATTGGCGACATTTTACAAAAGCTCAAAATTTAGTGTGAACTTCAATGTGAGACGCTTTCAACGGTTTCCACAATGGAATTCTGTCTTTAATTCTGGCAGAAAACCCAAAGAGATTCTGGTCATATGTAAAGTACACCTGCAGCAAAATGCAATCAATACCTTCACTGCATGATAACAAACAGTGCCACTAAAACAGAGTTGCTACAAAAGGTTTTCCAAAATTCCTTCGCAAAAGGAGATGAAGTAAATATTCCAGAATTTGAATCAACTACTGATGATCCAAATTTAAACTAAAGGTAAGTGATGCTGTAAATATGACTCCCAATTATCAGATTGTTAATACGCCTGATCTAAAAATTTGTCACCATATTGTGCAATCCCTGCGTAATAAGATCGACGAAATTAATGTACTGTTAACAGGTGAACTTAAAGATATCTCAGTGTTATGCATCTCTGAGAATTGGCTTAACCCAGAATTAATCCAGAATACGAAAATAAATTCATTTTGGCTTCTTATTACTGCAGGAAAAACAGTAAGCACAGTGGGGTGGCAGTTTACACAAAGGAAAATGTAGATTTAATTACCCTACCTGACTTATCCAGAACAAATGTCGAAAAGGATTATGAAATTGCAGCTATAAAAATTATTCAGTTCAGTGTGATTATCGCTACAGTTTACCCATCACCATCTGGAAATTTTGAACTTTTCTTAAACAAAATGGAGTCATTGCTAAATCAAGTAAATAAAATGGATCGTGAGTTGATGATCTGTGGTGACTTCAATATTGATTTCCTCACAAATAGTGGAAATGGAGAGACCCTTTTGAAGCTTGTAACATCCTATACTTTAAAGACTGAAGTAAATTCTGCTACACGAGAAACAGAAACTTGCCAAACAGCTCTAGATAAATTTCTAGTCAAGAAGAGTTTACATAACACTTCATTAAAAATTTTCAGTGCAGATTTTAGTGACTATCTTGTTCAAATATTAAGCATAAAAGTAAAAGTCAGTATTATTAACAACAAGTCTGTAAGAACCTCATGTAGAAGTTATAATCAGGATAATGTAAACTACTTCCACAGCTTACTACAGAAAGAAAAATGGCCAGAAGAGTACAAAATGAATGATATAAATGAAAACTTCAACACCTCCATTGATACATTGACCCATTTCTTTCAAATTGCATTCCCACTGAAAACTGTAACCATAAAGGGGAACTTTTGAACAAACAGATGGAGCACAAGGAGAATTAGAGTTTCAGGACAGAAGAAAAGACTACTTCATGAAATATGTAACTCAAAAAATTCTTCACCTGAAGTATGCACTACTATAAAAAATACTACAAAATATTAATAAAAGTAATAAACGCAGTAAAAATAATGCATGATCATGAATACATTTATAATTCAGCTAATAAATCAAAGCCTATAATCTTGAGAACACAGACAACCTTGCAAAAATATAATATTACCACAAAAAAATTAAAAAGTAACAAACACATTAGAAGTAGCCAACAAATTTAACACTTTTTTCACAGGCGTTGGTGATAATATTGTCACAGAAGAAGCTGAGTAGCTCCGTGGTGTAGTGGTTATGATACTAAACTGTTTCATGGAGGGTCACGAGTTCAAAACTCATCTGGACTGTACAATTTTAATTTCTATATTCAGTTCAAGTACATTCTAGAAGTATCCACAAATGTCAAGAATCATTGTACTGGAATGTTCTGTAGCTGTGTATATACTGTATGTGTTCTGGCCGGAGGCAGTTCACTCCATGCTCTTGTATGTGCATGTGCTGAATAAACCTTCATTAAGTGAAGTTAGTGTTTGTCATTCATCCAATTACACCTTCTTCTACATGACATTATTCTGGTGGAGATGCTGGGTATTGGAACTTGTGATAGCGCACATTATCGACGACACAATGGCTCCCATCAGGCCACGACAGAGCCACCATTTACGTGGCGAGAAACCCAAGTTCGAGCCATATTCAACAGATCGCAATCCATCAGAGACAGAAGAAGAAGAGGACGCTACAATGACAGAAACTGAGTGCCACCACATGAGACATACTCCCGCCACCACATGAGACATACTTCCGGGTTCTCTGATGACGAAGGCCAAAATTCAAACAAATAGCTGAAGGTATATGAGCATATAGCCAAATTTAACAAATGGGATGACACCGTGTGTTTGGCTAACGTATTTTTCTGCTTGGAGGGCACTGCCAAGCAATGGTACGAGAACAACAAGAAGAAGGTCACAAACTGAGAAGCATTCCAAGTGGAACTGCGCAAGTATTTCGGCGACACACAGCGACAGAAGTGCAAGGCTGAAGATAAATTAAAGTGCGGGGCACAGCATCCAGGAGAAACTACAGCATCCTACATTCAAGACGTCTTGGAGCTGTGTAAAATAGTGGATCCTAGAATGAAGGAGGAAGATAAGGTCGCACATCTCATGAAGGGTGTTGTTGAGGACATGTATCAAGCCCTACTCCTGAAGAAGGTTTTGACAGCAGACAACTTCATAAAATGGTGCCAGTGTATCGAGACAATGCATCAAAAAAGAATTACACGCAAGAAGTTTGAATGGCTTCCAAACATTACATCGATGTCTGTGATGGAGGAAGCAACTGATTTCACAAGTGTTCTTCATCAGATAGTGAGAGATGTAGTTCAGAAGGCACTTGGATTGCACAGCGAGCAAAAAACCGAGATGCTTCAAGAGGTCATAAGGGAGGAAGTAGAACAGACATTAAAACCAATCTCTCGTCCTTCATCTCCCTTTAAAACGGGGAAAAAGTCGAGTCCCAGGTGGAGTTATGTTCCTGTTTGGGCACCAAGGAAGACAAATGGTTGGAGGACCTAGGATAACCAACCAGTATGTTCCCACTGTGGACGACCAGGCCATGTGGTGTGCTATTGTCGACAAAGGCAGTGGATATTTGATTATGCCCGTGGCAGAAGACAGCAGACTGATGTTAGCCGGCGCCAACTCTGGGACGACGAAGATGAACAAGAAGATGTGAGTGCAGGACGACTTAGGTCATCATCACCACAAGCTAGCCACTGGAGAGGACGCTCCCAAACACACCAATCAAGGCCTCCATCGCCATTTAGAAGCTCCAGCGGATCACCTAGCTGCCGCAACCTGGAAAACTAAAGGGTGCGATCTTCCTTGGAGGTGAGGCGAGGCCGTCAAAGAGAAAAATCCTCCGCCGTTGATCATTACAAAAATGATAGGAAACTACATCGATATCCTCATGGATGGCCGACCAGCCCAAGCTCTTGTGGAGTCTGGAGCATCATATTCAGTCATTTCAGAGAAGTACTGTCACCAGTTGCAGAAAACCATATTCGTCAACAACGAAGCATCTCTGCTGAAGGTGGCTAATGGGAAATATGTAATACCTACAGGAAGACATACCATTCATGTGGGTATACACACAGCCCTTAGAATTCGTCATCTTACAAGAATGTAGTTGTGACGTCATTCTCGGATGGGACTTTTTGAAAGCTTCCCAGGCAATTATAGATTGTGGTCACTCGAAGATTATGCTAGACAAGATGAGATACTGTGGACAGGAAGATGCACATCTGAGTGTGTGGAGACTGTGTGTGCTGGATGAAGTGACCATTCCTGCAGTCAGCGCTAGAAAGGTAACTGTCACATGTCATGCCATGCATCAACCCATGGATATTGTAGTGGAATGGAAGAGAAGCATGCCACTGAAGAATAACTTGGTCATCCCAACCCTCTGTCATCTTGTTTAATAACAGATTCAGTGAATTGTGGATATCAACTGTCGCCGAGAACCACAGATCTCCTCCAAGACGCATGTGCATAGCAAATGCTGCGCCGTTAATTAAAGAACAGCTGAGCATCATAGAAACCTCCCATGCCGAGTCTGTGGGCGAAATTAGTGCTACCACTACGAGACAAGATCTTCTAGCTCGACTATCACCAGATCTCACTAAGGAACAACAGAAGAAGCTGCTTGCCATTCTTCAAGAGTTCTCTGAATGCTTCAATCCACAGGTGAAGAGCAAATTAGACAAATTGATGGTGAAGCACCGGATTAGCACTGGAGACCATCAACCAATAAGCCAGAGAGCATACCATGTATCAGCAACGGAACGTTGAATAATTTGCAATGGGGTAGAGAAAATGATGAAGAATGACATCATTCAGCCTTCACAGAGCCCATGGTGATCACCAGTGGTCCTCGTCAAGAAGAAGGATGACAGTTGGCGCTTTTGTGTTGATTACAGGAAGATTAATAAGATAACTAAAAAGGACATTACCCTCTTCCACGAACTGACGATACACTAGATTTTCTGAAGGGAGCTAAGTTCTTCTCAACCATGGACATGTACTCAGGATACTGGAAAATCGAAGTAGATGAGGCTGATCGTGAACAAACTGCATTCATCACCTCTGAGGACCTGTATGTGTTTAAGGTAATGACGTTTGGTTTGCATAATGCACCAGAAACTTTTGAACAAATGATGGATAATCTTCTAAGGCAACTGAAATGGATGATGTGTCTTTGTTATTTAGATGAGATTATAGTGTTCTCAGAGGCATTTGATGAACACATAAAAAGACTGAGGGCCGTTCTTAAGTGTCTCCAACAAGGCAGACTGAAACTTAATCCAAGAAAGTGTCTCTTTGGAGCAAAAGAAATCAAAATAACTGGATACCTTGTGTCAAATGAAGGTGTGCAGCCAGACCCAGAAAAGGTGAGATCTATAACAGAATTTCCTATTCCTAAAAGTATTAGAGATGTGAGAAGATTCCTCAGATTACGTTTTTATTACTGTCGTTTTATCAAAGACTTTTGTATCAAAGCCAGGCCACTCCGAAAGTTGTTAAAAGCTGATGCTAAATTTATCTGGTGTGGTGCTCAACAATATTCTTTCGATGTGCTGCAAAAAGCTCTGACGACTGACCCTGTACTTGATCTGTATGATGAGAGAACACCTACAGAACTACACACAGATGCCAGCAGGAATGAGGTTGGTGCTGTTCTGGTGCAAATTTTGGATGGAAAAGAGAAGATTATAGCCTATGCTTCTAGGACACTTACAAAAGCTAAGAGAAAAAAACTACTCAATTCCAGAAAGAGAATGTCTTGCTGTGGTCTGGGCCACGTGCAAATTTTGACAGTATCTCTATGGGAGGCCATTAATAGTTGTTACAGACCATCATTCACTTTGTTGGTTGACAGGTCTCAAGGATCCAACAGGATGACTCACCAGGTGGACACAACGTCTTCAAGAGTATGACATTACCATAGTGTACAAAAGTGGAAGAAACCACCAAGATATCTCAAATTAAGCTTGCCTTAAATTGATCAGAGGATGTGAAAGTACAATGTAAGGTAGTTAATGGATTACTTTGCAAGAAAACTTTGCACTGATTATCTGACACGCTAAGCCGTTACAAAAGCCGTGAAAACAGCCGAAGCATCCAAGGTAGCCAAATTCATCGTGGAAGACATTGTATTAAAACATGGTGCCCCAAGGTCGTTAATTATGGATCGAGGGAAAGTTTTTAAATCAAATCTTGAGGCAGAGATAAACTTTCAGTGCAACATTACTCATCACATGATGGCTGCCTACCATCCACAAACTAACGGGCTTACTGAATGCTTTAATAAGACCTTGGCCAACATGCTATCAATTTTTGTCAATGTTAAGCAGAGCAACTGGGATGAGGTGCTACCTTTCATGAAGTTTGCCTACAACCCACCATACAAGACACCACAGGATTTACATCATTTTTCCTGGGGCATGGGTGTGAGGTGACTAAGACGAAGGACACTGTGTTTCCGTTACATCCTGATGACATGGACAATGATTACATTGGCTAGGTGTTAACAAGAGCTGAGGAAGTTTCACCATTAGCTCAACTCCACACGCTGCAGGCTCAAGAAAATGACCAACGAAGGTATGACGTGAGCCACCACCCTGTTGTCTACCAGCCTGGTGACCTCGTCTAGATCTTCACTCCTGTTTGGAAGGTTGGTCTCTCTGAGAAGCTCCTCAGGTGCTACTTTGGACCTTATAAGATTGTAAGACAGTTGTCTGATGTTATTTATGAAATTGAAGATTTGGACCCCAACACAAGATGATGAAAGATCAGAGATATGGTCAACATCCTTTGAATGAAGCCCTATAACGATCCTGCAACCTAGGGTAAATTCGAAGCTCCAGTGACAGGCAACAAGCGGAAAGGTGACAAAGAGCATAGGGGCAAAAGCAGTTCTAAGAAGATCAGTGCCATGGCGAGAGTCAGTCATCAGGAGTCGGAGTATGCAGGACCGATGACTCATTTCTGAACTACGAGGACGTATCACCTGGACTGTACAATTTTAATTTCTATATTCAGTTTGAGTACATTCTAGAAGTATCCACAAATGTCAAGAATCATTGTACTGGAATGTTCTGTAGCGGTATGTGTTCTGGCCGGAGGCAGTTTGCTCCACACTCTTGTGCTGAATAAACCTTCATTAAGTGAAGTTAGTGTTCATCATTCATCTAATTACACCTTCTTCTATGTGACAATATGTTACAATCAAACTTTCATAAGAGCACCCAGGCAAATGAATATAAAATAAGTGCATGTAGAGGATCAATGTACATCAGTTCTGTTTCACAAGATGAAGTAGCTAAGGCAATGAAAGGACTAAAATATTCCAACTCTGCAGGCATTCCTGGTGTACCTGCAACAATATTGAAGAAGAGTGCATCAGTCCTAATTGAAATACTTACACACTTGTGTGACTGCTCACATCAGGCAGGCACTTGCCCTGATGTATTGAAAACATCAAAAGTTATTCCAGCATATAACAAAGGTGAGAAAGATAATGTAAATAACTATAGACACATCACAATTTCTTCCTGCATCTCAAAAGTATATAAAAAAAGTTATGACAAACTTACGAAATTTATAAATAAAAATAACATCCTATATGATGAACAACATTGATTCAGAAATAAGATGTCAACGACAACTGCTATTTATGAGTGCATCAATCCCATCCTAAGCCTGAAGGACAAAAAACAGGAATCAATAGGAGTATTTATTGACCTGCAAAAGCTTCTGACATGGTGAATCATAAAATTCTGCTATCAAAGCTTGAAAGATATGGTAGTCGAGGTCTGTCCAACAACTGGATCGGTTCCTTCCTGACTCATCGTAAGCAGACAGTGTACATCAAGCACACAAATATCGAACTAAAATTGTATCCGAAAACTTACCTGGCTATAAACAAATTAAATGTGATGTACCCCAAGGATCAGTAATGGGACTCCTTCTGTCCCTTCTGTACATAAATGATCTAAACTTAAATGTTGTTGCACGTAAAACCATCATATTTGCAGATGACACCACAATTCTACTAAAAGGAGACAGCAGTGAGCAATTACAACAGGCAGCAAACACGGTCACAAAACAACTTAACAGCTGGGCACAGAGTAATCAGCTTATAATAAACGGTAAAAAAATCATTGCACTAAAATTCCCCAATGCTCTTAAGAAGGACATGCTTATGCCATCAGTCTCTATCAATGACGACCTAGTTGGTAACAGTACTGAAACCAAATTCTTAGGACTTTGCTGCAGAGCAATTTAAAATAGAATAAGCATTTAGAATATCTCAATGCAGATCTGAGCAAAACATGTTACTTTCTTTGTTCACTAAAATCATGCTGTAGTGAGGAAACAGTAATGAATGCATATCATCCCTACTTTCATTCTAATCTTAGATATGTGGTCACTCTCTGGGGAAACTCTAAAACAGCTAATAGCACTTTTAAACTAAAAAAAAAGGGCCATTAGAATCTTGTTTGGGTGCAAGTAAACCCCTGTTTAAGAAATCTGGTATTCCTCCATTATCATGAGCATACATTATGAAAATCCATTTATTCTGTAAAATAACTGTGATAGGTAAGGATTGCATACTGAAAAAAAAAAACTGTTTTTAAATGATCATTTTACCAGACAAAACAGAAACTTACATATAACCCAAATCAGCACAACTCTGCCAAAAAGGTACTTTTCACATGGGAGTTAAGCTTTATAAACAAACACCCTGAAAACATAAAGGCTATTACGAAGGTCAATACCTTTGGAAAATCTCTAAAGTCATATTTACTGTAGCCGGCCGCAGTGGCTGAGGGGTTCTAGGTGCTTCAGTCCGGAACCGCACTGCTGCTACGGCCGCAGGTTCGAATCCTGTCTCGGGCATGGATGTGTGTGATGTCCTTAGGTTAGTTAGGTTTAAGTAGTTATATGTCTAGGGGACTGATGACCTCAGATGTTAAGTCCCATAGTGCTTGGAGCCATTTGAATTTGAATATTTACTGCATCACTGTTTTTACTCCACTGCAGAATATTTACATTTAGGAAGGGTTATAAAAATACTTACGTATAAAGTGTATTATTGTAACCTTAAATAAGTATGCCTAGAAATCACTTTCAGCTGTATACTTATAACTTCACTTGTCCAATGTTTTGTGCGTAAGCTCCTTTCTAGGCAACAGCGCCAATAAATACAATACAATACAAATAACAAAATTGCCAAAATGAGTAATTTAGAAGTAGATATCCTCAGTGCAGCAAAGCAGCTGAAAACACTGAAGAAAGACTAGGCCTCTGGTCCAGACAATATAGCAGTGAGGCTCCTTTCAGAGTATGCTGATACAATAGCTCCACACTTAGCAATCATATGCAACCGCTCACTCATAGATAGATCTTTACCCAAAGACTGGAAAGTAGCAAAAAGAAATGAATAGGAGTAATACACTGAATTACAGACCCATATCATTAGCATAGATTTGTTGTGGGCTTTTGGAACATATAGTGTGCTCAAACATTATGCAGTGGTCTTTTGGAACATATACTGTGCTCAAACATTATGAATCACACCAAGGAAAATGATTTATTGACAAATAGCCAACATGGATCCAGAAAATCTCATTCATGTGAAACACAACTAGCTCTTTATTCTCAAGAAGTAATGAATGATATCGCTATGGACATCAAACTGATTCTATATTTTTAGATTTTCAAAAGGTTTTTGACACTGTTCCTCACAAACGACTTCTAATTAAACTGCGTGCCCATTGGAGAATCGGCTCAGTTGTGTGACTGGATCTGTGATTTCCTGCCAGAAAGGTCCCTGTTTCTAAAAACTGACAGAAAGTCATCGAGTAAAACAGAATTAATATCTGGCATTTCCCATAGAAGTGTTACAGGCCCTCTATTGTTCCTGATCTACATAAATGATTTAGGAGCCAATCTGAGCAGCCCTCTTAGATTGTTTGCAGATGATGCTGTCATTCACAATCTCGTAAAGTCATCAGATTATCAAAACCACTTGCAAAATGATTTAGACAAGGTATATCTATGGTGCAAAAAGTGGCAATTGGCTCTAAATAATGAAAAGTGTGAAGTCATCCACATGAGTACTAAAAAGTATCTGCAGAATTTCAGTTGTATGATGAATCATACAAACCTAAAGGCTGTAAACTCGTCTAAGTACTTAGGGATGCAGTTACAAATAACTTAAGTTGGAATGATCACATAGATAATGTAGTGGGGAAAGCAAACCAAAGACTGTAATTTACTGACAGAATACTCAGAAAACGTTACAGGTCTATTACAGAGACTGTTTACACTATGCCTGTCCACTCTCTTCTGGAGTATTGCTGTGTGTTGTGAGATTCACATCAGACAGGATTGACGAAAGGCATCAAAACAATTCAAAGAAGGGAAGTTTGTTTTGTGACATCACAAAATAAGGGAGGGAGTCCCATGGATGTGATACATGAATTGGGGTGGCAGATATTAAAACAAAGGTGTTTTTGCTGCACTAGGACCTTCTCATGAAATTTCAATCACCAACTTTCTCCTCACAGTGTGAAAATATATTATTGGTGCCCACCTACATAGGGAGAAATGATCATCATAATACAGTAAGAGAAATCATTTTGATGAACCATATCCCAGGTGCTTAATTGTGAATTGCAGAGTAATCACGTAATCATGTAGATTAAAAGTTTTCAGTATGACATGTGAGAAAAGTGCAAGTTGGGTTTCACATGATTGATGTTTTCAGAATCCATGGTGGTTCACATGGAGGATGAGTAGTCAGGGATCAGTAGTAATTCTTTAGTAATAAGAAGCAGTTTTCATTTTTTCACAGTATGTAAAAAAATACCACCAGCTAGTGTAATGCTGACACACTTTCCTATCTTTTCTGTTATATTAAGCTTTGATTTGGTGGCTGTTTAGATAAACTGAAATATATTTTTTTTTTTTACATCTCTACTAATATGTGTTCAAAACAATGTAGTGTTCTCATATTTTAGAAACTGTTTACACTACAATGTTTTTTTCAGTAATTTGGGCCAATCTGACCCTTACTTGGAGTGACTTTGTCTTAAATTTTCAAATTCGTTAACAGAGAATGGGGAAGTCCAGGTCAGAATATCAACAATTACAGAAAGGATAGATTACTACTCACTGTAAAGATGATACACTGAGTTGCAGACAGGCACAATGAAAAAAGACTCTTACCCATTGAGCTTTTAGCCAAAGCATTCATCATAAAAGAGGAACACACATGCATTCACACAAGCAAGCACACTTCATACACACATGACCATTACTATCTCTTGCTGCTTAAGTGGAACTTTTTTATTTTTTTAACACACTGTATTGACTTCTTGTATTTATTGATGATATAGTTGGGCTGTGACAGTAATAATTATGATAATGCAATACATTAACGAAGCTCTGTCTTGACAGAAACAACATATACACATAATGAATGAGTTGCATACGGTAGCCAATATATGTCCTGTAGCACTACATACACTAAGCAGATTCAGAAGGATGTGGGTTGCAGTAAGTACTGGGAGATGAAGAAGCTTGCACAGGATAGGGTAGCATGGAGAGCTGCATCAAACCAGTCTCAGGACTGAAGACCACAACAACAGCACTGTATTATCCAAAATCTGATTTTATCTAAAATGGCAATTAATGAAATTGATTGCAATTTTGGATTGGTACATGTGATAATAAAATTGAGAGTATTTTTGTAAAGAGCATGAAATATTATAGGAAACTGATATGTTTCATGTTTATCTGTATAATTATACTGTTATTATTACAATATTTAAAACTTAACTATCAGTGGTCAGCAGAGGAGAGACAACTAGCTTGTAAGTAAAACTGGGCTGCTACAGCTGTGCATTCGTGGGGATCAGTAGAATTCATGGATAGTGCTCCCGACACTTAGTGAATTTTAAAAAATCTAACTTATTGTTGAGTGCAAAACTTTAGAATTTCAAGGCATTAGAATTACTTCAAGAACTGTAATGCATAGGCAAACGATGCTGTTTACTTGGAATTTAGGCATTATGCCAACACTTGAACATTTTATTGGCTTTTCAAAATGCTAGGACATATTTTGTGTCCTGTTAAAAAGATATGACTTTAAGTATTCAGCAGCTCTTCCAGCAATATTACAATATTCTAATTTATTTAAAATGGTACTGTGCTTGTCACTGGCAAGTCACACATAATATCAGTAGTCCGTAACTATTTAACTAATGAATTATATCTAAAAACAAAGATGTTTGTTTTTAGATATATTTTTCCCACATGGAATGTTTCCCTCTATTATATTCATATAACTAATGAATTATGTATACTCACACTGAATAGCTTTTGCAATAGTGGAAACCTCCAAAAATCCAAAGTGTGAGTTTGATAATACATTTCTGGTAGTCAGGTGGTTAAGTATGCAGTTATACATAACATGTTCTTAATTTTTAGAGAATGCTGGCCAAAGCTTTTGGACCTTTTTTATCCTCTTTCTTGTAGATACACTTAACATGTCAACCAGTTGGGAAACATACCAGAAATAAATGACTGGTTATGCCATTATTTTAAAATACTACTAAATTAACATAATATTCTTTAATAATCCGTAGCATTTATTTTTTACATTTTAATTTTGAAGATTTATTGGTTATTTTTCTTTTTCTGGCAAACTGAGTGTCACATTCTTTACTGAGCTTATTTGTGTGGGCTCACACTTGTCACATATTCACATCTGTTATTGATGTATCATTCACTCTTGAAGTTTTTTGGTCCTCCTTTTCTCTGGTTCTACCAGTCTTCTCCTTCACTAGATTCTTTTTTTCTGTCATAATGTGAGTCTTGTAGTCCTGATGGTGTGTTGTTAGATACCAGCTTACTTTCTTCAGTATTCCTTGGAATTAACTATACCTTAGCAACAGACCTGTCTCTAAATGACAGTTTTTGATTATGCCCATCGGTTAGTGGTGGTTGCTATTACAGATGAGTGAAACGACTCTTGTCACTAATCAAATCAGAACGACACTTTGGTCAAAGTGCAAAACTTAAAATATCTACAAAGTTACAAGCAAAAGTGCTTAGCTACAGAAGGTTTTTTTCTAAATCAAAAAGGTGTAATTTGAAACACAGATGACTGGCCAGACATGGTCAGAAGTATATTCAGGAACACATGCAAATGAAAAATTCAACAAATTCATGAATATATTCAAGTTAAAATTTGAGGAAACATTTCCTAAACAGTACATTCTGTTGGGGGATCTAGTAGGAAGACTTGGGTAACAAAAGGTATCAGAAAATCCTCTGAAGCACTCAAATATCTGAGATCTATCAAAAATGATAAGAATGGCCCAGCCTTCTTACAGTTTTTTCTCAGGTACAAGAGTACACACAGAAAACTGTTGCAGGAAGCAAAGAGAATACAAAATGAAAAGACCATACAGAACTCAAACAATAAAAGCAGAGAAATTTGGAATATAGTAAAACAAGAAACTGGTAACTCAAAATCAAAGCAGATGAACATAAAAATTAGAGATAAAGGTAGTTTAATAGATAATACTTTATAAACAACAACTTTAGTAATATAGCAACAAAACTGCAAGAAAAGCTTCCTAAAACACAACACACAATGGCAAAGAACAATGTATCTCATGCAATGCTACTGCTATCCACCAATGGAGAGGAAATCAGTAGCATTGAACATAAATTAAAGAGTAAATCATCCACAGGTTTAGACAAAGTTCCAATATGTATACTAAAAGACTGCATTAGCAGCATAAAGGAACCCTTAGCAGACATTATAAATGAGTCGTTCTCATCAGATTGCTTCCCTAATTATCTAAAGCACGCAAAAATTCTTCCCATACACAACAAAGGTGATACAGAAAATATAGAGAATTACAGACCAGTTTCATTGCTGTCTTCTTTTTCAAAAATAATGGAAACTATTCTGAAAAATAGACTTATGGACTACTTAAATAAATACCAACTCCTATGCAAAGAACAGTTTGGTTTCAGGACTGGAAAGGGAACAGAAGCAGCTATAGAAAAATTTACAAGAGTAGTTCTAGAAGCCCTAGATAAAGGAGAACAAGTGACAGGCATTTTCCTAGATCTCAGTAAAGCATTTGATACAGTTGACCATGAAATTCTACTAGGTAAACTTGAAGCATGAGGAATCAGGGGGGTTGTAAAAAAATGGTTTAGATCTTACCTTGTGGACAGAGTGCAGAGGCTGGAGATATCTCAAATTTCAAGTAGCTCAAATTATTTAGTGAAACATCTTTCAGATGAAGAATATTTGAACATTGGAGTACCTCAAGGGAGTGTGTTAGGCCCAGAACTATTTCTTATTTATATTAATGATTTCCCACTGTGGGTAACACAAGGTGAAACAGGGTTATTTGCTGATGACAGCAATATAATAATTACAGACAAGACACCAGAAAGGTCAAATGTAAAAGCTAAAAAGGCACTTATGGCAGTTCACAACTGGTCAAATAACAATAAAGTAACCCTTAATATGAAAAAGACTAATAACATAAACTACTATATATAAAAAAAAAAACCGAATACAACAAAACTTAAAGTTCAAAATGAAACCATAGAGTGTGTAGCCAGCACAAAATTTTTGGGTACGTATGTTGATCAACAATTAAAATGGGATGAACATATTAAGTTGCTTTGGAAAAAAATCAGCACAGCATGCTATGCCTTACGAATATTAATCACTATGTGCAATAGTTCATGCCAGAGAATGACATACTTTGCACAGATACATTCTATAATAAGTTACGGCATAACAAATGCCCAAAATGTGAAATATGTGTTCAGATTGCAAAAACGAGCTATCAGAATAATGAGCAAGAGTCAAAAAAGAGCACACTGCAGTGAGCTATTTAAAAAATGGGGTATTCTGACAATCCCAAGCGAATGTATCTTGCAAACTACAGTTTTTATTCACGAAAATATTGAGCAATATTTAGCAAACAGCTGCATACATGATCACCAAACCAGAAACAGTAATTGCTTGTACCTGGACAGAATGAATAAAACTAAAACCCAAAATACTATTTTTTACCAAGGTGTCAAATATACAATAAATTGCCAAAAGAAATCAAAAACATAAAGGAACTCTGTAAATTTAAAGCATTCCTTAAAGAATATTTATTAAAAAATAGTTTTCACTTAATTAGAGAATTCACGCAATATAAAATTGGCATAAATAAATAATCAGGTTAATCAATTTTAAATGGACATTCTAGAGTGTAATTTACCCATACAAGTGTTAGAGGAGTCTTGTGATCTATTTCTTTTGACTGAAGCAGGTTCTTCTGCATTATGTAATTCAACGATAAATTGTGTGTGTAAGATACATATATATATATTATGAATTTATATCTAAAAACAAAGATGATGTGACTTACCAAACGAAAGCGCTGGCACGTCTATCGACGTGTGTGTGTGTGCGAGTGTATACCTGTCCTTTTTTCCCCCTAAGGTAAGTCTTTCCGCTCCCGGGATTGGAATGACTCCTTACCCTCTCCCTTAAAACCCACATCCTTTCGTCTTTCCCTCTCCTTCCCTCTTACCTGATGAGGCAACAGTTTGTTGCGAAAGCTTGAATTTTGTGTGTATGTTTGTGTTTGTTTGTGTATCTATCGACGTGCCAGCGCTTTCGTTTGGTAAGTCACATCGTCTTTGTTTTTAGATATATTTTTCCCATGTGGAATGTTTCCCTCTATTAATTTATATTATGAATTTATCATATATAGCTTGTATTTCATTATCTTATGTGACAAAATAATGTACAAATGTATGTATAAAGATGACATCCATACAAAGAAATTTGTTTATGGATGAATAAATAAATAAATAAATACTCACTCACTGGAATGATCTAGCCCTTTTCATGACTCACCATTCATCATTCACACTCAAAAATAAATAATAGGAAGGCACATTGCAATTTAATTCAGGTCATTGTAACTGTATTTTTGTTTGATTTGATCCTATTTTGAAAGAACATAGAAGGAGGAGTAATAATTTTATGTTACATCTATTTTTGAGATTTAAGGGTTTTTTTGTTTACTGTAAAAACTAAAAGTATTACAACAAAATCCTTAATAATATTTATCAAGTGGTAAAATTTTAAAAATAAGACTGATTCTTGTTGTGAACTTTTACTGAGAACTAAATACAATCTAATAATTATAAGATAAGTGTAATTAATTTAAGTCATCATTTATGACTTCAACAAAAGGTATTATCTATGATACTTATCTTCGCTGATCAAATTGTGATTTCTGATAACAAGAACACACTCCAAATAGCTGCTCATACAGGGTGTTTCAAAAATGACCGGTATATTTGAAACGGCAATAAAAACTAAACGAGCAGCGGTAGAAATACACCGTTTGTTGCAATATGCTTGGGACAACAGTACATTTTCAGGCGGACAAACTTTCGAAATTACAGTAGTTACAATTTTCAACAACAGATGGCGCTGCAAGTGATGTGAAAGATATAGAAGACAACGCAGTCTGTGGGTGCGCCATTCTGTACGTCGTCTTTCTGCTGTAAGCATGTGCTGTTCACAACGTGCAAGTGTGCTGTAGACAACATGGTTTATTCCTTAGAACAGAGGATTTTTCTGGTGTTGGAATTCCACCGCCTAGAACACAGTGTTGTTGCAACAAGACGAAGTTTTCAACGGAGGTTTAATGTAACCAAAGGACCGAAAAGCGATACAATAAAGGATCTGTTTGAAAAATTTCAACGGACTGGGAACGTGACGGATGAACGTGCTGGAAAGGTAGGGCGACCGCGTACGGCAACCACAGAGGGCAACGCGCAGCTAGTGCAGCAGGTGATCCAACAGCGGCCTCGGGTTTCCGTTCGCCGTGTTGCAGCTGCGGTCCAAATGACGCCAACGTCCACGTATCGTCTCATGCACCAGAGTTTACACCTCTATCCATACAAAATTCAAACGCGGCAACCCCTCAGCGCCGCTACCATTGCTGCATGAGAGACATTCGCTAACGATATAGTGCACAGGATTGATGACGGCGATATGCATGTGGGCAGCATTTGGTTTACTGACGAAGCTTATTTTTACCTGGACGGCTTCGTCAATAAACAGAACTGGCGCATATGGGGAACCGAAAAGCCCCATGTTGCAGTCCCATCGTCCCTGCATCCTCAAAAAGTACTGGTCTGGGCCGCCATTTCTTCCAAAGGAATCATTGTCCCATTTTTCAGATCCGAAACGATTACTGCATCACGCTATCTGGACATTCTTCGTGAATTTGTGGTGGTTCAAACTGCCTTAGACGACACTGCGAACACCTCGCGGTTTATGCAAGATGGTGCCCGGCCACATCGCACGGCCGACGTCTTTAATTTCCTGAATGAATATTTCGATGGTCGTGTGATTGCTTTGGGCTATCCGAAACATACAGGAGGCGGCGTGGATTGGCCTCCCTATTCGACAGACATGAACCCCTGTGACTTCTTTCTGTGGGGACACTTGAAAGACCAGGTGTACCGCCAGAATCCAGAAACAATTGAACAGCTGAAGCAGTACATCTCATCTGCATGTGAAGCCATTCCGCCAGACACGTTGTCAAAGGTTTCGGGTAATTTCATTCAGAGACTACGCCATATTATTGCTACGCATGGTGGATATGTGGAAAATATCGTACTATAGAGTTTCCCAGACCACAGCGCCATCTGTTGTTGAAAATTGTAACTACTGTAATTTCGAAAGTTTGTCTGCCTGAAAATGTACTGTTGTCCCAAGCATATTGCAACAAACGGTGTATTTCTATCGCTGCTCGTTTAGTTTTTATTGCCGTTTCAAATATACCGGTCATTTTTGAAACACCCTGTATTTTATCCACAGCAGATAAGTTATATAATCTGTTATTATCTTCAAAGAAAACAAAATTTATGGCTTTCAGGTGCCAGTGATCAGAAAATGGAAAGACTAAATTCATTCAACTTCTTAGGAAATGCTATCTCATTCATGACAGAAACTGACATACAAAGGAAAGCAGAAAGATTTAATTACATTAGAACTAAAGTAAGAAAGGTAACAATACCTTAGTTCTACACAACAATAACCTGTGGAAGCGAGTTGTGGACTGTAACCAAAACAAATGAACAAAAGTTACAAGCATTGCAAATGGAATTCCTAAGAACAGTAGCTGAGTACAAGCTATCTGACATGAGGACAAATGTTGAAATCAGAGAAGAATTGAGAGTGAAAAGCTTAAATAAGCAGATTAAGGAATACAGGGAAGAATGGAAGACAAAACAATACCAAAATTACAGATGAAGTGTTACCCAGTGAGCAGAAGATCTTTAGGAAGACTGAGGATAAGGTGTAAAGATAAATAATTTCAACCAAGAGGGCACAACAGGCAAATGCCTAATACATGTAGAAAGAAGCAGAAGACATATATGGAAAGAGTTAACAATTTTTCAAGCAACTGTGATGTAATAAGTTTTGTGATTATATATAAAATCCTCATCCGATGTATGAGAGGTCCTGAAGGCATCAATCAGATCATGTTAAATAAATAAATAAAAAAACAGCATTACATGCACTATCATCTACTTAGAAATAATTGCATAATATACTACCATTATTAATATAAAAAAAAAAAAATCCGGTAAAATGTAAGTTGGATGGAGAGGGGCTGAGTCACAAAAGCGAGTTGCAAACTGAATCAGTGACTGAGCCAAGAGCCCAGAGAGCAGAGTGACTCCATCTGCTACATGCGAGATGGGGAGAACAACGAGGTATGGGAAAGGGAGTGACTTGTGAGTCATTTTGTGACCTGTTTTGCGAGAGTGTTGTCTATAGACTGCAGCTTGTGTGATTCACACTGGGCAAAATATTCCCAACGCAGTGTTACGTCAAAGGATAAGAAGTACCAATCCACTCAAAGGAATTTTGAGATTTTGTTTTCAAATTGAGAGTGGAAATATAATGCAGCACAAAGTTTTCTGCATCAATGCAGTATTCTGAGGAACTTATCTTTTCACACTTTGTATTCTTTTCATGTTTGAGAAAAACTGCACACATTAGTAAGATATTAAATACGTAGGTGTACAAGGAGTAAATTGCTGTTTTTCTGCATGGGAAATGTTTCCTTCATCATGTGACATGGTGTGCTGTTGCAGCAGCCTGCCACAAAATCTTTGTTCTGCTCAGTAATGTCAGCGGAGCGAAATTTCAGATCAGACGAGCTACGGTTCCTTTTTTCTGAGTCACCAATCACTCATTCGTTCAAAGAATCTGGCTCTTTGAATCAGTTCAGGTGCAGATTGCCCACCCTAGTTGCTATCACAAATGTCAGCATCTGTTTTCCCATTTCCAGGGAATGGGAACTATTCTCCAACCTAGAGATAACAGGCCTTTTGCAGCTAAAAAATGGCAGTCTGGCCCAACGCGGTTGTTTTCAAGATGACTGATTTCCATGGGACAACTGGTGTTTTTCTAATACCCACTGGAAAAGAAACTTCTTAGAGAGCTGGCAGGAAGCAGCACCTTACGGCAAGAACTGTGAGCATTAGTGGGACATTGTCCATTGAAGTGCCTTAAGATGGGGTAATATCAGATAGAATTTCAATGTTCCTTATGGTAGTTTCACAAAGAATAATAAATTCATGCAACCAAAGCTGCAAGATATCTGGTATGACATTGAAGAATAATATGAGGGGCCTTCAATAAGTAATGCAACACATTTGTTTCTGAAATTATGTACATTTTATTCAGGATTCCAATACACCATATTATTCACCACTCATTTTGGCTAGAAACCCCTAATTTTCAACATAAACTCTGTTCAATGTGATGGCCTTTCGCCACCTAACAGGAGTGTGTATGTGTGTGTGTGTGGGGGGGGGGGGGGAGGGGGGCACTTGTATGCCTGCATAACAACACTCTACTGGCTGACATTGGAATCAATGTCTTGGTGCATCAATACTTTCCCCATCATCCATGTACTGCTTCTCATGGAATGTATCCTTCATTGGGCCAAACAGATTGAAGGAAGAAGGTGCGAGATCCAGGCTGTAGGATGGGTGAGGTCCCCAGTAGGTACACACCTTTGAGCACCCCACTGGTGGACAAACGTGTCAGCACTACCAACAGAGATGTCCAGTTGTGCAGCGAGATGTTTGATTGTGATCCACTGATCACCTCGAATGAGAGGGTCTATACATTCCAACATTGCAGGAGTCACAGGTGTGTGCAGCCAACTGGCGTGCAGGAGTTCGAACAGATTAGCGTGATCTTGTTGTGATCATGACAGACACGTTGCCCAATAACTCACCATGCTTTTCTTCACTGGCAGGTCTCCAAAGACATTCTGCAATCACCTATGAATCCCTGTGATGCTTTGGTTTTCTGCCAAAAGAAACTTAGTGGCAGCTCTCTGCTTGGAACACACCTCCATTACAGACAGTATTTTGGAAGCTACATATATTGCCACCACCTGCTGGAACTTCACGAAACTATAGGTGCTGAAGTGGGAATATTCCATTATGCCCCTAACAAATTCTGCATTTTTTCAACTGAAATTGGCCAAGAAAAAAATGTAATGCATTACTTATTGAATGCTGCTCATATGATCAAAGTACATGAACCAAAAATGTTATTTAAGTAACTAAATCCTAACATGTAAAATAGTCATATGTTACTCCATATGATGAGATAATTTCAGATGTTCACTGAATTTACATCAGATGTTCCATATTTCCCTGTATGGGGTAATTTTTGATACAAACTATCTGTTTAAAGACTAAACATGCTAAGAAATTATTGTTCCATATTTAGAAAATATTTTACACATGGTTACAAAATAATTTATATGTTTTCAGATAACATTTGAAACATGTTTATAAAAACTTTGACACACATATTTAGAAGATATTTGATTAATAATGACAATCATGCCATAGGGCAAATCATAAATCTACAATATGTTCCCAGTGTATAAAAATGCCCCCTTTTCTGCTCTTAGAGTTGGCAACACTCTGACATTTGGAGTTTGTCTACTATGCTCATCATCTGGAATCCCAGGAAAAATAAACACAGATTTGTTGCCTTGATGTGGAAGCAGAAATCTGATTTCCACTGCTTTTGCACCCACTTCTATAAGGATGCTGACAAACTGCCTATTTAGCTGTTTACTTGCAATCATGTCTATTCCCTAACATTCAATGTAGCTTGTTAAATTTAAACCTGCTTGATGTCTTTCCATACAATAGTTTTCCTGGTGTTATAGTGGCAGACACCTTTTCAAGATTTTTGACATAATTGCACCTTGGAAGAGTACCAATTCTCCTTTTATAGATGTGTGGCAATGTCCGATATCCCCCCCCCAATGTATGTAGATATCCATCAATATTTTACTAGACATTAGTGCGATTGAGATATGTGGGCAAACTACATGCACATTTCCGTCTTAGCATTTAAATGAGTAAATTATAAGGAAATTAAGTGTAACATTTTTTTCTCTTCTAGTGTAATGATGAAAGCCATACAGATAACTAACAATAATTTACACTCTACTGAAAACTATGAAATACTTAAGTCTCAACTTCAAAGTGCAATAACGTATGTTCATATCTGCTTGACATTACTTAAGTTGCAAGCAGCAAAATGCGTGCATGAAACAAAAGTTTACATTCAGTGATGCCAACAGAAGATGAGAAACATACTGTTCCCGTCTGAATTTACTCATGTCTGATATTTCCCCATCTTTCAGTACCTGCATTCTGCTCTGTAGGCTGACTGTCCAAGAGGTCTGAACGTTAAAATAATCTGTGGAGCAGTTTTGATAGCTCTCAAAATCAAAGAGTTCGCCAGTATCCACCCCTCACAATGGTAGGTCAGGAGTCGTGGGGGTTGTGGGTTGGAGCTGAGGTTTTAAAGCCAGGAGAAAGTAATCCTCACTGATTAATAAAGTTGTTCTTCTACTATGAAAAACTGAAAGAGTTGTAAAGTGCATTTTCTGGGCATGGGTGTGAAGGGCTCAGTTGTTTTCCAGTGTCTGTTAGAAATGGTGCAACTTAATGAACAAGCAGTTGCTCAGTGAACAGTGGTTTCATATCACATAGCTGGAAGTAATGTTTGGAACAACAGAACTGGCGAACTGTTTTAGAAGAAAATAAATTCCATTTGGCCTTTCTGTGCATGTCCTTAGTCTTATTAACTTTACAGACTGTTCTCTTATTTCATTTATGGAGGAGATATTATAAACCAGTTAAAGATGATGTAGTGACTGTTTGTGGTAGTCATTCTCAAACCCAATGGTCAGAACTGAGAGTCTTTTGAAAGTAGTTGAACTGCTAGAGAACACTGATTACTGACTATTTTAACCTTGTTTTATGGGTCAGATAGAAGGATAGTATAAGTGTAACAGTGTATAGAAATAATGTGGACCTGCCAACAAACATTCTGGAGCAAGTCTGAGGAGCAACATGAAGCGTGATTTGTCTCACGCATCATGTGGCTCTAAGAGTACATAGATTCTGTCCACAGCCAAAAGTGGAATTTCGCTTGATGAGAAGGAAAGTTTCACTTGGTGAGTCTGCCAAAATTGGAAACACCATGCAGAATTTCTTCTTCGCCAGCTAGAGGCATTGATCCTTGGCTACACAATGGAGAAGACTCGGCAAGATACATCCTACGGCTTAGTGATGCACTGTTTCGAGCAATCACTGCACGTGGTTGCTCATTTAGTGAAGATGTCAGCTGTTTCTATTTCTCTGAGGTGCTGTGGCTCACATATTCATCTTGCTGTGGCACCTCAGATGCGAAATGCAATGCCTGGAAAGTGTTCTGAGGAGCAATGGGTACCCCACAAGTTTTATTAGAAGTATAACAGAATCAAACACTCAGTGAAGTGACACAGAAAAAGAAATGTTGGGTACAACCTTTCTGCCATACATTCCCAGAGTGATGGACAGACTCTGCCACATGTTGCACAAACATGGCATAAAGACTATTTACAAATTGACATAGAAGATCAAATAGTGTCTCAGATCGACAAAGGATAAAAGGGACCCACTTGCAATGTGGGGAATATACCTCATAACATGCACATGTGGAAAAGTTTATGTTGGAATGACTGGACAATCAATTAACACCAGGATCACAGAACATAAGCATCATTGCAGATTGGGGCAGGTGGAGAAATCGACCATGGCAGAGTACGCACTGTGTGAGGCCAACCATGTAAAATTCGCCAACCCAGAGGTTCAGGCTGTAGAGAAGAGCTATCACACCCATTTGTTCTGATAAGCTGTAGAAATACGCAAACATGAGAGTAGCTTCAACAAGAAAGAAAAAAGCCTCAAGGTAAATGGATCCTGGCTTCCTGTGCTGCAGCAAATGACTGTTGCAGGTAGCAAGAGAAGAACTGCATCAGAAATCACCATGGAGAAGTCCTTGGATGTTGGCGGACCACGTACATATAGTCTGTGGCCACAAGCTTGTCTCCAGTCCACCACCAGCAATAGAGGGTGAAAGTCTGACAGTGCCAGCCACTCGTGCTGGTGAAACTTCAGAAAAATCATCAGACGACTGTCGGCCAAAGAAACTGAGACAGAACCCAACAGGCAATTTGTCAACAAGTGGCCATGAAAGCCTTAACAATTTTGTAAAGAGAAAGGAGCTAGGAGGACACAGATGTAGGCCAAAAAGGAAAGCGACAGAGATGAGAAAAGGGTAAAGAAAGAATGCAAGCTTTAGAGATGTAGGCACAGGAGAAAGAAAGATAAAAGTGATTTGAAGTTATAACCAAGCAGTTAGGGCAGGTACAAGTAGGGCAGAAAACAGATGAACAAGAAGATGGAAATTTAACACCACTACAGGAGAAAATTGGTCATGAGAATGACATGAATAATGATCTGTCCCAGAGTAATATGAAAAAGGATAGTGTTTTATCAATACAATTTGCCGTCTCTCTTGACTGTAATGAAAGGGGCGATGAAGAAACTTGCATTTATAGGCCATACAGTCCAGAATCAGCATATCAATCAGGCACACTCACCATGAGCATTGAGGCAATCATCCCACTAATGCACCAAGTTGAAGAAACACGTTTGTTAAACCACCGTGTACTGTTATGTGAAGAAATCCATAACTGCCTGCTGCACATCTTTGCCCAACAGGGATCCTCGACACCTCAAGAGCTTTTTTAATAGAGGGGGGGGGGGTGATAATTGCATGAACTATAGGGTGAGTGCTTGAGTATCTTCCTCTTGAGTTGGTGTAATGGATGAGGATGGCATTCCAAATTGCAAGTAGCATGGAACTTGCCACTCCTTTCCAAAACTGTGGTTTTCAACAGACATGTTGTCCCATACATGTTCTCCACTGTCTGATGTAAGTCTACCAGGTTTTGTCCTTCAACAGCCAAGAAAAGAATTTGGTCCTATCTAAGCACATGTGGTAATAATGTCACCGTAGTTCACATTTCCCCTTTTACTGCACTCATGCTGGAAAGACATGAAAGACACACGAATCCCTTACCTACATGTCAGTGCTTATATAGCCACATTACAGTCACATTATGTTGTACATATGCTCCAGCATCATCCTCAAATGGAAACTTCTTCAGCACCCATTATATTAACTATATGAACAAAGAAAAAAAGAGAGAAACCCACCAAACTCAAAGAATGAAACTGAAAAGAAGAGACTGGCTGGAGTAATTTTGTCGCACAGTCAATTACTACTGAGGGTTTGGCAATGAAATCTAATGAGCTTTTAGAAATAAACTCTCTGCCAGTGCTGGAATCAGATGAGAATTCAGGGTCACTAGATGAAAAAGAAGACTGTAATTATGACACAAAGCATGGGAATCTTTCCCACTAATGTTCATGGAAGAGTAATTTTGTATTTGGAGAAGAAATGGATAAAGTAGTGTCTCTTGACTACACTATTAAATGTTTGGAAATTGGAGAAAAAACGAGATCCACCTGTATCAGAAAAATAAACTAACATTTTTGGTTAACACTTTTATCAAGTGTTGCAGATGGCTCTAAGAAAGTTGTACAATGCAAGAAAAGTGAGGAAAGGAAACATATCTGATCCATGGAACTGGCTCTAAAATGTTTGTTGAAGGGAAGAGACAAAAAAAAGCAAACTAGACTTAGTGAGATGTCACAATTCCAGTGGTGCAAGGCTCTTGAGAGTGGCCAACAGTGCATGTAATTTCAGGTACCAGTGACACATGCTCAAATTTTGGCACATCTACAATGTAGGCAACATATGGAGTAGAGATAATTGCTGAAATTGGTTGCAAAGCAGAGACAATCCTGAAGGAAAATAATTCCCATCACTGAATAATTGATCAAAGAATCACAGGATGATGATTCAAATCTTCCCCAACAGCCATTATGACTTCCACTACACCCAACTCTGCACCCGTACTGATATGCTCAATGTGTTGCTATATAGATTGACAGTGACAGTATCCTATTTTGAATTAATTGTAGACTTTATTTAAATTTTGTTTCCATTAGGCATAGTATTTTATTTTAATTTTTATCTCGTGATATCATATCCATTTTGTTGGCAATAACAGGGCAGATTGCATATGTTTACATTCTCATTAATCATCACTTCTCTTGTGTTTATGGCTTCTAAAAATGTTGGTCAGTAGAACCCAACTCACACTTTTATCACATAACATTCTGAAAGGCATGGATTGAGGTAATCAGGTAGATGCAATACTTCATGACTTCCAAAAACCATTCAATTCAGTGCCACAGCAACACTTATTAATGGATGTTTGATCAAATGAGATATCAAATGAAATTTGTGACTGGATTAAGGATTTCTTGGTTGGGAGATTGCAGCATTTTTCTCCAAGAAAGAGTCATTACTAGATACATAAATAACTTCACACACAGCCCAGAAAGCTGTGCTAAGGCCCTTTCAGTTAATTTTGTATATTAATGATCTGACAGACATTTATTAATATCAACTTCAGACTTATTGTAGATGTGCAGTTATCAATAATGAAATACTATCTGAAAACAACTGCACAAATAGCCTGTTAGATCTTGATAAAATTTCAAAGTGGTGCAAAGGTTGGCAACTTTCTTTAATTGTTCAGAAATGTAAAATTGTGCACTTCCCAAAATGTAAAACGATAGCATATCTTGACTATAATATACGTGAGTCATATCTGGAATTAGTGAAGTTATGCAAATACTTTTATATGATAATTTGTGTGGATATGAAGTGAAATGATTGCATAGCCTCAGTAATGGGTACAGCAGGTGGCAGAGTTTGGTCAACTAGTCAGATACTGGGAAAGTGAAGTTATTTTCCTGTAAGAAGAATATTAATGAATTTTAAATTTACATTTTCAATATTCTATCAGTTTCTGAATGACTGATGAGAGAATAAAAATATGGCAGAATCTTAATGCAAAAATGGTCACTGTTACTGGAAAGGAAGAGTATTTAGGCAATGTGGAACTTGTAGGGTGATTAAATTAGAAAGATAGGCAATCATTTCAAAGAGGAGAGTCAGTGAGTGGTGCTAGGAAGTAAAATAGCGATGTGAATCCCCCCCCCCTTTTTTTTACAGATCTGCTACCAAACACCATCTCTCTTTTATGTCCACCTCTCCCTCCCCCCCCCCCCCCCCCCCTCAGTCCATGGAGATCTTTCCTCATCTTCAAATAAGTAACTACATAACTGTAACGACTGGGCAATAAAGTATTACTCTGCATCCAGAATTCCAGAAACACAGATTGCTCTTAGCTTAGCAGCTTAGATGCATCTGCCACTCACCGAGAGACTTTGCCAGCTGCACAGCTGCCACACCCACAGCACCACTGGCCCCATGCACCAACAACAGCTGCCCAGCTTTTGCTTTACACCTGTGGCAAAACATTTTTTCTTTGGTTTTTTTTTCTTTTTGATGGGATCAAGATTAATAATAAATTTCAGAGGACAACTACTTGCAAAACGGCACCAATATTCCACACTGATAAAAAAATAGTATTACTTTTACGAAACCTAGTAATTGTCTCTAACTGTGACACATAAGTTTGAAATTTGGCTCAAAGGTGCCTACAATCTTCCTCTGTAATGGTGCAAAAGCATGGTGCCCTATGATATCACCCTCAGGCTTGGAAACACTTCAAACAGCAAGGTGTCAACATGTGTGAAAAAAGGACCACAACTCAGACCATTCATGTGAGTTGTAAGGTGGTTAATTATATCATATTGGCACCACATTTCACCAAAATTCTTCCCATTTCCATTGTGGATGTGTCACATCATGGAAGGTCGTCACACCCCCTCTTACCCACATTTCACCCCTTGTTTTGATGCCTCTGTGACGGAGGTCGGAACTGTGACACCTAGCGTTGAAATCGCACAGTTTTCTTAGGGGTGGCTGAGGAAAACATTTCAGACATGTCACTGCTCACAATTGATGCAGAAAGCCCTCAGGGTGTACCCCTTCCTTAAAAACGTAGTTGTCTGAGAGCCTGACACCGAGTGAGCTGAGTGGTACCTCGTGACTGCTCTAGTGCCTAAGGGGAAGCGAACCCCATCTAAGGAGTGTTGAAGGAGTTGCCTGCCCTCAGTTGCTAAAGCAGCTGTGAGGAACCAATCAGCTCAATGAGCACTGAAGTCTCTGACAGGTACATTTTTAACATGGCATCCAAGGTTTTGCCAAACTGAAGAGTCTTACAGGGACTTTTTGTCTTTCTGTTTATACACATGTCAATGTTGCACAGCTCCATGATCACGCTACAGGAGGTCACAATCAGGATGGATCAGCAAGCATAAACATCCTTCACTGCTTCATATCACAGTCAAATTTCATCGAATGGTTTTGAACAGTCCCAAATAGTTCCATCTTATATACCAGAGCAAAAGTTGTCATCACACACCACTCCACAGGAGTAAGATAATGTTCAATGGGGTTGCAGCCCAGCCCAACAATGTCCTCACAGCAGGGTTGAATCGCCTAAAGGGTGACAGTAGTGTCGAATATTGTCAAGAATGTAATCCTGCTGCTCATCACACTGTGAACAGTCATTTTCGACCATGAAATGTGTGGGAATCAATGCCCCAAGGGAAGGCTTGGGTTCGCTGATGCCCTTTATGCCACCCCTTAAGGGCTTTTCATGTCATGTGTCTGAAATGTTTTCCTCAGCCACCCATAACAAAACTGTGTGATGTCAAAAGTATGTGTCATGCTTCTGACCTCCATCACAGAGGCGTCAAAAGAAGGGGTGAAATGTGGGTAAGAGGGGGTTGTGATGCCCTTACCATAGTGTGACATCTCCATGATGGCACTGGACAGTATTCTGGTGATGTTTGTTGCCATTGTGACATCATTAACCCACCTTACACCTCATATGAACTTCTGAGCTGTGGCCCTTTTTTCAAGTGTCAACACCTTGCCGTTTGAACCATTGTTGAATCTGAGAGTGGTGTTGCAGGGTGCCATGCTTTTGCACCATTACAGAGGAAGGTTGTAGGCACCTTTGAGCCAGATTTCAAACTTACGCATTGCAGAGGGAGACAATTATGTGGCTTCAAAAAGATCACACTTTTTTGTGTGCAGTGTATTACAAATGATATCACCTTGTACTAGAGCACAGAGCACTGGAATTTCTTTATTTGTCATTAAACAGCTCTCATTGAAACGGAAATACAAAATATTTCCATGAACTTCTACATTTTATTAACACACAACATATTTTGTAAACCAAATTATTACTCAAACATAAAGCTCAGTCCAATTCTAAAATCTAATCTATAAGTTTTTCAAACCATTATGTAGTTCCCAAAATACTGAAATGTTCATACCTCAGTCTTTATAACACAACCCCACCCCAAAATCTTCAGTTGTATCTTAGTAAAAGCTCTGTGGAAAAAGTTGAGTTTGTGCCTAAACATCGAAAATGCAATACTTCAATCTTACCATCTGCTTTTATTATGTTAACTGCTTGGCGACAACTATCTACATTTCTGTGCATTATTATTAACCATCATGGAACTAACTGCATCCACTAGCTGTGTAATTTGATACCAACTTATGAATTTCTCTCTCTCAGAATTCAGATACAAAAGGGCACCATTTCTGCCATTGACATACTGTTTTGTGGAATTGTGGAAGTACCTGCCAGTGAACAATTTATTATGTGAAAACTGGAACTGGTCATTGTGTTGTTTGTAGTGACAATAAATGTGAGAATGGTCACATTAATTCAAAGTTGTGTGATGAACACTTTTGGACTATTTTCTGTAACCTTAATTTTACAGCAAATCTATGAACTTTCTACGGTGAGGCACTGAGAGCAGAATAAGGGTTGTCAGGTAGCTCACATTTCACAGCCCCATATTGCATTAGTGATGTTTGTGTTCAGTATTGTGATCAGGCTAGTCAGGGTATATATGGGGCAATAACAGCTTCAAATGTTGAATGATCACTGTGAAAGAGGTGGAGGTGCGGTGTACTCGTGTCTGGCAGCATTATCACCACCTGAAAAACTTTGAAAAGGGCCTCGTTGTGGGTACTAATTTGGTTATCTGGTCGAATCGTGTGATATCCAGATATGTGGGGCCAGTGGCCCAATGTTGGACTGTGCAGGAATGTAAGGGCAGGAGTAGAGGTCAACAATTTCTTTTCAACCGCACTCAATCACCACAAGGGAGAATTGCCTGTTTTGTGCACCAAGTATATTGTAGCCCCTTCACATCTGCAACTGCCATATGAGAACAAATAATGGACCCCTGCAACTTTGTGTGTCAGTCCACGTCATGGGTCACAGATTAACAGCAGCCAGACTAGGGAATTGCAATCCTGTGCATAGGCTGCCATTAACACAACACAGAAAGTTGTGTTCAGCAATGAATTGCAGTTCTGCACTACCCTGGATGACCATTGTCAATGAGTATGACGATGATCTGGGAAGAGATCCAATTCTTCCAATGTTTTGGAGAGGCACAGCAGCACCACTATTGGTTCAAATGGCTCTGAGCACTATGGGATTTAACATCTGAGGTCCTCAGTCCCCTAGAACTTAGAACTACTTAAACCTAACTAACCTAACGACATCACACACATCCATGCCCAAGGCAGGATTCAAACCTGTGACCGTAGCGGTCGCACGGTTCCAGACTGAAGTGCCTAGAACTGCTCGGCCACATCGGCCGGCAGCAGCACCACTATTGGTGCTATCGGTATGAATCAGTTCACGGCTGGTAGTGGTCGCAGGAACACTGGTGGCACAACAGTACATCACAGTCCTCCTGTATCCTCACATGCTACCTCTCATATGACAGTATTGTGGTGCCATTTTCCAACAGGATAATGCTTCCATAGATGGTACATATGTCTAAGAACTGTCAGCATGATGATGAGGCACTGCTGTGGCCACCAAGATCCCCAGATGTGTCCCTGATGCAACATGTGTGTGACCAGTTTAGACATCAACTTCATCCCGGTGCCTGTATCTGTGATACGAGGGTGGTTTGAAAAGTTCTCAGAATCACCACAAGAGGTCAGCACTAGTGCAATGCGTTGTGCACGTGAAGTTCATTGGACTTGCCTGTAAACATGTGCCGTGTCAGTGCACTTGGAAGAGAGCTGTAGTGATGACATGGCTCTGTTGTTGTTCCCACATAGTGATTTGCAAAGATAGAAAAAAATCAAGATTCGAGTAGTGATTAAGTACCTCGTGAAGAAAGGTATGAAAGCAAAGGACATTCGTGCCAATTTCCAGAATACACTGGGGGACTCTGCTCCTTCATATTCAACTGTTGCCAAGTGGACAAATGGATTTAAATTTGGTCGGGAGAGCTTAGATGACGATCCGCGCAGTGGTTGGCCAAGCTGTGTCATTACTCCAGAAATCATTGCAACAGTGCAAAAAATGGTCATGGTGGATCGCCAATTGAAAGTGCATGAAATTGCTCATGCTTCTCAGATGTCATCTGAAAGGCTATAACACATTTGAACTGAAGAATTAGAAATGAAAAAATTATCTGCAAGATGGGTGCCACAACTCTTGACACTGCATCAAACATGCATGAGAATGGACATATCAGAACAATGTTTGGCGCATTTTAGGAGAAACGAACAAGATTTTTTGCGCCAGTTTGGGACCACAGATGAAACTTGGGTGTGCTACTATACCCCAGAAACAAAACAACAGTCAAAGCCGTGGAAACATGATGATTCTCCACCACCAAAGAAAGCAAAGACAATTCCTTTGGCGGGAAAGGTAGTGGCAGGTAATGGCATCAGTCTTCTGAGATGCGAAGGAGATTCTGTTTGTAGATTATTTCCCCACTGGGCAAACAATTACTGGAGAATACTATGCTAGCTACCTGGACAAATTGCAACAAAAGATATGCGAAAAAACGTCAGGTTTAGCAAGGAAGAAAGTCACCTTCCATCAGGGCAATGTGCGCCCACACACATGTGCCATTTCCATGGCAAAATTACACAAACTAAGGTATGAATTGGTCCCACACCTGCCTTATTCACCTGATATGGCTCCATCAGACTTCCATCTCTTCCCAAAACTGAAAATTTTTCTTGGTGGACGAAGTATTCACTTCAAACGAAGAATTGATAGCTGGAGTTGATAACTATTTTGCAGGCCTGGAGGAAACTCATTTTCGAGATGAGATCAAAGCACTGCCACATTGTTGGACCAAATGCATTAATCTACAGGGAGACTACATTGAAAAATAAAAAAAAAATTCAGTGATGTAAGTAATTTTTTTCTATTCCATTCTGAGAACTTTTCAAAGCACCCTAGTATTAAGGACCAGTTACAAAAGTTGTGAGCCATCTTGCCTCAGGGGATAACATAATGGCTTTATGACACCCTTCCCAATTGAATCACTGCATACATCTGGGCCAGAAGGAGTGCAATGTCATACTGATAAATGGGCTTGAACTGCTAAGTTCTTTGTAAATTTCCCTCAATCACTGAAATATTGTCACATTCCCACTCGACCAGTGAAGTTTCATTTTGTTTCCTCCTTCCCTTCTGGGTGCTTCACTTGTTTTGTCAGACAGTATATATGCATTTAATGTGTACATCAATTAATTTAAAAAAAACTTCAAGTACTTCCACATTATGCCCTCTGATATACCTACCAAAATTCTTCTATTTCGTACATATATTTGTCAATTAACAAGTTTTGCAAATGTCTTTCAGTTTCCTTATAGGGAAAGTCTCCCACAAAGAGCAGTAAATTTACAGTGTCATATCAATGTATTTAAAGCTGTTTTGACATTTTCTGAGTCTAGTGTATTCTTTGTTTTAGTCATTTCTATTTTGGTGTTGAAGTTGTGGCCAGTGCTTCTATGTGGTGAGTTCTGTGTGCGCTTTTTTACTGAAAGAAGGCAGGCTTTAATGAAGAATTAAGGTAAGATAGATGGAAAATGTTTCAGTTTTGTTATCATAAGTCTGTTGGGATTTACTACTATTTTCAAAGTGAAATAAACAATAGCAAAATGGTTCAAATGGCTCTGAGCACTATGGGACTTAACATCTATGGTCATCAGTCCCCTACAACGTAGAACTACTTAAACCTAACTAACCTAAGGACATCACACAACACCCAGTCATCACGAGGCAGAGAAAATCCCTGACCCCGCCGGGAATCGAACCCGGGAACCCGGGCGTGGGAAGCGAGAACGCTACCGCACGACCATGAGCTGCGGACAAACAACAGCAAGAAACCTGTATAAAGAAACATGCATAACATACAAATGAATAACGTAACAGTTTTTACTGTCTTTTTTTTTCCAGTATGCAGCTCACTGAAGACATGATATGTAAGCTGTATGCATATTTACCACAGAAATTTCTTCTTTTCCGCTAAAACTATTTTTGTTTAGACAATACTTGGCTACAATAATATGTATACATTTAAAGGTCTGGGGTAAGATTTTTTTAAATTTGTGAATGGAAAAAAAGTATAAATTTTTTAAATGTTTCTATCTCCTTCAGGACCATAACAATTAGGATCACTGGATGGAACAATAGCATACCAGTTCTTTGGAGATATATATTTTGTATTTTTGTTTCTCTGACATGTTCAACATCCTTCCAGATCTCCTCTTAATCTGACACTGTGATAATCCGTCTTCTTGTATGCGGGTCGTTGGCATCCTGTAGGCTGCCCAATAAAATTTTGGGCTGCCTAAGTTTCACTTCTTCTTCTGATATTTTGGCTGTATACCATACAGCCATCTACAGAGTGAGCCATATGACCTGGCTGCATGCCCAAAATTTTATGGAACAATCATTGCACTGCAAAAATATGAAGATCCACATCCTGTAGGCACACATTACATTGGCACTGTGAACCACAATTCTAGAGATACTCATTTTTTGCGGAGGGTGTTGGTAGCTGGACGCCTGCAAGTATAAATCAGTGTGGGTGGGCTTGCAGTACATGTAAAACATCCTTTGCTTCCAAAAACCTCCTGACCTCGATCTTCACCCTACCCCCCTTTTTCACTCTTGATCCCTTTTCCAAATTCTCTCTCTTCCTCTGTTCTGTATCCCAGTAGCAGTTGAAAATAACTGACTCAGCTAGGCATTATTGAACTATATGATACCTTTGAATAGTGGAGTATACAATTGCTGGATATTTCATGATCAAAAGTTTGTCTTTTGATTAATTTCAGATTTTAATGTGCTGTTGGGTAATGAGATAACATTTTTTGATGTAAGTAAGAGGTTTTTGTTTTCCTTTGAAATTCTTCTTCAGGAATGTGCAAGTTAATGATATAAGGTAAAAATACAAAGGTACCAGATACTTCAGTGTTCAGCAGAATGTAAATGTTCAAAATATTTATGAAGGGATTATTACTTGATTGAATATGTGGTGATGATACTCACAACTGCTGAGAGTACCACACCACAACTGATAAGCCGCAGTTGTAACACTCATAGCGCAGCAGCCATATGTGTTGGCAGTACGAACTATACCGAGGTTCGTCAGTGGCTGCAGCTGCCAGTCCATGTGCATCACATGTGTGGATGGTGATTGGTCGGTGCCTTATTAAATACCAGAGCCTTGAGCTATGGCACACGGTTCTCTTCAGTGTGCCGAGTGATGTACAGTCTCCAGTTACTGTTGAGTCTACAAGATGCAGTGTTCATACATCGTATCCAAGACTTAGGCTCCGTACGCATCATAGGCCAACTCTGGACTCTATGTAGGCACCACTCAGAGTCACAGTGACAGGACTTCAATATTTTAGAGGACTTGTAATAATTTCAAATGTCTAATTGTGCTGGACATTTTACAAGAAGGAGCATCATTTAAGTTTATCAGTATCTTCATATTTAATAAATATGATTTTATTACCAATTTTGAGAATCGTTCTAGTTGAAGATAACATATGCCGCCCTCTTGCATTCCCAACAAAATGGCACAGTTGGCAATTTCTGTATGATATACCATTTTCTCTACAGTGACCAGCAGATAGTGGAAAAACAAAAAGTGTACTGCTTGTGCATAATAATTTACTGTGCATGTGGGTAATTTGCTTTATCAGAATGGCAGACAGCAGAACTTAATTTAACAGTATTTTTTATTTATCATACATATTTATGTCATTCATTATTTACCATGATACCACATGAACTTACGGAATTATTTTTGTCTCAGTCACAACGGATGATTCAGCTCATGGCTGCTCTTCGAACACTGCTGCTTAGACAAGAGGAACAAAGCAATAAAATCACTGTGCCACCTTTTTGTAGTCTCCTTGTCAAACTTTTCCCTGAGTCTGACCTGGACAAGTGCACTTTTGAGCAGATTATTACATCTCTGACAGATTACTATGATAGCAAAATTCATGTTGCTGTCCCTCAATTCAAATTCTTTCGATATACCAAACGACCACAGCAAACCTACAAGGAGCAGCTTACTGAGCCACGTGATCTTACTAGAAGTTTCAAATTTGATCATTCATGTGGAAAATCATTTGCTGATGAAATGCTCCATGACACAATTGCTCAGCACATGCCTGATGAAAGAATCCATTCTACAATATTTCAGCACTGGAATCCAACCCTGTCAGATATTGTGCAAATTCTCAAATCATGGAACACTTGTGATTCAGCAAACACTGAAATGCCATTTCCTGCAATTGCTTCTGTTGACAAAGTGCAACAGCAAACAGCTTACAGCAAGTGAGGCCAGCCACAGCCCTGCAGCCAGCATAAGCACAGTGTTCTCATAAACAAGAAACATTCTTGCACAAGCACAAATAGTCATTACATGCAGCTACTGGAAACAAATTAAAATCATGCCCACAATGCTTTGTTCTAAAGTAAACTTTGTCCTCATAAAGATTCTGTATGTTTTTTCTGTACCAAACCTGATCATATACAGCAAATCTGCTCTCAAAAGTTACATTTGCAAAAGCCTTCAGCATGTAGGCAGCAAGTAGAATGCGTGGATATAAATATTATTAATGCCCCCAAAACATCATGTCGACACAGATACTGTAAATTTGCACCTGCATCTGCCACAAAGAACCATGTCGATCGTTATTTAGAAAACTTAAAGTATTAACTCTGCCATTCTTATACATATATGAGATTATTATATTTTTGTACACCAGACATGAATTATATGAGGGAAACCATTTTGTCCATTCACATGCACCACGTCCACCGCCTCAGACTGTATGCCCAGGGACCTCAATACATGGGAATGAAAATCTGTAATAAATTAAAAGGGAACAAGTTGCTGCAGATGAATTTAGGTTCACTTAAAAGAAAGCTATATGAGGTACTGACACTGAAGTGTTATTACTCAGCGGATGAATTCATGCAGGGAAAAATGGAAATTTGAGCTGGATACAATGTGTTACACATTCCAAGAAATATAGTGTTATTATTTATTGTAGTACTGTTGTTTACTAATGTAGAAATCATTGTAACTGTATTATAAATTTTTGACATGTCTCCTATACGCAACTCAAATGGATTGCAAATGTACGTCATGAGATGAATAAAACACAATTCACACTGCTACTGCTAATAAAGCAAAACCTGTCCAGAACTGATCAAAGGCTACTAGAAGTTCAAATAAGTTGTTCATTTCTCTGAAAATTGGTCAGCACAATGTGCTGTTGCAACTGGACACAGGTGCACCTCTTACATTATTAAATTGAAATACTTACAGATGGCTTGGCAGTCTAGTGCTTCTTTCAAATACACGTCCAACAACTTATGGTGGTGCTAACCTTAACATTTTATGAATATGTGTCTTAAATGCTACTTACAAGAACACCACAAGATAAGTGCCATTTACTGTCCTTAGTGCAGCTTCAAGCCAGAACATCTTTGGTTTGGATGCTTTTGATCTCTTTAGACTGAAAATACAGATCAGTGTGCTGCACCTGGCTTCTCACAGATCTTTTACTGATGTTAATGCCTTGTGTGATGAATTTCAAATTTTATTTGATGGCTCTCTGGGGCGCACAAAAGATTATGCTGCACATATTACTCTCTGCCCAGATGTATGTCCATAGTTTTGTAGGGTGCTCCCTATCACTCATGCGGTTGTGAAAAATTTAAAACAGAACTATGTTGCTTGTGAAGCATTTGTGCTTTGCAGCCTGTTACAGCAAGTCAGTAGGCATCACCTCTCATTGTAATAACCTAACCTCAGGAGACATTAGAATTTCTGTGGATTTCAAGTCTACTGTAAACACCCAGTTGACACTTTTCCTCTGCCCCATCCTGAATATCTGATAGACATACTTCAATCTGGCACATCTTTCTCAAATACTTATCTAAATGATGCCTACCTCCAGATACCATTGGATCAAGAAACTGAACAGTTCATAGTGACCAAGACTCACATTGGCCTCTTTTGTTTTCAACATTTACTGTTTGGCAGCTCTTCTGCTCCTGCATTATTTCAAAAGTACTTAGAACAACTACTGTGTAATGTTTCATGTTGTGCCACATATCTGAATGACTTTTTGGTTTCAGGAATATTGCCCGAGGATCTTTTGAACAACCTCAGAAATGTTTTTACTGTTTCAGCTTCAGCTGGTCTTAAATGTAATCATGACAAATGTGTATGTTATGTTCCTGAGTTGGAATATTTGGGCCATATGACCGATAAATCAGAAATTCACCCAGCTCAAAAGCATTTGAACATTATTTGTCAGCTACCAGTGCTGAAGAATGTGTTTGAACTACAGACTGTTGTGGGGAAGTTGCTTATTACATTAAATTCATCCCAATGCAGCTCAAATTGGCACTCTACTTCATCACCTTTGGTGGAAACATGTTACTTTTCAGTGGGCAAGGAAACGTCAATGAGCTTTTCAAAAACTTAAGGATGTACTTCTCGGTGACTCTTGCCTCACGCCTTTAGATCTGGTGAAACCGCTTCTCCTTGCAACGGATGCTTCTAATGTCGGGATAGTGGCAGTATTCTCACATAATTGGGCTCCTCCAGATTACCTATCACAGCCAGATAGAGGAGGAGGCTCTGTCCATGATCTTTGGTGTCTCTAAATTTCACCAGTATCTCTATGGAAGATGATCTACTTCAATCACTGACCACAAGCCACTGACTTCGTTGTTTCATCCATGCAAGAATATACTGGATTGAACAGCTCAGAAACTTCACTATTGGGCACCGATTCTTTCCAACTGTAATTATGATATTGTCTAAAGGCCCATCTCTACAGATGCAAATGCTTCACATCTGACAGTGATCTCCGGATTACCTATCACAGCCAGATAGAGGAGGAGGCTCTGTCCATGATCTTTGGTGTCTCTAAATTTCACCAGTATCTCTATGGAAGATGATCTACTTTAATCACTGACCACAAGCCACTGACTTCTTTGTTTCATCCATGCAAGAATATACTGGATTGAACAGCTCAGAAACTTCAATATTGGGCATTGATTCTTTCCAACTGTAATTATGATATTGTCTAAAGGCCCATCTCTACAGATGCAAATGCTTCACATCTGACAGTGAGTGAAGACACAGTTTTTGATTCATCGGAAAATTCTTGTTGTCAACTGGATCAGTCTGAACTTCAAACATTGCAAACCTTCACGATCGATGTGTGAATCATTGCTTCAGCCACTACACGTGATCCACCATAAAAATGACTTTTTCAATTCATTCAACATGGATAGCCAACTGACAGACTGGAGATCACAGATCCTGTCATTCACAGTTACTGTTCGCAATGTCAGGCATTGTCAATACAGCAAGGTGTTATTCTGGTTCACTCACCTAACCAGACATACTCAAGTCCTAGTTCCTCAGGAATGTCAAGATTCTGCTTTATACCAGCTCCACATCGGACATTGGGGTCCGGTCAAAACCAAACAGCTCACTCATTGACATTGTATTTGATTTGGACTCGATAAGCAGATTGAACCATCACTGCACACTGTCTCACATGTTCTGAGAATTCTGCAGCGCTTTGACAACAGTATTTCAGTTGGCCCCGTCCTGGTGTTCTGTGGGAATGTATTCATATTGACTTTTGTGGACCATTCTGGAATATGAGATGGCTGATTGTAGTGAACGCCTACAGTACATTTCCATTTTGCATCCCTATGCATGCTACAACATCAATGAACACCATTCACGCACTGGAGACTACTTTCTGTTTAGAGCAATTACCAAAAGTGATTGTTTCTGACAATGTAATTCAATTTGTTTCTGCAGAATTTTGCCAGTTTTGTTCCCTCAATGGAATCAAGCACTTGACTATGGCACCTTTTTCACCACAAAGTAATGGGGAAATCAAACGCTTTGTAAGAACTTTTAAGACACAAATGATGAAGCTCCACCAAGAACATTCCAGAGCGAACACTCTCCTCTTGTTTCCCTGTTCGTATCACTCTCTAGCTTCTAATAGCAAGATCCCAGCAGAGCTCTTACATGGCCATCCTCTTGGTACTATTTTGAGCTTATTGCATCCCCGAACTGTGCCATCTCCTCAGCAGTTTCACACAAACTTCACTGTGTCTGACAAAGTGTACTTCCACATATAAAATCAGTGAACTGCTTCAGAGCCAGGCACTGTCATTACCTTTCATGGTCGGACACATTACAACATCACATCAGCTTCTGGTCACATCTGTTGATGGCACCAGAACCAACTGAAGTCATGCTCTTATGATGATTATGGTGATTCTGCTTCAAGACTTTCTTCCACAGATTCTGGCCAACCGCCATCATGACCTTCATCAGACCACACATTTGGCCTTTGGGCCACAGGGCCTCCCTCTGGCTTTGTGGTGTCTCCTCTGGCCTAACCCATCTCCAGAGTGCCACCTTCACACGCCTTCAAGCAGCCTTCGCCAGTGGTGCCATCTTCCCCGCTGCCAGCCCACATGAATGTGGACTCGCTGTCACCAGACGACCTGGCCCCCATGGACCTGGAAGTGCTGACATCACCTCTGTCATCGAATACCTTCAAGAACCACCAGGGATGCCTCGCCTCCTGGTGCCCCTAAAGACCTCCTCTGAGCATGCACCCTGCGAAATGATTTCCTGGTGAATGTTTCCTCATGCTTGCAAGACAGATGCCGGGGTGTCGGCTGGTAGGTGCCGTCCGGCACAGTTCTGCCACTCATCCTCATCAACGCCCGGCAGCAATGCTTCCCCTCCCCCCCCCCCCTCTCAACATAGCTCTCCAATGACGGTACATTGATTCGGGGAGGGAGAGATATGGCAATGGTACTCATAGTTCCAGAGAGTACCACACCACAGTCAATAAGCCACACTTGTAACATTTGTAGTGCAGCAGCTGTATCGGTTGGCAGTACAAACTATACTGAGGTCTGCCAGGGACTGCAGCTGTCAACCTGTGGCCATCACATGTGTGGACAGCAACTGATTATTGCCTCATTAAATAATGGAGCACTGAGGTATGGAGCATGATTCTGTTCAGTGTGCCAAGGTGTGTACAGTCTCAAGTTACCACTGAGTCTACAAGCTGCAGTGTTTGTCCGTTGTCTCCAAGCTTACGCTCCATACACATTGTAGGCCATCTCTGGACTCTGTGTAGGCATCTCTCAGAGACACAATTACAGGACTTTAACATTTTAGAGGACTTGAAATGAATTCAAATGTCTAATTGTGCAGGAAATTTTACAAGGAGAAGCATTATTTAAGTTGAGTACTTGTTCACATTTAATAAATATCATTTTATTACTAATTTTGGAAATCTCTCTGATTGAAGATAACCTATAGCATCCTCCTGAATTCCCAAAAGAATACTTTATTCAATTAAGAAAATGTGTGGATTATTTTTGAATCCAGTTATTAGTGAAGTAAAATCTAAAATAAAATTGTTGATTCAGACATATACACAGCATCAAATTTTAGCAGTATAAACACCATTTTCTAACAGCGTTTTTTTTAAGGCAATAGAAAACTTTAAACAACTAATAATGTGATAAATCTATAAAATTATTGGAAAGTAGTAAAGTTAATTGTGATTAAAATTATAATAACAAAAACTTATCTCTGTTACAAAAATATAAATGTAAATGTGAAGAGGCCACAGGTGCTCATTATGTGGGGACTGATTTGTCAAAGAGGCTGTGTGTTCCTGCATTTCACATTTATCAAATAAACTGAAGTTAAATATATGTATGTCCAGTTTGTTGCAAAGACCAGGACCAATGTTTACTTACATCAAGGTAAGTATCTAAATGGATTTTTAATTTTGTAATTCAACATTCTGTCACCATCACTGACATGAGTTGCTGGGCTATACATCACAAACCACACAATACCTTATTCTACTGACATTAAAATAATTATTTTGGAGACAGCAATGTCAAACAGTCCACTCCTTTACCTCTCCCCTCCCCCCTTTTCCCTGCAGGATTTCTCCCCTCTCCCATTCCACCCATGGCAGAAGCTTACTTCCCCTTGTACCACTTACTAGGGCTTCTCTCAATTTCATTTGCATATGGAGGACAGGAAGAATGAGTTGCTTAATTGCCTTTGTGCACAACGTAATTACATTATCTTATCTTTGTAGTTCCTGCAGGGAAATATCTAGGAAGCAGTAGCATATCCCTAGATTATTCACTTAAAGCTGCTTCTTGAAACACTGCAAGTACACTTTCTAAGGATAAACGGCATCTAGCATCTGCAGCCAGGCGACTAGTGCCAGTTTTGGTGTTCTCGTAAAGATAAGTCATTTTAGATTATAAAACATATAGTTTATTACTGATTACTAGGTGAATTGGTGTATTAGTACACCTTTTAAGAGTACCATTAAATGTTTCATTTTTCTTTACATAATATAGCAGAAAACGCGAAAAGATTGTACAGTTGTATTTTCTATTTACGTTTTGCCGCAGTAAATCTATAGAATTTCGTTTAAATGTTCTAATGCTCTCTCCATCAAATTAACTGTAGTGTACCTCTTCATTATTTAACTAGTGTTCCCCAAAAGTAGTGTAAAGTTTAAGTTGTTATTCCAGAAACTTTGCACTGTTGTTTTTGGTTGTTGTTGGGTGCTGTAGTTTTTTCCATGTGGGCGACTGTAGTGGCGTGGGAATAGGGGAAGTAAATGAGACTCATCAGTGGTTTTGTAGGCTTTGTAGTAGAGATAGGAAGATACTAGAATAAGAGGGGAAAATTGCTGCCCTTCAGGCTGAGTTATACAAGGCCAGGGGAGATCTTGGCAGGTTAGGGAGGGAGAAGGGTAAAGGGAGGTGGGAAGTGACAACAGGCAACAGGAGGAACAGGCCTAGAACTTTGTCTGACAGCTTCGTGGTGAATGTGGAAAATAGATTTGACCTGTTGCTTCAGTTAGACGCTGGTGAGCCTCAAGCAGTTGCAGGTGTAGACAGGAAACAACAAACTTTCAGCAGCAAATTGAAAAGTAAGAATGTAGGGAAATTAGTAAAGAGAAAGAAAGTGTTGTTGTTAGGTAGTTCCCATGGAAGAAGTATTGGGCAACTTTTGCAGGATGAACTAGGGTCAGAATACCAGGTCACCAATTTTTTTAAACCTAGTGCTGGTCTGGAGCAGGTGACAGAGAATTTAGGATCACTTTGCAAAGATTTCACTAAGGAAGACACCGTGGTTATAGTGGGAGGGGCAGGTAATAGTATTGACAGAGATCCTGGGTACAGTATAGAGTGTGACCTGGCAAAGACTGCATCAGCATCGAAGTCTACTAGTGTTGAGTTTGTATCTGTTCTTGGGCACCATGACCGACCTCATTTGAACTCTTCTGTCAAGAGAGTTAATTTGGAGTTGGAACGGCTACTTATGTCGGGTGCAGGGTCACACATTGGTGTGGTTCCTGTTGATTCTCTCAATAGGTGGGACTATACTAGGCATGGCCTTCACCTCAACAGGAAGGGGAAGGGTAAACCGGCTGGGAAAATAGCAGGAAAGTTAAAGGGGGGGAGGCACTGTCATGAGTGATAAAATACCAGTGGTTATAGGGTTCAGAAAAGACCCTTTTTTAGGGTAGCGAGGACAGAAAGAAACCAAATTTTAAGAGAGGTTAGGACTGAGACAAACCTTCAGTTTGAGCAAGAAACCAAAAAACATAATTCTAGCTTATTACTTCAGCATAAACAGCTATTGGTTAAGAATTTTCAACAGTCAGCAGATATTTTAAATCTACCCAATTTTAACTCGGTCAATGTGAAATGTCAGCTATCTTTATTGCATCAAAATATTCGAGGACTGAGAAATAAAATTAATGAATTAATTATCTGCATAGATGAATTAGAGTCTTCAAACCCAGCTGACATAATCTGCCTCGCTGAACATCAAGTGACCACTGGTATAGAACTTTTTAAGTGTTACAGGGTTTAGGTTAGCATCTCACTTTTGTAGATCAGAAATGTAGAAAGGAGGAGTTGCCACATTAATCAGGAACCGTCATAAATTTAAGAACATAGACATTCATAAATTTTTCCTAGAACAGCATATGGAAGCATGTGTAACAGAAGTAGACTTTCACAAAAAAATCCTTCATAATATTAAGTGTATATCGAGCACCTGCAGGTAACTTTAATCTGTTTGTGAACCACCTTGAAGTGTACTGGCCCATTTAACAACCAAAAACAAAGAAATAGTGGTTGCTGATGATTTCAATGTAGATTTCCTTAAAGACTCTCCCAATAAGAACTTATTTGAGTTAGTAACACTATCGTTCAACTTAATTCCCACTGTAAAATTCCCCACAAGGGTAGCCAATTGCTCACAAACAGCCATTGATAATATCTTTATAGAAAAGTCCAATGAACAAAATTATATTACAAAACCAATAGTCAATGGCTTCTCAGATCATGACATGCAGTTCCTTCTGTTAAATGTTAATACTGAACAGGATATAAAATCTGTTAAATCTGAGCTCAAGAGGGTAATCAATAAGTCAAAAATTAATTATTTTAGGACACTCCTCAGAGACATTCACTGGACTGATGTTTACAGTGCTCATGGCATGAATGAAAAATATAACACTTTTGCTAATAAAGTGCTTACCTTATTCGAACACTGTTTTCCCCCCAAAACTTACCAAGGTTAGAGCAAAGTCTACAAAGAAGCCATGGATTACTCAAGGAATAGGGGTATCTTGTAAAACAAAAAGAAAACTGTATCTGTCAATCCGAAACAGTTCTGATGTTGATGCTATAGCACATTACAAAAAATACTGCAAAATATTATAGACTGTAATACGGACATCAAAGCAAATATATTGCAAGGAAAAGATAGTCATATCAGATAACAAAATAAAGACTATGTGGGATATAGTGAAGGAGGAGACCGGTAGAACCAGACATGAAGAGGGACAAATAGTATTAAGAGTAAATGATACATTGGTGACAGATGTGTATAGTGTTGCAGAACTTTTTAACAAACATTTCATAACTGTTACTGACAAGATGGGGTTGTCAGGTACTGTAGGTGCTGCTATGGAATACCTCAGACCAGACATTTCAAGTAACTTGCATAATATGAATTTGACCCTCACTACCCCAGCAGAATTAATATCCATCATAAAATCATTAAAATCAAAAACATCTAGTGGGTATGATGAAATATCAACAAAGTTAATTAAAGAATGTGATTCTGAGGTAAGTAACATATTAAGCTATCTGTGTAACCAGTCATTTATCAGTAGAATACTTCCTGAATGATTGAAATATGCTGAAGTTAAGCCACTGTTTAAGAAGGGAGATAAAGAAATAGCATCAAATTTCCGTCCAATTTCACTTTTGCCAGCATTCTCTAAAATTTTAGATAAAGTGATGTACAATTGGCTTTATAACCATCTTATCTCAAATAACATACTGTCAAAGTCACAGTTCGGATTTCTAAACGGTTCTGATATTGAGAAGGCTATCTACACTTACAGTGAAAATGTGCTTAATTCATTAGACAAAAATTGCAGGCAACTGGTATATTATGTGATCTGTCAAAGGCATTTGACTGTGTAAATCACAATATCCTTTTAAGTAAATTAGAATATTATAGTGTAACAGGAAATGCCACAAAATGGTTCAAACCTTATATCTCTGGCAGGAAACAAAGGGTGTTTTAAGAAAGAGACATGTATCAAGCTATCAGGCATCATCCAGCTGGGAACTAATTACATGTGGGGTCCCAGAAGGTTCCATTTTAGGGCCCTTACCTTTTCTTGTGTATATCAATGACCTTTCATCAGTAACATTACCAGAAGCCAAGTTTGTTTTGTTTGCCGATGACACAAACATTGCAATAAATAGCAAATCAATTGTAGTCTTAGAAAGGTCAGCTAATAAAATATTTGTGGACATTAATCACTGGTTCCTAGTCAATTCTTTGTCATTAAACTTTGAAGAAACACACTACATGCAGTTCAGAACTTGTAAGGGGTGTCCCACGAGTATATGCCTAACATATGATGACAAGCAGCTAGAAGAAGTGGACAGTGTTAAATTCTTGGGATTACAGCTTGATAATAAATTCAACTGGGAGGAGCACACCACAGAACTGCTGAAACGTCTTAACAAATCTCTATTTGCACTGTGAATTGTGTCAGACACAGGGGATATAAAAATGAAAAAGCTGGCATACTATGCTTACTTTCATTCCATAATGTCATATGGGATTATTTTTTGGGGCAATTCATCAAGCCAAGCTAAAGTTTTCCAGGCACAAAAACGTGCAGTAAGAGTTATATGTGGTGTGAACTCAAGAACATCCTGCAGAAGCCTGTTTAGGGAATTAGAGGTACTAACTACTGCTTCCCAATATATTTATTCCTTAATGAAATTTGTCATTAAAAATATATCACTTTTTCAAACCAACAGCTCAATTCATGGAATCAATACTAGAAATAAGAATAATCTTCACAAGGATTTAAAGTCGCTTAGTCTTGTACAAAAAGGTGTGCATTATTCAGGAACACATATTTCCAATAACTTGCCAGCAGCCATAAAAAGCTTAACAACCAATGAAATTCAGTTTAAGAGAAGCCTAAAGGATTTATTGGTGGCCAACTCCTTCTACTCCATTGATGAATTTCTCAGTAGAACCAACTGATTTGTGTGTATATATGTGTATAAGTACAATACAACTTCTGCACAATTTCAGTGCAGTAATGTGTTCATTGTGAATAACTATTTAGTAGTTGTATTACACGTTTATTATCGTATAAATAAATAAAAAACTTTTTTATTTTAAATTCAGTGCATTAGTATTTGTAAAAAGATTCTTTCATACAGCATTCATTAAAAAATGATGACGATGCCATTTGGGACCTGTGGAATGGTACATTAGCTTATTTGTTTGAGTTGTAAATATTTGTCATGTATTGTTGTTTTTCTGACATGTTCTACATCCTGGAGGACCTCCTCACTATGGATCAATTGGAATGAAAGTAAATCTAATCTGTTCTAATCTGTCAATGCAAGGTTTTCAGCATCTCCTTAACAATGTCTTCTTCAGCATCTCCTTAACACTGCTCCCAGGAGTAAACAAACCTGTGACCTTTCATGCTGCACATCTTTGTACGTATTCAGTACCCATTGTGACATTACAAGCAGTTCACTTGCACAGTGTGAGCTGGCAGAAGGGAGGTTAACTGATAGTGTGTGGCTGGGCAAGGCTGACTCCACGTGAGGAGAGTGGCCGGTGGGTGTGGGATTTTCCCTGGCAGATAGATGCAGGCATGGGTGAGGCACTTGTAGAAATACGATGGCAACTACAGTGAACAAAACGTAAGATAGATATTGCATTTTCACAGAAACATCATTACAGACCTCAAGAATGACAATTTGACAAAATACACCAAAAACATTGCACCAATGAGATGAGGTCATTGCAAATTTAACCATGATTCTATAGCAAGTGTTTAAGAGTTACAACTGTTTTTAATTATGAATATTGCACTGGACAATATAAAATAGTAATGATTAAATGCCATTGGACCTTATATGAAATATCAAATGATAGGCGAAACTTCAAATCCTGCTTGTATATCAAAAGTTACAGATGATTGTATAAATACTAACAAAGAGATAGAGGGGCTGGCCAATACTTACCTCAGCTCAGTACAGCCGATAGATAACACAAAACAGAACAGAAAATTTACATTCCTAGCTTTCGGAACTTTGTTCCTTCATCAGGGAGGAGAGAGGGGAAAAAAGGGAAAAAGGGAAAGTGGATTTAGTTACTCACAACCCAGGTTATGAAGCAACAGGGAAAGGTAAACAGGGAGGGTAGCAAGGATGGAGGCATGGTTGTCAGAGGGAAGCCAAAGATATTCTACTGTTAAGTACTGTGCCAGCTTCAAACCTAAGAGGATGCACACAGAAGTAAAGAGGTATATAGTATAAAGATAAACACAACTATGTAGGATGAAAAGATGCGTGAATGGCTAAAGAGGAGAGGGAAAAAGAAGAAGACTGAAGAGTAAATGGGAGTGAGGTTGGTTAACATAGGTTCAGTCCAGGGGGATGGCGGGATGAAAGGATGTGTTGGAGTGCAAGTTCCCATCTCCGCAGTTCCGAGGGACTGGTGTTGGGTGGGAGAAGCCAAATGGCACATACATTGTAGCAGGTTCCTAGGTCCCTAGAATTATGCTGGACGGCATGCTCTGCTACTGGGTATTGGACATCTCATAGACGGACAGTTCGTCTGTGCCCGTTCATGCGCTCAGCCAGTTTAGTTGTCGTCATACCGACGTAAAAGGCTGTGCAGTGCAGGCATGTCAGCTGATAAATGACATGTTTTGTTTCACATGTGGCCCTGCCTTGAATTGTGTATGTTTTACCAGTAGTGGGGCTGGAGTAGGTGGTTGTGGGGGGGATGCATGGGGCAGGTTTTGCAGCGCGGCCGGTTACAGGGGTAGGAACCGCTGGGTAGAAAAGGTGGTCTGGGAACATTGTAGGGTTTGACAAGGATGTTACGGAGGTTAGGGGGGTGGCGAAAGGCAACTATGGGTGGTGTGGGGAGAATAGTGTCAAGGGATGATCTAATTTCAGGGGTTGACTTGAGAAAGTCATATCCCTGGCGGAGTAATTTGTTGATGTATTCGAGGCCAGGATAATATTGGGTGACAAGGGGGATGCTTCTGTGTGGTCTGGAGGTAGGAACATTGTTGTTGGACGGGGAGGAATGTATTGCTCGGGAGATCTGTTTGTAGACTAGGTCTGCAGGATAGTTGCAGGAGAGGAAAGCACTGGTCAGGTGTATTGGTGTAATTGTTGAGGGATTCGTCACTGGAGCAGATAGTTACTAGTTATATTGTATGGCAGGTAATTAATATATAACATGAACAGCAAGGGGCCCAATGCACTTCCCTGGGACATGCCTGAAGTTACTTCTATTTCTGACAATGTGTTTCCATACAAGATAACATTGTACATCTTCATTAGATACAAATCCTCAGTCCAGTCACAAATTTTGTTCCCCAGAAAAGCCCAGACAAGCACTGCTCAAAAGAGTGTAAATACCTCGACATTTTATGAGACTAAATACAGTTTGGTTAGCATCGCAGCGCAATCACCACAGGACTGTATCACTCAACTGCCATCTGGAATCCTGTATGTGAACCACCGCTCAACTGCTTCTTCAGCCCAGCCACCCTGAGACCACGAGATCTGGAACCACTGCCTCAACGGGCCAGCACTGGTTCGAGGAAGCAGCTCACTGGCCATTGACTCGGGGGCAGTGGGTCACTGCCATTATACAACAGGCTGCCACTTCTGGACAGCGCAGCATGGCTCCATGCCACAACATATGTAGATGCAGCTAGCTGAGACCGCCCAGAGTTGTGACCACTCCTGACAGTAGCAGTCCATCACAGGCCCCTACCTAGATGACGGTGTGCTCTGTCAAACTGCCACTTCCTGACCTGAGCTAGTGGGGTGCCACAATAAAGCATTTTGAATTACAGGGTGTTTAATTGGTGCTGCATGGCATCTCCCAATTCCCCCCACCCCCCACCCAAATCCAAGAATCTTTTACAATAACAATAATATTAAAACTATAGTGTATTTGTGGTGACAAACATGCACTGCAAACATTATTATGCCAGCAGATCAAAAGCAACCCCAGACATTTAAAACCACCTCCAAGGCAGTCCATCATTGTAATAATAAGACACTTTTAAGAAATTATAAGGCACTTCCCTTGTATGTTTCCTTATAAACCAAGAGGATTTTGAAATATATGTACTTTGTTACCAGTCCCCTGTAGGCTGTGACATATGGAACATAAAGACCAGCTCCTTGTGCAAAGGTCAGTCTGTGTGCCAGTGGAAAAACCTTATCTTCTGGACAAGTGACGTACTCTGCATAGCCACCATTCCTGTCCTGCAACTCTGCAAACACTCTCTGGCCTTTCTGCAACAAGAAACAGTCATGCACATATCATCAACAAGAATATGCAGTAAAAACAAAGTAAATATTTGGCAAAACTGAAATTCTAACACTAGCCACAGTTGGGTTTTGAAATAAATTCAGTGGTGATAAGTGAAAATTTGTGCCAGACCGGGTCTTGAACACAGATTTCCTGCTTTAAGCATGTGGTCATCTAAACCACTTTTGTTTTTGAAGTATGCTTCATGCCAAAACCAAATTCCCAACTTGTCGCAAACTACATATGTATCAATTCCTGGCCATTACCCTCAATGCTTGCAGCCTCATGCTGTTTCCCAAAGAGGTCAGACAGAGGATGTATCTGAAATGAATGATAATTAATTGTGGCTACAGTGCATATATTTATGTATGTGGTATCTTTTCTTTCAGACGTGTTTTTGATCCCACAGCCATATATAATCAAAAGGTAACAGGAATTTTTGTTTTTTTTTAATGAATCTTTATTTATTCATCAATGTCAGGTTTGTCCTATTTAAAGTAATCCCACTCAGATATAATACACTTGTGCCAGTGCTTTTTCCAATCGTGGAAGCACTTCTAGAACTGACTTTTTGTTATGGTGTACAGCTCCTTTAGCAATTCTGTTTTTATCTCATCAATGGTGGTAAAACAACATCCTTTCATTGTTCTCTCCAGGCTCGGGATCAGAGAGAAATCTCAAGGGGCTATGTCCAAAAATACAGTGCCTGAGGAAACATAAAGGTTTTGTTTTTTGCTAAAAAATCATGAACAAGTGTTGAGGGGTGACTGGGAGCATTATTGTGATGCAATTTTCACAAGTGGTTTTGCCACAATTCTGGTTGCGTTATTTGGATTGCTTCATGCAAATGGTGCATAACTTCTAGGTAGTATTTCTTATGGACCATAAGGCAGGAACTCATGATCTACTAGCCCATTGTAATCAAAGAAAATAGTCATAGGTCAAAATTGTTGAGGCTTTCGTGGCCACTTGTTGACAAACTGCCTATTGGCTTCTGTCTCGGGTTCTTCGGCCGACGTTCATCTAATGATTTTTCTGACGTTTCGCCAGCACGAGTGGCTGGCATTGTCAAAGCTTCACCCTCCATTGCCGGTGGTGAACTGGAGCCGAGCTCGCGGGCGCAGGCTATATGTACCTGGCGCGCCAACGTCCGAGGGCTTCTCTGCGGTCATTTCCGGTGCGGTTCTCCTCTTGCTACCTGCGACGGTCGTTCGCTGCAGTACGGGAAGCCAGGATCCGTTGACCTTAAGGCTCTCCTCTTTCTTGTTCAAACTGTTTGCGTGTTTTTGTATTTCTACAGCTTCTCTGAACAAGCGCGTGTGATAGTGCTTCTCTACAGCCAGAACTTCCGTGTCGGCGAATTTTATTACATGGTCGGTCTCATTCAGTGCGTGCTCTGCCACGGCCGATTTCTCCACCTGCCCCAACCTGCAATGTCACTTATGCTCTTTGATCCTGGTGTTAACGGATCGTCCAGTCATTCCGACATAAACTTTTCCGCATGTGCATGGTATGCGGTATATTCCCGACATTGCAAGTGGGTCTCTTTTCTCCTTCGCCGATCTAAGACACTCTTTGATCTTCCTTGTCGGTTTGAAAATCGTCTTTACGCCATGTTTGCGCAATATACGGCCGATTCTGTCCGTCACTCTGGGAATGTATGGCAGAAAGGCCGTACCCGACAATTCTTTTTCCGGTTCCTTACTTCGCCGAGGTTTGGGCTCTGTTACACTTCTAATATAATTTGTGGAGTAACCATTGCTCCTCAGGACAGTTTCCAGGTGTTGCATTTCTCGTTTGAGGTGTTGCGGCTCACATATTCGTCCTGCTCTCGTTGCGAGCGTACTAATCATGCCTCTTTTCTGGCTCGGATGGTGGTTTGACAGTTTGTGCAGGTATCGGTCCGTGTGAGTCGGTTTTCGATACACGCTGTGTCCCAGATCTTCGCCGTCCCTTGTGACCAGAACATCTAGAAATGGCAGTTTCTTGTCCTTTTCTACTTCCATGGTAAATGTTATGTTGGCATGGAGGCTGTTCAAGTGTCTTAGGAAGTCACTGAGCTGTTCTTCACCATGGCTCCACACCACGAAAGTATCATCGACGTACCTGTACCACACCTTAGGTTTGCAAGTCGCCGAGTCCAGTGCCTGTGCTTCGAATTGTTCCATGAAGAAGTTGGCCACCACTGGACTGAGAGGACTACCCATGGCGACGCCTTCCAGCTGTTCGTAGAAATCGCCATTCTACGTGAAATAGCTCGTGGTGAGACATGCATGGAAGAGCTTTCTGATGTCTAGCGGAAAAATGGAACCGATGTGCTCCAGAGCGTCACTGAGCGGCACTTTCGTAAATAACGAAACAACATCAAAGCTGACATGGCGTAAAGACGATTTTCAAACCGACAAGGAAGATCAAAGAGTGTCTTAGATCAGCGAAGGAGAAAAGAGACCCACTTGCAATGTCGGGAATATACCGCATACCATGCACATGCGGAAAAGTTTATGTCGGAATGACTGGACGATCCATTAACACCAGGATCAAAGAGCATAAGCGACATTGCAGGTTGGGGCAGGTGGAGAAATCGGCCATGGCAGAGCACGCACTGAATGAGACCGACCATGTAATAAAATTCGCCGACACGGAAGTTCTGGCTGTAGAGAAGCACTATCACACGCGCTTGTTCAGAGAAGCTGTAGAAATACAAAAACACGCAAACAGTTTGAACAAGAAAGAGGAGAGCCTTAAGGTCAACGGATCCTGGCTTCCCGTACTGCAGCGAACGACCGTCGCAGGTAGCAAGAGGAGAACCGCACCGGAAATGACCGCAGAGAAGCCCTCGGACGTTGGCGCGCCAGGTACATATAGCCTGCGCCCGCGAGCTCGGCTCCAGTTCACCACCGGCAATGGAGGGTGAAGCTTTGACAATGCCAGCCACTCGTGCTGGCGAAACGTCAGAAAAATCATTAGATGAACGTCGGCCGAAGAACCCGAGACGGAAGCCAATAGGCAGTTTGTCAACAAGTGGCCACGAAAGCCTCAACAATTTTGTATTACGCCTCTACGGGGAGGAGATTTGCAGATTGTACCGACGCCTTGACCAACGACGGAAGAAGAAAGCGCGACTGATGTCCTCTCTCGCCTTTCTGTCACATTGCCGAGATGTATGTGCTACACCGAAGTTCTTGAGATGTAAGCGCCTATTCACCACCGCCCAAGCACATCGTATCTACGACAGAATGGAACGAGCTTTTCTTCGTGAGCGAATACATACAACACGGAGAGACTTGGCAAGAACGGATCAGGAACTTCTGGACCTTTTCTATCAACTAAGTAGCAGAATGCATCGAGACGACTGGGACAAGATTGACAGCATCACTCACAGGAGCATGCAGAACGAACTCGAGCGCTGCACCGATCGACAGAAGAAAAAGTTTGAAAGATACCGGAAGCACACCGACAAGGCGACTCCCGACATGTCACACACAGTGGTCAACCTCACTGAACGACAATTGACCGAAGAGGAAGTGTCTGTTCTTCAAAAAGGAGGGAATTTCGCTATCATCCCGAGAACTATACCTATGGAGGACATCATTGCCAACACCGAAGCAGCCATTCATTCCCTTCCTTGTGAAAGGGCAGAGGAAATACGCACGGAAACAGCCAGGATACTGCGCCGAGCAAAACCACCAGCTTGCAACCTGAAGAAAGAAGAGGTACAAGCCATTAAGAATCTCAACGCCGACAAGAGTATATTGGTACTGCCTGCCGATAAGGGGAATGCGACCGTCGTAATGAAGACCGAAGATTATGAGCAAAAGATCCGAGACCTATTAGATCCGACGACGTATCGAAAACTAAGCGCAGATCCGACGCAACGTATCACACGGAATACGAATCGATTAATCAAGGCGTCTTCTCTGCCGGCGGACATACAGAGAAACCTGCGCAACACAGAAGCCCTACCACCTCGGCTGTATGGATTACCCAAGATCCATAAGAACAACGTTCCACTGAGACCGATCGTTAGCGCTCCTGGATCACCGACATATAAACTGGCAAAACACTTGGCCTCTATGCTCCAGCCACACGTGGGGAAGACCGACACATACATTAAGGACTCAGGACATTTCATTGAGAAGCTGAAGAAACTGAAACTTGCACCAAACGACATCCTGGTCAGCTTTGATGTTGTTTCGTTATTTACGAAAGTGCCGCTCAGTGACGCTCTGGAGCACATCGGTTCCATTTTTCCGCTAGACATCAGAAAGCTCTTCCATGCATGTCTCACCACGAGCTATTTCACGTGGAATGGCGATTTCTACGAACAGCTGGAAGGCGTCGCCATGGGTAGTCCTCTCAGTCCAGTGGTGGCCAACTTCTTCATGGAACAATTCGAAGCACAGGCACTGGACTCGGCGACTTGCAAACCTAAGGTGTGGTACAGGTACGTCGATGATACTTTCGTGGTGTGGAGCCATGGTGAAGAACAGCTCAGTGACTTCCTAAGACACTTGAACAGCCTCCATGCCAACATAACATTTACCATGGAAGTAGAAAAGGACAAGAAACTGCCATTTCTAGATGTTCTGGTCACAAGGGACGGCGAAGATCTGGGACACAGCGTGTATCGAAAACCGACTCACACGGACCGATACCTGCACAAACTGTCAAACCACCATCCGAGCCAGAAAAGAGGCATGATTAGTACGCTCGCAACGAGAGCAGGACGAATATGTGAGCCGCAACACCTCAAACGAGAAATGCAACACCTGGAAACTGTCCTGAGGAGCAATGGTTACTCCACAAATTATATTAGAAGTGTAACAGAGCCCAAACCTCGGCGAAGTAAGGAACCGGAAAAAGAATTGTCGGGTACGGCCTTTCTGCCATACATTCCCAGAGTGACGGACAGAATCGGCCGTATATTGCGCAAACATGGCGTAAAGACGATTTTCAAACCGACAAGGAAGATCAAAGAGTGTCTTAGATCGGCGAAGGAGAAAAGAGACCCACTTGCAATGTCGGGAATATACCACATACCATGCACATGCGGAAAAGTTTATGTCGGAATGACTGGACGATCCATTAACACCAGGATCAAAGAGCATAAGCGACATTGCAGGTTGGGGCAGGTGGAGAAATCGGCCGTGGCAGAGCACGCACTGAATGAGACCGACCATGTAATAAAATTCGCCGACACGGAAGTTCTGGCTGTAGAGAAGCACTATCACACGCGCTTGTTCAGAGAAGCTGTAGAAATACAAAAACACGCAAACAGTTTGAACAAGAAAGAGGAGAGCCTTAAGGTCAACGGATCCTGGCTTCCCGTACTGCAGCGAACGACCGTCGCAGGTAGCAAGAGGAGAACCGCACCGGAAATGACCGCAGAGAAGCCCTCGGACGTTGGCGCGCCAGGTACATATAGCCTGCGCCCGCGAGCTCGGCTCCAGTTCACCACCGGCAATGGAGGGTGAAGCTTTGACAATGCCAGCCACTCGTGCTGGCGAAACGTCAGAAAAATCATTAGATGAACGTCGGCCGAAGAACCCGAGACAGAAGCCAATAGGCAGTTTGTCAGTCATAGGTCACCGTCAACATCACTCAGCAACTCCTGAGCGATGTCTCTACAATGTTTTTGGTCGAAATTCAGCAATTTTGGAACAAACTTTGCTGCTACATGTTTCATCCCCAAAACATTAAAAAAAATTGCTTGGCATGAGCCAAAGGATATGCCAACATCATCAGCAACCTCTCTGATGGTGATCTGGCAATTTTCCAGAACCATTCTCCTTACTTCTTCCACATTGTCATCAGTAATTGATGTGCTAGGGAGTCCAGGGCAGTCATCATCTTCACCACTTTCTCGACCGTCTTTGAAACATATACATGACTCATAACTTCTTGCCTCACTCATTGTAGATTTGTCAAAAGCCACAGTCAACATTTTGAATGCATTGCTGCACTTTATTCCATTTTTCAAGCAAAATTTAATACAAATTCTTTGACCCATACTTTTCAAAAGTAAAAATTCACCGAGCACTCGAGAACACATGTAACCTTTTCAACTTTCAATAATAAACTAAATATTCAAAACAGCTGAAAATGCAAACATATATCAGGAACATGTGTACCAACAAGATAAAAAAAATTCCCATATTTTTTTAATCACATGTCGTATATGCATGAAAAAACTGAAATTGCAAATTAGCCACAAGTGGGAATTGAAATAAATTCAGTGGCAGCAAATGAAAATTTGTGCCAGACTGGGACTCAAACCCAGATTTCACACTTTACATGAGTGGACATATTAACCACTTTGGCTATATGAGCAAGCTTCATATCCAACCCAAATTCCTAACTTGTTACACACTACATAAGTAGTGTGCCCTGTCCATTACCCTCATTGTCCACAGCTTCATGCTAATTCCCACAGGCTTTGGCTAAAATCTTTCAAGGGTGACAGAATGTCTCGTAAGGCTAAGTCACATATGCATAGTTCAGATGGCCCAGGTTATGAAGTAGAAACTGAAATCAAGCGTGTTATGTATAGCTTATTGTTGTAGCACAATTGCTCTTGGCAACAGTTTGGTGGTGGCCATTGATCCTGGTGGATAGCTGATTGGTCGTCTGCCAGTATAAAAAGCTGAGCAATGATTGCAGCAGAGACGGTATGACATAGCTGCTTTCACAATGGCTAGCCTCTGATGTGGTAGGATAAGCCCCTGACAGGACTGCTGGGTGGGTCTATGGCAGGTCTTTCACCTGGGTCTTCCACATGGATATGAACCCTGTGGCAAAGGGTTGGTATTGCAAGTGGCACAGGGATACACTTTGACGTTGTGGAGGTTGATTTGGCAACAGAACACCACTTTAGGAGGGATGGGTAGAATCTTGGGTAGGGTGTCCCTCATTTCTGAGCAAGATGATAGATAATCAAAGCCCTGGCGAAAGACACAGTTCAGTTGTTCCAGTCCAGGATGATACTGGGTGATGAAGGGGGCACTCCTTTGTAGCTGGTTCTTGAGGTGATTGGAGTATGGGGAATGTGTGGGGATATGGCATGGGAAATCTACTTGCGGACCAGGGCTGAGGGTAATGCTTCTATGTGAGATCTTTCCAGGTGGGTGCTGTGGTTGGTAGTCCTATATATGAGCTCAGTTACTTATTTTTTTACATTATCATTGAGTTCATTTCTGTCCAGAACCCTTCCCAAGGTAAGTATTTTTGTTTTAGTACCATGTGCTTGCTTGACACGGCTTGATTCTACGCAAGTGGCTGGCCCAACTGCCACTCTTTTATATTCCCATAATTATGTAATACATCAATTTCCACAACTGTGGCTTTCATTTTAGTGTGTCACACCATATACTTGCACATTAGTAGGCCCTTCTCTTGTTCACAACTGGTGATATCTGAAGATGTAAGCTTAGAAATTGGTTGTAGAATAAAGTAAGAAAATACTGGCAACTGAAGCAGATTTTTATTCTATAAATGCATCCCATGAACTAATCATGTTGGGTTGAGTGATGTAATACATGCACAAACAGAAAGAGAACAGAATATCACCTTTTGTGACTATATGATTTTTTTAATGTTTGTTGTGGTGACAGATAAATCTGTAGCATATCTCGAGATATATGTTAGATTGGAAGGTGATAGTTTGGTTATGAGTTGGTAAAACTGTATCAAAGGCTTCAGTTAATCTGACTTTTACACCTCACTGAGCCCAAAAGTAGTAATGTCCTGCACGTGTCATTCAAATGGTTAAAATTAAATACCATTCCTTAATAAATTTCTGCTTTTGACAATTTATCAGCAACTAAAAGTCATTTAAGGTTGGTTGGAGTTTGCAAGGGGTCCATTCCTGCACTACCAGCAGTTGAGGAATGGCTGGCTGTACCTCTCCCATACATGATTAATATGTAGGATTCTTCGTGGGCTAGGTACAAATGTCTACCTGGCACAGTATTTCAGTGACACACCTCAGTATCATCAACAAGAATTTGTGATGTGCTAAGCTGTTGAGGGAGCTGCTCTTCCCTTTATACCTGACCTCCACCCCTACTTGGTCTTCCTATGTTCACTTTGACACCATTCCATCTGCTGTCCACTTCACTGTAGCTGTATTTGACTCAGTTTGCCACCACAGAAACACCTGACAGTCACAGTGATGTCTGTCATTAGAATGTTGTACAAGTCAGACACTGGCACCTGATTGAGTGGCCAAGAAGACTTCTGTTAATATCAGCACTGGAAAAAGTGAGAAATTACAATAAGCAGAATATTTCAAAGCTGCCACTACAAATAAAAACACCAAGAGTGCACAATATGATATTGGATGATTGCAGCAGAGATGGTATGACACAGCTGCTTTCACAAGCAGTACTGAATAGGTTACTGTGTAACAGTCCAAATGTTCATGCCCTGCAGCTGTTAGTAGCTGCAAGCCATCTTGATTAATTGCTTTGTGGGAAACATAGATGGATAGGCTGCTCATCATCCCATACTGAAGACTGTTGTCGAAGTCTGTACCCCTTTAGACATGAAAGCATTACATGTCACAAAAGACTGACTAACTGCTATATTACACTGACTTGAAGAATCTGTTGACACATTATCAGCAAGTCATCTTGACCCCAGAATCTGGAAACAACTCAGGTGCAGGCTGAGCTAATGTGAGAATAACTGTGCCAAGGTTTAGTACTCTTCACTTGTCTTGTCAAACTCTTTGGGCCCTGGAAGGCTGTTGTAATACGGGTACAAGCACAACTGCCACATGCAAGTTTCTGGGATCCCAGTATTCCATTGTGGTTGAATGAAAGTAGACTGGGACAACTTGGGCATTGACTTCTGGCCATGGAGCACTCCCAGCTACTTCTGCATTCATTCTTTGTCACAGTTTTAGGAAGTTGGGTTAAATGGCACCTTAGACACATAACAATATATCAGTTTTACTAGTTAGTTGTGGTTACATTCTATTGTACTTTTTGAAGAGCCAAAGAAACTGGTACACCTACCTAATATTGTGTAGGGCCCCCAAGAACTCACTGAAGTGCCGCAACACGACGTGGCATGGACTCGACTAATGTCTGAAGTAGTCCTGGAGGCAACTGACACCATGAATCCTGCAGGACTGTCCACAAATCTGTAAGAGTATGAGGGGGTGGAAATCTCTTCTGAACAGCACATTCCAAGGCATCCCAGCTATCCTAAATAATGTTCATGCCTGGGGACTTTGGTGGCCAGCGGAAGTGTTTAAGCTCAGAAGTGTGTTCCGGAACACACTCAATAGCAATTTGGATGTGAGGGGTGCTGTATTGTCCTGCTGGAATTGCCCAAGTCCATCAGAATGTACAATTGACATGAATGGATGCAGGTGATCAGACAGGATGCTTATGTACATGTCATCGGTCAGAGTCGTATCTAGACGTATCAGGGGTCCCATATAACTCCAACTGCACATGCTCCACACCATTACAGAGCCTCCACCAGTTTGAACAGTCCCCTGCTGACATGCAGGGTCCGCGGATCCATGAGGTTGTCTCCATACCCATACATGTCCATCCACTCGATACAATTTGAAACGAGACTCGTCCGACTAGGTAACATGTTTCCAGTCATCAACAGTCCAATGTCAGTGTTGACAGGCCCAGGCGAGGCATAAAGCTTTGTGTCATGCAGTCATCAAGGGTACACGAGTGTGCCTTCGGCTCCGAAAGCCCATATTGATGATGTTTCGTTGAATGGTTCGCATGCCGACACTTGTTGGTGGCCCAGCATTGAAATCTGTAGCAGTTTGTGGAAGGGTTGCACTTCTGGCACACTGAACGATTCTCTTCAGTTGCCATTGGTCCCGTTCTTGCAGGATCTTTTTCTGGTGGCAGTGATGTCAGAGATTTGATTTTTTACTATATTCCCAATATTCAAGGTATACTTGTGAAATGGTCGTACAGGAAAATCCCCACTTCATCTCTACCTCAGAGATGCTGTGTCATCACTCATGTGCCTACTATAACACCATGTTCAAACTCACTTAAATCTTGAAAACCTGTCACTGCAGCAGCAGTAACCAATTTCACAACTGTGCCTCACACTTGTTGTCTTATATAGGCATTGCCGACCGCAGCACAGTATTCTGCCTGTTTACATATATCTGTATTTGAATACACATGCCTATACCAGTTCCTTTGGTGCTTCAGTGTATTATGAAACAGTTCTAATCTATTTTATATTAATGTATCTACAAATTAGAGTCTATTGCAGAAGAAATAAAAATATTTAAATATGTTTGCAATAATAAAGAAATATGCACACAAATAAGGATCTGGGAATGTAACTGAGTGTTAAAGGAACAAGGATATTACACACTGCAGTTCAGGAAATATTCTGTAATGTAAAATTACACTTGCAGAAGGAGTTATCTTAATTTTCTTTAATACACAAGAGCTACTAAACCCTTAATTTATAAAGGGAGAGCTACTTGAATGGACCCCCTTCTGTAGCATACTCAGGTTTGTATTCTCATAGTGTATATCTTTTTTTATTCTAGTACCACGATTACAATACATAATATTAGGTTTAAAAAGTGGCCCTTCTCCCTTATGAAACAGATCAAGCCAGTCAGTCAACTCCAGCTCTCAACTGATATACGTCTACAGAGTGGCAAGTTAAGTGTTTATCATTTTCTGTGCTTTTCTTGTACTATATTTATTAAATTTTGCACGTGTTTTTCTGTTTAAGAGGTTTAATCTCATGTTTCTGTAAAAGTAAATTCATTCACTCTGTAGCGTAGTAGTTGCTCATTTGTTTTGTTTTGGAAGCAACCATCCATTCATATAAAAAGCCAGGCAGGTTCCAGCTCTCAGCTGATACATGTCTACAGAATGGTAAGTTAAGTGTTATCCTTTTCTGTGTTTTCCTCATACTATATTAATTAAATTCCATGTATGTTTTTTCTGTTTCAGGGGCTTAATCTCACGTTTTTGTATGTGTAAATTCATTCAGTCTGTAGCGCAGTAGTTGCTAGCTCAACAGCCAGCTCCACAGCTGATTAACACATCAGCATCATTGGTGACACATCAGGAGTGTAGTAAGTTGCATATCTAGGATTCTGCCTGCTTTTATATACTAAAGCGCCACAGAAACTGGTATAGGCATGTGTATTCAAATACAGAGATATATAAACAGGCAGAATATGGCGCTGCGGTCGGTAACACCTACATAATGTTTTATTTGGTGCATGAGTGATCAGACACAGCATCTCCAAGGTAGAGATAAAGTATGAATTTTCCTGTATGACCATTTCACAAGTATCAGGAATATGGTAAAACACCAAATCTCCAACATCGCTGCAACCGGAAAAAGATTGTGCAAGAATGGGACCAATAATGACTGAAGAGAATTGTTCAACAGGATAGAAGTGCAACCCTTCCACAAACTGCTGCAGATTTCAATGCTGGGCCATCAACAAGTGTCAGCATGCAAACCATTCAACAAAATGTCATCGACATGGGCTTCTGGAGCCGAAGGCCCACTCATGCACCTTTGATGACCACACAACACAAAGCTTTACACCTTGCCTGGGCCCATCAGCACTGATATTAGACTGTAGATGACTGGAAACATTTTGCCTGATCGGACGAGTCTCATTTCAAATTGTATCGAGTGGGTGGACGTGTACGGTTATGGAGACAACCTCATGAATCCACGGACCCTGCATGTCAGCAGGGGACTGTTCAAGCAGGTGGAGGCTCTGTATCGGTGTGGGGCATGTGCAGCTGGAGTGATATGGGACCCCTGATACATCCAGATACGACTCTGACAGATGACATGTACGTAAGCATCCTGTCTGATCACTTGCATCCATTCATGTCAATCGTGTATTCCCATGGACTTGGGCAATTCCAGCAGGACTCTGCAACACCCCATACGTCCAGAATTGTTACAGAGTGGCTCCAGGAACACCCTTCTGAGCTTAAACACTTCCACTGGGCACCAAACTCCCCAGACATGAACCTTGAACCTTACTGAGCATATCTGGGATGCCTTGCAATCTGCCGTTCAGAAGACATCTCCACCCACTCATATGCTTACGGATTTATGGACAGCCCTGCAGAATTCATGGTGTCATCTCCCTCCTACACTGCTTCAGATATTAGTTGAGTCCATGCCATGTAGTGTTCCAGCACTTCTGAGTGCTCGTGGAGGACCTAAATGGTATTAGGCAGGTGTACCAGGTTCTTTGGCTCTTCAGTGTAGTTTAGTTCTTCAGTTAGTTTTGCTAGGATGGTTAGGATGTGTGCATGCTGTGTACAGATGCAGGAGGAAGGCTGCAGTTCATGAACAGCTGAATGTACTTTTGGCTTTGGTCAGTCACCTTCAGGCTGCAACCTCACGGTGTTGCAGTGGCAGAGAATCTCATGTGTTGCAAGGGACACCTCAGGTGTCGCTTGTTTTGCCTATGAGCTCAGCTTCCGAGGCACTTCCTAGTGCAGCCAACACGTTGGATCCATCCTTCAGCAGGGAGAGTGGTGGGTGGTAATGTGTTTGCATTGCTCGAGGCACAGGGACAATGTGAAGACTGGCTGCCTGGCCTCGCCCACTCAGCCTGTGAGTAGACAGGTGGCCGCTCCTTCAGCAGGGTCCAACCAGGAACAAGTGGCAAGGGGTTTACTAGTTATCGGGAGCTTCAATGTTAGGCATGTTATGGAGTCGCTTAGGAAGATAATGTTCAGGGCTGGATAGAAAGCCAATGTGCACTTGGTATGTCTGCCAGGAGGCCTCATCCAAAATGTGGAGACAGCCTTGCCTGAGGCTATCAAGTGTGCAAGGTACAGTGGTCTCCAAGTTGTGGCTCAGATTGGCACAATGCCTGTCATTGCCTGGGTTCTGAGGTCGTCCTCAGTTGATACGGGAGGCTGGCAGAGGGATGGTGAAGACTGCTGGCCTTGCACGTGGGGTGCAAGCAGAGCTCGCAATCTGTAGCATTGTTCCTGGAATTGATCAGGGTCCTTTGGTTGGGAGCCAAGTGAAGAGTCTCAACCAAAGGCTTTGGCAACTCTGTGACAGTCTCAGCTGCAGATTTGTAGACCTGCATTATAGTGTGAGAATTTGTAGGAGTCCCCTTGACAGGTCAGGGTTGCACTGTACAATGGAGGCAGCTACTCGGGTAGCAGGGTACTGGGGAGTTCTAATGAACACTCGCCAGACAGTACACAGCAAGGAAGTCAGATGGTGTTCAGAATAAACATACTTCAGTTGTCAAAATTTTAGCTGTAACGTGTCGGAGTATTCGTAATAAAGTTCCTGAATTTATTGCCCTCCAGGAAAGTTCTTGCACTCAAATTATTCCTGGAACCCAGAGCTGCCTGAAAACCGAGGTGGACAGCTCTGAGATATTTAGTGAGTCTTGGAAGATATATCAGAAAGACAGATTAGAGACCATAGGAGGGGGAGTGTTCATTGCAGTTGATGAAAATATTGCCTCTATTAAGGTCGAAGTTGAGTGTGACAGTGAAGTTATCCAGTCGCATATGACAGGTGTAGGTTTTTATTGGCCTCCTGATTCTTCTATGACAGTCGTAGAGTCATTCAAAGAAAGTCTATGGTCAATAGCACATAAATACCCAGACAAGTAATACTGGTTGGAGGGCGACTTTAACCTACCAAGTATAGACTGGGATGCCTACGGATTCAGGGGTTACAGGCAGATAATCATGTGAAATACTTTTGAACACATTTTCTGTAAACTGTCTTGAGCAACTAGCCCACATGCAATGGAAATATCTTAAACCTTGTAGCTACGAACAGGCCAGGCCTTATTGATGATGTAAGTATAGATAAGGGAATTAGTGGTCATGATGTCATTATAGCTTCTATGATTGCAAAAGTTAATAAATTAGTCAAGAAGGCTAGGAGAGTGTGTCTGCTAGACACAGCAGATAAGCTATTGTTAGCATCTCACTTAGGCAGTGAATTGATATTGCTTAGTTCCAGTAAGATGGATGTAGATGAATTTTGGGCAAAGTTTAAGCAGATTGTAAATTGTGGTCTGGAGAGTTATGTGCCTAGTAAGTGGAAATGGAAATGGAAAAGATCCACCGTGGTTTAATAATGAAATCCGGCAGATGCTGAGGAAGCAGAGGCTGTTGCACTCTTGATTCAAAAGAGAATGCACAAATGACAACAAGCAAAGGTTAGTAGAGATTCATGGGTCTGTGAAAAGATATACGGGGGGAGCGAACAACTACCACCACGACACCTTAGCAAAAGATCTGACAAAGAACCTGAAAAAGTTCTGGTCATATGTAAAATCACTAAGTGAGTCTAAGGCTTCCATTCAGTCCTTTGTTAACCAGTCTGGTGTGGCAGTTGAAGACAGCAAAATGGAAATCAAAGTTTTAAATTTACCATTCAAGAAATCATTCATACACGAGACTCGTACAAACATACTGTCACTTGAGTATTGGACAGATTCTGTATGGACAACATAATAATAAGGATCCCCAGCATAGAGAAACAACTGAAAGATTTGAAAGCAAATAAATCACCAGGTCCAGATGAGATCCCAGTTCAGTTTTACAAAGAGTATTCTACGACGTTGGTCTCTTACCTAGTCTTCATTTATTGTGAATCTCTCACCCAGCTCAAAGTCACAAGTGACTGGAAAAAAGCTCAGGTGACTCCAGTATATAAGAAGGATAAAAAAATGGACCCACAAAATTACAGACCAATATCCCTAACTTCGGTTTGCTGCAGATTCCTTGAACACAGTCTCAGCTCAAATATATTAAACTTTCTTGAGACTGTGAACTTATGTCCATGAATTGGCATGGTTTTAGAAAGCATCGCTCATGCGAAATTCAGCTTGGCCTTTTTTCACAAGATATACTGCAAGCTATGGATGAAGGGCAACAGGCAGATTCCATATGTCTAGATTTCCAGAAAGAATTTGACATGGTGCCCCATTGCAGGCTTTTAACAAAGGTATAAGCATATGGAATAAGTTCACAGATATGTGAGTGGCTCGAAGACTTCTTCAGTAACAGAACCCAATATGTTGTCCTCAACAGCAAGTGTTCATCAGGGACAAGAGTATTGCCAGGAGTGCCCCATGGAAGTGTGATAGGGCCACTGTTGTTTTCTATATACATAAATGACTTGACGGACAGGGTAGACAGCAATCTGTGGTTGTTTGCTGATGATACTGTGGTGTACGGTAAGGTGTCAAAGTTGGGTGACTGTAGGAAGATACAAGATAATAGAGGGAAACATTCCACGTGGGAAAAATATATCTAAAAACAAAGATGATGTGACTTACCGAACGAAAACGCTGGCAGGTCGATAGACACACAAACAAACACAAACACACAAGCAGACGACATATTTGGTCTTTAAATATGTCTGCTTGTGAGATGTCTGCTTGTGTCTGTATATGTGTGGATGGGTATGTGTGTGTGTGTGCGAGTGTATACCCGTCCTTTTTCCCCCCTAAGGTAAGTCTTTCCGCTCCCGGGATTGGAATGACTCCTTACCCTCTCCCTTAAAACCCACATCCTTTCATCTTTCCCTCTCCTTCCCTCTTTCCTGACGAGGCAACAGTTTGTTGCGAAAGCTTGAATTTTGTGTGTGTGTTTGTGTTTGTTTGTGTGTCTATCGACTTGCCAGCGCTTTCGTTCGGTAAGATACAAGATAACTTAGACAAAATTTCTAGTTGGTGTGATGAACAGCAGCAAGCCCTAAATGTGGAAAAATGTAAGTTAATGCAGATGAGTAGGAAGAACAAACCTGTAATGTTTAGATACTAGTGTCCTGCTTGACACAGTCAAGTCATTTAAATATTTGGTCGTAACATTGCAAAATGATATGAAATAGAACGATTGTGTGAATAACTGTGGCAAGAAAGGTGAATGGCCGACTTTGGTTCATTGGGAGAATTTTAGGAAAGAGTGGTTCACCTGTAGAGGAGAACACAAAAATGATGCTGGTGCAAACAGTTCTTGAGTACTGCTCGAGTGTTTGGGATCTGTACCAGGTCAGATTGAAGGAAGACATAGAAGCAATTCAGAGGTAGGCTGATAGATTTGTTAACAATAGGTTCAAACAACATGTAAGTGTTACAGAGATGCTACAGGAACTCAAATGGGAATCCCTGGAGGAAAGGCAAGAGTCTTTTTGAGAAACACTATTGAGAAAATTTAAGAGAACCGGTATTTGAAGCTGACTGACAAACAACTCTACTGCCACCAATATACATTGCGTGTAAGATCCATGAAGATAAAATATGAGAAATTAGAGCTCATACTGAGGCATATAGACAGTTGTTTTTCCTTCGCTCTATTTGCAGGTGGAACAGGAAGGGAAATGACTAATAGTGGTACAGGGTACCCTCCACCACGCACTGTACAGTGTAGAGTATCTATGTAGATGTAGATGTATAATATATATTGTGCAGTGTGTGTGAGGATTTTAAATTCATCAAAATGATTTCTGCATACAGTTCTAGGGTATGGATTCCAGTTATGTTTCTTATGGCTTTTTCCTGTGCATATAGCACTTTTCTAGCCAGTGGCTGATTTCCAAAAATGTGATTCCCTACACCATCATGACATGAAAGTAACAATAATAAACTGATTTCGTCGTTTCCATATTTTTAGAAATGCAAAAGGTGTGTAAAGCATAAGCTGCAGAACACAGCCTTTTGTATGTTTACAGGATGTGGTTTGACCAGTTTAATTTGTTATCGAATTGTAAGCTCAGGTATTTTGAAGCATCCACGCAAGCTACTTGCCAACCACCTCATTTTTCTCATATTTCTTCAGCTTTAGAGATAATGCGAAACTGAATAAAACTTGTTTTACCATAATTAACAGAAATGCCATTCACATTAAACCACTTCACAATATTCCTAAAACTTATTAGGTTCCACCTTATGTTTGTCTACAGAATTATTCAAATGCTTCAAATGGCTCGAAGCACTATGGGTCATCAGTCCCCTAGACTTAGAACTACTTAAACGTAACTAACCTAAGGACATCACACACATCCATGCCCAAGGCAGGATTCAAACCTGTGACCGAGCAGCAGCGCAGCTCCGGACTGAAGCAGCCGGCACAGAATTATTAATTAGTGCCATCAGTAGAGATGGTGAATTTTCAATATTCTATGCAAAGAGGTAGGCCATTAATATAATAATAAAAAGTAGGGAGCCATAATTGAGCCCCAAGGCACTCCACATTTGATGATACCCATTCTGCCAATGCTGAACACCTTCTCAACCAACCAATACAACCTTCTGCTTTCTGTTAGAAAGAAAGGTATGAATTAAGCAACTTTACTGCTGCTCCACTATACCTAGGTATGTACCTTTGTGTAAAAGTATTTAGTGACTGACATACTCAAAAACTTTTGTTAGGATGCAAAACCCTCCAACCATTTTAATTTTTTTGTTGTAGAACACTGAAACATCAGCTGCAAATGTAAGTATTGTATCTTCTGCTGATAACCATACATGAAATTTAAACTGACTTTCATGGATGAGCACTAAGGTGCTTAATGAGCCTGGCATGTATTAGTTTTTAGAAAAATGTGTGGGTAGTGAGATTGGCAGATATTATTATCTGCCTTATCTCCCTTCTGATACAGTGGTTTTACAAAAGCATTTTAGAAATTATTCCTTGCTTAAGTGATGCACTGAAAATATGGAAAAGGATTTTAGCTACATGGCTGAAGCAGCATTTTAATAACTTCATTATCTACATCAACATACTCCATATGCCTTGTACAGTGCATGGTGGAGGCACATTGTATCTCTACTAGAGATTTCCTTTCCCATTCCACATGCAAATAGAGCACGAAAGGAAAATGACTGTATATATGCCTCCATATGAGCGATAATTTCTCTTATCTTATCTTCATGGTCCTTATGCAAAATGTACAAAGGAGGCAGTAGAATCATTCTGTAGTCAACTTCAGATGACGGTTCTCTAAATTTTCTCAATAGTGTTTCATGAAATGAATGTCGGTTACCCTCCAGGGATTCCCATTGGAGTTAAGATAGTATCTCAGTAATACTCACGTGTTGACTGAGGTTACCAGTAAAAAATCTAGCAGCCGACCTCCAAACTCTTTAATGTCTTCCTTTAATTTGACCTGGTGTGGATCCTAAACATTCGAGAAGTACTCAAGAATAGGTTGCACTAGAGTTATACACACAGTCTCCTTTACAAAAAACCACACCTTCTTAAAATTCTCTCAATAAACGAAATTTGATTATTTGCCTTTCCTGCTACCGTCCTTACATGTTCATTCCATTTCATTCTGCTCCACAATGTTACACCTAGATATTAGATTGACATAATTGTGTCAAACAGCACACTACTAATGCTGTATTCAGATATTATGGGACTGTTTTTCCTACTCAGCTACATTTACATATATTCTTCTACATTTAGAGCAAGCTGCCATTCATAACTGTTGTCAACTCTAGGAGAGTTTTTACTTTTCTCTGTTCTAGGTACATTGGCTCAAGGAAAATTCATGGCTTCATTTATGGAGCCTCAGGATCTTGTTTGTACCATTACTATTAAAAAGCTTTTGTTGTATATATCAGCAACTGTTTTCCATCACTAACAAGATTGTCTTCATTTTTTATTTGGATATTTTAACTACAAACTGCACTTTTCCCTTCCTTCTTTGAAGTTCCAGATAGGTTTTTCTTTGTTGTTTGAGGTATCAATTTACACTTTGTTGATTGAGGTATCAATTTCTGCTTTCAAGAATATGTTCTTTGATGGTCTTGTTAAGAATTCTACTGTACAGTTTGCAAGGTCTAATCTTATTGGGATCAATTGATCTCTCAGCTACTGCATAAAGCTCACTTTCCATTCTACAATAAATTTTGCTGCCATTAGTAATCCAAAGCTTATAACCTGATTTAAACAGGTTTTCTCTTACTATCTCACTGGGAAACATTTCTTCAAATAAAATTCGTTAATACATGTATTGAATTTGGAATTAACATCAACAGCAGCATGTATAGATACCAATTTGCAAACTGTACCATAGCTGACGATCAAAGTTCTCCATGGTGTGTTTGTTTATAATCGTCAAGTTTATCAAATGATATTTTCTTTTATGACACTGTAGGCTTCCCCAGTGTAATAGTTCTTGGAAGTCTCCTTTTTTGCCACCAGATCACAAAATGAACATGATACAACATTTTGTCAATCATTCTGTCCACCATCTTCAGGAGAATGCTGCTGTTGCTGAGTGCCACCTGCCACAGTTGCTGCCCCCATGTCTGAGCTGGTGGTGCTGCCCCTGGTAGAACACTGACATCAATGATATATTGCTCTCAAAGACTATTTTCAAACACTTGGGCTGGCTGCACCAAAGAGTGTCATGTTTTGATGCATGTGTAGGGTTCCATGACCTGCTAAAAGGAAAACCCTTATCTTTATTAATCACATTGTCTGCCAACCTAATTTCAATTGCCTCTTCATGAATACTATTTCAAAAAGCTGAAGTATTGACATCTATCAGAGTCTCATCAAATTTCATCCTGTGTCCTTCATTTAAACAATGTACCTCAAAGAAATTTGATAAGACTTTGATAGTTGCCAGTACTTGCAGCTTGTGGAACAGTGTTTATAAAGAGGCTCCTGAAGTTAGGGTGGCAGACAATTTGATTAACAAAGATAAGGGTTTTCCTCTTAGCAGGATATGAAATCTTTTACTACCTCGAATCAAAACACAAAGTTCTTTTGTGTGGCCAGACCAAATGTTTGAAAATAGTCTTTGAGGGTGATATATTATTTGTGCCAGTGTTCTACGAGGGGTGGCACCATCAGCCCACTCTTGGGGCCAGTGATTGTGGTGGGTGCAACATATAGGCCTATATAGGATGACAACTTGCAGCCTCAGCATCAGTTTTCAGTGAGACTCAACAGCAGTAGCATTCTCCTGAAGACAGCAGATAGGTGTATCTTTGAAATATCGTATCATGTTGATTTTTAGGATCCAGCAGCAAACTCGAGGAGACTTCCAAGAAATTTATTTTTCTCTGTACATTTACATGGTTTATGGTGAGGAATTGTTCATCATGGTCAGAAAGGCCATTAATAATATTTTTGACAGGTAATTATTATATCTATACATCTCTACAAACTACCAGTATTGGAACTGGCTGTTACCCTAATTGGAAAATCTACCACTTCCATTCTAAGAGCACATCAGGTGTCAGGGTCTACTCTGTTTCTATTATCTATTAACAAGTTCACATTAAAGTCACCCATTACACTGAATGAATTAATTTTTCTAGATAGGTGCAGTAGAAATGATTCAATGCGTCTCAGAAAAAAAAATCCAGATTTCCACAAGGTGTCCTGTAAACTGACAGCTTAATAACTCACTAAAGCCAACATATTCATCTTGATAGAACAGTAATTATATTCACGTTTTAAACAATTTTTATATATTGTTTATTTCTCAGTCCAGCTCACATTTATTTAAAAATTTATTCATTTGTTTTTTAAACTGTGACTCGTTTCAGGCCCCCTGGACCATACTCAGGTCTACATGGTTGAGTCAGCAACCTGTTGAGTCTGTATCACGACCACACATCAGAAATCAGAAAATTATTCTGATATGTGATTGTGATACAGACACACAGATCTCAAGATGATCCAGAGAAGTTAAAAGAGCCTTACTGTGAACAGAAAATAAATAAATAAAAATTAAATAAATAAAACAAAAAATGTGCAACTAGGACTGAAAAACAAACACTATATTACAACTGTTTTAAGCATAATAACACGTGCACTATCGGCTGTTATCTCGATACCACACATTTCAATGTGCCGTTCAGCACAGTATTTGCTTAAATCTGAAATTACAAGGTGCAAAATGAGGCCTCTCATAACATACAAAAAGGGACAAAGATGAACTACCTAGAAGTAATGGCAGTAAATAAATATATGTCTATTAGCCCAAGCTTAATACTGAATGATCAGAAACAGTTCCCTGACCCACCAGTTCTAACTGCAGATAGTGCTAAGAAGCCTATAGAGAACACTCTGTAATTCACGCCTCTACTCACATGCCCCATTTTCCTGGCCCTGTTAACATTTTACTTAGTATAATTGCATAGAATAGTTTCACTTGCTGGGATTGGATTTCAGTTGTTGGGCTTTAGAAGTTGGGAGTTCTGTTGGGTGGGGTGGATAGAGGGAGAGAAGGTGAGAGGTAAGAGCAGGTTTTCTGGCTCAGAGTGCGGGAGGGTGGGGTGGCAGGTGTTTGATCTAGACATGGGATGCACAGGTATCGGAGTCAGTGAGATGCATCACATGATGAAGGTGACTTGGATAGGGAGGAGGTGACAGGACAGAGAAAAGGAAAACTGTTGGGTGGAAGGTGTTGGGACAGTGGGTTAACTTTGGTTGAAGCCAGGAGGACTCTGGGAGTGAAGGGTGTGTAGCAAGGACAATCCCAAAGTGCTTAGTTCAGAAAATCTGGTGATGGAGGGAAGGATCCAGATTGTTTGGGTTGTGAAGCAGCCATTGAAATCAAGCATGTTGTGTTTGGTTGCATGTTTGTTCTTGGTTACAGTTTGTTGGTGGTCATTCATCCTGGTGGACAGCTGTTTGGTTGGCATACTGACATAAAAAGCTGTGCAGTGATTGCAGAAGAGTTACTGTATGGCATGGCTTCTTTCACAGGTGGCCCTGCCTCTGATGGTGTATGAGATCTGTTGAAAAAATTGTGGAACATTCGTAATTTCGAGTCAGTGGTGTGTTGGAGTGAAATGCGCTTGGCATCTCTGCACACACCTGTGTTTAATGTGTAACTGCCATTGTTGTATGTCTGTTAGCTACTGTTCAGTGCTGTATTAAGTAGAACATTGTGTTGCACAGTCTGCAAATTTCAAGATGGCAAAGTTAGAGGGGCAATGCATCCAGGAACGTCAACAAAATTGTGCGTGCTAATTGCAGACTGACTGTCTCAAAGATTGCACAAGAATGTAACATTTCAGTTGGACCATGTCATGAAATCCTGAAACAGAATCTTGGAATGCATTGTGTTGCTGCCAAGTTCATCCCATGGCTCATGAGCCAAGACCAGAAAGACCTTCACATCACAAGCTTTTGGATCATGCAAATGAGAGCGAGATATTTCTTAAGAGAATCATAACTGGTATATATGGTTATGATGTTGAGACCAAGGTTCAGTCTCCACAATGGGTCGGGAAAGGTTCTCCCTGACCAAAAAAAGCTTGTCAGGTCAGGTCAAATGTCAAAGTGATGCTGCTAGTTTTCTTTGACTTTGAAGGGTTAATTCATCATGAATTTGTGCCAAGGAACAAACTGTTAATCGGTGGTACTACTGGGATGTATCTGCAAGAAAATGTGAGAAGGAAATGGTCTGACATGTGGTGAGACAATTCATGGCTCTTTGTGTCACAATAATGCACCTGCACATTCATCCCTGTTGGTGTGTGACTATTGCGCAAAAAACAAAATCACTGTGCTGCCTGGCATCTGCGGACCTCTCTCTCTCTCTCTCTCTTTTTTTTTTTTTTTTTTTTTTTTTTTTTTCCTCCCTTACAAGGCTGAAAACCCCAGACAAGATAAAAGAAAATTCACAGACAGTACTTTGTGCAGTCCAGCAAGAGGCCTACCACATAAGCATAGAAAAATTTTGTGTACAAAGTTCTGCAATCTTTTCAACAGACCTCGTAAGATACACCTATGACAGGACTGGAGTAGGAAGTGCTGGGTGGGTTTATCGGGCAGGTCTTGTACCTGGGTTTTCTACAGAGATATTATCCCTGTGGCAAGGGTTGGGAGTGGGAGTGGCATAGGGATGGACCAGGATGTTGTGTAGTTTGATGGGCAATGGAATACCACTTTAATAGGGGTGGGAAGGATCTTGGATAAAATGTCCATCATTTCTGGGCATGATGATAGAATATCAAAGCCCTGGTGAAGGACATGGTTCTGCTGTTCCAGTCCATGGAGATATTGGGGACTGTAACAAGTGAACCATTTCTTTTCAAAATTTCTTTAAATGCTTGTTCAACAGATGGACCACAAACATAGCTAGTTAATAATGAAAATCAACAACATTCTGGGAGACAAGTCAGATGAGGCCATTAAATATATGAGGAAAGACAGGCACAAGAAAATGATGTTTCAGTAGAAATGATTAAAGCTCAAGGGAAAATGGTACAAAAGAAACTTACAAAATTATTTACAGGATGTCTGTGAAGTGAAACAATTTTTAAAAGCTGGAACAATGCTGTAATTGTTTTAGTTCACATACAAGGAGACAAGAAAGAAATTTAAAAATCAGTGTGCCTATCAGCCTCCACTGTATTATGTACAAGACATTCACTTAAGTTATTTGCAACTGAATAGGAAAAAAAATGAATTTTAATAGGGCAAAAAACAAACTCACATTAGAAGACTATATATCACAATGGCTAAATTGTAGTTTTATCTTGAATGAAATTATAAAACAGAGCGGTGAGTAAGAAATGAACTGCACTCAACCTGCTGAACATAAATTTTTGAGAAAGCTTTAGATCTAGTCTCAATAAAATCTGTATTGCCATACACAAAACAATATTGGATGGAGCAGGTCATGGGAAAGGGAAGATGGCTATGAAGAGAGAAAAGGGAAAATAAAGCCAGGTAGGGGTTATTAAAGAGTGCACTGTGATGGAACAAGTAACTTTATAAGGGCAGAAATATGGGAATTAGGATGGCTTAGCTTTGGTGCTGAATAAAAAGTGCGAAAAAAGTCATGTAAACTTTGTGAGTTGATCATTCCTTGTAATTAGCAATCGTTCAATAAGAAATTTACAAAAAGTAGGATAAAGTAAAAGAGAAAAGAAATGGGGAGTGAGAATCTGGAGTGGGAACATGGACCTCTAAATAATTTGTGCTGTATTATTGGCTCTAAAGCGTAATACCTTAAAGTTCTTCACCGTTTCGCCGACTTCCTCTACTTCTCCAGCTACATCCTTCCCCAGAATTGCAGGTAGTTCTGGCAAGAGTCCATAACCACCACTTCTAATATACGTGTCGGCGGGATTAATACCAGCGGCCCTAACACGAATAAGCACCTCGTTATGTTTTATGTTTGGAATAGGGATGGTTTCAGTTTTTAAAACTTCTGGCCCGCCAAATTTGTGAATTCGCACGGCTTTCATCATCTTTAACAACTGTGCCATGCCCCTCTTATCAACATATAAAGCTAGAGATAAACGGTTCACGGTCAAGGAAAACATAGTCCTAACGTACTTAAAACTCAAGTTTTAGAATAGTATAATTTTCGCAGTTCTTAAGAAACAATTTCTCAAGATTCAGACACTTCGCAAATATTACGGGTAGTTAACAGGCATGATAGTCTTCATTGAATGAGTTCAGCAGCATTGAAAAATGGTAATTCATGCCCAAGGTCATTTGGTTGTTATTGTCTGGCTTTAATTTTGGGTGTTGGGGCGCTATTCTTTCATTATGTAATGCTGAAAATAATGCTGGGTTGGAAATTGTAATTCCTCTATGGCTTTGGATGTAACTATATTATTTAAGAACTGGCAGCAGATTATACAACTCAACGTCTAGTACAATGTAATTCACGTGTAATTACACGGTTTCTCGCCCATTTCAAGTATCTAAGTACACAGCATTTCCACAGATGTTACACAAATACTGCTACTACGTAACAGGTGCTAATAAAAAAAAGTCGTGTCATACCCTTACGCTAGCGTCCTTGTTACCTTACTCGAGCAAAAGCAGTCATGCAACGAATTCTGCCCGTAAGATTTATGTATAAAGTTTTTTCTATTAATTCGTACTTTAATATGGAAATGAACTGATGATCAGCTCGTTGCTCAGTTAAGATCTCTGATAGTAATCATGTTGTAAAATAAACACACTGATTATTTCAAATGAAGGTGATGACGAAGATGGATCTCAGCACACTGTCCCAGAAATTCCGCGGTTGTATGCTAGGTAGTCTTCTTGGAGACTGTTTGGGTGCTCCATATGAGGGAGATAGCAGTGTTTCTAAAGCGGTTCTTCAACAATATTTTGACAAAATTGAAGGCCCGCCTTTCAAAGGTACCGGTATTTTGTTGAATGTAAACATCTACCTTGCAGTTTCCAAGGCATAGAAAACTTGTACAATTTATTTGTTTTACAGCTCCAATAAAACAATATACAGATGACACTGCAATGACAAAGTGCGTGGCGGAATCGCTGATAGACTGTCGTGGCTTAGACCCCCAAGATATGGCGAAGAAGTAAGTACTTTTAGTGCAATAAAAGTGTTTATGTAAAGTTAGAAACTAACCCTTACATATCACGACCACAGGTCAGTATGTCAGTAATAAGTGACTTTCACCTTTGACACAGCAGTGTAATGGTTCATCACGCCAGAATCGCTGAATTGTGGAATATTAGATTGGAGTCTCTTGTTGATTTAGTTATTTACAGTTTGTGGACTCCCGTTTGGTTTACTCGCCCCGCCTCCCTTCTCCCTGAACTTTGCAAAATTTGTTTTTGAAAAAGTGACATTACCAACCGTTGTAGCCACAAACAAAGATTTAATAAAGTGCATTTTTTTCCCATGTGGTGAGTGACGAGTAGTTTACAGTTATATTATTGACGACCAGTAGGGTACGTTATAAAACTGGACTGAGAAAGTTTTGAGTGACCTCAATTCCAGTGAAAAAAGATTAATGTCTGAGCCCAGTAACAGCTGATGCTAAATGTGTTTTCATTTCCGGTACAGTTTTTTATGTAAAGCCCATCAGAAAAGAAAAATGTTCAAAGTAACTACAAGGAAAATTTCAGTGAAGCAGAGTCTCAAAACACTGTACACAGAATTTAAAGACCACTTCTTTTGCTTGTGAGTCAAGTACGTTAACGCTACGTTCTGCTTTGCTCATTATCTTTTTGCATATCTAGAGGCCACAATTTAATATCGTTCACAAATATTTACAGTACAGTAATTTTGAAAAATTAATTTTTCAACCTTCTCACTGTTGGTAGTGATGTTGGCCATCTCGGAGACATTGTATACAATGGTTACATTGCAGCATAGATAAACATGTATATTGAATTTCATAAAATAATGGAAGTGCAAAAAAGCAGCATCCTAAAATACTCTTTCCACAATTTTGTGTATACTTGCATAAATCCAAAATAAATAATTCATTTTACATTCTTACATCGTACACAATCTGTAGTTGTGTAATTTACTGTTAAAATTAACTTTTTTACTCCCTTTGTGAAAGGACAGCCTGTCATAAAATATGCTCCCTGCATTTACAGATTATATAAAAGTTATTTTTAAACCCTCTTGACAGACACACACACACACACACACACACACACACACACACACACACACACACACACACACACACACACACACACACCTGGTGCTCCACCCCATATTAAGTATGGTACACAGGGGAGGTCGGAAAGTGAAGAGCACATTTTTCGGTATTGTATAAAAAAAAATAGTTATGAGAAACTTCCACACTCTGGGGAGTACTGTTGTGCACATAAGTCTCTCCATTTTCATGTATCCTTCCCACCACCACTCTTTTACCACTCTGTTCCGGTCTTGTTCTTTTACTTTGAATACTCTCCTGTATTCTTTCAGCTGATAGCTCTTGGTCTTTTGCCTGTGAGCCGTGATTCCTGCCTCTTCCTTTGCGTGCTATCATATGCAGTTCTCTGTAATCATTTGTTCGACTTTAGCCTTGCTGGTTCTTTCTGCTCCTGTAGGATACTTCCTTTACTATGTCCAGGACTTTCCATTACTTATTCTGTCCATTCATGTCGGTCCTACTTAGCTTCTATGAAATTACATTTTATGTGCATGTATCTTGCATAAACCCTTATCTTCATTGTCAAGGTTTCAGAAACGTTGGTCAGGGTAGATAAACAGTACATAGCTCGGTTCACTTCTTAGCAATGATGCTGTTTGGATACCTTCCTTCATACACACAATGGTCAGTAAATCCATTCATGGAGTGAGAGCATTCAGGATTTGTGACAAGTTTTACATTAACAGGCTTAAGCAACCGCTTCAGACTACTTCTGTGAAGTTTGCTAACAAATTTTAACTATAGCTAATCTACTAAACTTGTTATTGGCACTAATCTACTCACTGACAATTGTGACAGTGACTGATTCCTTTACATATGTTAGGATAAAAATGGCAAAATTCTTCATTTGTGTGGACATACTGTCTGCAGTTGCTTTATAATTATTGAAGGTATTTTAAATCTGTCTTTCCAACTATGAGGAAACATGTATTTTTGTTTCCAAATGCATTCATTTTATTTAAATAGAAGACGTCAGTTGCCTATAATGTAAAATATTTACAATTTGGCTTACTTTCCAGCTCATAAGTCATAAAAGTTGTAATGGTGGCGAGATGGGAGGGGTGTGGCAAAGATGAGTGGAATGGAGCGTGAGTTGAAGGAAAAGGTGGTGAGGAACAAGTGTTGAAGTGAAAGGAGGGGAAATTTAGAGTAAGACAGTGAGATTTTCATGTTTGTATGATGTTCCTATATCTTTATTTTGCTTAGTCTATGGTGTTTCTGTTTAAGGTAGTCTTCGAATGTGGAGTGGTTTGTGCTGTATTTTTGTGCCCTGATGTGCTCTCCATATCTTGTGTCAAATCAATCAGTGAATAACTTTCGCAATCATTTTGCAAATACCCAAACAATAACACACCTTAATTTTCTGAACACAATGTCCTGCGTGAAAATTCCTCACCACACCCCACCTCCCCATCCAACAAGACACTAACATCACAACACACCACACAAACCATCCTAGAAAAAACCACACCCCACTGAACTCAACCCAACTCAAAACTGTGCACCAAACCAACTCAACCCAATAAAGCCTCAAGCCAGATATGGCCTGTTTCAACATAGCCACCCACCAAAGCCCAGCTGTCCTGTGCAATATGTTGCATTTCACCCTACCTCTGGATGGGCAGTATCAGCTTGAGTGTGCACAATATTGTGACAGTACAGTCCCATGTCTCAGGCTGTTTCCGTTCATGTATTTCTGCTGCTCACAGATTTTTATTTAAAGACTTGTGAACACCTGGTCTTTCAGCAAAATGAACTTTGTTATATTACTAATTACGATATGTGGAACATGCAGCAAAGGCGAGTTCCCCTTACAGCAGTTACGATTTTTGCTCTTATCTGTGTTTGGCAATGACTTGCGCCACAATTCTTCCCAAAATTCAGGCGACTGATAACACAGTCAGAACAGTTCAGACATCATCCCATAAGGTGTCAGGAGTTGGACTGAACGCCAGATTAACATTACATTCAGAATCATATTCAATCCAAATTGGTGTATTAAACCAATTAAATTTTGATAGTGCCATATAAATATTCTGAGCCAAAAGGACTCATTAACACTAACATGTGCTTTCAGCTATTAGTAATTAAGATCAAACTGCAAGAACATGAGAAAACATGTAGGGGCTCTGCTCTTAGCCCTGTTTTGTTAAACTCTTATTGTTATTTTGGTTCTCGGTCTCAGGTGTGCTGCAAATAGGAATTCTCATTCATGAGGCACTTTTCACTTTTCTTAGCAAAGTATCAGTAGTAGTTTTATTTGGATCATTGCAAGAATATGATAGTAGCAACTGTATGATCAGAAAGGTATGGTGCTCAGTTAACTGTCCACCTGGTTTGAATGATGTTAGTGGTGATTCACTTAATGTAGCACTGACTACTGAAGTAAAGGCATTGTGGGGGCATCGGTACTTCTAAGTTCTACCTACTTCATCCTGCTCCGCATGCAAGCATACATTATACACTGATGTATGATGAGGAACACCTGCCCTGCTACATCATCTCATGTTTCCCTCAATGCAGAGAATGGATCCAAAAACTCCTTCCTTTTGAAGAGAAGCACCCGTCAATCTGCTCAATCTGATATATGAAGCACTTGTCTCTTTAGCACCAAGCAGACACAGACTTCATTCTTGTAATTACATTAATTCTGCAGATAATTCCTTAACCAACGTTACTGTATGCTACACAACTGAAATGAGTCGCTACATGTTTCGTATGTTACAGTTAGTTAAGTAAGAAGCCCATTGCAATCTTGCTTACACTGCTCTAAAACATACTGACTGATAGTTACTTGACTAAATAGGTGCTACACGTCGATTCACATGTATTTGACATGAATTAACAGCATCACAAAACAATGACTAAGGAAATGATGTTGTTAGTGATATTACACAGATAGAAAGAAAAGCAAATTATTACTATTGTCTTAAAAACTGTTGTATGTAAAATGCAATCCAGAAAATGTTTTGTTACTGAGTGGTGGTCAGTGGACATCCAGGACTAGAGCTGGATTATCCTGCTATGTTTGCCAGATATTTATGTCTAGCTTTAATGAAATGTTCTCAAGAATCTGTGCATAATAAGCGACAGTGAGTTAGAAAATTATGTTTTTTACTGCAAGATGGTCATTTTAAGAATAATTTACAATGTCTATTGTCATATACATTGGTGGAAATCTGCTTCTTTTTACCTTTACCTCTGCTACACCAATGAAAAATGAAAAATGTTTACGTTGTTGATGCCTCTCTAGCTGTGACAGATTTAATTTTCAGTGGCCGTTTGAGCCCATATTTTCTGTAATTGCATGTTTCCTCCACAGGAGCTTTTCTTTGTTGGTACTTTATCTTAGCTCACGAAGTCTCCCTCTGGGTATTCACATTTTGCAGTCAGTGCTCTGTTGTTGCTTAATTCCTCTCTTTTGGGGATGGTGCCAATGACAGCAAGCTGTTCGCTGCAGGATGTCAAATCAAACACATTTCAGCTGTCTAATTTCCAAACTGTTATTTTATTTGGGTACCAGTTCCAGCAATGTACTATGCCATCGTCAGGCCCCTGATTGACCCCCGTGTAGGAAGTTTCCAACCTTGGTTCTGGTCAAAATAGGGGCCAGCATTCAAATACTGGTACCTGTAGATTTCTGCTTGATACAATGATCACTTCAACCATCATTTGCCAACTATTAGATAAAACCAACTACAGTTGCCAGATGATGGTTGAAGTGGTGGCTGTATCAAGCAGAAATCTACAGATAAGAGTATTTGAATGCTGGCCCCTATCTTGACTGGAGTCAAGGTTGGAATCATCTTACACATCAGTCAGGGGTCTGAAGAATGCGTAGTAAATTGCTGAAACTGGTAGTCAAATAAAATAAGTTTGGAAATTAGATGGCTGAAAGGTATTTGATTTGACATCCTCAAGAAAAATACTTTTTAAATGTATAATTATAATAAAAATGTATTGCCTACTCATAATGATAGCAGTATAAACACTGGAGATGCCCCAGAAATATGAATCACATCTAGTGATGAGCTTAGTTTTCAGTACACTTCAGACAGAAAAACACACACAAGTTTGACAGTTACTGGTGTATGATGTTTATTTTGCATTCGATGCATCAGAGTGTTGTTTGTAACTAAGCTCTATTCCCTAGACATAGTTACAGAAATGTAAATAAGACTTAGTGGCATATACTTTTAGTATTCTGATTCTTGGCAGTCGCGTTTTCGAGACAGAATCTGTAGTCACTTTGCAACTGACTCTTAGTAAGACATTGGCTGGTATTCTCCGTCCTAGTAGTGTAACTGAATCTTAACAATGCAGGAAATGTTTGGCAATTCTGTGAATGATGAGGTGCGTCCTGGATGGCACAGAATTATCCTGCTGAATTCACTTGATCTATTCATGTAATTTTTGCCGAATAACCTGAGTGATTTGCACATAAGGTGCGAAATAAGTTTTATCAGTCTAGGAAAGTCATTAGATGTGGAAATAGCAACTAATCTTGTCTTCTGTGCTGTGATTTAGCTGTTGTATCCACCACTGGGGCAATAACAGAGAGACAAATATTGTAGCTCTTCACTAGCTCTGAGGTAACATGGTCGCCTGTGAAGCGATGGCAACTACAACAGTTTCCAGTCTCACTGAAGACCAAATTTCTGTCAGTTTTGTGACAGAGCTAGGGGCAGCCAGATCACAAATCAATAAGGAAGTCTTATTTTATTTATGAACTGCCACATTTCTATATTACTTGAGCATGATATGGGGCAGCAAGTAAACAGTGTGTTTCCAAGTCCAGTGTGAGTAACACAGGGTGTATCAAAAAGAATAATCTGATTTGGCACATCTATATTTCTGAAACTAATAAACATATACCTTGATTTTTTTTTATGAATGGGGAAACTCAGTTTTTTCCTTACCTTTTCATGGGTGTTCAATATGCCCTCTTCAGGTGCACGGCATATGTCAATGCAGTATTCATGTTATTCCCACACTGCAGCGAGTATGTCTTGAGTTACAGCTTCCACAGACACTGTTATGTAATGCCTCAGTTCATTCATTGTTGTTGGTAATGGAGGCACATAAACAGTCTTTTATAATCCCTGAAGAAATAATCACACAGTCAGGTCTGGTGACCTTGGAAGCCAGTAATGTAAGGCTGAATCATTTGACCCAGTACGAGCGATCAATCATTCAGTAATCCTTTTATTTAAAAATTCCAGCACTTCCGGAAACCAATACGGCAGTGCCCCATCCTGTTGGTAAATGAAATCGTTCGAATCTGTCTCCAACTGTGGAAAATTAAAGCTCTCAAGCATATCAAGATATGTGCTTCCTGTAACAGTGTTATTGGCAAAGAAAAATGGATCATACACCTTCCCCATGAAACTGCACAAAACACATTAAATTTTGGAGAGTCCCTCTCATGTTGTATAACTTAATATGGTTGTCCCATACCCCATATTCTCAATGATTAATGAAAAATCTCATATAAAGATGTGAAACAAATACTAACAAAGATATAGAGGGGCTGGCCAGTACTTACCTCAGCTCAGTACAGCCGATAGATAACACAAATCAGAACAGAAAATTTACATTCCTAGCTTTCGGAACTTTGTTCCTTCATCAGGGAGGAGAGAAGGGACAAAAGGGAAAGTGGATTTAGTTACTCACAACCCAGGTTATGAAGCAACAGGAAAAGGTAAACAGGGAGGGTAGCAAGGATGGAGGCATGGTTGTCAGAGGGAAGCCAAAGATATTCTACTGTTAAGTACTGTGCCAGCTTCAAACCAAAGAGGATGCACACAGAAGTAAAGAGGTATATAGTATAAAGATAAACACAACTATGTAGGATGAAAAGATGAGTGAATGGCTAAAGAGGAAAGGGAAAGAGGAGAAGACTGAAGAGTAAATGGGAGTGAGGTTGGTTAACGTAGGTTCAGTCCAGGGGGATGGCGGGATGAAAGGATGTGTTGGAGTGCAAGTTCCCATCTCTGCAGTTCCAAGGGACTGGTGTTGGGTGGGAGAAGCCAAATGGCACATACGGTGTAGCAGGTTCCTAGGTCCCTAGAATTATGCTGGAGGGCATGCTCTGCTACTGGGTATTGGACATCTCCTAGGCGGACAGTTCGTCTGTGTCCATTCATGGGCTCAGCCAGTTTAGTTGTTGTCATACCGATGTAAAAGGCTGTGCAGTGCAGGCATGTCAGCTGATAAATGACATGTGTTGTTTCACATGTGGCCCTGCCTTGAATTGTGTATGTTTTACCAGTAGCAGGGCTGGAGTAGGTGGTAGTGGGGGGATGCATGCATCACATCTTTGTGGTCTGGACTCATGGTGAAGAAACACTCCTTCATTTCCTCCATAACCGCAACTCCTTTTCAAATCTGAATTTCACCTGGTCCTTCTCCAAAACCCAAGCCACCTTCCTGGAGGTTGACCTTCATCTTGTTGAAGCTCACATCCACACCTCTGTCCATATCAAACCCACAAACAAACAGCAGTACCTTCAGTTTGATAGCTGCCATCCATTCCACATCAAACGCTCCCTTCCCTACAGCCTAGGTATTAATGGCAAACGTATCTGCTCCAGTGACGAATCCGTCAACAATTACACCAATAACCTGACCAGTGCTTTCCTCTCCCGCAACTATCCTGCAGACCTAGTCTACAAACAGATCTCCCGAGCAATACATTCCTCCCCGTCCAATGTTCCTACCCCCAGACCACACAGAAGCATCCCCCTTGTCACCCAATATTATCCTGGCCTCGAATACACCAACAAATTACTCTGCCAGGGATATGACTTTCTCAAGTCAACCCCTGAAATTAGATCATCCCTTGACAAAATTCTTCCCACACCACCCAGAGTTGCCTTTCGTCTCCCCCCTAACCTCCGTAACATCCTTGCCAAACCCTACAATATTCCCAGACTACGTTCTCTACCCAGCGGTTCCTACCTCTGTAACCGACCCCGCTGCAAAACCTGCCCCATGCATCCCCCCACAACCACCTACTCCAGCCCTGCTACTGGTAAAACATACACAATTCAAGGCAGGGCCACATGTGAAACAACACACGTCATTTATGAGCTGACATGCCTGCACTGCACAGCCTTTTACATCAGTATGACAACAACTAAACTGGCTGAGTGCATGAACGGGCACAGACGAACTGTCCGCCTAGGAGATGTCCAATACCCAGTAGCAGAGCATGCCCTCCAGCATAATTCTAGGGACCTAGGAACCTGCTACAATGTACATGCCATTTGGCTTCTCCCACCCAACACCAGTCCCTCGGAACTGCGGAGATGGGAACTTGCACTCCAACACATCCTTTCATCCCGCCATCCCCCTGGACTGAACCTACGTTAACCAACCTCACTCCCATTTACTCTTCAGTCTTCTCCTCTTTCCCTTTCCTCTTTAGCCATTCACTCATCTTTTCATCCTACATAGTTGTGTTTATCTTTATACTATATACCTCTTTACTTCTGTGTGCATCCTCTTTGGTTTGAAGCTGGCACAGTACTTAACAGTAGAATATCTTTGGCTTCCCTCTGACAACCATGCCTCCATCCTTGCTACCCTCCCTGTTTACCTTTTCCTGTTGCTTCATAACCTGGGTTGTGAGTAACTAAATCCACTTTCCCTTTTGTCCCTTCTCTCCTCCCTGATGAAGGAACAAAGTTCCGAAAGCTAGGAATGTAAATTTTCTGTTCTGATTTGTGTTATCTATCGGCTGTACTGAGCTGAGGTAAGTACTGGCCAGCCCCTCTGTCTCTTTGTTAGTATTTGCAACCCATATTCTCACATTATCAATGTTCACCTTTCCATTTAGGTGGAATGTTGCCTTGTCACTAAACACTAAGTGTGGAAGAGAACTGTCATCCTCAATTTTGCCAAGGACAGTACCTGAATTTCGTGTGGTTTCATGTGTAAATGTCGACATAACACATACCAGATGGACATTGGGGGCATATTGAGCTGTCGAGCTGCATGGCGAACGGATTTCTGCGGACTCCTTGTGAAACTATGGTGGGAGCGTTCAACATCTGAGTCAGTATGTTGTTCATGGACATATATCAAATAACGTAAGTTATGATTTTTTTTAAATCGGTTATTCGTTTTGATACACCCTGTATATTGCTAATTTGTGCCAATATAAGCTTGTTTGTGTTACGGATACCTTATGTTTTATTACAATAGACTTTGTGTATGGTTTCTGAGGTAAATGGTATTTCATTTGTGTTAGTACATTGCATAATCTAATACTAAATCCTTTATTTTACATTGGGGAGAAGTTAATCAAAATACAATTCTGTTAAATTATCTAGAACAGTCTGACAATGCTCATTTAATTTACCAATTCAACACCTGTAGAGTTCTATGTGATCTGAGTTAAAGATGTTGTCAAACCAGGTCTGAAGTGCGTTTTTGTCCAGAGAGGTATTTTCTTGACAATTTTTTTAAAATAAGGAGCTAGAATGATAAACATTTGAGGGTATAAGATTAGAAGAAGTAGTATGTGAGGGGTGGCTTTTAAAACAAACTTGTGGATAGTTTTGTTTGTGAAATAAACAGAGTGCATTACCTTATAGTAGCAATATGTCATGCAGTTTTGAAGGTTGTTTTTCTTACATTGTGACCAAAAAGTGTCTTAGTTGTCTGCAACAAATACCAGCTGTGATAGGCACACCCTGGGGAGGATTTTGTAGTGTAAAACATCCTTTTTGAGCCACCAGATGCAAAATGTTGTCCAGGCTGCACGTAACTTGAGTGTCTTTTGTTAGGACTCTATCATTAATTTCTTCTTGTGAAGTTAACATAAATGCATTACCACTCATCACCAGTAACAATATTACAAAGCAATACACAATGAGCGAACTGATGATGTTCAAGTAAAACTGCAGTAATAGTCACGTGTTTGGCTTTTGTTGCTTTGAATTAAAGATTCCAAGCTACCTCTGTTGCCTTCGCCATTGTCTTAAACCCAAAGCAAATAATGTATCTCAAATGTTAGACCTTTTTCTGGTTACACCTATTTTGCATCTCTGGAAAAATGTACACTCAAGTTTCAAGCATGCGAAATCCAATGTGTAACTGCAAGGTAAATACTAAAACTGCAAATAAGAAAATAACAGTTGACAATACTGATAGTGCTGCACTGCACTGCATTTCCCGGTTGGACAGTGGGTGTCATATGGCCATTACCCAGTGGCTACTGTTCGGTGAGAAAACTCTCGTGTAAAATGTTCTTATCTTAACGCAGCCATGAGCTGTAAGGCAGAATTGGTTTTGGAAGTATTTGCTATTACAGGTGGGTTAGACAGTGAAGCAGACTATCTTCAATGTTCCGTCAGACATAACTTCAGTAGACACCCGAAATTGGATTTAAAAAAAATAAGGAATTGAGGGGTCTTAAACTTGCACCTTTATATGTACAGTCTTAGACAATAAAACTGACCGCCGGCCGGCCGCCACAGAGACTAAGTCCGAGTCATTCACTTAAGGTGGCCAATAAAACTGACCGCCCCTGACAACTCTAAGTCCGGCCATATGCACAATCTGGCAACACTGTAAGATGCGGAAGTGTTAGGAGGAAGTATTGTCTACTTCCGAGACGTTGTCGGACTATGTGAGCCCGTGGTCTAGTGGCAAGCGTCGTGCGTTCTAAGCTTACCGTCGCCTGCTCGCGTCCAACTGTTTTTTTTTTTTTTTTTTCCACAGTCGGTCTAAAGTTATGAGTCTGACTGAACATCAAAGATAATTCGCTTAACATTCTACCCACCAGCAATAACAAGTATTCCAGAAACAATTCCGCAGGACAGCTCGTGGCTGCGTCGCGATCATAACAGCTTACGCTCGAGCGTTTCCTCGCGCTGCAGCGGCTACCGGCCACCGGCCAGGCGCCACCCGCCGCCTGAAATCCGGCACCGCTCAGGTGAACGCGGCGCGACGCTGTCAGTGTATGTATCAACTGTCATTTTCGAATTTGAAGTTCTAGTTATCATCTTGCAGTTAAGCATTGGATTTTGCATACTTGAGAATCATGAACTACAGTTAAGCATTGTAAAATTGAGTCGCAAGTGGAAATAGGTGTAACATCTGCAACGCAACGTTTACTTTTGGTATAACAGAGGGGTGAATGCAGAGGAGGCAGCTAGAAAGATTTGAATTGTGTGTGGAGCGAGTGCTTTTGGGAAAAATACGCCAGAAAAAGATATTCTTGTTTCAACAAAGATCGTTCTGGCATCAATGATTTTCCACATTAAGCAAGTCTCGACTACTGATATATGTGATAGATTACCATTTTACCATCATGCGACATTTGCATTCAACAGGCAAAGTTCAGAAGTCTGGTGTACGAGTACTACATGCTCTAATTCGAAACAACAAAAATCAACGGAGTGACTATTATTGAACGTCATCAGGTCGCTCGCTCATTGAGCATTCGTATGCAGTACTGTAACTGGTGACGTGTTATGATGCCTTTATCATTAACTTCCTAAGAAGAAATGAAAGGCTGAGCCCCTCCAAAAGACATAAACTCGAGCAAAGAGTAGTGTGAACATAATATTTTACATCTGATAGCTCCAAAAGTGAGTTTTGGGCTACGAATTCTACCAAAACACAGCTGGAATTTGTTGCCAACAACTGAGACACCTTTCGGTCTCAGCGTAAGAAAATCGAGCAACACAACTACATCACATGTTCTACTGCATGATAACGCACTTCTTGATTTGAGAAACAAAACTATCCAGGAGATTGAAATTAAAGTCGTCTCTCAGGCACTTGTATTGATAGAGAAGTCCTCTCTCAAGCACTTGTCCCTCTCGTCATATATTCGTTAAGCTTTACCTTTCCCGCTCTTGATCGATGAACCGTCGACGCAATTCATTTCTAGACGAAAATACTCTTAAAACTACTCTGGTATAATTATATCGTTGAAACCAGTAGGTTTCTACTGGCGTAGAATTTGTAAACAACTTTAGCATTGTCAGATCGTTTTAGATATCGTGAAAGAAAATTCTTTTGTTGATTAATTTCTCATTGATGATTACTGTTGCGTTTAGTAAACTATCGGAAAATCCAATTAAAATATTCACTGTACTAATACAAAATAAATTCAGCTTACTACAGAAACATCACGACGGCAGACTATCTTAATAAAGCATTAAGTATCTGTGAGACGATTGAGCGTATTTTAACACGAATTAGTAGGACATTACCGACTTTTGACTTCGAAAAGATCCGTATTTACTTCATTTCCTGTATCATCCGCTATTATTATGAAAAGTGGCATTTCATAGATATAATTATGTATTCACAACAACAAAAAATATGTCGTCATTATGAATTTGGCAGTACCGTAAGGTTTTCGCTCTGACACTAAGGGTTACTGAAAGTAGCAAGGCGCGTTGTCTTACGATTCCCTTATTGCGTTTGTATCTGCCTGCTTGCAGCTCTGCTACAAAAGAATTAAAAATCTGGCTTCCAGCGAGTCTCGAAAGGCGAACGAAAGCAGCTTGCACCTGGTAGCCAAACATGTTTCTTGGGAACAGGCTACTTCCTAAGTGGGAAGACATTCTTTTGTGGTTGAATTGTTGGCAAATGTCAGTCAGACGTGTGCTGTTGGTCTAAGCGTTTCGGTGTGTTGAATTTGTACCAATGATTTTTCTACAGGTTTTTTCTGTCCCAAATAGAGAGTTGAAGCCTCCCATTAGTATTTTCACGTCATCTTGGTAAATTTTGCTCATAGTATTTTCGAGTGTGTTCCACAATTTTTCGACATTTTCGGTGTTTTCCTTATTTTCGATGTTGGTGGGGGCATGTGCATTTATGAGTGTATATTTTTTATAGGGGCTCTGAATGAGCATAGTCATAACTCGATTGTTGATGGGTGTGATTTCTTCGACAGAGTTGTTGATAGATCTGTGTTCGAGAAATGCAATGCCGAGGATTGGTGCGAGTTTCGCTACCTTTTGTTGTATTTTGAAGATGCCATGGTTTCCGTAATGCAAGTTTTAATTGTCAATTAATCGTGGTTCTTGAAGAGCAAGGATGAGAATTTTTTGGCGGACGATTTCTTTTGTGAGATTATTTAGGTTTCTTGTTTGGATCAATGTATCGATGTTTAGTTTTCAAATGAATGTTTTCTGCTTGTAGGGAAATTTACCAGAGATCTTCGATATTCTCTGCCGTGCTAACCTGGACTCCCCAGAGTGCGAAAATCCAACTGCCGCCTATCGGTGGCCAGGTTGTGTACCACCTGGGGTAAAGTTACCTTTGCTTGCATAGTTCATGTTTTCTTGTGTTTCATTGGTTTGGCCTGGGTGATACCAGGACCGGACAGGACCAGAGGGTGTTGAAGCCTTTGGAAGCAAATATTTTCAGCCAAGCTCATTGAGCTAACAGACGGTGACCAGAGTAGCGGTGATTTTCACTCAGATGTGTCTGGATTTTGGGTTCAACGGATTGAGTAGCCGTTCAGGATTGTGTTAGTATTTGGTTCACCACAAGTATTTGATTTCCACGGTACCATCCATATGGGGGAGGGTTTCCTCTATCGGCCACACGGGATTTTTATTATTATTGTCATTATTATGTCATCAGCAAATCCGATATGGTGTATCTTCCCTCCACTGAAATAGATGCGTGTTGTTCGATTCAGTATTTCCATCACATAAACATGGTTTATAATTACGTTACATTGCTGCTAGTAGACATATTTCTCACTTTTTCTTAGACAGTTGCTAGCTGTTACCCCATCATAGGAATTTATGTGCGCAGCATTGTTGCAATACAGACGTTCAAATTATCCGATTTCTGTAATTTCATTTCGATACAAGATCGTCCTAATCGGATTCAGCCAGTCAGTCTTAATGTGGCTATCCGACTACGACGCTCATCATATGATAGACTGGGTGAACCACATTCTTAATCGGACTGTTGAATCCAGATCACTTATCTATGACAGGGAATGAATTCTTAAACACTGTGCTTATTACAAATACGTTATTTAAATATAAATATATGAACTAACGACATAACAATGTATTTACAGGAGCAGAGACCCATCCATCATAGTAGAGCAGTGCGAGATTGGTTTCAGGGCCAAGAGAGGATGAAGCTGTAGCCGTTTGTTCCACGATCACCGAACATCAACCAGATAGAGAATATGTGGGCAGAGGTAACAAGGTCATTGCCATGTGTCCCTACAAATGCAAGCGACCTTTGGACGAATATAGAAAACGTATGGTGGGAAGTAAACCATCACGCTACACTGTCGACGACTTAATGACATCAATTTCCCTACGCCCTCGAGAAATCTTACGTAATGATCGTGGGTGGGTTGGTTACTAAAACTATACACGTCCACAAAGCCCATGTGGACAGTTATCTGATAATCGGTCAAGCTTTGCTTTGTCGCAGCCCTTTAGCATACATCAAGTCCATTTACTTTCAGTCCCCTCCTTACAATTCTTGCAGTGCAAGGTAATTGAAAAATCTCATCCACTCGACGCCAACTGAGGAACTGACTGGTGCATGTGTTGTTCAACACACAGTAGTTGTCACCCTCACAGGAATCAATGACTGTGTGTGTGTGTGTGTGTGTGTGTGTGTGTGTGTGTGTGTGTGTGTGTGTGTTTTCGTGTTAACGTACGATGTGAATCAATACTATTAACATTAGAGAGACAACCAACAATAAATATTGCATCAAATATGACTAAAGTATTTTAATGCGATGGGAAGCTACAAACTGAATTTTTACCCATCCCATGTCCTGCGTATTCCGTTAAGTAAGATCTATTAACTCCATAGTATCGTTAGCAGAGACAGTGCGCTCTTGTTGTCGAGGCTCGCGACAAGTGCAGCGATTAGCAGTGCCCAATGCCGCCGCGATTTGTTTATGTTGGCTGAGCGTGGACACTGCAGCAGACGCTTCGCCCTAAACAGAAAGAAATCACCTTGGCTCTGACTCCAGTGAGCGGATATCACTGCCTGCGTGTTGTTATAGTAACCAACGTGAGACTCTACTCACAGGTGCCATGGAGCAATTGCAACGGGTATCATGTCATTAGTCATCAGAATATTAACCAGTGATGAAACGTCCACTCTATTTGAATCCCAAGACAATAGGAACCTTGTCACAAAGGAATGTGAGGTGATATCAAAACTTATCCAACATACAAAAATTAACTGCAGGGCTTTCATGTTTGCAGTAATAGCACACAAGGAAATATTATGTCTTGGAAGCGTATATTTCATTTCCTCTTCTCATATTAACGCTCTTGTTTTAATATGAAGTGAGAAAAGAAACACGAAAAACTAAAGTTCCTGAGAAGCATATAAGTCATTTCCTCGTCTCATATCACAACTTTTGTTCTAGTATGAAGTAAAAAAATAAACAGTTTAGAGTTCTGAAGCATAATATGACACCAGATTCTTATCGTAGGCGCTATCGGAAACGCCAAAAGCAGGGAGCTGTCCATTCTTTCGTCCAACAGTCTGTTTCCTTTCATGTATTTATTCCTCCCGCTAGGAGATTATTATTTAAGGACTTGTGGGCATCAAGTTCTTCAGCAGAACAAGCCTTATGTTATTGTGCTAATTACCGTATGGAAAAAATGCAACAAAGACGAGTTCCGCTAGAGCAGTGAGGTTATTTGCACATGTGTGTATTCAGCAATGACTGCCAGCTGCCACAACACTTCACAGAATCCTTGCGCCAGGCAACACAACTGTGCGTGCACTTCAGACTTCATTCAGTGAGACGTCAGGAGATGGATGAAAACATCAAATTAACGTCGCTTTCCGAGTCGTATTCAATCCAGAATGAGGTGTTATTAAGGTAGTTGGGTGATCTAGCAATTCCACTTTTATGATTCCCATATGAGTATTTCGATAGCCAAAAGAACCCGTTAGTGTGAAACTATCGGGAACTGCATTATATCAAACTGTAAGAACTTCAGACAATACGTGGACTCTACTCTTCGCTGGGTGACCTATTACTGTTATTTAGCATTCTCTCCGTCCTAGTCAAATGGTTCAAATGGTTCTGAGCACTATTGGACTTAACATCTGTGGTCATCAGTCCCCTAGAACTTAGAACTACTTAAACCTAAGTAACCTAAGGACATCACACACATCCATGCCCGAGTCAGGATTCGAACCTGCGACCGTAGCAGTCGCGCGGTTCCGGACTGAGCGCCTAGAACCGCTAGACCACCGCGGCCGGCCACGTGCTAGTCGTAATGCAAATGGAACTTCAGAGGCGCTTTCCGCTATTCTTGACAAACATCAGTAACCTGTAATCACTGAGAGTCACAACTGCGTTCTAGGCGCTCAGTCAGGAACCGCGCGACTGCTACGGTCGCAGGTTCGAATCCTGCCTCGGGCATGGATGTGTGTGATGTCCTTAGGTTAGTTAGGTTTAAGTAGTTCTAAGTTCTAGGGGACTTATGACCACAGATGTTGAGTCCCATAGTGCTCAGAGCCATTTGAACCATTTGTCACAACTGCGTGATGATAATGGTTCAGGTTGTCAGTAGTTGTGGTGGTGTTACGTTGTCAAACTGCTTACAGTAACGTTAATGGTGGCGCACATACTTTAGCGCTGACTACCTACTTAAGTAAAGATAGTGTTGTGGCGTCATCGCTTGTCTTTATTTGGCCTCAGCTTGAGTAATCCGATTTAACGAACATGGTACTCCAATCGCGGGCTCCTAATAAAGTATGACTGCAGAGATTATCGTGCGGATATTACATTAATTCTGCAATGAAATGCTTAACAAATCTTACCCTCAGATATGCAGCTGGAATGACTAATTACACAGGTACTCCATGTTGCACTAAGTGATCAGTTCGCTGCAATCCTGCTTGTACTGTTCGCAAATACTCTTATGCTTCAGAAATGGTTCTAATGGCTCTGAGCACTATGGGACTTAACTTCTGAGGTTATCAGTCCGCTAGAACTTAGAACTACTTAAACCTAACTAGCCTAAGGACCTCAGACACACCATGTCCGAGACAGGACCCGAACCTGCGACCGTAGCGGTCGCGCGGTTCCAGACTGTAGCGCCCAGAACCGCACGGCCACTCCGGCCGGCTTGCCATATGAACCATTTGAACTATTTAACACAAAATGACATTAAAAATTTAAGTTATTCACGAGCAGCTAGTTGAGAATATGTATGAACATTAAATGACACGACGAACCGTCTTGTTCTGCATATGGATTCAAACCCAGCTCATGCAGACTAAGCAAAGATTTCGTGACTGACGGAAACTAACAGTCATTCCTGATTAGGCATACAGAGAGTGATATACCTCGATTTTAGACAGTATCAGTTAGCAAATATCAACTTTAAATTGCATAACGCAAACATTTTTAACAGACGCGAATTCCTACCCAGCATCTATTGTCCCTGTTAACGAACTACGAGAGATGTTAAATATTGCTTCTTCACAAGTAACTTACTTGAAATGCCGTGAGGTAAAGCTGTGTGTTGGACACGGATTCGAACCCGGAACCTAATCGGATTGCTATCGAAGCACAGTCAAATGTGACATATCGGAATTTCGCGGCAGTAGCTAGATGTTTTAACTGAAATGACGAGACGAAACATTAATTTTTTCCTTCCCAGGACTCCAACCCGGCACCTATCGCTGTTATATTCTAGAGAAAACGAACGTTAAATATGGGTTTGTTGCACCAGCAGTGACATGTGAGCATGTTTGAACTGAAATAATGACTAAGAGTTCAGCGCTCACTGGGAATAGAGCCCCACACATATCGTTGTTGACTACACACAAAGAGACGTCAGCTACCGAATTTTTCTCCACCAGCTGCTCAGAATAGCATCTTGAACTTACAGTCATCTCGCAAATAGTTCTGTGTCTCACTGGGAGTTAAAAACGTCAGATATCGTTAGTGTTGACAGCGAATGAAAATACATTAAAAATCGAAATTATTATCCACCAACAGATAGGTGTTCTCATGCTAGAGCTTGATAATACATAATTAAATCTTTAGTGCCGGGCCAGGATTCGATCCCATTCACGCGTAATATGTGAAGGTGTTGAGGAATCTGCAGTTTTGAACAAACAACAAATTGTAGCCGAGCTGTATTGCCACGAAGGGACCAAATTCCGCGTTAAGGGCGGTCCGAGTTGCATTCCCAGTTCAGAACCAATTTTATCGACATACAGAAGCTCAAATAAAAGATGGAATAAGTGTCGTCACTTGAAATAAATAACTAGTATAAGAAAGGTTACTGGTGATAGAGTTTCTACATGTCGCCACTCCAGACTTTATTGTGGTTCAACCTACCGTCTACTTGGTAAAGAAGGAATATCATCTTTAATGTGAATTTCCAGACCACGCAGCCATTATATCTCCTTCACTTGGTGTAGCCAGGAGAGAATGGAATCTGTCTCTCCCTATCTAAAATCATTGACAGAAGTGGGAATCGAACCCAGACCATAGGTATAACAACCTACCATCCGTCCAACAGACCACGAAATCCTCTTCTCTGCGAGTCATTTTTCTATCATAACGCAGTTGCGCCACACTGGATGAAAATTCTGACACACAGGCTCCCTGTAGTAATTTGCAGCATGTTCAGTAAATTCATTTACGTGGTTGACCGAATCACCATGAACTAGCTGCCTCGCCTACCCAGTGCATACATTCGACTATTTTGTAATCACAGCAATAAAATCACGTAACTGCCACCTACACACAACTGCCAACAGTGTAGGATGCAGAAGCTTAGCTCAAGTGGAAAGGAACACTTCCTATTTATTCTATTGCGCTATCTGTTACTAGAAAACGTCGTTCAGTCCAAAAGAAAAGCTGTAACTGTTTGTCTCTCAGAAGTCAAGACCTGGCCATATGCATAATCTCACAGTGCTGTGGAATCCAAAAGTTCTGGAGGAATAGTTGCCGAGCTCTGGAGCTGTTGTAGCTACGTGTCAGCTTGTAGCATAGATAAGATGTCGCGAGTTCGAATACATTCAGTGCTACATTTTTTAAAACGCAATTCTGCTCTCTGCTGAAGTTATCAATCTAATGGAACTTTGAACATAATTCCCTTCACTTCTCAACCCAAAGTAGTCGCATGTGGAAAAAGGACTATTAAACCTGAATAGAGCAAAATGTCACAGTAGTTAGACGGCAGGCAGCAGATGCATCTCGAAGATGTGCAGGGAGAGCGCATCGTGCCATAATATGTCAGAAGAGTATTTTCTACATTAGCCGTCGTGTGGTAGTGATATTTTAGTCTTCTTCAAACTTTGTTTGACAGCTTTAACTCAGTCTGACAATGCACATGCAGTTTATTGATTACATGCATGTAGAAAACTTGTTCTGTCATAGGTAACATCAGAGAATTCGCATATATCGTTGATGATTAATGTCTCTCTCATGTTTACTATTGTTTTAACAACACTAAAGGAAACCTTACGAAAATTGCGCACTGTATTATAAGAAATGAAATAAAACTAACCATGATAACCTTACGACGAAAGTATCTGTACACAAGCATGCCTCTATCGACACGAATTAGTAAAATACTACTCACTTAGATTTTGATTGGGTCTGTGTTTAATTGGTATGCTGTGTCATACTCAAGAGGGATGCAAATGTGGCATTTCATAAATATAGTTACGTATTCCTAGAAACCCAAAATTCGCTTGTCAGCAGTGGAAAGAGGCGTTACCTGTTGTGCAGCATTGTAAGTTTTTCAACATTGCACTATGAGCTGAAAGCATTTTCTTGCGATTTCCTTATTGATGTTTGATCAGACTGGTTGTAGCTCTTTCACAGAAGGGATAAAAACGTTACCAGTCAGTGAGACTGGAACTGCGAACCGTAAAAGACGCTGTTTCACAGGTCAGCACGTTACCACAGGGCTGGCGAGGAGGTATGGGTTTCAGCTTCCTATTACGAGGGCAATAGTAACTAGAACTCGTAAACCGCTATTTAAAGGTCGAGATTAGTTGCGATTTCCACTTGCAACGACTTTCCTGGGCTGAAAACCGTAAATTTTCAATCTTTTGTTACCCTTCAAGCGATAATAAATCAGATTATTCAATGGAAATGACAGGTAAAAATCAAGTGAACTTTGAGGCTTAATTCCGTGCACACCAGGAAGTAACTCGTCGATCACAGAGTTGCCAAACATACGTTGCCTTGTTGCCAAATCTCAGTTACAGTACCAGCAGGAAGAAGACGAACCGATGTGATCCTACAGCGGTCTGGGAAGTGACCATAGCTGGTGTCTCCAAGTCGCGGCTGCTACGGCCTGGAATACGTAATGCGTCTGATTCGCTTTCTGTAACTAGGTTTAGGGACTGGAGCGTAGTTACTAATAATACTCAGAACTGACTGCAAACTGAGCATCATAAATCAGCAACTCTCATTGTTGTTTTTATATTTCTTTCGTAAGTGTACTCAAAACTAAGAAAGTCATTCACAGGCGTTTTCGTGCCTCGCCGATTGTCGAGCACAACATACAAATAAAAATAAAAAAGAATGTGTGTGTGTGTGTGGTGTGTGTGTGTGTGTGTGTGAGAGAGAGAGAGAGAGAGAGAGAGAGAGAGAGAGAGAGAGAAATAAAAAGCAATGAGAGAGAGTGTAAAAAATTGTTGTAAAGAAATTGAATCATGGTATTTAAAGAAATCTTTCATTAAAATGACACGTTCCACATCATTACGAAATGTCGTATTCATGATCTATGGAACAAGAGTTAATCTAATGTAATCTTCTCACATCATATTGATGATTAGCCATGAAGAGTCATGAATTACCGAAATTTTTGCCAATACCAGTAACCAAATCTAAACTTGACAATAAAAGACGACAATTTTTGTAATAAACCGTGACTCCTATCAAGACCCTTTCGTCCCTGTTATCTAACCACGAAAGATGTCTGATATACCTCCATTCTGAAGTAACAAAGTGTGCATGCATTTAAAGATGAAGTGCATGATGTGAAGTTCTGTGACGGAGATACGAACCCAACACGTAATCCGATTGTTAACTAAGAAAAATCAAATGTTACGTATCGGTTTTTCTTACGAGCCACTAGGTGTCTGAATCTAAAATAAGGATACAAACTTTTGTGCCTAAGCGACAATCGAACTGCACACCTACCGTGCATCCACGAATATAGCTTAAGTATCAGTTGCCTACCCATGAACAGTAAGATGTGTGCGTGTTTGACCAGAAATAACGACACCTGTTGCGATTGTTGGCAACACATGAACAGACATTGAAATTGCGCGTTAATTTTCACTAGCAGGTGGGTGTGCACTTGATAAAGCTAGAAATGAAATTATGAATATTTTTGTACTGGATCAGGTTTCAGACCCACATACTTACCTTTGGAGGAGACCTAGAGAAGATTGCAGTCTTGGGAAAAGGAACGAAATGACTGAACTACTGTTCCGAGAGAGTCAGATCCTCGAAAGAGGAGATACGAATTCGAATCACAGTCCAGCACCAAATGTTTAAACGTCTCTAGTTCAATCAAGTACAAGTAAAATAACAGCCCTGTCCCTTTAAATGGCTATCGGTTCATCAAATAAAATAAAATTTCTAATGTAAGTAAGCTTGCTGGCGACTGTATTTCTGGTTACCATGACTTCCGCTGCGTCATTTCCCAACGTAAACCGGCTCTGCCTAGTTGGTAATGAAGGGACGTGATGTTTAATGCGGATTCTGGATTATAACGTCTTTCTCTTGAGGTTACCAGAGGTAAAATAAATCTGTTTGTGCCTCTTAAAAGTAAATGCCTGAACCCACGCATTGCACCTGTGATAGTTCGTTCCACCAGACCATTGTGACCACATTACCCAGCCCCAGGAGTGTGCTGTAACGGATGATGTGCTTAGCTTACAAAATTAGTCACCGGTGGAAAAAATGCGAGTCTATTAAATGGTCAAGTAGAAGCAAGCTTCTGACGCAGAGATTATGCTATTCTCATGTCAGCAGGATGTAAAGACTCTTCTAGGCATCATAGGCTGGATGTGAAGCCATTTTGATTTTTCACAAATTCAACAAATTTCTTAGTTCGAGAAAATCCACTGTGAAGCGTGAAGTTGCCGGATAATTCGATTATTACTGTTATTATTAATATCATTTTATTCATACCGCTGCTGTAACACAAGTGCTTGAACATCATTTAATGCCTTTTGGTCACTATAGAAGTAGTTTCCCAAGATTAGGTTCTTTCCCTGTCTACGGAATCCTTTTCATGTTAATATCAAACACCAGCAATTACTCGTAGATTACAATAAAACTAAAGTAATTGACGAAGACGTTACTTGGTAACACAAACGCACTGCCTTTCTTAATTTACTTTTGCCTAGAAATGGCTATCGAGTACTGACAAACCAAAAGGCAAGAGATCTTACTGCCTTCCGATATACGTTGCTGTCAGTTCTGCCACATGATTTGGTCGACATGACCTGTTTCAGGTTGTGTATGACAGACAGTGTTTTAGAAAATCTATTATTTCCCTTTGCAATAAACAGAAGTATTTTCATTCTAAGCTGTCCAAGTACAAAATTTTCGCAATATTAGTTCAAATTTAATATTCGCTTCTATAATGTAGGAAAGTATTTCACAGTCGCAAAACTCGCATCCGAAACGTTGACCTTACACTTACTCGCTGACCATAAATTCTAGCTCAGAGTGACGCCAGCTTAAATAACCTAATGTAGCGAAGACTGTTTGCCAGTGCTCTTTCTCCCCGGAAAATACGCAATTCACTCATTTGGCTCCATAAGTACACTGTAGCAGTAATTTCTGTGTGACATTTTTCAGTATGCTTTCGCCTTCCAACCGGCAAAATACGGAAGAGTACGGCCGGTAAACAATTCACAAACCACGATTTAGTGCCGATAAGACGATTTCTTTAAACATTGTCGAAGCTGAGGGAATTTAGTTTCTGCTCAAATCGTCTTAAGCAGCAACGTTCACAGATATCTCAAATAGGAAAAAGCTGAATATCCAGGTACGAAGGTTGTAAAACAAACTTCCCACAGTTTGTGTCAGGTTGATCTTTTCGTCTGATAACACTGCTTAAGTATTTTGTCTAAGAGGTATCACAAGTAGTATCCCTGTAGCTGTGGGAATCATTGGTTGAAAACGAGTTTAACACCAATGGGTACAGTGCTGCTAAATTATCAAAATTATTATCAACCTAAGTCTGAGTTCATCCACAAACTGAGGCGTATTTGTAATATTGAAGCAAGACTGTGTATCCTTGTCTTCCTTGAGTGGTCATTGGAAGGCGTTTACACACACGTATACAATACTATGGATACTTCGAACGCTATGGTTAACGTTGCTCTCATAAACTACTTTTTTTTTTAAATTCTTCTGGGTCTTCAGTGTGCAATATGTGTTGTAGATACAGTCTCAGACCAAAAAATTGACCGCCGAGTCGTTCACGTAAGGTGGACAATACAGTCGTGCTCCTCTCAGAAATCTATGTCCGGCAATATGCTCGATCTGGCAACATATAGACTGCGGCACTTCCCAGAGGAGGTCTTGACTCCGGTCTTAGTACATTACTCTTGACTACGACTGTAGTCTTGAGGTAAAACGCGACACCAGCTAATATGATATTATAGATTCGCTTGAATTACACTCATAGCTTTAGCACAGAGAGGAAAGAGGCGATAAAAATTTTGTCGATATGTGCTTTCGGTCGCCAGACGTCATATTAGCTGGTCTCGCGATTTACCTCAAGACTACGGTCGTGTTCCAGCGGCGGTATGAATAAAATGATATTAATAATAACAGTAATAATCGAATTATCCGGCAACTTCACGCTTCACAGTGGATTTTCTCTAACTAAGAAATTTGTTGAATTTCTGAAAAATCAAAATGGCTTCACATCCAGCCTATGACGCCTAGAAGAGTCTTTACATCCTGCTGACATGAGAATAGCATAATCTCTGCGTCAGAAGCTTGCTTCTACTTGACCATTTAATAGACTCGCATTTTTTCCACCGGTGACTAATTTTGTAAGCTAAGCACATCATCCGTTACAGCACACTCCTGGGGCTGGGTAATGTGGTCACAATGGTCTGGTGGAACGAACTATCACAGGTGCAATGCGTGGGTTCAGGCATTTACTTTTAAGAGGCACAAACAGATTTATTTTACCTCTGGTAACCTCAAGAGAAAGACGTTATAATCCAGAATCCGCATTAAACATCACGTCCCTTCATTACCAACTAGGCAGAGCCGGTTTACGTTGGGAAATGACACAGCGGAAGTCATGGTAACCAGAAATACAGTCGCCAGCAAGCTTACTTACATTAGAAATTTTATTTTATTTGATGAACCGATAGCCATTTAAAGGGACAGGGCTGTTATTTTACTTGTACTTGATTGAACTAGAGACGTTTAAACATTTGGTGCTGGACTGTGATTCGAATTCGTATCTCCTCTTTCGAGGATCTGACTCTCTCGGAACAGTAGTTCAGTCATTTCGTTCCTTTTCCCAAGACTGCAATCTTCTCTAGGTCTCCTCCAAAGGTAAGTATGTGGGTCTGAAACCTGATCCAGTACAAAAATATTCATAATTTCATTTCTAGCTTTATCAAGTGCACACCCACCTGCTAGTGAAAATTAACGCGCAATTTCAATGTCTGTTCATGTGTTGCCAACAATCGCAACAGGTGTCGTTATTTCTGGTCAAACACGCACACATCTTACTGTTCATGGGTAGGCAACTGATACTTAAGCTATATTCGTGGATGCACGGTAGGTGTGCAGTTCGATTGTCGCTTAGGCACAAAAGTTTGTATCCTTATTTTAGATTCAGACACCTAGTGGCTCGTAAGAAAAACCGATACGTAACATTTGATTTTTCTTAGTTAACAATCGGATTACGTGTTGGGTTCGTATCTCCGTCACAGAACTTCACATCATGCACTTCATCTTTAAATGCATGCACACTTTGTTACTTCAGAATGGAGGTATATCAGACATCTTTCGTGGTTAGATAACAGGGACGAAAGGGTCTTGATAGGAGTCACGGTTTATTACAAAAATTGTCGTCTTTTATTGTCAAGTTTAGATTTGGTTACTGGTATTGGCAAAAATTTCGGTAATTCATGACTCTTCATGGCTAATCATCAATATGATGTGAGAAGATTACATTAGATTAACTCTTGTTCCATAGATCATGAATACGACATTTCGTAATGATGTGGAACGTGTCATTTTAATGAAAGATTTCTTTAAATACCATGATTCAATTTCTTTACAACAATTTTTTACACTCTCTCTCATTGCTTTTTATTTCTCTCTCTCTCTCTCTCTCTCTCTCTCTCACACACACACACACACACACACACACACACACACACACACACACACCACACACACACACACATTCTTTTTTATTTTTATTTGTATGTTGTGCTCGACAATCGGCGAGGCACGAAAACGCCTGTGAATGACTTTCTTAGTTTTGAGTACACTTACGAAAGAAATATAAAAACAACAATGAGAGTTGCTGATTTATGATGCTCAGTTTGCAGTCAGTTCTGAGTATTATTAGTAACTACGCTCCAGTCCCTAAACCTAGTTACAGAAAGCGAATCAGACGCATTACGTATTCCAGGCCGTAGCAGCCGCGACTTGGAGACACCAGCTATGGTCACTTCCCAGACCGCTGTAGGATCACATCGGTTCGTCTTCTTCCTGCTGGTACTGTAACTGAGATTTGGCAACAAGGCAACGTATGTTTGGCAACTCTGTGATCGACGAGTTACTTCCTGGTGTGCACGGAATTAAGCCTCAAAGTTCACTTGATTTTTACCTGTCATTTCCATTGAATAATCTGATTTATTATCGCTTGAAGGGTAACAAAAGATTGAAAATTTACGGTTTTCAGCCCAGGAAAGTCGTTGCAAGTGGAAATCGCAACTAATCTCGACCTTTAAATAGCGGTTTACGAGTTCTAGTTACTATTGCCCTCGTAATAGGAAGCTGAAACCCATACCTCCTCGCCAGCCCTGTGGTAACGTGCTGACCTGTGAAACAGCGTCTTTTACGGTTCGCAGTTCCAGTCTCACTGACTGGTAACGTTTTTATCCCTTCTGTGAAAGAGCTACAACCAGTCTGATCAAACATCAATAAGGAAATCGCAAGAAAATGCTTTCAGCTCATAGTGCAATGTTGAAAAACTTACAATGCTGCACAACAGGTAACGCCTCTTTCCACTGCTGACAAGCGAATTTTGGGTTTCTAGGAATACGTAACTATATTTATGAAATGCCACATTTGCATCCCTCTTGAGTATGACACAGCATACCAATTAAACACAGACCCAATCAAAATCTAAGTGAGTAGTATTTTACTAATTCGTGTCGATAGAGGCATGCTTGTGTACAGATACTTTCGTCGTAAGGTTATCATGGTTAGTTTTATTTCATTTCTTATAATACAGTGCGCAATTTTCGTAAGGTTTCCTTTAGTGTTGTTAAAACAATAGTAAACATGAGAGAGACATTAATCATCAACGATATATGCGAATTCTCTGATGTTACCTATGACAGAACAAGTTTTCTACATGCATGTAATCAATAAACTGCATGTGCATTGTCAGACTGAGTTAAAGCTGTCAAACAAAGTTTGAAGAAGACTAAAATATCACTACCACACGACGGCTAATGTAGAAAATACTCTTCTGACATATTATGGCACGATGCGCTCTCCCTGCACATCTTCGAGATGCATCTGCTGCCTGCCGTCTAACTACTGTGACATTTTGCTCTATTCAGGTTTAATAGTCCTTTTTCCACATGCGACTACTTTGGGTTGAGAAGTGAAGGGAATTATGTTCAAAGTTCCATTAGATTGATAACTTCAGCAGAGAGCAGAATTGCGTTTTAAAAAATGTAGCACTGAATGTATTCGAACTCGCGACATCTTATCTATGCTACAAGCTGACACGTAGCTACAACAGCTCCAGAGCTCGGCAACTATTCCTCCAGAACTTTTGGATTCCACAGCACTGTGAGATTATGCATATGGCCAGGTCTTGACTTCTGAGAGACAAACAGTTACAGCTTTTCTTTTGGACTGAACGACGTTTTCTAGTAACAGATAGCGCAATAGAATAAATAGGAAGTGTTCCTTTCCACTTGAGCTAAGCTTCTGCATCCTACACTGTTGGCAGTTGTGTGTAGGTGGCAGTTACGTGATTTTATTGCTGTGATTACAAAATAGTCGAATGTATGCACTGGGTAGGCGAGGCAGCTAGTTCATGGTGATTCGGTCAACCACGTAAATGAATTTACTGAACATGCTGCAAATTACTACAGGGAGCCTGTGTGTCAGAATTTTCATCCAGTGTGGCGCAACTGCGTTATGATAGAAAAATGACTCGCAGAGAAGAGGATTTCGTGGTCTGTTGGACGGATGGTAGGTTGTTATACCTATGGTCTGGGTTCGATTCCCACTTCTGTCAATGATTTTAGATAGGGAGAGACAGATTCCATTCTCTCCTGGCTACACCAAGTGAAGGAGATATAATGGCTGCGTGGTCTGGAAATTCACATTAAAGATGATATTCCTTCTTTACCAAGTAGACGGTAGGTTGAACCACAATAAAGTCTGGAGTGGCGACATGTAGAAACTCTATCACCAGTAACCTTTCTTATACTAGTTATTTATTTCAAGTGACGACACTTATTCCATCTTTTATTTGAGCTTCTGTATGTCGATAAAATTGGTTCTGAACTGGGAATGCAACTCGGACCGCCCTTAACGCGGAATTTGGTCCCTTCGTGGCAATACAGCTCGGCTACAATTTGTTGTTTGTTCAAAACTGCAGATTCCTCAACACCTTCACATATTACGCGTGAATGGGATCGAATCCTGGCCCGGCACTAAAGATTTAATTATGTATTATCAAGCTCTAGCATGAGAACACCTATCTGTTGGTGGATAATAATTTCGATTTTTAATGTATTTTCATTCGCTGTCAACACTAACGATATCTGACGTTTTTAACTCCCAGTGAGACACAGAACTATTTGCGAGATGACTGTAAGTTCAAGATGCTATTCTGAGCAGCTGGTGGAGAAAAATTCGGTAGCTGACGTCTCTTTGTGTGTAGTCAACAACGATATGTGTGGGGCTCTATTCCCAGTGAGCGCTGAACTCTTAGTCATTATTTCAGTTCAAACATGCTCACATGTCACTGCTGGTGCAACAAACCCATATTTAACGTTCGTTTTCTCTAGAATATAACAGCGATAGGTGCCGGGTTGGAGTCCTGGGAAGGAAAAAATTAATGTTTCGTCTCGTCATTTCAGTTAAAACATCTAGCTACTGCCGCGAAATTCCGATATGTCACATTTGACTGTGCTTCGATAGCAATCCGATTAGGTTCCGGGTTCGAATCCGTGTCCAACACACAGCTTTACCTCACGGCATTTCAAGTAAGTTACTTGTGAAGAAGCAATATTTAACATCTCTCGTAGTTCGTTAACAGGGACAATAGATGCTGGGTAGGAATTCGCGTCTGTTAAAAATGTTTGCGTTATGCAATTTAAAGTTGATATTTGCTAACTGATACTGTCTAAAATCGAGGTATATCACTCTCTGTATGCCTAATCAGGAATGACTGTTAGTTTCCGTCAGTCACGAAATCTTTGCTTAGTCTGCATGAGCTGGGTTTGAATCCATATGCAGAACAAGACGGTTCGTCGTGTCATTTAATGTTCATACATATTCTCAACTAGCTGCTCGTGAATAACTTAAATTTTTAATGTCATTTTGTGTTAAATAGTTCAAATGGTTCATATGGCAAGCCGGCCGGAGTGGCCGTGCGGTTCTGGGCGCTACAGTCTGGAACCGCGCGACCGCTACGGTCGCAGGTTCGGGTCCTGTCTCGGACATGGTGTGTCTGAGGTCCTTAGGCTAGTTAGGTTTAAGTAGTTCTAAGTTCTAGCGGACTGATAACCTCAGAAGTTAAGTCCCATAGTGCTCAGAGCCATTAGAACCATTTCTGAAGCATAAGAGTATTTGCGAACAGTACAAGCAGGATTGCAGCGAACTGATCACTTAGTGCAACATGGAGTACCTGTGTAATTAGTCATTCCAGCTGCATATCTGAGGGTAAGATTTGTTAAGCATTTCATTGCAGAATTAATGTAATATCCGCACGATAATCTCTGCAGTCATACTTTATTAGGAGCCCGCGATTGGAGTACCATGTTCGTTAAATCGGATTACTCAAGCTGAGGCCAAATAAAGACAAGCGATGACGCCACAACACTATCTTTACTTAAGTAGGTAGTCAGCGCTAAAGTATGTGCGCCACCATTAACGTTACTGTAAGCAGTTTGACAACGTAACACCACCACAACTACTGACAACCTGAACCATTATCATCACGCAGTTGTGACAAATGGTTCAAATGGCTCTGAGCACTATGGGACTCAACATCTGTGGTCATAAGTCCCCTAGAACTTAGAACTACTTAAACCTAACTAACCTAAGGACATCACACACATCCATGCCCGAGGCAGGATTCGAACCTGCGACCGTAGCAGTCGCGCGGTTCCTGACTGAGCGCCTAGAACGCAGTTGTGACTCTCAGTGATTACAGGTTACTGATGTTTGTCAAGAATAGCGGAAAGCGCCTCTGAAGTTCCATTTGCATTACGACTAGCACGTGGCCGGCCGCGGTGGTCTAGCGGTTCTAGGCGCTCAGTCCGGAACCGCGCGACTGCTACGGTCGCAGGTTCGAATCCTGACTCGGGCATGGATGTGTGTGATGTCCTTAGGTTACTTAGGTTTAAGTAGTTCTAAGTTCTAGGGGACTGATGACCACAGATGTTAAGTCCAATAGTGCTCAGAACCATTTGAACCATTTGACTAGGACGGAGAGAATGCTAAATAACAGTAATAGGTCACCCAGCGAAGAGTAGAGTCCACGTATTGTCTGAAGTTCTTACAGTTTGATATAATGCAGTTCCCGATAGTTTCACACTAACGGGTTCTTTTGGCTATCGAAATACTCATATGGGAATCATAAAAGTGGAATTGCTAGATCACCCAACTACCTTAATAACACCTCATTCTGGATTGAATACGACTCGGAAAGCGACGTTAATTTGATGTTTTCATCCATCTCCTGACGTCTCACTGAATGAAGTCTGAAGTGCACGCACAGTTGTGTTGCCTGGCGCAAGGATTCTGTGAAGTGTTGTGGCAGCTGGCAGTCATTGCTGAATACACACATGTGCAAATAACCTCACTGCTCTAGCGGAACTCGTCTTTGTTGCATTTTTTCCATACGGTAATTAGCACAATAACATAAGGCTTGTTCTGCTGAAGAACTTGATGCCCACAAGTCCTTAAATAATAATCTCCTAGCGGGAGGAATAAATACATGAAAGGAAACAGACTGTTGGACGAAAGAATGGACAGCTCCCTGCTTTTGGCGTTTCCGATAGCGCCTACGATAAGAATCTGGTGTCATATTATGCTTCAGAACTCTAAACTGTTTATTTTTTTACTTCATACTAGAACAAAAGTTGTGATATGAGACGAGGAAATGACTTATATGCTTCTCAGGAACTTTAGTTTTTCGTGTTTCTTTTCTCACTTCATATTAAAACAAGAGCGTTAATATGAGAAGAGGAAATGAAATATACGCTTCCAAGACATAATATTTCCTTGTGTGCTATTACTGCAAACATGAAAGCCCTGCAGTTAATTTTTGTATGTTGGATAAGTTTTGATATCACCTCACATTCCTTTGTGACAAGGTTCCTATTGTCTTGGGATTCAAATAGAGTGGACGTTTCATCACTGGTTAATATTCTGATGACTAATGACATGATACCCGTTGCAATTGCTCCATGGCACCTGTGAGTAGAGTCTCACGTTGGTTACTATAACAACACGCAGGCAGTGATATCCGCTCACTGGAGTCAGAGCCAAGGTGATTTCTTTCTGTTTAGGGCGAAGCGTCTGCTGCAGTGTCCACGCTCAGCCAACATAAACAAATCGCGGCGGCATTGGGCACTGCTAATCGCTGCACTTGTCGCGAGCCTCGACAACAAGAGCGCACTGTCTCTGCTAACGATACTATGGAGTTAATAGATCTTACTTAACGGAATACGCAGGACATGGGATGGGTAAAAATTCAGTTTGTAGCTTCCCATCGCATTACAATACTTTAGTCATATTTGATGCAATATTTATTGTTGGTTGTCTCTCTAATGTTAATAGTATTGATTCACATCGTACGTTAACACGAAAACACACACACACACACACACACACACACACACACACAGTCATTGATTCCTGTGAGGGTGACAACTACTGTGTGTTGAACAACACATGCACCAGTCAGTTCCTCAGTTGGCGTCGAGTGGATGAGATTTTTCAATTACCTTGCACTGCAAGAATTGTAAGGAGGGGACTGAAAGTAAATGGACTTGATGTATGCTAAAGGGCTGCGACAAAGCAAAGCTTGACCGATTATCAGATAACTGTCCACATGGGCTTTGTGGACGTGTATAGTTTTAGTAACCAACCCACCCACGATCATTACGTAAGATTTCTCGAGGGCGTAGGGAAATTGATGTCATTAAGTCGTCGACAGTGTAGCGTGATGGTTTACTTCCCACCATACGTTTTCTATATTCGTCCAAAGGTCGCTTGCATTTGTAGGGACACATGGCAATGACCTTGTTACCTCTGCCCACATATTCTCTATCTGGTTGATGTTCGGTGATCGTGGAACAAACGGCTACAGCTTCATCCTCTCTTGGCCCTGAAACCAATCTCGCACTGCTCTACTATGATGGATGGGTCTCTGCTCCTGTAAATACATTGTTATGTCGTTAGTTCATATATTTATATTTAAATAACGTATTTGTAATAAGCACAGTGTTTAAGAATTCATTCCCTGTCATAGATAAGTGATCTGGATTCAACAGTCCGATTAAGAATGTGGTTCACCCAGTCTATCATATGATGAGCGTCGTAGTCGGATAGCCACATTAAGACTGACTGGCTGAATCCGATTAGGACGATCTTGTATCGAAATGAAATTACAGAAATCGGATAATTTGAACGTCTGTATTGCAACAATGCTGCGCACATAAATTCCTATGATGGGGTAACAGCTAGCAACTGTCTAAGAAAAAGTGAGAAATATGTCTACTAGCAGCAATGTAACGTAATTATAAACCATGTTTATGTGATGGAAATACTGAATCGAACAACACGCATCTATTTCAGTGGAGGGAAGATACACCATATCGGATTTGCTGATGACATAATAATGACAATAATAATAAAAATCCCGTGTGGCCGATAGAGGAAACCCTCCCCCATATGGATGGTACCGTGGAAATCAAATACTTGTGGTGAACCAAATACTAACACAATCCTGAACGGCTACTCAATCCGTTGAACCCAAAATCCAGACACATCTGAGTGAAAATCACCGCTACTCTGGTCACCGTCTGTTAGCTCAATGAGCTTGGCTGAAAATATTTGCTTCCAAAGGCTTCAACACTCTCTGGTCCTGTCCGGTCCTGGTATCACCCAGGCCAAACCAATGAAACACAAGAAAACATGAACTATGCAAGCAAAGGTAACTTTACCCCAGGTGGTACACAACCTGGCCACCGATAGGCGGCAGTTGGATTTTCGCACTCTGGGGAGTCCAGGTTAGCACGGCAGAGAATATCGAAGATCTCTGGTAAATTTCCCTACAAGCAGAAAACATTCATTTGAAAACTAAACATCGATACATTGATCCAAACAAGAAACCTAAATAATCTCACAAAAGAAATCGTCCGCCAAAAAATTCTCATCCTTGCTCTTCAAGAACCACGATTAATTGACAATTAAAACTTGCATTACGGAAACCATGGCATCTTCAAAATACAACAAAAGGTAGCGAAACTCGCACCAATCCTCGGCATTGCATTTCTCGAACACAGATCTATCAACAACTCTGTCGAAGAAATCACACCCATCAACAATCGAGTTATGACTATGCTCATTCAGAGCCCCTATAAAAAATATACACTCATAAATGCACATGCCCCCACCAACATCGAAAATAAGGAAAACACCGAAAATGTCGAAAAATTGTGGAACACACTCGAAAATACTATGAGCAAAATTTACCAAGATGACGTGAAAATACTAATGGGAGGCTTCAACTCTCTATTTGGGACAGAAAAAACCTGTAGAAAAATCATTGGTACAAATTCAACACACCGAAACGCTTAGACCAACAGCACACGTCTGACTGACATTTGCCAACAATTCAACCACAAAAGAATGTCTTCCCACTTAGGAAGTAGCCTGTTCCCAAGAAACATGTTTGGCTACCAGGTGCAAGCTGCTTTCGTTCGCCTTTCGAGACTCGCTGGAAGCCAGATTTTTAATTCTTTTGTAGCAGAGCTGCAAGCAGGCAGATACAAACGCAATAAGGGAATCGTAAGACAACGCGCCTTGCTACTTTCAGTAACCCTTAGTGTCAGAGCGAAAACCTTACGGTACTGCCAAATTCATAATGACGACATATTTTTTGTTGTTGTGAATACATAATTATATCTATGAAATGCCACTTTTCATAATAATAGCGGATGATACAGGAAATGAAGTAAATACGGATCTTTTCGAAGTCAAAAGTCGGTAATGTCCTACTAATTCGTGTTAAAATACGCTCAATCGTCTCACAGATACTTAATGCTTTATTAAGATAGTCTGCCGTCGTGATGTTTCTGTAGTAAGCTGAATTTATTTTGTATTAGTACAGTGAATATTTTAATTGGATTTTCCGATAGTTTACTAAACGCAACAGTAATCATCAATGAGAAATTAATCAACAAAAGAATTTTCTTTCACGATATCTAAAACGATCTGACAATGCTAAAGTTGTTTACAAATTCTACGCCAGTAGAAACCTACTGGTTTCAACGATATAATTATACCAGAGTAGTTTTAAGAGTATTTTCGTCTAGAAATGAATTGCGTCGACGGTTCATCGATCAAGAGCGGGAAAGGTAAAGCTTAACGAATATATGACGAGAGGGACAAGTGCTTGAGAGAGGACTTCTCTATCAATACAAGTGCCTGAGAGACGACTTTAATTTCAATCTCCTGGATAGTTTTGTTTCTCAAATCAAGAAGTGCGTTATCATGCAGTAGAACATGTGATGTAGTTGTGTTGCTCGATTTTCTTACGCTGAGACCGAAAGGTGTCTCAGTTGTTGGCAACAAATTCCAGCTGTGTTTTGGTAGAATTCGTAGCCCAAAACTCACTTTTGGAGCTATCAGATGTAAAATATTATGTTCACACTACTCTTTGCTCGAGTTTGTCTTTTGGAGGGGCTCAGCCTTTCATTTCTTCTTAGGAAGTTAATGATAAAGGCATCATAACACGTCACCAGTTACAGTACTGCATACGAATGCTCAATGAGCGAGCGACCTGATGACGTTCAATAATAGTCACTCCGTTGATTTTTGTTGTTTCGAATTAGAGCATGTAGTACTCGTACACCAGACTTCTGAACTTTGCCTGTTGAATGCAAATGTCGCATGATGGTAAAATGGTAATCTATCACATATATCAGTAGTCGAGACTTGCTTAATGTGGAAAATCATTGATGCCAGAACGATCTTTGTTGAAACAAGAATATCTTTTTCTGGCGTATTTTTCCCAAAAGCACTCGCTCCACACACAATTCAAATCTTTCTAGCTGCCTCCTCTGCATTCACCCCTCTGTTATACCAAAAGTAAACGTTGCGTTGCAGATGTTACACCTATTTCCACTTGCGACTCAATTTTACAATGCTTAACTGTAGTTCATGATTCTCAAGTATGCAAAATCCAATGCTTAACTGCAAGATGATAACTAGAACTTCAAATTCGAAAATGACAGTTGATACATACACTGACAGCGTCGCGCCGCGTTCACCTGAGCGGTGCCGGATTTCAGGCGGCGGGTGGCGCCTGGCCGGTGGCCGGTAGCCGCTGCAGCGCGAGGAAACGCTCGAGCGTAAGCTGTTATGATCGCGACGCAGCCACGAGCTGTCCTGCGGAATTGTTTCTGGAATACTTGTTATTGCTGGTGGGTAGAATGTTAAGCGAATTATCTTTGATGTTCAGTCAGACTCATAACTTTAGACCGACTGTGGAAAAAAAAAAAAAAAAAAAAAAAAAAAAAAACAGTTGGACGCGAGCAGGCGACAGTAAGCTTAGAACGCACGACGCTTGCCACTAGACCACGGGCTCACATAGTCCGACAACGTCTCGGAAGTAGACAATACTTCCTCCTAACACTTCCGCATCTTACAGTGTTGCCAGATTGTGCATATGGCCGGACTTAGAGTTGTCAGGGGCGGTCAGTTTTATTGGCCACCTTAAGTGAATGACTCGGACTTTGTCTCTGTGGCGGCCGGCCGGCGGTCAGTTTTATTGTCTATGACTGTACATTGACATATCATGCTTATGGTCAGATCTAGAATTCTGAGGGGCAGCCGATTATATTGGTCACCTTAAGTGAATGATTCCAACTTAGCCCCCCCTGCGGGTCCGGGGTAGGAATAGGCCCCTAGGTATTCCTGCCTGTAGTAAGAGGCGACTAAAAGGAGTGTCCCTCCCCCTCAAGGGGGTAGTTTGCGCCTGCGTCCGGAGATGGACGGTTCAACGACTTACATTTGCGGTCATTTTGGTTTTTCACTTATTCTGGTTTCTTCCTTCCTTTCTTTCTTTCTTTCTTTCTTTGTCCTTCTCCCTCTCTCACTGTCTACCTTACTTTTTACCTTGCCTTCTTCTCCTTGCCTTTTGGTCCACCCTACGGTCTCCACCTTGGCGTTTGAGACAGTCTGTTCTCTCTCTCTCTCTCTCTCTCTCTCTCTCTCTCTCTCTCTCTCTCTCTCTCTCTCTCCCTCCCTTTTTTTTCCTATTCTTCTTTCCTCCCTGTGCGTGCCTGAAGGCAACCCATGCATTCGCACGCATAGCTGGTGATGGGGTAAAGCGTAATTCCCCGCCCTGGGTAGACAAGTAGGGCCCGTGCGTACCCCCTGGTAAAGGCCAGGCCCGGGGAGGGGTGATTGCCTGAGCTGACACCTTCTGACCATGCCGATTGGTCCCTCTGTCCGTTTCTCGGGAGGTGTGACCTGAGGTGTAAACATTCACCTAAGGCGGGAGCGCTCTCTGAGAGGGTCCCCCCAAGGAAGGAGAGCGCCATCGGAGACGCTGGCAATCATGGGGGATTCATCCGCAATGGATTTCTCTTCTTCTCTCTCGACTTCTGCCCAAAAACGGAAACTTGACCAGCCACCAGTGACAAAAGTACTACTGCCTGCCCCAAAGTTCCTCGTAGTTTCTAGATCTGAGGACTGAAAGGATTTATCATCTGTCAACCCTTTTGTTATTCAGAATGGCGTAGATGCCATAGCCGGACCTGTCAAGTCTTGTACCAGGATGCATAATGGTACCTTGTTGTTGGAAACTGAGAGCGCCTTTGTCACAAAAACCCTTCAGGTCACACTCTTGTACACGTTCCCATTCCGGGTGGAGGCTCACCGCACTTTGAATTCATCGCATGGTGTGGTATATACTAGATCACTCGATGGATTGACTGACGAGGAGATTCAGTCTTTCCTCGCTGAGCAGAGCTGAGCGGCTGTCCATAGGTTCATGAAAAAGGTCGACAATGACCTTGTACCGACCCGGACACTTTTCTTGACCTTTGATAGTGCTCAGCTACCGTCGCGCATCAAAGTGGGCTATGAGGTTATTTCTGTTCGCCCCTATGTCCTGACACCTACGCGCTGACCAGTGTCAGCGTTCTAACCACACCCGCCAGTCTTGTTCTAATGCAGCTAAATGCGTCACTTGTGGCAGGGACGCCCATGAGGGTGACTGTCCACCTCCGTCTCCTCGTTGCGTGCTGTCAGGGTGACCATGCAGCTTCCTCCCGCGACTGTCCCATCTACAAGGATGAACGCTGTATACAGGAAATTTGGGTCAAAGAGAAAGTGTCCACCTTGGCTGCTCACAAGCTTTAAGACTTCTTACGTATCCCGAACTCCCAGCCATCGACCAGTACTTCGACTAAAGTACCTTCGAGGAAGGCTCATAGGAAGAAAAATTCTCCTTCTCCGCCATGGCACGTTTCTTCTCCTGCGCCACCCAGCAGTTGCCGCCCCAGGCCGTCATCCGTTTCGCCTGGCCACGCCGCTGGTAGCCGCACATCTGGCCGTTCACCGGCGGAGGAAGCTCCCCCTCCCAACCATCTTAACATGGTAGCCAACGAACCTATTGAAAAAATGGATGACGACGCTCCGCCTATTGATAGCGAAAGCAGTGCTCGCTCGAAGCCAGGCCCTCAGCGGCCTTCGAGGTGACCCATTCTTGCTTCTCCTTTTTCTTCTCACGATGGCACTTCTTCGTTGGAATATTCGCGGCATTCACTCCAACCGAGAGGACTTAAAGTTGCTGCTACGCTTGCACTGTCTGCTCATAATAGCTCTCCAGGAAACGAAGCTACGCCCATGCGATCATATTGACTTGGCACACTGTACCTCTGTGCGTTTTGACCTACCCCCTGTGGCAGGTATTCCGGCTCATGGAGGGGTTATGTTGCTGGTTTGGGATGATATCTACTACGATCCCATAACATCGCACACCGATTTGCAGGCAGTTGCCGTCTGAATTACTCTCCCCACTTTCACATTTTCCATTTGAACTGTTTACACTCCATCGTCATCTGCCGTTACTAGGGCAGACATGATGCAAATTGTTGCTCAGCTACCTGCACCATTTTTGTTGAATGGAGACTTCAAAGTCACCAAATTTTTGCCTCACACAGCGAAACCACCTGCTACACAACTAGCAGGCCATAAAGGACTGAAGGAATACTCCCGCAAAGACTGTTTACGTCCCTCCAGCCAACACATATCTCAATCATCTGCAAACTTCAAAGGCTCCAAGAAATCAACGGCAAACTGTCTTCTCCCTCACCCACTTGAAAATCCTCTTCAAGGGTGTAGACGCACAATACCCTCACTCGGCTGGTCTCCATCAATAGTTCGCACTGCCAACCAGTTTTCTGTCCTGGACTCCACAGACTGACAAAGGGAGAATGCTAATGCCCCTGTAGTTCTCATGGTGCAGGATCCTCCAGCCTCTGCACTCTGTAGCAGAGTGTCTTCGAAGGGTGGCACTCGGCAACTGCCATGGTGATGCCCCTTCATTTTTTCCCTCCTTTCCTGTCCTTGTCATGACTCTCCTCCAATAGAACATTGGTGGCCTTAGATCCAACAAGGAGGAATTGAGGCTGCTATTGGAATCGCAGTGTCCACTTGTTCTCTGCCTCCACGAAACAAAATTAGAACAACGGCATGGTGCAGTGTTTCCGCTGCCAAAGGATGGAGCATGTGGCTAGTCACTGCTCCTATCCAGAGGTGTGCATGAAATGCGCGTAAAATCACGCCAGTGCGCACTTCCCATATTCGAAGAAGCGCACACCCACGTGCGCCAACTGTGGCGGTCAGCACGCGGCAAGCTACAGGGGCTGTGATGTCATTATTGCAACAGTAGCCCGCCAATGTGGCAAGCCGCTGGCATGCACTGGGGAAGATGCCGCAGGCCAGCAATGAGACGACGCCGGCCACCGGAAGCAACACCGGTGCCCAGCCAGTCGATGCTGCGAGAAGAAGGCACATTTGCACCACCAAACATGCCTGAGAGGGCACGCCAGACGGGCAGTGTGCAAACCCTCCTGGAGGGAAGGCGCGCCGCGAAAATGAAGAAGCAGCTACGGATAGCGGAAGGAGCGGCAACACTCCTACTGCTTCCCGCACACCCGCCGCACCCAGCTGTCGCGCAGCACTCGGTGCGAAAAACACCGACCTGGCTGCGGTCATTGCCTTGCTCTCTGTGGTGCTCAACCAGGTTTCACACCTGGCAGAGACGTTGCAGAGTGTCTCGGAGGCACTGCTGACATCCATAGCTGCGCCGACTGCTGATCAGACGGCCGCCTAAGATGCTCCCTGCGCCGTCCGTGCTGGGAGTATGGAAGACTGGGCCTTGCAGAAGGCCCACAACTGCTGACTGTCTCAGCCAGCGACGACGCTAAAATCCTGAAAAAGGCAACCAAGAAAACACTAGCCACAACTGAAGAATTCTCAAGAAGATCACATATGGATGTGTAGAGGAGGCAGAGCAGCCCAGCTGCTGATACTCCACCACAACCAGGGGATGAAGGACTGACCCCTGAAGAAGATGCTCACCATGCTTCCTCACGACCACTTTGACATTTTGAATTTCTTTCCAGTCTGCTTTGGCGTACCCTCATAGGACGGCATTCCATCTTACGGCGGAGTCGTGCTGCTGATTTGGGATGACGTTCATGGTCAAACCATCTCCCTGAACACCTGGCAGCAAACTGTCGCCATCCGCATTTTCCTTCCTCAGTTCACCTTTTCCATTTGTACTGTTTACATCTCTGTCATTCGGTGTCACCAGGGCAGACTTCCTCCAGCTTATTGGGCAGCTAACTCACCCCTTTTTGCTGCTCATTGACTTTAATGCACACCACCCCCTTTAGGGCTCACGCAGAACCTGTCAGAGAAGTGCCTGCTTGGCTGACCTCAGTCAACTCAACCTCACCTGCCTTAGCACTGATGCACCCATACTCCTTTCAGACTCCACTCACATTCCCATTTGGATCTCTCATTCTGCACTGCCCAGCTTGCCCATCGTCTTGAGTGGTCTGTTCTCTCTGCTATGTACTCAAGTGACCATTTCCCGTTTGCTATCCAGTTGCTGAGTCCTACCCCAACCATGTGTGAACCCAAATGGCAGCTTTCTAAGGCTGGCTGGTGGCTTTACTCCTCCCTGGTGACATTCGATTAACCACTTTTCCCAGTTGTGATGACCAGGTAGAATACTTTACCAACATTATCCTTACCGTTGTAGAACGTTCAATTCTTTGCACTTCATTTTTAACACGCTGTTTTCCAGTCCCTTGGTGGACTGAGGTGTGCTGCGATGGAATTCATGCGCGGAAACATTCTCTCTGCAATTTTAACCACTATCCTATGATGGCAAACTGTATTAGTTAGAAACAGTTGTGTGCACAGTGTCGTCGTGTTCTTCAGGATAGCAAAAAAGCTAGCTGGATTTCATTTACCAGTTTTTTAAGTTCCATTCTCTCTTCTGTTGTGTGGGCCAACCTTTGACAGCTCTCTGGGGATCAGTTTGTCAACCCATTTCTGCAGAAATACCAGACCGTGGCCATGTGTTTTGATTTGGAGACAGCCTAAGACACCTGGTGGAGGACTGATATCCTCTGTGCTCTCTACACGTGGGGTTCTGAGGCTGCTTGACCCTTCAGGAATTGTTGAGACAAGTTTTCAAGGCACGTGTGGGTTCTACCTTGTCAGACGCTTTTGTCCTGGAAAATAGTGTCTCAAGGTTTTGTCCTGAGTGTCATCCTCTTTGCTATCACCATTAGCCCTGTTATGGGCTGTCTCCCACTGGGCATCTCTGGCTCCCTTTTTGTTGACTATTTTGCTACCTGTTGCAGTTCTCCATGGACTTGCCTCCTTGAGTGGCTTCTTCAGCATTGTCTTGATCACCTTTACTCATGGACTATCAACAGTGTCTTTCAATTTTCCACTGACAAAACCATTTGTATGAATTTCTGGTGGTGCAGTGGGTTTCTTCCACCGTCTGTACATCATGGGCCTGTTGCTCTTCCATTCATTTAAACGACGACATTCTGGGGGCTCATGCTCAATAAGAAACTTTCTTGTCCTCCCACGTCTTACTGGCCACCCACTTTACTGGGTTCCTCAATGTCCTGTGTGTCCTCAGAGGTACCTCCTGGGGAGTGTATCGGAACATCCTCCTCTGTATCGATCCCTTTTCCATTTGAAACTAGACTATGCATCTGAGTGTCCATCCATCTTACACCATCTCAATACAATCCACCATCATGGCATCCATTTGGTGACTTTTATACTAGCTCATTAAGATTCTGTATGCAGAAGCTGCCCAACTCCCCCTGTTATGTTCTCCACAGCTGATATGCTTGCCATTTGTCTCCATGCACTACCAGTCATCGTATGCCTCTTTATGACTTCTTTAACCACCAATAAGGGGCACGTCCCTCTTCTCTGTTACCTCCTCAAGTTTGCTTTCGGCATAGATAAGCTTCACAGGCAGCTTAACTTCACGTTGCCTGCCACTTTTCTGATGGGTGTGAACCCTTCACCACCTTGGCTTTGTGTGGTGGCCCGTGTCATCTTGGACTTCATTCGCTTCCTAGGGACACTACTCCAGATTCACTCTATCACTGTAAGGTTCTCGATCTTCACACAGAACTTTGTGATATTACCTGTGCGTACACTGATGGCTCTCAGACTGACCGTGGTGACAGGTGTGCCTGCATCATTGGCACAGACGATTTTCATTGTAGGTTTCTGGAACACTGCTCAGTATTTACAGCAAAGCTCTACACCCTGCATCAAGCCACACAGCACATCCGGCGACACAGGCTGTTTCATAGGCTTTTCCATTTGCTCAAACACTCTCAGTACCCTTCAGAGCCTCTGTGTGCTGTACGCCATTCATCCCTTGGTGCAACGGGTCCAGGAAAGCTTCCACTTGCTCACTCTTGATGGAGCCACTGTGATGTGTATGTGGATCCCTGGTCAAATAGGTCTGATGGGAGATGGTGTTGGTGATGGTGTTGGTGTTTGGTTTGTGGGGCGCCCATACAAATTCCCAACGTTTGCTCAGTCCAGTCTCGCCACTTTCATGAATGATGATGAAATGATGAGGACAACGCAAACACCCAGTCACCACGTGGAAGGTGATAAATCCCTGACCCTGCCCGGGAATCGAACACGGGACCCCGTGCTGGAGAAGCGAGGACGCGACCACGATACCACGAGCTTTGGACTGACGGGAAATGAGACTGCTGACACTACTGCCAAGGCTGCAGTCCTCTTACGTCGGACCGCTGGTTCTTCCATTCCCTCCAGTAATATCTGTGTTGCCATCTGTCAGCAGGTGGTGTCACTTTGACATCATCATTGGTCATCCCTTCATGGGAACAAGCTCCGGGGAATTAAACCTCACTCTGCGGCTTGGCCGACCTTCCTCGGCCCTCTCACCTCGAGGAGATTTTTATCTAGGTTGCATATTGGGCACTATCTTTTTAGCCTTCACCATTGTTAAGTGGTGATCCCCCACCACTTTGTCCTCATTGTCATCAACGTTTGACGGTTGAGATTTCCTGGCGGAATGCCCTTTTTTAACCACTTATGTTCTGATTTGTGTTTGGCGTCTGAGTTATCGGCTGTTTTAACGAACGCTGCGTGAGCTGTCAACCTCATTTTACTTTTTATCCATCATAGCAATATGGCACATGACATTTAATCCTTAGTTCAGGACCTCTGTTGTCTGTTGGTGTATTTTATGGTCCTTTCTCCAAGAGAAAGTCCCTGTCTTTAGTTATCTTTCCTTCTGTCGATTGGGCTTAGCATTTTGTCTCCTTTAACTCATTTTTGGTCTACGTTCTGTGGTTCTGGTGTGGGAACACATGACCTTAGTTGTTTTTGTGCCCAAAACAAAACACACAAACAAGCAATCACCATCTGCCCAAACTCAATCATTTAATGCCTACTTATTCATCAGTTGGTGCGTGACTTCAGGAGATACAGTTACCAGAAACCCAACTCCCTACAGAAGCCCTATCCCATACTATTAAAAAGTACAAAGCCTACAGTAAAAATTGCTGAGAGCGCATCTGGAGGAGTCTGCATGCTTTTGACACTTTCAGTTGGCAGGTGGCACTGACCACTTCATTACATCTATATCTACACAAACATCTACATGGATACTCTGCAAATCACACTTAAGTGCCTGGCATAGGGTTCATCGAATCACCTCCACAATAATTCTCTATTATTCCACTCTTGAACAGCGCGCAGAAAAAACGAACACTTATATCTTTCCGTGCGAGCTCTGATTTCCCTTATTTTATTGTGATGATAGTTTCTCTCTTTGTAGGTCGATGTCAACAAAATATTTTCACATTCGGAGGAGACAGTTGGTGATCAAAATGTCTGGAAAAGATTCCATAGCAACAAGAAACACCTTTGGTTTAATGGTGTCCATCCCAAATTCTGTATTGTGTACATGACACTCTCCTATTTCGCAGTAATACAAAAAAAGCTGCTCTTCTTTGAACTTTCTCAATGTAAACCGTTAATCCTTTCTGAGGGTCCCAGACTGCACAGCAGTACTCCAAAAGAGGAAGACAAGCATAGTGTAGACAGTCTCTTTAGTAGATCTGTCACAATTTCTAAGTGTTGTGCCAATAAAAAACAGTCTTTCATTTGCCTTCCCCATGACATTTTCTGTGTGTTCTTTCCAATTTAAATTGTTCGTAACTGTAACTCTTACATATTTAGTTGAATTGCACAAGCCACTTGTGTGATACAGTGTCAAAAGTGTTTTGGAAATCTAGAAATATGGCATCAATTTGAAATCTCTTGTCAATGGCACCCAACACTTCGTGTCTGTAAAGAGCTAGGTGTGTTTCATAAGAACAATGGTGTCTAAGTCTGTGTTGACTTTGTGTCAACTCTTGGAGGTAATTCATAATGTTTGAACACAATATATGTTCCAAAATCGTGCTGCATATCGATTTTAATGATATGGGCCTGTAATTGAGTGAATTACCCGTACTACCTTTCTTAAATATTAGTATGACCTGTGCAACTTACCAATCTTCGGGCAAGGATCTTTTGTTGAGCGAGTGGTTGCATATAATTGTTAAATGTGGAACTATTGCATCAGCATACTCTGAAAGTAGCCTAATTGGTATACAATCTGTACTGGAAGACTTGCTTTTATTAAGTGATTTAAGTTGCTCCACTACTCTGAGGATATCTACGTCTAAGTTACTCATGTTCAGTGTGCCTGTCAGATTAACAGACTGTAATGTTTACATACCTTCAGATGGGTTTGTACCGTATCACATTCTTGTGGAGCTACTGGAACAGCTGCCTCCACCCGTATTCCTACTGGTGGACTTCAGTGCCCACAGTATCATTTGTGAGAACCCATACACCCAAGTATGGACTAAACTCTATCACATTTGCAACCACTCACCATTCACAATAGTCCCTGTCATCTCCCTAAATGGTGACATCTGATTCAACTGCCATTGATGCATGTTGTGCAACAAATTTCCCAAAAGTATCCACATGCAGTAATTACTATCCTAATTTCCTGAGCCGGAAAGACCTGGCAGAGCAAAAGTACTTATCTATAATAACTTATGGAAAGATCTGGTTGAAAATTGTGAATTGTTTAGGAATGAAGGAGATGACTCACCAAAAGGCAGAAGCGCTGCATCATCGATAGGCACTCAATCAAAAGGTATGGATTTTGGCTACCTTTTGGAGTGCACTTCCTTTTTCTGGCTGTAAGAAAAACATGCCGCCCCCCCCCCCCCCCCCGCCCTCTACACACACACACACACACACACACACACACACACACACACACACACACACACACACACACACACACGTCTGTCTGTCTCCCTACATTGGTGAGGTTGTTGTGTGGGATGGAGCAAGGGAGGCGGGATGCAAGGAGGGGTTTGAGGGAGGCATCTGCCGGTTCGTGGGAGAGTGGGGACCCATCTGTGGGGTTAGCTATGGAAGGGGCAGGTAGAAAAAGGAAGTGCATTCGAAAAAGCTAGCAAAGCTCTGTACCTTTCGCTTGTGTGCCTATCAATAACGCAACACTTCTGCCTTCTGGTAAGTCATCTCCTTTGTTCACAGAAGTACCTATCTTTCTGTGCACAATGCCCCGAGTCATACAATGTTCCATTTAGTGCCTGGGAGCTTCACAGCATGTTAACAGTGTTGAGACACACCGTCTATACCCAATAAAATCCTAAGCAAATGCGTAAACATCTTAGCAACAACAGCATAAAACACATCCTTGGGTTTTTCCATCACATGTGGCAATATTGGTTGTTTCCCCTTCTGTGGCAGGAAGGTATTATTATTCCTTTCCTGTATCTGGGGAAAAACTGTCAAATTTTGACTTTTTTCTGCCAGTCTTTCGATCGAATGGGATGTGTAAATTATTGGGAAGAATGGTCAACCAACAGCTGTGTTGGAACATGGGACCCAGAGAACATTTATCGCAATTTCAAAGTGGCTTTTGGGCAGTCTGATCCTCCACAGACCAATTTATCTGGAATTTGCTGTGTGAAATGCTGTCATGCAGCACTGACACCTCATTGCTGTGTTCTTTGATCTGCAGAAGAAGATACTACCTGGCGCCATCACATCCTGTTTACTATGGACAAATGTGGCTTCTGGGGCTATATACCTGTTTTTATCCAGAATTTCCTCTTACTCAGATGGATTGGGATCTGGATAGGTTCTGCCCTGATGGATTGGGATCTGGATAGGTTCTGCCCTCAGCATCCAGTACGTACAGGAATATGGGGGGGGGGATTTATTGTGAGCATAACACTCTTCACCATCACAATCAACAGTATTGTGACTGCAGTGGGGCCCATGGTCTCATCGTCACTGTAGAGGTGACCTTTGCCTCTATTAACAGCTCTAAATAATTGTGCACCACTGAAGCCAACTTCAAGTAGCCATATAGAAACTACATAACTGCGGCCTTAATTTTCTCCCACAAATACTAATGTTGTGCACAGTAATATACTAAAGACTGTGCACCCACACCCAGAACTTCCTTACTAACCAGTTATTAGAAGTTAACGAAACTTTCTTATTTGACGGTAAGTTAATATGGTTACCACATGTAACCCAGCTCAAGGGAAATTGCATGAGGTAACTTAATACACTAAGCTTTTTCAGCAGCACCTCCTGGGATGCAGACCATGATTCTACAAAGCTTCAATTTCATCCTTCCTAGACTATGGATCTGTCACTGTGGGTCAGCAGCACCATCAGTACTGTGATTTTTAGACCCTGTTTACCACAGTGGTGTGCAGCTGGAGCTTTCCGTACGTGCCCTGTGGACAGCAGCTAGTGGAAGTTGGTATCTACCACTGAGTTTCACGCCAGCAACTCTTGGTGAACTGTATTGTCACAGTCTGTCAGATACCTTCTCTGTGTTACTCGACTCTGTTTTACAACCATCAGTTCAGACTTTATGAACCGCCCAGAAACGGGGCGACCAGCTGGGATAAGATTGGAAGCTCTATGCCGAGACCTCCAACTGCCTCCTTTTGTCTGTGTACAGTTTCCTCTCGGCAGCTCCTCTGGTGTGTACCCGTTCCAATGATTTGGATGGACATCTTTTGCAGTCCTAATAAAAATTCTGATCCTACCATTCTAAAACATGTTACATTCTGTTCTCCATTTCCACCCAAGTTTGACTTGTCTCTATATGAAGAGATCCATAGTCAGTGACAGTTGGTTATGCTTTTTCACATGCAAGGGAGTATGAGAAGTGTATATACAGTGCAGAGCTGGTCGCCATATCACAGGTGCCACAGTATATCAAAACTCCACCACAAAGGTCTTCCTATTTTGTAGCGACTCCATAAGCTGCATATGGGGCATATGTCACAGCTACCCCAGAAATGTTTTGATTGCTGACATCCAGGATCTATTAGTTAAAGCAGCTACCACAGGAGACAAACGTGAACCCGGAATACCATGCATAGCCCTTCGATTACAACTGCAGCACCAAATTTTGAAAACCTGGGATATGGAATGGCAGGCTACCACAACCCTTAGCAAGCTGAGAGCAATTAAAAGGATCATCATGTCATGGCATACATCTCTCCAGGCCTCTCATATAGGCGCCATCATGCTGTGTATCGGCCATTCTAGACTTATCCACAAGTTTCTTTTGTGTCTGGAGCTCTCCCCTCAGTGCAGTTGTGGTAGTCAGCTCAATATAGCCCAACTTCTTCCAGGGAGTGCCCTACTGGCTGACCCGAGATGAGCCATCAACCTGTCTATCTCCCTACCCCAGATACTTGTAGACTGTGGGATAGCAGCTCATAGTCAAAAGTTTTTGGAGGGAAGGTGGATTGTATAATAAAATAGCCTCTCACTTTCGATGTCTTGGTTTAATGTGGGGAAAGCCCCTCTCACTGTGGTGTGGTGTGTGTACCCTGAGTGGCCTCATACTGCTTTCTCCCTCTGCATTGTTATGCATTTTAAAAATTTTCTGTACATAGTTTATTTATATCACTGTTTGAAGATCAGCAAGTTAGCTTATTTTCTCCATCCAATTTAGTTGTGCTAACTGTAGTGGCCTTTCTTTGGGATATCCCCTGAAAAACAGGTACAGTTTTCTGCCACTTGGATTTTTATCTTCCTTTTAGCTATCTGACTTAAGCTACAATCGTACAAATTTTCAACCATGATGACAAGGAAACCAACACAGGAGCGGTCAGTTTTGCTTTTCTCGTTGTACCGCATTTTATGTGAACTTCCAGTGCAACTGAGACTGATAAACAAGATGTTTAGATCTTCCAAATCTGTAATCATAATCAGTAGCTTACCCACATGTGCTTTTTCTCATTCTTCGTGACCCCTATTTCTGATTATTCATATTTGATTTTGTATTTATAAGCCTCTACTCGTCTGACAAGAAGTCCTGTTCTTCTTGCCATCACAGTTCACTTAATTCCCACTATACCTAACTTCAACCTATCTATTTCCCTTTTTATGTTTTCTAAACAACTTATCTGATCAAGGGATGTAACATCCCACACATCAACCTGTAGAATGCTAGTTTTGTTTTTCCTAATGATGACATCCTCCTAAATAGTCCCTCAGCCTAAGATCCGAATTGGGGAATTGTTTTACCTCTGGAATATTTTACCCAAGAGAATGCAGTTGCCATTAAGCCAACAGCAAAACCTCATGCTTTCAGGGGAAAAAAGGCTGTAGTTTCCCCTTGCTTTCAGCAGTACTAGAACAGTAATATGTATGCTACAAAAATACAGTATCAATAACTAGGTTGGCATTATTACAGATAAATTATGTTACAATATATTAGGTGTTTCATTGACAGAATTATTGGAAGAAGATTAAATCTGACCCACTGGAGGAACATGTAACATGTGATACATTCATGGTGGAGCTCTTGCTCACTTCTGTGCCACAGTGCTATGTCATTCGTTGCCCTAAAATTGATGCAGCAGTGCTGTATTTGGTAAAAGCCGAGTTTGATGATCTGGGATGTCATTTAATGACTTGCACATGTTCTGGATGCTCTCACCATTGACAGTCACATCAGGTCTCAAAAAGTGGTTACTTTCTATGTATGGTCTCTTATGCAGATGACCACACTTTCCTGAAATTTGTCCAATAAACCATAATCAACCATTCACCTTTCCCACTATCATCCTTACATGTTCATTATATTTCATAACACTTTGCAATGTTCCACATAGTTATTTGACGTGACTGTATTAAGCAGCTCACTACCAGTGCTGTATGCAAACATTGCATTATTGTTTTTTGTACTCATATGTATTAACTAACATTTTTCTACATTTTGATCAAGCTGCCATTCATTACACCAACTAGAAATTTTTTTCTAAGTTATATTGTATCCTCCTACAGTCAATCGATGATACCTTCCCATACACCTAGCACCATCAGCAAATGTCACAGATTGTTGCTAACCTGTGTGTCAGATAATTTGTGCATTTAGAGAATAAGAGTGGCCCTATCACACTTCTATAGGGTGGTCCTGAAGATACCCTTGTCTCTTGTAAACACTCACCATTGAGTTCAGCAGTCTGGGTTGTTGTTTAAGACCTTAAGCCACTCATATCTGGGAACCTAGTCTGTATGCTTGGATCTTCAGCAGTCTGCAGTGTGGTTCCATGTCATAAGCTTTATGGAAATGTAGGGATATGGAATCTGCCTGGTGCCTTTTATCCCCTGTTTGTGGGATATCGTGTGAGAAAAGGGCAAGCTGTTTTTTGCACAAACGGTGCTTTCTAAATGTGTGCTGATTTGTGGACAGTGGTTTTTCCACCTCAAAGAAAATCACTATATTTGAACTATGTTAAAGAATTGTACAGCAAACTGGTGTTAAGGATATTAGTTTGCAGTTTTGCGAATCTGTTCTTTTGCCATTCCGATAAACGGGAATCACTTGCAGTATTTATTTATTTATTTATTTATTTATTTATTTATTTTTGCACTGGCTTAGAACTTTGCTGGGGATCTTTTCCTAAGGTACGATGGTATTTGTGGTCTTGTGGGACTCAATGGTAAACATATTGCACTAACAGGAAAACTTTTGCACAGAGGAAACTCGTCACAAAAGAGAAGCAGGCAAATGGTGCCTGCTTCAGCACTGTGAATAATAGTTGACTCTTAATGGTCCCAAACAAAACTTAGAAAGAGGCAGTAGTTACATTGTTTATATTGACACCTCCAAGTATCGTAATGTTGCATCATAGAGTTCCAGCTAGACATCATTTTTCCTGTCTAATTATATACAAAGCCAGTCTATGTCATCTATATGCAAGGAAACCATTTCAGCCAAGCTCCATGATGTATAAAAAATGCTTTGCATACGATTGTAAGTGATGCTGCTTGTCATACTCATAAGTATACTTGGTTGTCTGTATTTCTCTGAAGAAAAATTTCCAGTTTTGTGTGATCAGTAGATCTATTATTCAGTTAATCTTTTTAATGAACAGGCTGTCAAATATCAGTCCACTTGAACCCAGACAATTTACACAGAATTCAAAATATGGAAATAGTCTTTTAAAGTAAAACCTGAGTCTGTCTAAAGTGACTTAAGTTTTCAGTAAGACAGTAGTCTAGACATTTAGTTTTGATCTGCAAGATTATCATACATATGTTAAAAACTCTGAAGGCATACTCTTAGAACCATTAATACTAATTGATGTTTATTTCTAATGTTTCAGATTCGTAAAAGAATTCTTTGCTAGTCCACGTCGTGGTTATGGTCAAAACGTTGTCAGAGTTTTTATGAAACTTAAGGATCAAAAGTGTGAAGATCCATTTGGGCCAGCGAAGGAACAGTTTGATGGAGCAGGATCATTGGGCAATGGTGGGGCAATGAGAGTTGCTCCAGTAGCTTTGTTCTACCATCAAGACTACCCAGCCCTAATTGAGAAGGCCAGGAAGTCTGCTCTGTTGACACATACAAATAAATTAGGAAGGGATGGTGCAATTCTTCAGGTAGTACACAGTAAAATAAAATTTGAGTTTTCAAACTATGGAAAGTCCAGTTTCATATTGTCATTAAAATTTGAGTTTTGTCAGTTGTGTCTTGTGATTGTCAGTGTAAACAGGCTTTATCTTTTATCTGAAACTGTTTCCTAAAGGTGTCCTACTCCATGTGGGTCAGCCAGAAACAGCTGGACATGAGCTGAGAATAGAGAGCCCAAGTTTCTCGCACAACCAGTCATCCCAAACTGTTCACTGCACTAATAACATTGCTGTTGACCATCCTAAATCCACACGATATGTACATATTTGTTCATTCAACATATTCCATGAATCCCATTGAGGAAAAATTTCAAGGATATGGAAAGAGTTAAGGTATACATTAGCAAAAGACAAACAACTCATATAAACTTCATCTGTACACTACATCAGCAGTAAAACATCACTTTACTGCCTAACGTATTGTAAACACGCAGATAATACCTGAATTTGGCTCTTGTTGTGTGCAATTATTTGTAGTGGACGTATCGCTCTGCACTGTCTTAAATGTCTGCATTATGCTGCTACCTAGTTATCCAAATCTGAATTAGCTGTAATTCTCAACAGTGCATTGTTTATTGCTACCATGTGTTATTGCAGGCTGGTTTTGTTAGCTACTTCTGTTTGCTTTCTCTCTATTTAAACAGTGCCCCAACTTTGAAATGGTGAAATTTGACTGTAGTTAAGTTTTTGGTGCACTGGTAGGGAGCATTGTGTCAGTCTGGTTAAGAAAGAGTAACAGATGGTGGTGGTACAAATACTGATAGATTCCTGTGCAGCTGAATGTTCAGGAAGTAACAAAACATAGTGGTAATGTAGTACTGTATTTGCAAGAATGTTTCTCCTGACAATGTTTGTAAAACAATTCTATTAATAAAATACATAAGAATTTGATCATATGCAAAGAAAATGTTGGTGTGGAATATTGTGAGTCATCTATTTCAGTTGTCACTGCTTAAAATACCAGACAGCAGATGAGACTTGAATGCATGTAGTTGACATACTTAACTTGTACACACTCTTCAAGGAATTGTCAATATTGAGGCATCTCTTGACTAGACTTCCACACCGATGGGTGGTTTATGCCAGTGGAAATATTGAAATCTGAGACTGGTGATCAATATTAGTGAAAAAATGAAGACAGAAAAAGTTAAAAGTGTATAGTGTGTGGGAAAAGTGAACTATTAAAAAACTGAGCCTATATACTCAAGTTTTTTGTTAATAATTTCTCTTCTTATAAAGCAAAAACTTGGTGACTATTGGTTAGAAGCAACAGTATTCCAAGAAATCATTCCTTTCCTCCAACAATTAAGAACTGTGATAAGTTAAAGCAAGGTTTTGTTTTTTAAAAAAAAGACCTTGGACATCAGTAACAATATCAAATATATTCCACATAATCAGACTAACTGTTGACCCTCGATTCAAAATTTGGCCACTTTTATCATTTAAATTGTGTGTCTCCCTCATTATTTGTTCCCAATGAATTTTTGACGGGTGATGAAGATATGTGTGGTTTTTGTGAACAAATTCATTTTCATGTGTACATGAAAAACGAACAAGATATGTAAGGCATATTTGTGATGCATTGACTGGCTGTGTAGGCCTACTTCTGAAAGAGGTGTTTCCAGAGAAAGGGCACAGGAGCAAGTTGTTATCACTTCTTAAATAGACTATTGGAGAAATGTTTTGACTAGAGATTATACAGTCCACATGGATCACTATTATATGCCACCTGCTGTCTTTTTCCCGGGTTCGATTCCCGGTGGGGTCAGGGATTTTCTCTGCCTCGTGATGACTGGGTGTTGTGTGCTGTCCTTAGGTTAGTTAGGTTTAAGTAGTTCTAAGTTCTAGGGGACTGATGACCATAGATGTTAAGTCCCATAGTGCTCAGAGACGTTTGAACCATTTGAACCTGTTGTCTTTACTCCGTTATGGCTATGCACTAGGCACTTGCATGACTAACAAAAAAGATCTGCCATAATGCATAGATGACAAGCTAAGAATCCAAAAAATGACAGACGTCTTTTGTGAGAAGGGAACATGTCCTTTGTGTGAAATGGTGGGACAGAAGTGAGAAGCTGTTTAGATGGGGCACGTGGAACGCAATGATTGTGCTGGAGCCTGCCTGAGTTTACATGCTACTTGTGGAAACATTGTGGTATCTTCTAGCAAAAATAATTAATTTGCCCATATGTATGTGTTCCAACAAACAAGCAGTTAAGAGAAAATGGGAAAATGGCCCATCTGTACCTACCTCCATATGGGTTTATAAGGCTCTTTCAGTTGAAAACTAACCCTACTTTAAAAATATGTGCTAGTGGACTACACTAGTGTAGGATTGCACAATAATCACAAATTTAGCAGATGTAACAAATCTCACATCAGAATGGAAGGAGTAATGTCATCTGATGATTAAACATAAAACAAGAAAACAGAGCTGGAAAAAATCAATCTTTGTCAGAATTTTGAGAGCATGACATTACCTGAACATTAATTCTTCCAACAAAACCACCACCACCACCTGTAGGCTGATGTTCTCCACAATAGCCTTTTTCCTGGAGTGCTAGTTACGCAAGGTATGCAATGAGGATGAATTGTTTGTTATACCTGTACAGCTCAGCCAGAACACTGACTGAAAAGTGATGTTCCAGGCATGAGTTGCAGGCAGATTGACAATTTGTGCCAGAAGAGATGTTTCAAAACAGCCCACAGTTCGCTGCAGACTGGAAGATTGAATACGTAAAAAGAGGGTTTTGTCTCTGCGTATGACACGACATCCTGTATCCCCATGTAACACTAAAATTGTCAGCTGCCCAGGCACACATCAATTGACGGAAAAGCAAAACAATCTTCGAAAAACATGGATTCCCCTAGTTCATTCTGTGTCAAAGGCTCTTGCAGCTATTCAATTCTTCAAAGTCACCATTCAGATATCTTGTACTGAATTGCTGAAGAGTTACAACAAAACTGTGCACATAATGTGACATTTGTTTTACTTCTGTCCTTAAGAAAACTGTTGTAAATATCATTGACGTGCAGCAGACATACTGATACTGTTGCAAACATTTGATTCTGGTTGCAAAGCAATGCCCTGTTACCGGTGAGGAATTCTAAAGTCCACCCGCACCAGGACATTCAGCAGTACACCTCCAGCACTCTTTGCAAAGAAAATATTCATCATGAAATAACTTTTAGAAGAATTGCATGTCCTGTGGATGCAACTGGTTTAATGCAGTGGTTTCCGTTGCCTTCTATATCCACATTGCTATTCATTATTGCTGGTTCTTCTGCCTGTAGGGGCAGTTTCCCACCACAAGAGCAAGGGGATCCCACTTCTCAACTACTTTGTGAAGTGTCTTTGGCAGGGTGATACATTTATACCAGGAGCCTTCAGACACCATTGAAGAACATTTTCACTCAAAATATAAGTGGCTGAGGTCAAACCCAGGCCCTTTCCATTAGTAGTCAAAGATGTTAACCCAAAGACTGTTAGCCACACCTTTAAAGGTTATACAACACGAAATGTACTTCTCTGGTATATGCCAACCAAGCTAGCCTACCATCAATGAAAAAAAATGCCCTATACTTTGCTGTTTTGGCACATTCATTAACACTGTAGTAACTGTTCAGAAATTGAATGGGCATAATGGCTTTCTCTTATTAGTGTCACAGTTCTGGTAATAATGTGATGTCTTTCTGATTTGATTTACCAATCACTTCGCCCTCATGTGTATGGTTAAGCTGTGAGAGGAGTCAACAACCTGTTAATATTCCCACACACTTCATTCCAGTGCCCCCCCCCCCTTGTCCCACTCCCAATACCCTCCACTTTCTCTCTCCCACCCTCCCCGCTCTCCCGCCCTGCCCCATCCCCTCCCCGTGCCGTCCTCTCCCCGCTCTTCCCCCTGCCCCCTTCCCTCCCATTCCGTCTCTCCTGCCCTACCCCCTACCATCCCCTCCCCGCTTCCTCCCCCCCCCCCCCCCCCTGGATAGATGTGCCCAACATCATTGATGACACTGACACCTGTGTCACACGTTTCGAAATTTTGTGAACTGTCGGGCCTCATCCCTGAAGCACTGGGGAGGTGCCCCCCCAACCCGACCAAATCCCTCATCCCTTCGCACAAGATTAGCATGCTGACTCTTTGTAAGGGTGTTGATCATCATACTGTTGATTGCACCATATTTAAAATAATAATAATAATAATAATAATGCACAATTAGGCAAAGAGAAAAAATACAGGAAAATAAATGGAATCCATACAGCTTACAAGAGAACTAACAAGAATGGGGAAAGATTGATAAGCTTTTGCAAAAATTTCGGCCTCTTAATTATGTCAACACAATTCAAAAAACCCAACAAGAAACTGTATACTTGGAAGTCGCCCAACGCAGAAAAAAGCCAAAACTAAACAAAGTGCTGAGACCAGACCCCGAATACATAAACGTCAACAAGGAAAACATCTTGCAGGAAGTTAGTCAGACAAACACCACAAACTCGACAGAACTTGTGGACGCGATGAAATGGGGTCAACCCCCGAGAAGGAGAAAACACAGGTGGTGGAATATAACATGTGACCAAGCAATAGGAGGAAGTACCAATGCCTGGAAAAACTTCAATAGTCACAAAACATCAGAAAAATGGCAACAATTTCTAGTAATCCGAAAACAAACATCGAAAACTATTCGGAGGGAAAAAATAAATTGACAAACGGTGACTAGACGAGATAGAACAAGCCTTTAAGAACAACAACACCAGGAATTTTTATAAGACATTTAAAGAATATATTGCAAGATACCAGCCACCCAATCTTTGCTTCAAGAAACTGGATGGTTCACTAGAAACTAACACGAAGAATAACTGCCAAATCCTCGCAGACTATTTCAACAAACTTCTCAACTGCGAAAGACCTACAGAAGATATTCACTACCAGACGTTTACACCAAATCCCGACGCTAAGCCACCAACCATCAATGAAATAGTAGAAATTATCAAGACACTGAATAATAATAGAGCCCCAGGAGAAGATGGGATTATTGCAGAACTATGGAAACCGAATGATGAAAGAGTAATAGGAAAAATCCACAAAATCATATTAAACATTTGGGAAACAGAACAGATCCCTTCTGAATGGAACTGCGCACTCATCCATCCACTCCACAAAAAAGGGGACAAAACTGAACCAAATAACTACAGGGGTACCGTACTCGTGCCGGTCACATATAAAATACAGGGTGATTCAAAAAGAATACCACAACTTTAGGAATTTAAAACTCTGCAACGACAAAAGGCAGAGCTAAGCACTATCTGTCGGCGAATTAAGGGAGCTATAAAGTTTTTTAGTTGTACATTTGTTCGCTTGAGGCGCTGTTGACTAGGCGTCAGCGTCAGTTGATGCTAAGATGGCGACCGCTCAACAGAAAGCTTTTTGTGTTATTGAGTACGGCAGAAGTGAATCGACGACAGTTGTTCAGTGTACATTTCGAACGAAGTATGGTGTTAAACCTCCTGATAGGTGGTGTATTAAACGTTGGTATAAACAGTTTACAGAGAATGGGTGTTTGTGCAAAGGGAAAAGTTCTGGACGGCCGAGAACAGTATCGGGTTGATATTGCTCGTGTGTCTGGAGGGGGCCATATTGAACATCTCTGAACTTGTTTTTGAGTGAAAAAAAAACTTTTTAAATACTCTTTGTAATGATGTATAACAGAAGGTTATATTATGTTTCTTTCATTAAATACACATTTTTAAAGTTGTGGTATTCTTTTTGAATCACCCTGTACTATCAAAAGTTCTCATGAATAGATTAGAACAACAAGCTGACCCACAAATAGGAGAATACCAGGCTGGTTTTCACAAGGGACGATCATGCATAGAACAGATCTGGAATCTGAAAATGATTCTCCAGATGAGAAACACTCGAAACGCAGTGGTCACTTTGGTAGATTTTAAAAAGGCCTACGACTCAATAAACAGAGGAGCGTTCTGCAACACGCTCAAAGAATTCAGCATTGACAGAAAGACAAGAGCAATCATTCGGCAAACATTAACTGACAGTCTCCAAGGTTAAATTTATGGAGGATATCTCTGAACCATTTGAAATCCAAACTGGAGTGCGACAGGGTGACGGACTTTCACCATTACTCTTTAATATCATTCTTGAAAAAATTATCAGGACATGGGAAAAAGAAGTCAAAGGAATCCAAATTGGCATTAGAAAAGATAATAGATTCAATGTGAAGTGTTTAGCTTTTGCAAATTACCTTGCAATTCTCACAAATAATAGAAAAGAAGCCACTAACACCATAGAGAAGTTACACAAAATTTGCACAAAGAACTGGCCTGCAAATTTTGTATGAGAAAACCTAGTACATAGTGCCACAAGACAAATTGCCTATTATAACAACCCATGGGAAAATCATACAAGTACCACATTTTAAGTACCTGGGAGAAATCATCCAGCCATCAGGGATCAACCTAAAGGCCAATGAGGAAAGAATAAAAAAACTACAGAAAGCATATAAACTCACGTGGAACTATTATGACAAAAAGCCCATATCCATTAACACAAAATTGAAGCACTACACCACTGTAGTACTTCCAGAGACACTGTATGCATCTGAAACGACACAAATAGGTGGGCAAACTAAAATCAAAGAAATAGAGAAACAAGAAACGAGAATTTTTGGCCCAATACAAGAGCAAGGAATCTGGAAGAAGGGACCAACATCAGAATTATATAAATACACAGACAAGATTAAGGATACAATAAGGGAAAGAAGAATGCAGTTCTATGGGCGTATCCACAGGATAAATGAAAACAGAATTTCAAAGTGAATTCTTAAAGTCATCAACTCAGGCAGGGAAAAACGAAATGGATAAAAGAAGTTGAAGAGGACCTCAGACAAGCACACATAACAGTCAAAGATGCAAAAAATATAACTGAATTCAGGAACATCATCAAAAAACATAAATTTGACACAACAACACAGAAGAGACGATGCAAATGGACAGCGGAGTGAAAGAAACAACACAGTGAACACATGAAGAAAATTTGGGCTCAGAAAAAAACATAAACAATCATCATAAAGTAATTAAAGTTCAAACGCTCTCTTTAAATGTGAATAACCGAAAAAATAATAATAGTAATAATCCTATTCACATGTATACATACTACTTTTTAAGTGGAAACTTATTTGACTAAGGTATATTTTTGAACTTGAGAAAATTAATTTGTTTGTATTTCACTTTCACTCCAGGCTATTGCAGTTTATCAAGGATTACAGAGCATCCCGTCGGAAGGCCTAGATGCTACAACCTTCATCAAGGAGCTAATGAATAAAATGCATGAAATTGAGGATGACGACTATGGGTATGCTCTGTTACATATTCCATTCTCATATGGATAGAATAGCACATTTTACTCAGTTGTCATGTAATAGTATTCATTGCATTATGCTTGTAATTTCTGAGATGGTTAACACATTCTCACCTAATTGTATTCTTCAGAGTGACTAGTATGATACTGAAAAGTGCACGGTGCAATACAAACATTGGAAAGAGTAAAGGTAGCCATTCAACGAATAGCTGAGATGTTGGTAAGTTAGCAGGCACAGTTAGAGATTGTTGATCTTTTGGATAGTGTCCTCTCTGGAGAAAACACACACACACACACACACACACACACACACACACACACACACAGTGGAAGAGTGAATTGCACAGGGAAAGAGCCTGTGTAACAACCATTTGTCTAATCGTGGGGTTAATGGGCGAGAGTTAAATGTTTTATTGAAGAGTTAGAAATGCACTGTACACGTCAACCTGCAAGCTGTGTTTTATTAGTACACCAACAAAACTAATGGTTGGTGGAACCTAAATCTTCATGACACTATTTCAAATTATTTGCATTATGAACAGCAAACTGAACTTGTACTGTTGTAACAACAAAACTGAGTAATATAGGGGCTTGCATGATTACCTGCACTATCACAAGACTGTAACCTTAAGTAATTTTGCACTTATTATTCAGTATCCATTTCTTCTCTCTATAGACTGCTTTGTTTATTTGCCTGATGGCATAGATGTCACCATTGTGAACACACGGGAATAAAAAGTACAATAATATATTGCTTGTACGTGACTTTAAAAGTCTACCCCTTTTCTCCTGAGACTTCATTTTCCAGATTTGGCTCTAATGATCATTTATATCTAGATACCCAAAGAGCGGGTGTTTGCATTTGCTTACGTCCCTGGAAATAAACTGTGCTCAACAAATACATATAAATCTCGGAGTAGCAGTGTAACTCATTCAAATAAGAGAGACTGGGTATTTTTCTAAGTTAAACCACAGGTAAATGTCCATTGATCTTATATGAATTTCAGCGAAAGACAGCATGTTCAGTCACGCAGGTAATCTTGGTTGCTATTATTCTTTATCCCAATGTAAAATTATCTAGCATGTCCACACTTGGCATCAGGTATTTAAAGTCTAACATCCATCAAAATAGATCAGAATCCACATAACCTCAAACAATTCTGAGTCTAATAGTTTCCAGAGTCCTTCAACTATCTGATTTTCAGTCAGCCTGCCAGAATTACACTAAATCAAACAGTGTGGCAGTTACACCACACATCCTCGAGTACACCTCACTCTGCCTCACAACGTACAGTATCACATCAACACTGGCTGCCAAAAGGCTGATCTCCATCACACAGCACGTGTGGCTGCATTTACTTGCAACGTCATGAAATAACTTCTTTTGAGCCATCAAAACTACATTTTACCTCATCATTGGAATGTTTTACAGTTGTTGTTGTTGTTGTTGTTGTTGTTGTTGTGGTCTTCAGTCCTGAGACTGGTTTGATGCAGCTCTCCATGCTACTCTATCCTGTGCAAGCTTCTTCATCTCCCAGTACCTACTGCAACCTACATCCTTCTGAATCTGCTTAGTGTATGCATCTCTTGGTCTCCCCCTACGATTTTTACCCTCCACGCTGCCCTCCAATACTAAATTGGTGATCCCTTGATGCCTCAGAACATGTCCTACCAACCGATCCCTTCTTCTGGTCAAGTTGTGCCACAAACTCCTCTTCTCCCCAATCCTATTCAGTACCTCCTCATTAGTTATGTGATCTACCCATCTAATCTTCAGCATTCTTCTGTAGCACCACATTTCGAAAGCTTCTATTCTCTTCTTGTCCAAACTATTTATCGTCCATGTTTCACTTCCATACATGGCTACACTCCATACAAATACTTTCAGAAAAGACTTCCTGACACTTAAATCTATACTCGATGTTAACAAATTTCTCTTCTTCAGAAACGCTTTCCTTGCCATTGCCAGTCTACATTTTATTATATCCTCTCTACTTCGACCATCATCAGTTATTTTGCTCCCCAAATAGCAAAACTCCTTTACTACTTTAAGTGTCTCATTTCCTAATCTAATACCCTCAACATCACCCGACTTAATTCGACTACATTCCATTATCCTCGTTTTGCTTTTGTTGATGTTCATCTTATATCCTCCCTTCAAGACACCATCCATTCCATTCAACTGCTCTTCCAAGTCCTTTGCTGTCTCTGACAGAATTACAATGTCATCGGCGAACCTCAAAGTTTTTATTTCTTCTCCATGGATTTTAATACCTACTCCGAATTTTTCTTTTGTTTCCTTTACTGCTTGCTCAATATACAGATTGAATAACATCGGGGAGAGGCTACAACCCTGTCTTACTCCCTTCCCAACCACTGCTTCCCTTTCATGTCCCTCGACTCTTATAACTGCCATCTGGTTTCTGTACAAATTGTAAATAGCCTTTCGCTCCCTGTATTTTACCCCTGCCACCTTTAGAATTTGAAAGAGAGTATTCCAGTCAACATTGTCAAAAGCTTTCTCTAAGTCTACAAATGCTAGAAACGTAGGTTTGCCTTTCCTTAATCTTTCTTCTAAGATAAGTCGTAAGGTCAGTATTGCCTCACGTGTCCCAGTATTTCTACGGAATCCCAGCTGTGGCTTATTAAACTGATTGTTCGGTAATTTTCACATCTGTCAACACCTGCTTTCTTTGGGATTGGAATTATTATATTCTTCTTGAAGTCTGAGGGTATTTCGCCTGTTTCATACATCTTGCTCACCAGATGGTAGAGTTTTGTCAGGACTGGCTCTCCCAAGGCCGTCAGTAGTTCCAATGGAATGTTGTCTACTCCGGGGGCCTTGTTTCGACTCAGGTCTTTCAGTGCTCTGTCAAACTCTTCACGCAGTATCGTATCTCCCATTTCATCTTCATCTACATCCTCTTCCATTTCCATAATATTGTCCTCAAGTACATCGCCCTTGTATAGACCCTCTATATACTCCTTCCACCTTTCTGCTTTCCCTTCTTTGCTTAGAACTGGGTTTCCATCTGAGCTCTTGATGTTCATACAAGTGGTTCTCTTATCTCCAAAGGTCTCTTTAATTTTCCTGTAGGCAGTATCTATCTTACCCCTAGTAAGATAAGCCTCTACATCCTTACATTTGTCCTCTAGCCATCCCTGCTTAGCCATTTTGCACTTCCTGTTGATCTCATTTTTGAGACGTTTGTATTCCTTTTTGCCTGCTTCATTTACTGCATTTTTATATTTTCTCCTTTCATCAATTAAATTCAATATTTCTTCTGTTACCCAAGGATTTCTACTAGCACTCGTCTTTTTACCTACTTGATACTCTGCTGCCTTCACTACTTCATCCCTCAAAGCTACCCATTCTTCTTCTACTGTATTTCTTTCCCCCAGTTAGATTAGATTAATTATTCATTCCATAGACCCACAAAAGAGGGGATCCTCCTGGGTGTGGAACATGTCATATAAACACATTACAAAAATGTAATTAGAAAAACTCGAGTTTCATTAATGTTAATGATCCTCAGTCAATAAACAGTAAAAGTATGTACATGGATTAAAATAAAACTTCTAATATTTACAGGTTTAATACTTACATCTGCTTTCATTAAATCCATCTTTCACACAGTAGCTAGTTACTTGGCTATTACAACCAAGTAATGTCAAAAATTAAAGAATAATAAATTTTCTTTAAAATGGTCTACAGCGCTTGTTGGGAAATCCATGGTTGGAATAGGAGGAGTTGACCACCAAAAATTCTTTTAAATTATGTTTAAATTGTGCCTTGTCTGAAACTAAACTCTTAATGGTTGCTGGTAACTTATTGAAAATATGCGTTGCTGAATACTGGACTCCTTTCTGGGCAAGAGTAAGTGATTTTAAATCTTTATGTACATTGTTCTTATTCCTAGTATTGATACTTCGTACTAAGCAGTTGGTTGGATAAAGAGATGTATTATTTACAACAAACTTCATCAAGGAATAAATATACTGAGAAGCTGTGGTTATTATGCCCATTTCTTAGAATAGGTTTTGACATGATGATCTTGGATTTACACTACACATTACTCTTATTACATGCTTCTGTACTGTAAAAATTTTTTCTCAGTTGTGGAGTTACCCCAAAATATGATACCATATGACATAATTGAGTGAAAATAAGCGAAACATGCTAGTTTTTTTTTTTTATATATATTTATATTTCCTATGCCTGACATCATTCGCATTGCAAACACAGACTTGTTTAGGTGCTTTAGCAGTTTGTTGGTATGTCGCTCCCAACTGAATTTATCATAAAGTTGTAATCCCAAGAATTTTACACTCTCAACTTCTCCTATTTCCATGTCGTCATATTTTATTACACACACTAGAAGGAAATCTCTTGGAAGTTCTGAAATGCATATAGTGGGTCTTTTGAAAGTTTAATGACAGTGAATTGGCTATTAACCACTTATTAATGTCAGTAAAAATTTGATTAGCTGCCCTTTCTAAATTTATATTTGATTTACTATTTATTGCAATGTTTGTATCATCTGCAAATAAGACAAACTTGGCATCTGGTAATGTAACAGACGACAGATCATTAATGTACACAAGAAAAAGTAGTGGACCTAGTATGGAATCTTGGGAACACCACATGTAATTTCTTCCCAGTCAGATGACTGCTGAAGTGTTATGTAATGACACCCTTTGTTTTCTATTAGTAAGATATGACTGAAACCACTTTGCAGCACTACCAGTGATGCCATAATATTTTAATTTACGTAAAAGAATGCTGTGATTCACACAGTCAAAAGCCCTTGACAGGTCACAGAATATGTCAGTTGCCTCTAATTTGTTGTCTAATGAATTACGGACATTTTCACAGTAAGTGTAAATAGCGTTCTCAATATCAGAACCCTTAAGAAACCCAAACTGTGACTTTGACAGTATGTTGTTTTCACTAAGGTGCTTAAGTAGACGCTTGACCATAACCTTTTCAAATATTTTTGAAAAAGCTGGCAAAAGTGAGATCGGTTGGTAATTTGATGGCATTTCTTTGTCCCCCTTCTTGTGGAGAGGTATAACTTCAGGATATTTAAGCCAGTCCGGGAATGTTCCTGTGATAAGTGATAGATTACACAATTAACTTACGATATGACTAAGCACACATGAAACACTCTTTTATTAACTTTGTTGATATGTTATCATAATCACTAGCATGCTTTGATTTCAAGGACTTTATGATGGATTCTGTTTCTTTGGGTGAAGTAAGTATAAATTCCATTTTACTGAGATTGCTTGTGTGCACTGGTCTCAGATATTCCATTGCACTATTTACTGAACCTGACAACCCCATGCTATCAATAAGAGGGAAAATACTTGTTTAAATGGTTTGCAACACAATATGCATTGTTATATTCTTCTCATAATGCAGGTGTTTAGATTTCTGGATAACCTTCTTCAGTATTTTGCAGTAATTTTTGTAATGAGCTATAATGCTAGTATCAAAGATGTCCCTACATATCACATAGTTTCCTTTTTGTCTCACATGATATCTTTATCCCTTGTGTGATCCATGGTTTCTTATTAGACTCCTGCGCGCGCACACACACACACACACACACACACACACACACACACACACACGCGCGCGCACGTCTGGGTGAACAGGAGTGGTCGGTAATATGGGCGCCAAAATGCATACCTTAAGAGCTGAGAGCATTTGTTGATCTTCACTACTGTGAAACATCTTTTAGTGAGTAAGTGCTCACAGCTTTTAAGGCATGAATTTTAGAGCCCTTGTTTACTTGACTTTTTTTTGCTTCAAGTGGTTGTTCCTGTCATATTGCTGAATACTGACTGTTCCTCATGGGACACTGCGTGCATGCATGTGTGTAATCAGTTTGAAATATTATAGCAGTTTTCAGTATCACAAAAGTTATAGACATAAACTTCTTACATGTTATCCAAAGTTGCCACATTCTTAAGTGGTATGTAAGAGCATTTCTCCAGTTTTTATGTAATGTACGACATTAGAATCATGTGATAGTTAAAGTAATAATTTTTGGCGATCACATTTTTTGTTTAGCTTCAATGCAGATTTTTTGGAGTTAGCTCGTTGTGCACCCCGGTTTGTGGTCCTTCAATCTGCTTGTCATAAGCTCTATTTTCCCATGCTGCTTTGGGTATTGCAATTCTAATTTATATTTTCAATATTTTCACAAGCACTAAATACAAAGTATACTAAATTTACTGTAACACCTGAAGAACCATTGATTGTCAGTTTTGGGATTAGATAAGTGTTCTATGCTGCTTTATCTTTCATTTGACCAATCACACATACTCGTGGGATGATTAGAGTAAAAGTTATAAATTTGCTATAAGATATTCATCTTTTATTGCTTTGTATTTTCTAGACTAGTGTTGCTAGAGTGTCCAACATAGGTTCATTTGTTTTGTCTCGGAGATCTGTAAATTACTATGCTTAACTATTTTCTTGGTACGAAGAGTTATGCACTTGTTTGTGGTAGCAAACTGCATGTTGCATGGCATTTGTGGTTGGCACACATACGAGGGACTCTGACTTCGTGTTTCCGATGAAACTGACAACCTCCTGCCCTTCAAGTTTGAGTGAGTCTCTAGAGGTCACTTGTTATGAGAAGGAAAGGAGACAAATGATTCAGATGGACTCTCTCTCTTCAGCTTCTTTCTACTGCTACTATTTCTAAATTATCATGAGCTGACATCTGAGAGAGATTTTATGACTGACTTGACTTGACTTTCTTAAGCAGCTATTATATTTTTACAACAAACATTCTCTGAAGTTTAACTCAGGTACATTAGCAGCTACTTTCTTTCATAGAGATTCAGTAAATACAACCCTCTGAGAAAGTAAAAATATTCGTTACAGACCGACGTAACATTTCAGAGTGGAGATGGAAGAATGTCGACCTTACCAGAAGCAGCTGAGTGTAGCACTGGACCTGCTAGATGCTGATGGGAATCCTGATGATATCAACACCAAAGTCTGTGACTTACTGGGGACAAACATTGCTGCCCTCTATTCTGTTCCAACTGCCGTGTTTTGCTTTCTTCGTGCTCTACGACCTATCCCTGATATTGAGGTAATGTGCACTTGTGGCAATGCTTTATTGAATGTGAGAACTGTTAGCTGCTCTTAAAATTTTATCTTCCATTTGTAACCCGCAAGTTGCTTTACAGCATTTTTTCCTCATATTTTTTCTCATTGTATAGTGTATACCAATAAGGGAAAACATTGCTTACAGTATATTGGTCCACTTTTGGAGTACAGTACAGCAGCGATTCTGTGTGGCATGGGTTCAGTAAGTTCTCGAGTAGGTTTCTGTGGATGTGTGGGGCCAGATGTCTATGCGCACATGCCACAATTCCCATAAGTTACAGGCCAGTGATTTGTGGTCACAGACCTGGCACCTGATAGGGTCCCAGATGTGTTCATTTGGGTTTGGTTGAGATCAGACCAATTAGGTGGCCAGGACATAAAGTTCACTATCATGCTCCTAACTACTGTAGCACAAATTTGGTCTTGTGACACACGGTTATCCTCCTGAAAGTGCCATCACTATCAGGGAAGACGTAAAGTGTGAAGGACAGTTGTCGTAGTGCACAGTTGTCGTAGTGCACAGTTGTCGTAGTGCACAGTTGTCGTAGTGCACAGTTGTCGTAGTGCACAGTTGTCGTAGTGCACAGTTGTCGTAGTGCACAGTTGTCGTAGTGCACAGTTGTCGTAGTGCCTTCAGCTACTACCATAGGTACCACACTAGTAAAAGTGAATGTCCCCCATAGCATAATATTGCCTTCACCAGTATTTGTAGTGTGGTGCATGTTTAGACCAACCAGTCACCTGGACTCGGCATATAGAGGCATGACCATTGATGTGGATTAACAAGAAAAAAGATTCACTAATGAGACATGTTTCGACTGTTGCACCGTCCAATCTTGATGATCTTGTGCCCTATTCAGTTATAATTGATGATGTCATTGGGTCAACATGGGAATTCCTAGGGGTTGAAATACTGCGGAGCCCTGTGTTGAACAGTGTACTCTGAAATACCTGTCTCTGTGCCAGCATTGTACGCTGTTGTCAAATCCTATCCTGCTTTACAGAATGGGCAACTCTTCAGCCTCAGCATCCTGTGGTGAGGCATGGATCAAGATGCTCACCAGTAGCACGTGAATAGCTGATTAGCTTCACCATTTCTGGAGTGCTTGTTCCCAGGCCGTAATAATCTCCCTGTGTGCCACCAGGTGGCATCCAGTCATGCTGTGGGCAGTGGTCAAAATATACTGGCTCATCAGTGGTTTTAAGTCTTCACATTGTGCATGTCTTTGGTCATTAATATATTGTTTACTTGTATCTCATGTGATGCTTTTCTATTGCAGTTGCAGAATTTGTCAACTAGAAGTGATGTAAATGGAGTATAGAATATGTAAATAATGCACTAGTTGTGATATGCATGTCAAAGTAAATGTAATTTTTTTTTTTAAATTCTGATAGGAAGTTATGGGTTTCAGACTGAGAACCCCTTCCGCCGCACGCTCCAGTATGCCATATCTCTGGGTGGTGACACAGACACTATTGCCAGCATGGCGGGAGCCATTGCAGGGGCATACTATGGCCAATCTGCAATTTCGGAATCCCTCCAGAGGCACTGTGAAGGTCATGCTGAGGTCATGGATCTCGCAGACCGTCTTATGGCTGCCTGTAATAAACCATGAAATGCTTTTATGTCATTATTGAAAATGTATTCTTATTTGCTTTTATATTAATTTTGTAGATATTAAAACATAATTTTCTGTAGCAACTTAATTGGTAGTGAGCTTCAAAATTGTTTCTCCACTACAGTTTTTCATCAGTCATCCTAACCCTTGGCACTCTGGTTAAGTCTTTCATTTCCCTATGACTCTCCTTGTAGACAAGGATCCACCAACAATGCAAGAAAATGTGCAGTAGTGTATTATTAAAGTTTCTTCAAATCTATCTTTCTGATTACACATTTCTTGATGTGACACACAACAAAATAGTAGTGCTGCAGGCCAAAGTGAAATTTGGCCAAAATCATTGGTGCCAAATACAAAAATACATAGCAAATGTACATACAGATGACACTCTAGATGGAACCCTAAATCAGACAAAAATACTGCCACTGATGTTTTACATGGAGAAAGTGATACCCTTATGATAAAATAAATATCATGTTTTTTTAATACTAGCAAAGGTAGATTTAAAACATATTTGATAATGGTAAAGCAACTATTCACCGTGGTAACACAAATGAAAACTTCAGAAATGCGGTAAAATTCCTAAAAGTTGTGTCGTCGGGTTGGCTGGAGTTATCTTTGTTTTGACAAATGACCAACCTTTGACAGCTTTATTACATCACGAAAAAGGAAGCTGTGGCAGTGCAAAGATGGCTTCCCCATTGTCAGTTTGCATCATTTTGGAGCAGCAGTCTGTGACAAATTTTTCGAGCAGTGAAGCTATCAAGACTGTGGAAATGTATTGAGAGAGGAAAGTGCAGTATTGTTGTTTGTTTGTGTCCCTGAAGCAAGCAAGTGGTGCAGAAATTTTAAAAGACATGTCACTTCTGTGTAGGTGAAACTTGGAGCTGCATTCACAATCAAAAGAATTAAGAATTCTCATATGGTAACCATCCACTTCAAAAAGTGGTGGAATGTGTGATTACACGTCGTGGATTACATCAAAAACTTTATTAGTGCATTTTTCAGCATTACATAATAACAAGTAATTACAGTTTTCATTTGAATCACACTCGTGTCAGTAAAACATGTAATATTATCATGTTGGAAATGCTCAAACAAATAAGGCAGTTAGCAATAAAAAAACAGATTTTAAAAAATGTATGGAATCTGGAAGTCATCGCTTTGAGCATTCAACAGAATAAACAAAGAAGCAAATCAATTCACTTCTTTTAAATGCTTAAAATCTTGGGGGTACTGAAAAACATCACTCGAGCAAAGATATTTCCCAAGCACAGTCTCATATAAAAATCATCATATCATACATGTTTGCAGGGTGGGGAATCGGTCATCTTTATAAACTTTTTTAAAATTTGTCACCTTTTTAAATTTTTGTCACCTTTTTAAATTTTTGTCACCTTTTCTGCCCTTTTAGGATGAAAATGAGTCACTCACTTTTGTTTCCAAGTTTGTTCATTTAACTTTTGAAAATGCTCCAATGATGAAAGTAGATAAAATCTATACTCCAATGAAAATTCCTTTGTGATTGGCCGATGGCAGTTGTGGGGAGTGGAGTTGCTGGCTTGTACACAAAAATGCCATGTTCTCATGTGATCAGTAGTCAGCCGCTCACCAACAAAGGAATGAATAGTCTGCTTACTGACTGTTGCCAATGTGGGGAGGACAGCAGTGGTAGCTGCTCCTGCTAATTTAGGGGCGGGCACCTTGAAAATTATAAAGCATGTAGCAAGACAACAATTGAGGCCCTTAGCTGACAGCACTGTGTTGGGTGACCTTATGAAGTGCGGTGCATGGCAATGAGGTACTGCTGCTGTCATAATCTGTGATAAACTTTTAGAGTTGGAGAAAATGCAAATTTCATAGTGATCGTCTTCCGAAGATTGATAGTTTGAAAAGTAAAGTCTGTGCATGTCGGATAGTTTGAAATGTTTCTGTATGGAGAAAAAAACTTAGTGAAACTGAACTACTTTGCAGTATGTGTTCTTGCTCTATTAATTTTGAGGCAAAAGTTTTTCAGACGATTTTTAATCATTCACTTTCAACAAAACACAAGTGTAACTTTGACAGTAAATTTGGACCACATCAGTTACATTTAGAACGTTCAGATCGGACACAACCATAAATGATCGGTATGTGCATGAACAATATGGATGTCAAGTTCTTAGGATAGTTCCAAAACTGCTGAATTGATTTGGACAGTGAAATCAAGTGATTTCCATTTCCTTTATAGATTTGTCAATTGATATTTGTAACCTTTTTAAGCTGATGAACCCCGATAGTACTACCTGAAAGAAGCTACATAAATATTCAGTCAGATCTTGATAAGATTTCAACGTGGTGCAGAGATTGGCAACTTACTCGAAATATTAAGAAATGTAAAATTTTGCACTTCACAAAACAAAAAACTATATCAATGAGTCACTTTTGGAATTGGCCCACTTGTAAAAATACCTAGGGTTGTAACACTTTCTAGGGATATGGGGTGCAATGATCACATAGGTTCAGTCATGGGTAAAGCAGATAGTAGACTTCTGTTTACTGGTAGAATACCAGGGGAGTGCAATCAGTGTACAAAAGAGATTATTTACAAATCACATGTGTGACCCATCCTAGAATCTTACTCAAATGGTAGGACTCGTACCAGATAAGACTAAAAGGGGGTATTGAACGTATACAGAGTAGGGCAGCATGAATGATCACAGATTTGGTTATAATCCATGGGAGAGATACTGGAGGAGGCACTCTCTTGAAGACAGGCGTAAACTAACCAAGACAGTCTGTTAACAAAGTTTCAAGAACTGGCTTTAAATGATTACTGTGTGGATATACGACAACCCCCTATGTATCACTTGCAAAGGAATCGTGAGGATAAGATTAGAGTAAGTACTACACACACACACACACACACACACACACACACACACACACACACACACACGTCAGAACAATGATCTGGGCATACCCAATTTAGACACTTTGAGCACCATCTTCTCGTAGTTTTATTTTTTCTCGACCACAGATTTGGCATCTTCCCCTTGCACCTGCACGCCATTGTTTATTTTGACTGAATTTTGGTACTTCTGTCTTACGTAAAAGAGCACCTCTTTTGTTAAGTTTGGCTGGCATCTGAGGATTTTAGGCGTCGTTGTAGTGTGGTGAAATCAGCTCCAAGCAAAATGATTCTATAAAATCATCTTGTTTGACTGCTTTATAGCCATTATTCACCGAGTATATGCATTTTACGTTTATCCCAGACAAGTTCAGAATATCGAAGAAAACAACAGCAGGCCATTTCCTTGTGTTCCTCGCCACCAAATAGTTTGCACAAAGCTGATCCACTACATCAACACCAACTTATGTCTTATTGTAAAAAGTGACTATTTCGGGTTTTCTTTTGTCTCCAGTAGATATATCAATTGAATCAACCTCGCGCATTGAAGGTAACATAATTGTGGATTTGTTTTTTCTTTGGGTGTACAAAACAAAAGTCTTATTTTTTTGAAAACCAAAAACAGAAGTATTCAGTTGCTTCTTTTTATTTGGTAGGAACTCTTTTGGCAGCTCCCTTTTATTTTTTATTTATTTTTTCCCTCACGGTCCCAACATAAGTAATATTTTTTTTCAAGTAATGCTTCCACCAGAGTAATACTGGAAAACCAATATTATCACCAGTAATATTCCTATTAGAGCTATAAATTGGTTTGTCAAGATGAAGTACATCATCTTTTCCAGCATTGCTGACTAAATACGGCCCAGGTTCCTGTTTTCCACAGTAAACTTCTAAATTCATAAAGTACATCACTCTACAATTGCAAATACCGTTACTCCATGGTCATGAATTGATGCTAGCTTGTCTGATTTTCATCTGTTTGCTCTTGTGCTTTAGTCAAAGCAGAGGCAGCACATCAGAAAATAAAATCTGTTTGCTCATTGATAAATTGCAAGCTTCTATTCCACATCCTTTGGAGTTACCCCACATTTTTTTTTTACTACTTGTACTGCTACAATGGTGAGAACCAATAAGGAAAATAATTCCAATCAGGTCACATTTCATCTGAAAGACGAGCATCCCTGTCTCTTTAAAAGTTAGTCTTAATTTTCTGGATATACAGATTTGTATATTTTGTAATGATACTGATTATTCTGTCATCAACAAATAGTCGCAATGCATCTGTTTCTGTTTTAGCATCTTTAGCTCTGTCTTTTGCTTCCAGTAAACAGCTTATTATATTATGTGATCGAATTTTCAGATTTTTCCTACAACTTCCTCGAAACTACAATCCTCATCACTCTCTTTAAAGTCAGGTGCCTCCTGTTCTGCCTCGGAGGTACGATTCTCTGATGCTACATAATTGATATCACAGTCACTGACTTCACTCTCGTAGTCTAGAGGATCTTCGTCTGAATTACATCCACTTTATCCAAACGTTAGGGTCTGAACTTCTTTTTACCATAATGGAAACTTTGTTTTACTGAAATAAAACAAGAAAATAACTAAAAAGAGAGAGAAATACGATTAAAATATGTAATATGGTGTAATGTGTGCTAAAAAGTGTTGATTAAGTGAAATATTTAATGATTACATCAGTCAAAACTACTTACACGATAGGTCGCATGGATGACATGTCATCCAGGCAAAAGAAAGTGCAACTGCTCTTATCGAAGGACAAATTTCAACTGACACGTGTGGCTACAATGTGTCTCAACTCCTCCCCTGCAGAGTCCTGGCAGCTGGTCCTCATTGTTGCCAAATTAACGGTGGCAATTCAGGGAGGAGTGGATGACTATTATCATCCATGCAACCACTTGAGGTTTAAGTATGTCTATGGATTGTGTGTGAAATGGTTTTGCAAGAATCAGTGGTCAATATTTATGTGGTTTCACTAGCTAACCCCAGTACAAATGAGGCACTTTAACGATTAGAAGCCAAATACAAGATGTAAAGAAAGCCTATAAATCTTGAAGGGAAAGGTATTGAGGGATATGACTATTGTACAGAAATTTGCACTGGACTATCAACTAAACTTAACCTGAAACGAACAAGTTTGTGATCAGGTGCAGTAAATGAAGCACGAAAATAAGCTTGTTTGTGCAGAATTTATCATAATGTGTAACAGCTTATAACTAATGGCAGAGAATGATACAAGCAGACTAAACAGCAAAAACTAAAGCATCTAAAGAATAGAATATAATACAAATAAAAGAAAAACAGTGTTGCTTCCTTAAGGCAACATTAACATTATACCATTAACCAAAATGTTTCATGGGTTGTGATGGGAGGTCTTAACACTGTGTTCCTTTTAGTAATTCTGGGCACGATTTGACGTAACAAATAAAGAAACTGATACTTCAACTTTCTCCTTGTATAAAGTGTTCCACAAAATGACATTTTAAGGACCCTAACTTTTTTGTGTTTTGCACTTCCGTCTCTCTTCTCTAATATACAAGCTATCCCCGCAAGCTGCAAACCATTTGACTTCTCACATAAATGTGGACTCCAGCACCAACGTATATATGCTACCGCATTGTGTATGTTCAAGAGTTGAATATCATTGTGCGAAGATCGTAATTGCAGCAGGGGGAAATAAAAAGGCAGTTGAGGACAGTCATGTGAGTTGAGATCATGTGACCTGAATTGACTTTGACATGATGGACAGTGTGATTGCACTTTGGCAAGACGGTGCTGTGACAGCCAAGTGAAAACAACATAGGCGTGATAGTAAATCATCAAAAGCAATAAAACTGTTTCTCAGAGCAGAAGAAATCTATTCCACATTATTGCTCCTAAATCTGAGCCACATATGGCAAGGATCCTTAACATATTGGCTATTGAAACAAAAATAACAACATTTACAAAAATATTCCTGTACAGGCCAATTCACACTGGCTGTTACAGCACCATCATGGGGGTGAAACCTATGTGGGAGAAGAGGCAACAAGAAGCCACTTAGTTCCTTCCAGACCACTAGAGGCATTAGTGGTCAAACGAAGCTGGAATTGACCATGAGAGCTGTCCAATGGCAGTTGTTGACATACTATTGTATTGTATTTGTTTTATATTTACATATTACTGATCTTCATTATAAACAGATTTTTTACTTTAAATTTCATAAAGTTCACTGTGGAATAGAAGAGATTGCCTGCTGAAAAATGTCTACAATTAATCCTAGGGTAAGACATGTAATTTTCAGTAAGTAGCCTATAAATGAAATGTATTCACTTCTATTGTGAATTAAGCTGTGTGGTTTCCGTTTGTTTATTTAAATAAATTTGATATGTCACTAGTGGTTGTATTTAAGAAGAATTTTATGTTTTTTCAGAATATCCAACAAAACAAATTGACACTGAAATACCCCTTTAAATTCCCCAGCTGTTCATCTGGATATTACGTAGTTTCAACGAAGAAAGTTAGCAACAAGCATTTCTACAGGTTTCCAAAACAACCTCTAGCGTTGCTTCTGAAGTGGAAAAGTGTTTGTAAACTGTCACCTGATGTGAACGGTGCTACTTATTTTGTTTGTGAAGATCATTTTATGCATAAAACTAGGCATAGGCTAAACAGGGGTGTGTTTCCAAAACAAGTGGCAGGTGTTCCTTGTGATATCAGTAGTGAATCGGGTGAAACTCTTGTTAACAGTGAATTAGGCCTACCAAGCACGAGTGGTACTATGGCAAGTGATCATTATACAGCTGCTAATACCAAAAGTGAAACTGGTGTTAATGAACTACGAAGCTTTAGTTGTGCTGTGGCAAGTAGTTCTCATGCAGCTGTTAGTACCAGAAGGGGATCAGGTGAAACTGGTGACAATAGTGAATTAGGCCTACCAAGCACTAGTGGTGCCATGGAGTATCTTTTATTATACAGGTGCCAATACCAGAATTGAAACTGGTGCTAATGAATTCCCTAGCACTAATTGTGCTGAGCAGAGTAAGTCATGGAGTGATGCCCCTCTTAAACGTGTTTTTTTTAACACTAGAAGATTTATATGACAGCAATACTTTTCGGTTACCAAAGATTTCATAAACAGCTAGGAAATAAAATGCTCATCAATCAGGAAATGCAAGGCGATGGACACCTGACACAAAGTACAGGGCTATTACAAATGATTGAAGCGATTTCATAAATTCACTGTAGCTCCATTCATTGACATATGGCCACGACACACTACAGATAAGTAGAAAAACTCAAAGTTTGTTCGGCTGAAGCCGCACTTCAGGTTTCTGCCGCCAGAGCGCTAGGGAGCGCAGTGAGACAAAATGGCGACAGGAGCCGAGAAAGCGTATGTCGTGCTTGAAATGCACTCACATCCGTCAGTCATAACAGTGCAACGACACTTCAGGACCAAGTTCAACAAAGATCCACCAACTGTTAACTCCATTCGGCGATGGTATGCGCAGTTTAAAGCTTCTGGATGCCTCTGTAAGGGGAAATCAACGGGTCGGCCTGCAGTGAGCGAAGAAACGGTTGAACGCGTTACAGGACACGTGTATCTGGACATGCTGGAAAATTGGCTCATGCCACAACTGGAGACCGACAGCGCCGACTTCATCTTTCAACAGGATGGTGCTCCACCGCACTTCCATCATGATGTTCGGCATTTCTTAAACAGGAGATTGGAAAACCGATGGATCGGTCGTGGTGGAGATCATGATCAGCAATTCATGTCATGGCCTCCACGCACTCCCGACTTAACCACATGGGATTTCTTTCTGTGGGGTTATGTGAAAGATTGTGTTTAAACCTCCTCTACCAAGAAACGTGCCAGAACTGCGAGCTCGCATCAACGATGCTTTCGAACTCATTGATGGGGACATGCTGCGCCGAGTGTGGGAGGAACTTGATTATCGGCTTGATGCCGAATCACTAAAGGGGCACATATCGAACATTTGTGAATGCCTAAAAAAAACTTTTTGAGGTTTTGTATGTGTGTGCAAAGCATTGTGAAAATATCTCAAATAATAAAGTTATTGTAGAGCTGTGAAATCGCTTCAATCATTTGTAATAACCCTGTATTTGCTTTATCCTTATACAAACGAAGTCCCCGCCCATACAAATATTTGTCAGTTCATTTTTATCTTCCTCCTGTGGGGCATCTGAAATCTGTTTTCTTCTATACCGTTTCAACCAGGATTGAATACTTCTGTGAAAAATGTAATAAAAGCAGAAGTTGACGCAATGAACAACAGTGGTAAATATTGTGCTTTGTTGTTTGATGAAATGTCTTTGGAGAAAGGGTTGTATTATGATGCAAGCAAACAAAAAATTTCACGGTTTCAAGATTTAGGGAGGGTCAAATGCACAAGCAAACCATGCATCAGTTTTCATGGTTAGAGGCATACATAAAAGCTGGAAGCAGGTTGTTGCTTATTACTTCACTCATAACTCAGTTTCAAGTATCACTTTAAAAAGTCTAATTATCTATATCAAAAGGCAATTGCAAGAAATAGCGCTAAAGATAGTTTGTGAACAGGGTGCAACCAAACAGAGAGCACTGAAGCAACACTGCTGTGAGAAATCAACTGACTCCAGTCCATTTCATATTTTAGTCAGTGATGAATCTATTGCAGTAATTTATGATGTCCCACATCTATTAAAGAATACTAGAAATGCTCTGCTAGGAAATAAAATACAGTTTGGGCTTAAAAAAGAGGCCAGTTTTGAATTTATTCAGAGGGCTTTTCTTCTGGATCAGCAGAAGATGTTTAAGACACTATCAAAATTACAGAGGATGTAGCTGTACCACCTGCTTTTATTTCTTTGGTTGTTGTCCTCGGTGTCAACATACTGTGTTACTACACTGGCTGAAAAGTGGGGTTTGTAATTTGTACACTGACTACGGTAAATAATGAAACAGATATATGCACAGTTGCATTTCACAGTCTTTTACATTCACTTTTCACAACCCCCCCCCCCCACATACACATTTAGTATGGCCAGCGCACTATTGTTTAACTTTCCATAAGCCTCATTAATACTTCACAGGCGAACCTCCACATACTGCTACAATAGTTAACTGTTAAACATCTACGAGCAGTAAATGTCTAACCACAAAGTTCACAGTTCTTGAAGAATAAAAATGTACATGTGGAGCAGACACTGTCAGTGTTTTAACACACGGCCTATTGGTGTAATACTTATTTCACTGTTAAATTGATGCATTCTTGTCATTCTAAGCAACACAGAGTCCTCGTCTGAGAACTTGGCCATGGACTGACTGACTGACTGACTGACCAAAAACCGGGCCCTTATACATCATCACAATAATAGGTGCAAAAACTACACATTGTTTGAAGTCTAATTTCAGGAAATTACAATTAAAACTTATCTCATTAAATTAACTGAATACATCGAAAAATTGCGTCTATTTAACAGTTTATTCTACTACAAGAGTTAGGCTGAATTATTTAATTAAATCATGAAATTAACATATATAGTTACGCAAACAATATTTTTGACAAAACTGTTAATACCTTTGGAATTAATTAAGGGCTGGCTTTGCTAACTTGTTTCATATAGAGCCGAATAAATACGTTAAGATTATTAGCATTTCGTCTTCCAAATGTTTATAATTAGTGCAGAATTTATATTTGAAGAAACAAAGATGATGTGACTTACCAAATGAAAGCGCTGGCAGGTCGATAGACACACAAGGATGATTTGTTTATACATCAACAGTAGAATTTTAAGTTATGACACAGTTACTGATTTCTCCCTGTAATGAAAGATAATAACTATTAATAGTCGAAATAAATTAGAAAATCAATTTCATACGTAAAACTAAGTACAAAATTAGATCTGGTGTTATAAATATATATGAAGGTAGTATTTGTTCCCGAAAGAACAGTTACCGTTGATGACCATGCAGCTTCGCTAGAATGAAATCATAATTAAATGGACACCCTAACTGCAGATAGGCGTTGCTATACTTCATTGGGGACATGTTGAAAATGTGCCCTCGGTGGCTCAGATGGATAGAGCATCTGCCATGTAAGCAGGAGATCCCGGGTTTGAGTCCCGGTCGGGGCACACATTTTCAACATGTCCCCAATGAAGTATATCAACGCCTGTCTGCAGGTAGGGTGTCCATTTAATCATGATTTCATTCTGGTGTTATACTTATTAAAACTGAGGATCAACCTTTCTCTTATATGAAAATGCAGATTATATTCACTTATGTTAATGGTAAATAGTTAAAAGTAACAAAATGAATTTAAGGAGGCAGATGGAAAAAACAAGAGGGGAATTAAAAGCATCCCAGCTTGCTTCGTCACATCATCCCCTCACTAGATTGACCAGACAGATATTGCAAATAGCTAAATGGGCTATTCAATGACCACAAGTGACCCCAGAAAGGGGGTTTAAATTCTACACACAATAAAATATTACATAAGAAATCTTCTCAAAAACTACAGGAAATATGTTTTTCAAATTGTAACTTACATGAAATGGCCATACGAAAATCCCCATACAAAATAATTACATACAGTGTATTGTAGAATGTGACAAAAAAATCCACGTGTTATACTTTTAACAGAAAATTAGGCGTCTTCATCATAAGTGATGTCCTTTTTGGGTAAGCGAAGATTACATTTAAAGATACCTATCATTTGATACAAGTCCTGTCTTGCTTCAAATAATAAATCTTCATGGGTTGCAATAGACAGAAAATTTCACTTGCTCAATCTTTAGTATTTTTCACAAGCTCTTTCACTTTTTCAATGAGCTTTAGCACACTTTCTCACCCAGCTGTCCATGTCTTCAACGGGTCCAAGTGACAGTTATCAACGAAATGCATCGCAATTAGTTCTCTTGGAGGTGGTTCTCCTCTGCCACAGTTCATGAAAAAATGAGACAAAATACTGTACTTTCGTACACTTATTTTTACTTCTAACTTAAACCTAAGAAAAAATATGTTTAACGCTAATGACAAATGATAGTCATTACATCATTAATAAATACAAAGTTCTCATAACATTGCAGTGATTAGCACTAAATTTTACTATAGTACGAAAGGTGGTGACTATGAAAAATTTTAAAATCACGTACACATTACACTACCAAAAAATTACTCAAAGTCATAACTGTCTGAAACTGGTTAAACTTAAGAGGCTTTTGTTTCTTTTCCATTTGCAAAATAGCAAACACTCAAGATGTGCAGTAGCATAGATTTACTAATTATTATGTTATGAAGAAAGAATACTGTCACCATCACATAACTTAATTACTATTCAAATCAAAATTAAGGAGATGGAAGTTGTACCAAGTCATTGCCCCATTTCTCTATTCAACTCTGAGAACTATTTTCATTCAACCAGAAAATTAAATCCTCACAAAATGTTACCAAATAGTTTACCTGTCAGAATTATTCATACCAGTCTAGCACCACAGTTAACAGTTAATCAGCAAACTCACTGTTCTTTGTTCCAGTATTTCCATCTCGAGCTCATAATTACTCAGAATACAACTAGAAGTTTTCAGATAACCTATAGATCCAATGATGCAGAATTATATGACTTGTAAATATTGCTCTTTATGTTAAGCTCTCATGCCCTGCTGCAGTTTCATGAGTTGCACAATATAAACAGTACCTAATGTTGCCTAGTTCACAATTAAATCGTCAATACAGTTACACTACATTTGTGTGTATTCAGTTATCTTTTCCATTAATCATGTCTGTCAGCTCCATTATTTCACCCACATCTCTTTCCTTGTTAGCCAGTGGACTGCATTCTCAAAAACTATCCCTAATGCAGAGACAGGCTCCCTAACCAATAAGACCTTAACATTATTCATTATTTTCTTATTCCATTAATGTTTCACTATCTAATAATTAAACACCTGCTCTGATTATCTAATGCCAAATTGACTCTACTGAAAAACACTCCACAGTAACAGATCCTTATGCTAAGGCAAACTTAACTCTCATTCTGATCAGACAAAATCATCACTTAGACAAAATATTATTCCACTGCATTCCATCAAACTGCTTAAGATTCTAGCCTGAAGAGTGATATACATACGAACTTTGCTTATTCTTTTCACACACGTTACTCCAGGAAATATGATTAAAGTTGTAATTCCTTAATGTTAGAAACGGCTTTACCATGACACCTTCCTATAGATAGTTATCTCAATATACTGATTGCAATGAACACAAACACTTGTATTATACCACAATTAATATTAAGATCAAGTATTTAAGATGGTTTATATTGCCTTTGTTGCTGCACCATATTATACTAATTTTACACATGAGCTGATTACTTCATATGTTAATTATCCTCCACATATGCTGACACCTTTCATTATCAGTTTACCTTACCCCTTTGACAGAAATTCTTTAACTATTGTACCAATTTATCTTCTTCCATCCTCTTATGATTCCATTACTTATAACTAACAACATAATATATATATATATATATATATATATATATATATATATATATATATATATATATATATATATATATAGACACACACACACACACACACAGATAACACTGAAGAAAACTTTTGTAACATATTTCTATACTAAAGTATGCTACTGCACAAAATTACATGAAAGTTGGAGATAGAATATTTGCGATTCACTTATAAACTACAGATAGGATAGGAGAAGAGTTTGACTGCCTCATGAAACACGAAAAATGAGACAGACAGCTGGGGTAAGCATTATCGCCACATAATGAATCCAGCACAGAATGTTGAACCCCCTACTTGCTAATTGCACAAGAAATTAGTCCCAAATATTACATCAGTACTGGGATTTTGAATTACCAAGAAACTGTATTTCAACAGCTGTTTTGCCAATTTCACAGTTTATACAAGGTGTACAACTTTGGTTCCGCCATTTGCCGATAGGTGGCGACAACAGTAAGTAGCAGTCGAAAGAAACAGATCGCAGATGTCAGGCAGTTAGCTTGGATCTCGGTCAACATAACCTCATTCAAACATTAGTCAATTTGTGTCTGCATCAAAGTTGTTCTTGATTGAAAATGTCAGTTTACGAGCCTAATTCTCATCATTTGCGGGAGGTGTTACTGTTTTGTTTCAATATGAAGAAAACGGTAGCTGAGTCTCATCGAATGCTCTCAAGTAGGTATGGTAAGAATGCTATTAGTGAAAGAATGTGTCGTGAGTGGTTTCAACACTTCAAGAACGATGATTTTAAAGTCTTACACCAGCACAGGGATGGAAAAGAGAATGTTTTCGAAGATGCAGAATTGGAGACATTGCTGAGTGAAGACTTGCATCAAACTCAAGAAGAATTAGCACGATTAGCAGGAGTGATACTGCAAGCCATTTCAAAACTTCTCAAGGCTATGGGCATGATTCAGAAAGAAGGAACTTGGGTCCCGTGTGAGCTGCAACCAAGAGACGTTAGACTGCGTTTGTGTGTTTGTGAACAGTTGCTTCAGAGGCAAAAAGAGAAGGGATTTCTGCATTGCATTGTGAACAGGGACGGAAAATGGGTTCATTATGATAACCTTAAATGCAAGAAATCATGGGAATATTCCGGTCTTGCTTCCACGTCGATGGCCAAACCGAATATTAATGGCTCCAAGATCATGCTCTGCATTTGGTGGAACCAGCTCAGCATCGTGTACTATGAGGTGTTAAAACCAAGTGAAACAATCACAGGTGTTCGTTAACAAACACAATTAATGCATTTGAGCAGAGCATTAAAAGACAAACACTGCAATACAATGTGAGGCACGATAAAGTGATTTTGCAGCATGACAATGACAACGCTCAACCCCATGTTGCAAAAGAGGTCAAAACGTACTTGGAAACGTTAAAATGGGAAGTCCTACCCCACCCACCATATTCTCCAGACATTGCTCCCTCTGAATATCACCTGTTTAGATCAATGGCTTATGGCCTGGCTGACCAATACTTCTGATCTCATGAAGAAGTCACAAATTGGATCAATTTGTGGATCGCTTCAAAAGATGAACAATTTTTTTTGTATGCGGGATTTGTACACTGCCTGAAAGATGGGAAAACGTTGTGGCCAGTGATGGAAAATACTTTTAATGATACATGTGTAACCAATTTGTTTCATTAAAGCCTCAAATGTTGGGGGGAAAAATGGTGGAAGCAAAGTTGTACACCTTGTAGTATCTCTTGTGTCATACTCTTTAATAGCTTACCAATAGCACCAACAACTTTTGTTCCAGACATTTGCATCACTACTATACCCTCTGTGTTCTTAATAGCTTCAGAAAATGCCTGTGACATGCCATTCAAATGACTACCACTGTCCAGTAAAAACTTAACATGTACACCTTGTACACTTGCTGTTATTACAGGGTGACCCACTTCCTTTTTCCTTACCATGTAATCTTGTCCATACAACAAATTGTCATTAATCCTTTCTTTACTTAACACATTGCCTTCATTATTAATTATAGATTCAAATACCCCATTCTCATCACTACTGGATTTGTCACTGTTATCATCATTACGACTACAGTCAGACTCGGACACACTTTCACTTACGCCATGCTCTAGATTCGGTACCTCTTCCACTTTTGTCCCTATTTCAGTCAATTCTGAATCTACAATTTAATGTACTTGTTCCAATTTTTCCTCTACCTCTATTGCACACTTGGTTTCTACCTCATTTCTAATGTGATCAATTTGTTTCTCAAGTTTGACCCTACTTTCATCACAAAATTTCTTGGAAGCCTTGGATTCATCTTTACACTGTTTTTCAGAAGCCTCCACCTTCCTACTATAGTCATCACAAAGCTTCTTTCTCTCTTCTGCACATTTACTACTCATTAATGTTAATTTCTCATTAGTATTCTGCTCTACATCTTTTCATCACAATCTTTACCTACAGCTTCAACCTTCCTATTTAATTCTGAAAGATTAGAGCTGACTTCTTTAATCTCCTTTTCAATTTCTTTCTTCAGTTCATCCTTTAAGTTTACCATGTCAGTTCTAATACCACTTATGTCTACTTCCATATTACTTTCCATACTATTCAAACTACTTTCCATATTACTCATAATTTGCCTTAACATCACTTCCAAATTTCCATCTGCCATAATCTTTTTCCCTTGTTGACTTTCGCTACAAGATTCTTCCTACTTAACCTTAATGACCTCATCCACTTCAATAATGTTTTCATCCGTTAAGATCTTTGCAATAGGACTTTCGTCCTCAACCTTCAAAGTTACATTCATGTCTGATTTATAATCCTCTATAGAACCAGTCTCACTTAGATCTTTCTGTTCATTTAACAAATTAATCTCTACAGCTTTTTTCTCAGTCATACTGTCTTGTTCGTTAAAGTAACTTGTTATGTATCACTCAACACAAAACAGCTTTTGCTATGAAATTACCTTATTCTCACTCACTCTTCTTATGCTGCTCTGCTGTTGCTGTTGTGGTTGTCCTCTTGGTCCATTGTCTGCACAACTGTGGCAAGTGGTAATTCTCTCAGCAAGGCGTCTTGTTTACCTCCGGTCAGCTGTGTCCACCTGCATGCTGACTGGCTGCTCCTGTACTCATTGGCTGCTTCCATAGAACCCGCTCGCTAATTGGCTATGTGTCTATTCTTCTACTACAAGAGTTAGGCTGAATTATTTGTTTAAATCATGAAATTAACATATATAGTTATGTAAACAATATTTTTGACGAAACTGTTAATTACTTTGGAATTAAGAGCTGGCTTTGCTAACATGTTTTCGAATAGAGCCAAATAAACACTTTTAGGATTATTAGCATTTCGTCTTCCAAATGTTTATAATTAGTACAGAATCCATATTTGTTTATACATCAACAATAGAATTTAAGTTGTGAGAGTATTACTGATTTCTCCATATAATGAAAAATACTAACTAGTAACAGTCGAAATAAATTAGAAAATCAATTTCATACATAAAACTAAGCACAAAATTAGATCTGATGTTATACCCTTTAAAACTGAGGGTCAACCTTTCTCTTATGTGAAAATGCAGATTATATTCACATATGCTACTGGTTAAAAGTAACAAAACGAATTTAAGGAGGCAGATGACAAAACAAGAGGGGAATTAAAATCATCTCGGCTTGCTTTGTCACAAGGAATCATTTTGAATTTAAGGATTGTTTTACTAAAATGAAAGTTAAGGTAGCTGCATCCCAGCTTACTAATACAGTTGCTGCTGTTATTGAAACTTATGTGGCATTTTATATCTTACCTGCTGAGGCAATATACACTGCAGAAGTTGTTGAAAAGATGGATTGCTTATTTGATTCACTGAACAGCTCCTATTACTATCCACAAAATGGCAAATCTTGTAAGTGTGCCCTCTCTGCAGAGTCCCCACATATTCAAATGTGGTACAATCTGTTAAAAGAAATGGAAGATTGGACAGGGTTGGAGCAAGGCACAGGGAGAGATACAACAAAAATGTTCAGTTTCATAAGTGGGTAGCAGACTACAATAAGATCACTGATGTTTGTTTGGAATAGATTAAAAAAATGGCTTTAATTTTTTTAAGCATGAGGGCTTTCAATCAAGACCCACTGGAGAAATTACTTTGTTGTGTGAGGCAGCATGGTGTTGCAAACACCAACCCAACTTGCCTTCAGTTCAAAGCAGCATTGAAAACCATTGTTGTCAATAACATGTCCATATCTATAAATTCATTAGGTAATTGTGAGGATGATAGAAGCATGCCATTAAACAATTTAAGGCAGTCTTTGGGAGCAGGTGATGACAGCTTTCTTGACTCCGCAACAGACCATTCCATTGTTGATCAGAGTGCTTTATACAGTGCCCTTGCTGATAATGAAGCAGCTGGTGGTGGTGGTGGTGGTGGTGGTGGTGGTGAAGGGGATGATGTAATAAATGATAGACAAGCACTAGGGTATGTGGCTGGTTACATTCTGCAAAACGTGGGTGTAACACCTGAAACCAACTGCAGTGACTGTAAAACAACACTGTTTGCACCAACACCCACAGAGAATCATTTATTTACAGTTTTCAAGGAATATGATTATGTAAACCCACAATTATTGTATACTAGTGAAAGCTTATTGTCCATTTATAGAAAATATTCAGTCAATGTGGACATCAGGAAAAATTGGAGAATACATTCTATTGGCATTTTAAGTTTCCAGAGGAAATAGCATTTTGCAAAGCTCATGTTTCCAAACAGTATATTTTGAGAAAATGTGTACCTCTTTTGGTTTACTAGTATGTGAAAGACTGGAAACACACCATCGGTATTAAAAGACTTAATGTCGTTAAGAAACAAAATTAGTAAAAGGTTTAAAAGAAATAAAAGTAAGTTTTGTTTTCATTTCACTATCTTTATCCACCTTTCCTATTTTTGGTACTTAATATTGATGTCTTTTTATTTATGTTGAAGCCTTTACAATCGTAAGGTGCAGGAACACTTTTTACGAATTTAATAGTCAATAGTGCAAGTTTCCTAGGCAATTACTCAGAAATTACAGTCCTGAAACATAGTTGTAACAAATTTTAGAATTCTTCATTAATTAACACTGTGATAAAGATTTTTTGATTGGACCTCTTTTAACAGCTGATTATTCTCTTAATAATAGTATTGACCCCTTTGACCCCGCAGCTTGTAAGACGTAAATGTATGACATTATTCAGGAATATTCGTAGTCCAATTTAGCTGCTACAATTTAGCTTGTGACACTTATTTAGACTACAAGCTTGTTTTGACTCACTGTCAGTATCAAGTGTTGTGTCTAGTTCTTGTATTGCACAAAATGTCCTGGAGCTTTTATATATTGATAGAAATAAGTATAAGTGTGTCAGCTGGCAAGTCTATTTTTGACTTTTGCGTCTGACAGTCGCTGCTCAGGAATACATAATAGGAACAGTGACTGTCAGATGCAAACGCCAAAAATATGCTTGTAAACTGACACACTTATACTGGTTTCTAATAACATATAAAAGCTCCAGGATGTATTGTGCATCACAAGAACTAGACGCAACACCTGAAGCTGACAGTTAGTCGAAACGTGTGTAGTGTAAATAACTGAAGCTAAATAAAATTGTTGTAGCTAAATTGGACTACAAATTTTCCAGAATAATAGGTTTGTCACTGTTGTATTGCAATGCACTATAGCTGTGTTTAAATTATTTTATTATGATGCTAGCCAAAATAATTACATAGCACACCCAGAAAACTGAGATTTAAAAAACCACCTACAATGTACGTAAGCTAGGAGGGATGCAACCCACAATGTTTATCCTTTTTTAGTTTGTCAAATACCACTAGAGGCGCTGCTATCAGTCTGTGTTCCCTCTTTTAACATGGGAGTTGCGCTTCTCTTTTCTTGTTGCTCTGTGATCTGTGTGTATTGGTCACGAGGCCCACGAGAAAGACTTTTTCGTCGGCCATCATTGGTAGGAAAATGAGCTTGTAGTCACATGATCAACAAGGGGCAGATGATGTCAGCTGTCAAAACTTTCTTTCTAAGAAACCTTCACAGTGCCATGATATGATAGGACGGTCGGTGTGGATGCCGTCATTTGGAATGCACTGACGAATGTTTTGACGGGAGGGGATGTAATATGACGTGACAGCCAGTGTGAGTTGGTCTTATTAGGAAGTCAAGTGAAGTATATGAACGGGTGAATCATTAGACTCTATAAAAAAAAAATTTAAGTAGCCAGGAAACTGCCTACAATAATCACAACAGAAATATATTCTTCTCATGCATGAAATGTGTGTTTATATTCTCTTGCTATAAGTGGAACAAGCTGCAAATATAAACATATTTCAAAATATTTCTTCATTACTTAGTTGTTGCTTATGTCACTGAAATGTGATTCGGCTGTTATTACATGTATTTCCCTATAATTTGTGTCTAACGCATGGGACGCAAAAATATAACAATTATTTTGTTAATTAAAACAAAAGTAATTAAAAACAAACATTATACTTACGATGCATGTGACTATCTGCTTTCTCACTGGTTGGAGGGTTAGTGTCACTCCAGCAGTCAAACGGTAATAACAACTTTCACCTGAGTGTGTCGTAAATGTATGTATTGGGCTGTGCTGAAAACTGTTATAAAAATAATTGTCAAAAAAAGGCCACCTTGTTCCTAACCAACAGAAAATGTTTTGTGTGTTTTCTTCAAAAACTTGTATAATATTTTGCAGAAAATTTATTTTCAGGCAGAGCAAGCCTGTCAATTTTCGTACAGATTGAACAGTTAATATTATTTTGTTGTACAAACATTGTTCCGCAGTTCTGCTTATTTCAGCCAATCAATCTCATGCTTAATTTGGATTAGTTGTTGTTGAGTTTTTCTAGTAGCAGTTTCTTAATTTTCAATATTTACTGGTGCATACTTTCAATAAACAGTGACAAGACTTTTAAGATAAGAGATAGTAACAAGATATATGCTTGTCAATAGTTTTATTATTTGTTGTGCAAATCATTTTGTTAAGTTTTTAAGTAAGTTGATCCATGTAGTATGGTTGTATTGTAAGTTTATCTACATGATATAAACTGTTTACATATATTACTATCATAAACTTCCCACAGTATTTAATATTTTGTATTTATGTTTGCTGTTATTTTGTGCACTGTATTATTAAGTATTTATAGTTTTTTCAAATGTTTGCATATAGACTACAGTTTCATGTGTATATGAATAAAATGTGTGTAACTATAAAATTATAAAATTTTAAAAAATGCAAAAATTAAAATAAATTAAAAAATAAAATAACAAAAGTATCAAAAGATTTAAAAAATACAGGGGTGTGAATTTTACATTGTGGTGAAGCTTGTGTGCTTGGCAGGTGCAACCACACCAGGCAGGAAATTGAAAAAGAGTCACTCTAATGATCCTCAACTCAAGCAACATGGTTCAAGACAACCAATAAACCTATACTGGATCAGCTGTCACCAGAGTCAACAGAAATCTACATCAATTTCCAAGCAATGGAGGTCTAATGTCAAAATTATGGCAGAGTTAAAGTTGGGAACAAGAATGAAAAATGCTATCATATCGCAAAAAAGGCGAATATGCCATAGGCAGAGTTAGGGAAGTAAAAGGACGGAACTAGCTTTTTGACTTATCCAGCAGCTTCAAAGGCATTTCCATCAAAACATCTTGACATATTCATGCTTTCTTGTGAGTCAACCCTACTTCCCTAGTGTAGTGAGCTCTCTTAGCTGCAAGATGTTGGTACATACACATCTTGCAGTTTATAGGCTGAAGTCCCTGATCCTGTGCCTCAAATCCATAAGATCTGTCAGTCATATCATCATATATTCTCATATGGCTGAGAGGTAACATTTAACAGCTGAACATTTTTTCTGGAGGTGAATTTGTCCCTTGGCGGGTGGGGGGTGGGGGGGGGGGGGGTGCTAGAACAATTTTTCCTATTTCTGGTTGGGAGGTGATTTTTTTTTTCCACCTGATCGGAGCATTTCTCCCCCAAACCCACCCCTGTTACATGTATGGTGAGTGGTGTAAGAATGAATAGACACAAATTTGTGTTTCTAGACAGTAGAATGCACTGAGGTGTTGGAGACCATTATTGCTTAAAGCAATGCTTTATACCTTACCCTTTCAATCTGACATTTCTGTCTGTGTCTTTTGAAAAGGAATTTTTTTTTTTAGTTTATTAGATGTTTGTGACTCACCTTCCACGTGCGAAAACGTACATGTACCACGTGCTGGGGGTGAAAAGGGGCAGTGAGCAGCTGTGAGCGATTGTTCCATGTCGATTACATCTTGCATAGAAGATATGCTCCGATCCATGGAACCCTGGGGTGTTGAAAACTTGGTTGTTGACATCTCTAAGAAGAGAAGTTGGCCGTTGGTTGAATGCCGGAATATACAAAAGATGCTGTACAAGACAAATATTGTATAGCTTGGAGTGTAGCTAACCAATTGTAAAATTGCAATGTACTTGTTGTAACAGAAAGTGAATACATTTATAGCAAGAACAAGAGTCCTAAATTATTCAACAACAGGTGGTATCTTAAGCAACTTCTGAGCCGACACAGGCATCACAATAGAGGAAAAGGAGTCAAGCCAACATGACTATGGTACTTCTGCAACTACTTCCAATTGCCAGAAGGTAAAGTTTATAATCTACGGCAACTGCGCAAACGGACTGTTACAGACACATGATACATCGCATGTCTGGTGACCATGATAGGATGACCGGATATGTCTATGTCAGCAAGTAATAATATTTGATTGAGACGATGAGACGAAGTCAAAATTAAAAGCAAATTACTGCTTTATGAAGAAGTATTTCTCCAGAATTTGCAGTTGTCGTCTGCAGCAACCTGTCAACGCCATTACTCAGTGCTTGTGTTATTACTGCCTTTGCAGTTAAAATGGGGAATTTATGAGTCAAACAATTGAAGGTAAACATTAATTCCCACAACAATACCTCAGAATTAGAAGAGAATATTTAGTCAATGGTTGGGAAGTTCAGTGCTTCAATGTCGACGTGCGGCAGCTGGTTACAGTCTGGCCGCCTGCTCACTCAGCAACAACAGAGTAGCAGTTCACCTACCACATCGCATTAGCTCCTCATTGGCAGTGCTACAAGGAGAGATCATCACGAACATTTGGCGAGCTGTGTTTGACTCAAACTGATTTTCTTGTCCAAGTCCAGTGTCATGATGTATGAGTGAAATAATTGGGAGTGCAACTGTACAATAAGATTTGTTAGTTTGGTGCAGTGTAAGGCCAGGACTAAGACAGTTGGCTGCATTGAAGGTTTGGCCAATGATTTTTATTGTTTGGTGTATGCTGGTAGTCCCAAAGTACGAGGTTCTAAGGCCTCCGATTTTTTTTCTAATTAACTACTCACCCGAAATCGATGAAACTGGCGTTACTTCACGACGAAATCGCCCTGCAGATGTACACATTTTTCACAATGCTGACGCCATGATTCCATGGCAGCGGCGAAGGCTTCTTTGGGAGTCTGTTTTGACCACTGGAAAATCACTGAGGCAATAGCAGCACGGCTGGTGAATGTGCGGCCACGGAGAGTGTCTTTCATTGTTGGAAAAAGCCAAAAGTCACTAGGAGCCAGGTCAGGTGAGTAGGGAGCATGAGGAATCACTTCAAAGTTGTTATCATGAAGAAACTGTTGCGTAACGTTAGCTTGATGTGCGGGTGCGTTGTCTTGGTGAAACAGCACACGCGCAGCCCTTCCCGGACGTTTTTGTTGCAATGCAGGAAGGAATTTGTTCTTCAAAACATTTTCGTAGGATGCACCTGTTACCGTAGTGCCCTTTGGAACACAATGGGTAAAGATTACGCCCTCGCTGTCCCAGAACATGGACACCATCATTTTTTCACCAATGGCGGTTACCCGAAATTTTTTTGGTGGCGGTGAATCTGTGTGCTTCCATTGAGCTGACTGGCGCTTTGTTTCTGGATTGAAAAATGGCATCCATGTCTCATCCATTGTCACAACCGACGAAAAGAAAGTCCCATTCATGCTGTCGTTGCGCGTCAACATTGCTTGGCAACATGCCACAAGGGCAGCCATGTGGTCGTCCGTCAGCATTCGTGGCACCCACCTGGATGACACTTTTCGCATTTTCAGGTCGTCATGCAGGATTGTGTGCACAGAACCTACAGAAATGTCAACTCTGGAGGCGATCTGTTCAACAGTAATTCGGCGATCACCCAAAACAATTCTCTCCACTTTCTCGATCATGTCGTCAGACCGGCTTGTGCGAGCACAAGGTTGTTTCGGTTTGTTGTCACACGACGTTCTGCCTTCATTAAACTGTCGCACCCACGAACGCACTTTTGACACATCCATAACTCCATCACCACATGTCTCCTTCAACTGTCGATGAATTTCAATTGGTTTCACACCACACAAATTCAGAAAACGAATGATTGCACGCTGTTCAAGTCAGGAAAACTTCGCCATTTTAAGTATTTAAAACAGTTCTCATTCTCGCCGCTGGCGGTAAAATTCCATCTGCCGTACGGTGCTGTCAATCTCTTTCCAGTCCAGAGAAAAAAAATCGGAGGCCTTAGAACTTGAATGCACCTCGTATGTTGCAACCTGTAGAAGAGGTATTTAAAGTGTTTACAGAGAAGATGACTGCTAAATTCGATAAGGCAATTGTAGGGTTGAATACAAACACATAAAATCACAGAAGAGAATTATCTATCTTGATACAAAGATGATAGATATTAGAACAGAATTATCGTAATTAATGAAAATTTAGGGAAAAATGAATAAAGGAAGTGAGTCAAGAGAAAAGGAAAATTAGTACTTTGATTTCTAATTTACAGACAACAATAACTAAGGAAATTGAGAAGTTGCAGTTAGAAGTAAGTAACAATGTGGTCTTGTGAGAAACAAAGTTAACGAACAGTTTTGGGAGATTAATGAGGATATAAAGTAACTGAAAGAAGTTAATGAATGAGAATTTGAAGCAATTCACAAACACATCACAGTTATGTATGGGATACTGAAAATATTAGAGCAAAATAAGGGTTTAGAGGTGACAGCTGTCACAGGATCCGTTTTTGCTAACTTTGATGAGAGAATAAATCAGATAATTGATCAAAAAGTTCATGAGAAAATAGATATAACTGTTAGTACATTCCATTCTGCAGAAGTTTGGACAAGTATGATGGAGGATTTCAGCAAAAATTAAATGAACGGGAAGAAATTTAGCGCTGGTCGTGTAATATCACCAGAATTGCTTGATGAATTACAAATAGGAAAGGGAACAAATTTATCCAAACACTTCCCAAAGTTTAAAGCAGATTGCCCACTTACTTTCTAATGGTTTTCTCTAGGACACTCCCTAAATGGCGGGAAGATTTGAAAAAGATCGGTTTTGCACTCAGTTATTTAGGAGGTATTGCAGCTGAGTGGGGAACAGCACACACTGAGGAATTTGTTTCTTGGGATGACTTCCAAGAACAATTTAAAAGAAAGTACCTGTCCCCAAGTGCTCTGGAAAAACTAACAATAGAACTTCTCAGTCCCAAATATTACAATAGTAAATGGGTGTGTTCCAAGAAATATATAGAATGGCATCTTACAAAATTCAAATATTTAGCCAATCAATCAGAGGAAGAGCATCAAGTAACATATTAGTACAAAGGCTTCCATCACATAACTAATGAGGAGGTGTTGAATAGGATTGTGGAGAAGAGAAGTTCGTGGCACAACTTGACTAGAAGAAGGGATCGGTTTGTAGGACATGTTCTGAGGCATCAAGGGATCACCAATTTAGTATTGGAGGGCAGCGTAGAGGGTAAAAATCATAGAGGGAGACCAAGGGATGAATACACCAAGCAGATTCAGAAGGATGTAGGTTGCAGTAGGTACTGGGAGATGAAGAAGCTTGTACACGAAAGAGTAGCACGGAGAGCTGCATCAAACCAGTCTCAGAACTGAAGTCCACAACAACAACAACATCATGTGGGAAAAGAAATTTGGTGTAGAGGATTTTCCACAGTTCATGATTGATTAACATATAATGAAGTGTTAGACACATTCAACAAGGAGGGCTTTTTGATGGGGAGGACACAACATGCTATCTTGGATGGAGAGTAATTGTCAGATGTAGACATAACTTCGGGTGTGCCCCAGGGAAATGTGTTGGGACCCTTGCTGTTCATGTTGTACATTAATGACCATGCAGACAATATTAATAGTAAAATCAGGCTTTTTGCAGATGACACATTATCTACAATGAAGTACTTACTGGCTGAAGCTGCATAAATATTCAGTCACCTCTTGACAAGATTTCAAAGTGGTGCAGAGATTGGTAACTTGCTTCAGAAATGTAAAATATTGCACTTCACAAAACAAAAAAAAAAAACATAGTATCCTATGACTATAATATCAGTGAGTCACTTTTGGAACTGGCCAACACATACGAACACCTGTGAGTAATGCTTTGTAGGGATATGAGTTGGAATGACTTGGTTTATTGGTAGAATACTGGGGAATTGCAATCAATCTACAAAGGAGATTGCTTACAAATCACTCGTGCGAACCATCCTAAAATCTGCTCAAGTGTGTGGGACCCATAGTACATGAGATTAACAAGCAATATTGAAAATATACAGAGAAGGGCAGCACAAATTGACACAGTTTTTTTAAATTTATTTATAAAATCTATGGGAGAGTTCGCAGACCTACTGAAGGAACTGAACTAGAAAAATCTGGAAGATAGATATAAAATATCCCGAGAAAGTCTATTAACAAAGTTTCAAGAACTGGCTTTAAATGATTTCTCTCGGAATATACTACAACCCTCTATGTGCTGCTCACATGGGGATTGTGAAGATAAAGATTAGCATAATTACTGCACGCACAGAGGCATTTGATTAATCATTCTTCCTGCACTCCACACATGAATGCAACATCATTACGAAGTGTCGTATTCATGATCTATGGAACAAGTATTAATCTAATCTAATCTAATCAAAACTGATACAATGGGACGTACCCTCTGCCATGCACCTTGCAGTGGCTTTCAGAGAATAAGTGTAGACGAAGATATAGAACGTGGAGCTTATACAACCACTGAAAGTCACCAAGGTTAAAGTAATCAAGGCAAGGTATCAGCAGAGAAAAGAAAGTAAATTCTGAAGATGCATAAGTGGAATATTGTTAGAGGCAATAACCAAACAAATAATTACTCCCAAGTAATTACTTCTAGTGATTTAAATAATGGAGAGATCCAGGTATCTACAAATAGATCTTTTCCCCAATCAACAGCCAGGAAACATATGACATTCTGGGGAAGTGGTCATGCTCCAACATGTGTCAATAGAAATAGACTAAATGATTAAGAGTACCTACTGGTACTCATTTAATTTAAGCTTTTTTCCCCTTAAACAACGTTAGCATATTTTTTTAAAATCAACATACAGCACAAGGATGTAGTTGTTTCTACCTTCTTTGAAGTTTGATGGCAATATGCATAAATGGAGGGTATCAGATATAGAAAGTTCTGCTGGAATAATTTGTTGTTCTCATTTCCTCCAATGACTGACTGACTTCAAACCCCTAATAAAATCTCCCCTTCTTTCATTCACTGCTTCTTCCCTCTCAATTTGCATATCGGAATGTCTTTGATCAGCTTCATGGAGACTTTCAGTATACAGTACTCTTTCCACTTATCCTGAACATTGCATGAGCCGCTTAATAGAATTCAGTCTTTCCTTTCCATTTTTCCCTGGCTTCTCTGTTCAGTCTCCTATACTGCGTTTTTTTTTTATCTTCAGTTTGTACATTTTTTAATTTTCTCCTTTCTGCCATAAGATTGTTAGCAACCCATGGTTTTCTTCTCCTTTTACACTTCACCAGTCCAAAAGCTTCTTTCCTGATTATTTCCAGGGTACTGCTGAACTTACTGGATCCAATGTTAATTTATGCTCTCTGTCTTTTCTCTCCTTTTCCACTTGTCTTTGAAACCTTATTCCAGTTTTTTGGTTGTTGTCTCTTTGTTTCATGCATCCAGATTTAATTTCTCTCCCACTTCGTCGATGAAATACCATAGCTAATCATTCTGCATACTATCTGTACTTATTTACAAAACAAACAGGATGAGTGGACACTTTATGAAAAGTTGGGTTTCAACCCAGATGAACTGGCAGTTTACATACATTACCTCTTTGCTTTTATTTAGCACTAATATTACTCTTTTCATTGTGTAAATCTCTGTCCATGCCTACCATGCATCCCCACTGCTGGAACAAAATTTACTATTTTTATTACTTGAATCCAGTTAGCTACATTGGTAGCCAAAAGTGCATAGTTTGCATGTTACTCATCTGCCTAAACACTTCGCTATTAGTAGCTATTATTTTGAAACTTCCTGGCAGATTAAAACTGCATACCGGACCGAGATTCGAACTCAGGACCTTTGCCTTTCGCGGGCAAGTGCTCTACCAACTGAGCTGCCCAAGCACGACTCACGCCCTGTCCTCACAGCATTAATCCCGGCAGTACCTTGTCTCATACCTTCCAAACTTCACAGAAGCTCTCCTGCGGAACTTGCACAACTAGCACTCCTTCCTTTCTTCCAGGAGGAGAACAAGATGCCTCAATCCTCATTCTGCTTTGCTCACCAAACATTCTGGTGCACAAACATATCCACACTCTTTTCATGCAGGACATTCTAAATCCTTTTATCTAGTCTCTCTTTGTTGTTAAGCCTTCATATTCAGCATCTCCCTCTTACTGCCACTGTCCGCATAGGTCTCTCTCCTATTGTCTCCTCTTGATTCACAGTATATCCCTCTGCCACAATTGTCTCTCTCACTTACAGTCTCCTTTTGTCTTTCTTTCCCACTGCCACTACCTCCATCATACCCTGGCAGCTCAAAATTTCTCAGGGCCCACCTACCCCCCCCCCCCTTCCCCCTATACTCACTTGTTTATAATTTTGGCCGAAAATGCACCCCTCTACTATACCTGTGTATTAAAGTTTGCTGGTCTGGGGATCCAGACCCCCCCCCCCATATATGATCTCCATTCATCTGTATTTTTCATTCCCACTGTCTCCTCACTGCTTCTGTCTCCCTTCATCTCTCTCTCTCTTTTACTGCCACCATCTCTCACTGCCACCAATATCTTCTCTCTCTTTGGCTTCCGCTGGCACTGTCTCCTCTCTCTTCTACCATTACGGCCTGTCTGCTACTATCTTACAACACAAAAAAGTGCCGAATATATTTGCATGCCAAAATGTTTGGTGAAGAAGATGGAATGAGGATTGAGGCACTTTTCTGTCAAAACTTTTTAAAGAGGAACAGATTCACCTTTTTTGTGCTCCAACAGGAGCATTTTTCCACTGGTTCACTTCTTTTCTTTGATACAGCAGGGAGTGCTGCTTATATAAAGTGAATTCTATAGGTTAGTAAAAATTTGTGTTTATTTATATACTTTGACACATATAACCAACAAATAAGTATGCATAATATAAAGTTAACACAAAATTGTTTCCTTTACATTTTTTTCTGGATACTTTGCTCATCAATTGCAATTCACTAAAAATGCATGGCTTATGATTTGTATCTTAAAAATAGTAAAAATGTTATTCTAATTTTACTGAACTTGCAGCCCCCCAGTTTTACATAACTTTTAACAGTCATTTTAAATTCTTTCTGGGCATGTTATGCCCTTTTTTAACTCATTTTTGTTACTGCAGTACCACTCAGGGCATATTTGTACAGTGCCAATTATACAGACACAGCCCATTATAAAGCTTTAGTGGTGAATAAATCTAACTAAAACATAGTTTGATGGCCTCATAATTCTTGCCATTTGTTCACTATGTCAGTTAAAATGATATTTATACCTCAGACCGAATATTACTAGCATAAGTACAGTAACTTTGAATCACTGGAGCTCTGTAATGGATAATGATATCAAAAAAGTTTCGAAGTTCCCCAAGAATGGCACTTCAAGAACACATGGCAAAAATTTTGACGCTCAGCAATGAATAGAAATTATACAAGTGGCCATCCCGACAACCGGTACTTTTCATACGCAAAATTCATGTCCCCCCCCCCCCTCCCCCAGGAATCACATATGAACAAATGGTGCTTTTATAAGCCACCTGCAAAATTCATGTCCCCCCCCCCCTCCCCCAGGAACCACATATGAACAAATGGTGCTTTTATAAGCCACCTAAGGCCCACCCTAGGGTGCCCATAGCCACGGGAAAAGAAGGGCCATGAGGTTCCTTACCTCCAATAAATAGACCCAGAGATACGACCCCCTGAAAAATTGTATTTTCATGTGCCGCTTTAGAACATACTGGTACTATGCACTGTTGTGCGCAGACCGATGTTGTTCCTTTCTACTCTTGATGAACTTAAATTCATGTGGCTATGTGACATCAGAAATTCACATCTGATTCTGACCTATACTATGTATCCTAACATATTACAGACTTTACTGATTGTATCCCCCTTTATTTTACATCGTACAATTAATCATTGAAGAATATGTGGTCGCCTACAGTAGTGACATCTGGTGAACTTGCCACATTTTGTGGCTACTGTACGACAGGTTTTTTTAACATAGTGCTGCTGACAAGCATGACTCTTGTATATACTATTGTTTATAAATATTTGATGATGCTGGCATTGATTTTGTGTTTAGCATTTGACAATGCCACTATGGCTCCAGTTTTATAAAACAGGTATGTCTCTTCATATTTAAAGTGCACAAATGCACATGTATGTCAGTAATACTTTTCGTTGTGGTCTATTTAATAGTTTGAAGCTGTAGACAGTCTGCTAGTGTATTTGTGTTTTTCCCATATTTTGCTGCAGATCTGAAGATGGTCATTATAGATCGAAACCTGTAATCTGATGACAAAAAAATTGTGACCATAAACATGAACTAAAGGAAATTTATTCTATATTCAAGTCACTGTACGACTCATGACCATGTCGCAGCTTGTGAAAGCCTCTTATGATGTGTCCAGCAGTGGAAGAAAAGTATTATGCCTTGGACTATAGCTTTATGCCCATAAATCAAATATCAATAGTAACACAAATACTGAATGTGAAAGCCTGCATTCTATATTTATATTCTATCAGACTGATTTACACCACCCACATGTCAAGCTGAGATTTTAAGTTAAGCACTGGAATATGCTCACAACAAGATTGGCACATTTCAGTCAAATGCTTCTGATAAGAGGCTACTTGTAGGGCTGATTACCAGAAACATCCAAACTGATCGAAGCAAAATTCATACCATCCATTGCATTCCCCATAGCCATTTTTAAAGGCGAATTTGTCCAAAATAATGAGCTTCAAATTATAGCCACAGTGGAAACAGCTATGAGCAAAACAACACACAGCTTCAAAAAAGCAATTTATTTTAAAAGAATTCACATTTAATATCTTTCACCAAAACATCAGAATCGGCATTAATGAAAACGATGTACACTCATGCTCATAAATTAAGGATAATGCTGATACATGGTGAAACAATGCTGTGGTGGGTGGTTTGCGAGTTTAAATCACCTTGGGGTATGACCATGTGGTGCATTTGACCTGCGGTCGTCACACGGTGGCACTGGCAGCAGTCCACATATACAGAGGTGCGTTGGTGCATGTCAGAATACGGTGCAGCGAGTAAGTAGCACACGTTTTCAGATGTGCTAATGGTGACTGTGTGTCGAAAATGGCTCAAAGAACACATATTGATGACGTTATGAGGGGTAGAATACTAGGGCGACTGGAGGCTGGTCAAACATAGCAGGTCGTAGCACGGGCCCTCCGTGTGCCACAAAGTGTGATCTCAAGGTTATGGCAACGATTCCAGCAGACAGGAAACATGTCCAGGCGCTACAGTACGGGACATCCACAGTGTACACCACCACAAGAAGACCAATATCTCACCATCAGTGCCCGCAGACGGCCACGGAGTACTGCAGGTAGCCTTCTTGGGACCTTACCGCAGCCACTGGAACAGTTGTCTCCATACACACAGTCTGCAGCTCACTTAACAGATATGGTTTATTCGTCCAGAGACCTGCAAGGTGCATTGTACTGACCCCTAGTCACATGAGAGCCCATAAAGCCTGGTGTCAAGAACACAGTACATGGTCATTGGAACAGTGGTCCCAGGTTACGCTCACGGACGAGTACAGGTATAGTCTGAGCAGTGATTCTTGCCGGGTTTTCATCTGGCGTGAACCAGATACCAACCCCTTAATGTCCTTGAAAGGGACCTGTATGGAGGTCGTGGTTTGATGGTGTGGGGTGGGATTATGATTGGTGCACATACGCCCCTGCATGTCTTTGACAGAGGAACTGTAACAGGTCAGGTGTATCGGGACGTTATTTTGCACCAGTATGTCTGCCTTTTCAGGGGTGCACAGGGTCCCACCTTCCTCCTGATGGATGATAACGGCACGGCCCCACCGAGCTGCCATAATGGAGAAGTACATTGAAACAGAAGATATCAGGCAAATGGAGTGGCCTGCCTGTTCTCCAGACCTAAACCCCATCGAGCACGTTTGGGATGCTCTTGGTCGACGTATCGTTGCATGTCTTCAAACCCCTATGACACTTCAGGAGCTCCAACAGGCACTGGTGTGACAATGGGAGGCTATATCCCAGCAGCTGCTTGACCACCTGATCCAGAGTATGCCAACCCATTGTGCGGCCTGTGTACATGTGCATGGTGATCATATCCCACATTGATGTCAGGGTAAATGCGCAGGAGACATTGGTGTTTTGTAGCACATGTGTTTCAGGACAGTTTTCTCAACTTATCACCAATACCGTGGACTTTCAGATCCGTGTTGTGTGTGTTACCTATGTGCCTCTGCTATTAGCACCAGTTCTGTGTAGTGCCACGGTGTGGCACCACATTCTGAAACTATCCTTAATTTATGAGCAGGAGTGTACTTATAACATACCTAGAAGAATGTGAAAGATCATACGTAGTTTTGTGCCATGCTTATCAGAACATCTCACACAAAAATGACTGACATTGAACAGATACAAACTAATACCGTACTAATGTGGAATGGAGGAGTGCCAAACAATGATTACACTTCCCCAGTATTCTACCAATAAACCAAAGTCTATCACCTACTTTACCCATGACAGAGACTTTGTAATAGTTCCATTTCGATTTTCTGATTATGGACATCAGGTTAATAAATAGTGTGAAGAGCAGCTGGTTGGTTGGTTGTTTTGGGGGAGGTGACCAAACAGTGAGGTCATCAGTCCCATCTGATTAGGGAACGGTGGAGAAGGAAGTTGGCTGTGCCCTTTCAAAGGAACCATCCCAGCATTTGTCTGAAGCAATTTACGGAGATCATGGAAAACCTAAATCAGAATGGCTGGATGTGGGTTTGAACTGTCATCCTCCTGAATGCTAGTCCAGTGTGCTAATCACTGTGCTGCCTCGTTCGGGGTCTTGAGCAGCTGTGGCATATTGGAAACATGTGGCATATTGAAAAGGTAAGGTCCCATTTGCTTATAATTAAATGTTGGCAGCTCAGGAAGTTGGATGAATGCAGTGTCATGTTTTGGTAACTCACAAAACCACAGATGTCACTCTTTGGCTTCACATTCATCTGACTGTGGGTGAACGTAAACAACAGTGGCTCTCTCATCTTTTTGCAGTTTTTTTGTGAAGTGTGTGCTGTAATTGTTTTTTCCTTCTCATAAAGAACAGGAGTTATGGCTAGTTTATGTGGGTACAGTAATGAATGAAGGAAATATTTGCAGATGGTTTCTACACTTTAAAAGTGGCTGAACAAATGTGCACTATGAAGGGTGGCGTAACAGTCAGCATATAGATCAAGAAATTGTCTAAGAAGCTGACCAAAAACTGCAATCTGAGAGACGACTGGGGTTCTGGCTAACTAATTTCCCAACTTTGAATGTGCCACTACTTACACAACTGTCACAGAAAACAACTGATGTTGCAAGCTGTGGTGATGGTGGCTACCGCACCGGACCAATACAGAAGAGTGAGCAACATAGGAAGCATTATAAGTGATTCTCGAGTCACAAGGCAAATGTCAAGACAATTTTCATTCTTTTCCCAATTCTTGTGACAACGTTTTGGTGGTAATAAGACTATCACAGCTGCAATTTGCGCATTAGCGGAGGTATATATTGGACAGGGATGGAGCAAACACTTCGTCTTTCGCATAATCACATTAAAAAATCACGAGAGGTTAAAAATGGTAATCATGGTGGCCTTTTGCACTGTACATCACCACCACCTGCACAGCGAAGCCATTATCAAGCATATGTATGTTTAGGCGTTCCTGCCAACTCAAGACAGAGGTCACAAAAAAGCACGTAAAGGTAGCAAATTCCTGTGACAGTTTTCTCTATGAAACAGAAGGGGATATAAATCTTCTCTCTTGACAGTACACAGCACACACAAACCTTTGGAAAATCTCCAACATGTTCTATGCAGAAATGGGGCTTTTCTGTTCCTCAAAAATGAACAAGGTGTTGATTAGCTGTACAACTGGTGTAAAACATTGCTTCATTGCTAAAAATCGCACTTTGAGGTGTCGTCGTCCATCCTTGTGAACATCCCTGTGCAGAAGTCATACTGGGGAGCATAATCTCCAGAAGTTATTGACTGCATCAATGACTCTGTACAGTTGCATTTGCAAACATTTACTCATGAGTCTGAAAAGGTTGTCTGTGGGATCTGAAGCTAACAACTTGGTCAACCTGTTTTTTTTCTGTGGGATTTGCTGGAAAGCTGCTCAAACACAATCAACATTTTGTTCTGACACATGAGACAAACCAGGACTTTTTGCTTCCACAGAGGGAATCCCTGTCCTCAAAGTGTTTGTGTGCAAATGGAGACTCTGCTGATGAAATTGTGTGTGGGGTGCTCGTTGAACAGAAGTTACTGGCTTCATTTTGTGGTGTAGTTGCCTGATTCTGCACTAGAAACCTCTGGCAACAGAAGCTTGCAACAAAAGAATGGTGCCTATAAAAACCAACTAACTTCCAAAGATACTCTATTAACTCATTAAGATTTGAAGTAAATAAGTTGCATGTTTCATTTTCATGAATTTTTGAAAGTGTAAAATTCTTCCATGTTCATCCTGTATTACAAGACTCAATAGTTCTAAACCAAAAGTAAACATGTCACAAAAGAACATAAACTGATCAACAGAGACTGAAATGTGGCAACCAACAACTGGGAGGGGCAGGTACACAATGCATTGTGTAGCTAAACCGCCAGGGTGTACTGAATGGCTAATGGGAACTGCTTGTTAAATTCAGAACACGACTTTGCCAACGGAGTATACCATCAGTGTGCAAGAAGCTGAAGATGCAGCCAAATTGTAGGAATGGCCTCTTCTTTATGACTCAATTTTCTCTGTTCTTTCCACTACCATAGCTGCCAATAAAATGTTCACATCATCTTATGCCTGAGACAGACATTGTTGTTGTTGTGGTCTTCAGTCCTGAGACTGAAGCAACTACTCTATCCTGTACAAGCTTCTTGATCTACTTACTGCAACCTACATCCTTCTGAATCTGCTTAGTGTATTCATCTCTTGGTCTCCCTCTATGATTTTTATGCTCCACGCTGCCCTCCAATACTAAATTGGTGATCCCTTGATGCCTCAGAACATGTCCTACCAACCGATCCCTTCTTCTAGTCAAGTTGTGCCACAAACTCCTCTTCTCCCCAATTCTGTTCAATGCCTCCTCATTAGTCATGTGATCTACCCATCTAATCTTTAGCAATCTACTTTAAGTGTCTCATTTCCTAATCTAATTCCTTCAGCATCACCCAACTTAATTCGACTACATTCAATTATCCTTGTTTTGCTTTTGTTGATGTTCATTTTATATCTTCCTCTCAAGACACTATCCATTCCGTTCAACTGCTCTTACAAGTCCTTTGGTGTCTCTGACAGAATTATAATGTCATCCGCAAACCTCAAAGTTTTTATTTCTTCTCCATGGATTTTAATACCTACTCCAAATTTTTCTTTTGTTTCCCTTACTGCTTGCTCAATATACAGATTGAATAACATCGGGGAGAGGCTACAGCCCTGTCTCACTCCCTTCCCAACCACTGCTTCCCTTTCATGCCCCTCGACTCTTATAACTGCCATCTGGTTTCTGTACAAATTGTAAATAGCCTTTCGCTCTCTGTATTTTACCCTTGCCACATTCAGAATTTGAAAGAGAGTATTCCAGTCAACATTGTCAAAAGCTTTCTCTAAGTCTACAAATGCTAGAAACGTATGTTTGCCTTTCCTTAATCTAGCTTCTAAGATAAGTTGTAGGGTCAGTATTGCCTCACATCTTCCAATATTTCTACGGATTCCAAACTGATCTTCCCTGAGGTCGGCTTCTACTAGTTTTTCCATTCGTCTGTAAAGAATTCGAGTTAGTATTTTGCAGCTGTGACTTATTAAACTGATTGTTCAGTAATTTTCACATCTGTCGACACCTGCTTTCTTTGGGATTGGAATTATTATATTCTTCTTGAAGTCTGAGGGAATTTCGCCTGTCACATACATCTTGCTCACCTGATGGTAGAGTTTTGTCAGGACTGGCTCTCACAAGGCAGTCAGTAGTTCTAATGGAACGTTGTCTACTCCCGGGGCCTTGTTTCGACTCAGGTCTTTCAGTGCTCTGTCAAACTCTTCACACTGTATCGTATCTCCCATTTCATATTCATCTAGATCCTCTTCCATTTCCATAATATTGTCCTCAAGTACATCACCCTTGTACAGACCCTCTATATACTCCTTCCACCTTTCTGCTTTCCCTTCTATGACATGCCAAATAAATTTAAAACTGCTCCAATGAACTAACTGAAAGATTAGCAGAATGTGATTACAAAATGAGTTACAACTAATACGTCATTCTACTTATCTGAAAAAGTATTTTGTTGTTGGTCATCTGCATAGAATAATTGTATTTGTCAAGCATAGGCCTAGAATAATCGTATTTTTAAACTAATTATGCAGCCAATTTGGAAGCTGGCACAGTCCGTCCGGTAGCAAAGATTTTATTCCAATTATTAGCAGAAAGGAAGTAGTAACAACAAATCCCTTAAATTGACAACTCATTTTTTGTTATATTGTGCTTTTTATTATGTTTTAAAACATTAAATATAAAATATACTCTTCATTACATTACAAAACAAAGTAGCAGAAAACAACAGATTCTATAAAATACAAACGTATGACAAGTCATCCAGATAGTTAGCTCTGGTTAAGTACTATAATGACACTGCCGGGCTGCCACCGTTTTGGTAACAAGCTACAGAAAAATTGTTGGCCTAGCCAAGAATAAAAACCATTTGCAGTTGGTGGAGAACTGTCTACTAACAGTGACAGGCACTGACAGAACTGAAACTGCCACTACATATAAGAAAGTTCAAAATGACTGAAAGACATGGGAAAAGATATAATGATCAAAATGAGCAGACATTTTTCACACCACTATGACTTCTGGTGCAATTTTCATAAAAATTACTAATAAAACGCTTTTACATAAAATACTGTCTATGTTAGAAATGACCTTTGTAAAAGAATATATACAAATATCACAGTCACAAAATTATTATTCTACAGACTATCCTGGTTAACAAAATCTGTGGACTTCTTTCCCTGACGAATAGTTAAATAAACAGGATTTCATAAGTGGACATTCCTTTCAGTTCTGAAGTACATGTGTGCTGCTTCCATTCATATTTTCCACTTTTACTTCGAAGACAAAGGCAACTCAGAATCAGTTATTTTCATTCATTATTGCAGACAAGTGTGGCATGTTACACATCACATACAATACTTAACTGCAAAAGAAAAGAAATCATAACATTCAATATACAAGACGTGAAATCACAGGGTTTGAAAATTGTCAGTACTTATTCATATGCTACTTACCCAGTTCTTTCTCCATAATTCTGTAGTATGCAGACCATACTGTTTTCAAACATTTACCACTGTCAAGGTAGATTGCTGCTGCAACAGATTCAAATAAATCACCCAACACTTTTGGTGCCGGAATCACTGTAGTGTGGTCATCACAAGAATCATCCCCAGAGCACATTACCTGCAACTAGAAAATGAATAAACTGAGATCACAGTTCACAGATCTTCTATATGGTATTTTCAGTTTAGACTTACATCAACACGCACACATAAGGACTTAGAGCTTTCTATCCTGTTTATTGTTGGTATACTTGGTTAACAGGAGGTGGAAAATTTCTGACAGTTCAAAACTGGATGAGCTGTTCCTCTCCTTCCCCCTCCCCTCACCACAAGTTTAATGCTTGCCCATTTGTGCAAAACCAATCAATCATTAACTTTCACAAAAACATCATTTACCTTTTTCTCTATTGATGCTTCTCTGCTAAAAATGCTTGTATAATCAGTTTTGACTTTTGATTAAAATAAAACAGTTGATCATTCCATAAATAACAGCTCTGGACCATTGATCAAACCTTGTGGGTCTCCCATTGAAATTTCCCCCTACTCAGATAACGTAGTGACCTCTAAGTTACCCAAAAAGCCTAGTTTAACATTCTGCATTCTGTTTCTTAAATGGGAACTAAACCAAGTATGTCCTCAATTATGTCTTCCACAAAAGCCTGATCCTAAATCAGCATTGCCAGACACAGATTTGAACCGTCGTCCTCCCGAATGCGAGTCCAGTGTGCTAACCACTGCACCACCTCACTCGGTCTCCAGTGGCCATAGTCTCTACCTCCTCAGGCTTCTGGGACACAGTCCCTGAAATTAACCTTTAGAAGATCTGCACAACTTTCAGCGGTTGGTACCTGAGGTGACCAGAGAGGGCACATTTGACTTTAGGTCTTATGCCCCACTTTTATATGATCTACATAGACATCTGACTGTGTTGTATTCTTGCAATAGTGAGCATTCAAATTTACTGTTGCTGTTGCACATCACTGTCCTTGGAGGATTAGGTTGTGTGCCTTGCACTGATGTACATCTGCAGTTCCACATGCTAGTGGAGGTCTGCAACCTCTGGATTGCAGCATTTCATATACTGACATTGTTCAGACAATACATCTCTAGCATTCAATATCATAACCTGTGCTCCTACAATGAAGACTGACTTGTTTCGAAGTTCCAATGTTGCCCCCCCCCCCCCCCCCCCCACACACACACACACCTGTCATCTCCTTTAAACATACAAGGAGTAAGCTCCATGGCTAGAGGTGAAGTGGATGAGAACTCTTGTGGGAACCAAGTGCTTGACTCTACTCTGGGCTTTCAAATTTGGCAAAAGTGAATGCACCATACTGCCAGCAAATTTATTTGTCTAAATATGTTGCCATTCATTGTCTACTCACCTACCTAATGTTTCTCTACTGTCAAGTTATTACCTGCTCCTCCCCTGTTTCCTGTTTGTAGCCAGTAAATGGCTTCTCTCTTTCGAGTCTCCAGTTTATGCGACTTATTCCCAGGCTTACTAGTAGTGGTGGCCTGTACGCACCTGTGAGTCATGAAAGTATTCCCCTCTGCATTCTGCTCTTGATTTTCATTAGCTCTAAATGCCTCAGTTTATATTCTTGACACTATCTTTGAATGAAACTACAGCTGTCACAGTAGCTTCACAATATGTCTCACTATGTTCAGTGGCATTCTGTACTGATTTGTGACAATACCAGGAATCCCGTGCACCAGTGGTATTCTGTACTGATTTGTGACAATACCAGCAATCCCGTGCATAATTTTTGTTGCTCGTTCAGACACTGCTTTTATGTGGTCTTTAAAGTCAGCCCACTATATCGAAACTGAGATACAGACACAATGTTGTCTTGACTGAAGCTTTTTATACTCTGATGGTGGATTCCAAGTACTAGACAATATACACTTCATGAGTATGTACGTTGTTTTATTTACTGCCACTTGCAGCTTGTTGCACACGCTCCAGTTCCACACCAGGGTAAAGGTCCATTACATTTCTTTTCCATGTGTCTTTTGGAATCCTCTGAAATAATTATTAGCATGTCATCTATGTATGCCACAACTGCATTAACTTCTTAAATTGCTTTCAGTAGTCAAAGAAAGGGCTCTGTCACAACGTTTCCGTAAGCAGGCCTATGGATGGCTCCATGTGGCCACCCCTTTGCAATGTTTCTTTGTACTACTGCCTAGGTGGTCCAATGAACACTCCAACTTTTGCAGTAATATAGCAGGTTCAAGTAATGATGCCCCGGAACTCAAACTCCCTGAGCCACATGAAAAGGGAGAGCAACCAAAAATGATTGAAAGCTCCCAGGACCTCTAGTATTGCTTAGTCAGGTGTCACATTAGATTAGATTAGATTAGATTAGATTTACTTTCATTCCAATTGATCCGTAGTGAGGAGGTCCTCCAGGATGTGGAACATGTCAGAAAAACAACAATACATGACAAATATTTACAATTAAAACAAATAAGCTAATGTACCATTCCACAGGTCCCAAGTGGAATGATCGTCATTTTTTAATGAACACTAAGAGTAATTTTACAAATACTAATGCACTGAATTTAAAATAAAAAAGTTTTTTATTTATTTATAAGGTAATACAACTACTGTAATACTTATTTACAATGAACACATTACTGCACTGAAATGGTGCAGAAGTTAGATTATACTAACACACACACACACACACACACACACACACACACACAAATTTTCAATGAACACATTACTGCACTGAAATTGTGCAGAAGTTATGTTGTACTTATATACAAATCAGTTGGTTTTACTAAGAAATTCATCAATGGAGTAGAAGGAGTTGGCCACCAATAAATCCTTTAGGCTTCTCTTAAACTGAATTTCATTGGTTGTTAAGATTTTTATGGCTGCTGGCAAGTTATTGAAAATGTGTGTTCCTGAATAATGCGCACCTTTTTGTACAAGACTAAGTGACTTTAAATCCTTGTGAAGATTATTCTTATTTCTAGTATTGATTCCATGAATTGAGCTGTTGGTTTGAAAAAGTGATATATTTTTAATGACAAATTTCATTAAGGAATAAATATATTGGGAAGCAGTAGTTAGTATCCCTAGTTCCCTAAACAGGCTTCTGCAGGATGTTCTTGAGTTCACACCACATATAACTCTCACTGCACGTTTTTGTGCCCGGAAAACTTTAGCTTGGCTTGATGAATTACCCCAAAAAATAATCCCATATGACATTATGGAATGAAAGTAAGCATAGTATGCGAGCTTTTTCATTTTTATATCCCCTATGTCTGACAAAATTCGCATTGCAAACAGAGATTTGTTAAGACGCTTCAGCAGTTCTGTGGTGTGCTCCTCCCAGTTGAATTTATTATCAAGCTGTAATCCCAAGAATTTAACACTGTCCACTTCTTCTATCTTCTTGTCATCGTATGTTAGACATATACTCTTGGGACACCCCTTACAAGTTCTGAACTGCATGTAGTGTGTTTTTTCAAAGTTTAGTGACAAAGAATTGGCTAGGAACCAGTGATTAATGTCCACAAATATTTTATTGGCTGATCTTTCTAAGACTACATTTGACTTGCTATTTATTGCAATGTTTGTGTCATCGGCAAACAAAACAAACTTGGCATCTGGTAATGTTACTGATGAAAGGTCATTGATATACACAAGAAATAGTAAGGGCCCCAAAATGGAACCTTGTGGGACCCCACATGTAATTAGTTCCCAGTTGGATGAGGCCTGATAGCTTGATACATGTCTCTTTCCTAATAACACCCTTTGTTTCCTGCCAGAGATATAAGATTTGAACCATTTTGCAGCATTTCCTGTTATACTATAATATTCTAGTTTACTTAAAAGGATATTGTGATTTACACAGTCAAATGCCTTTGACAGATCACAAAATATACCAGTTGCCTGCAATTTTTTGTCTAATGAATTAAGCACATTTTCACTGTAAGTGTAGATAGCCTTCTCAATATCAGAACCTTTTAGAAATCCAAACTGTGACTTTGACAGTATGTTATTTGAGATAAGATGGTTATAAAGACGACTGTACATTACTTTTTCGAAATTTTTGAGAATGCTGGCAACAGTGAAATTGGACGGAAATTTGATGCTATTTCTTTATCTCCCTTCTTAAACAGTGGCTTAACTTCAGCATATTTCAGCCATTCAGGAAATATTCCACTAATAAACAACTGGTTACACAGATAGCTTAATATGTTACTTAGCTCAGAATCGCATTCTTTAATTAACTTTGTTGATATTTCATCATACCCACTAGATGTTTTTGATTTTAAAGATTTTATGATGGACATTATTTCTGTTGGGGTAGTGAGGGTCAAATTCATATTAAGGAAGTTACTTGAAATGTCTGGTCTAAGGTAATCCATAGCAGCATCTACCGAACCTGACAACCCCATCTTGTCAGTAACAGTTATAAAATGTTTGTTAAAAAGTTCTGCAACACTATACACATCTGTCACCAATGTATCATTTACTCTTAATACTATTTGTCCCTCTTCATGTCTGGTTCTACCGGTCTCCTCCTTCACTATATCCCACATAGTCTTTATTTTGTTATCTGATATGACTATCTTTTCCTTGCAATATATTTGCTTTGATGTCCGTATTACAGTCTATAATATTTTGCAGTATTTCTTATAATGTGCTATAGCATCAACATTGGAAATATTTCGGATTGACAGATACAGTTTTCTTTTTGTTTTACAAGATACCCCTATTCCTCGAGTAATCCATGGCTTCTTTGTAGACTTTGCTCTAACCTTGGTAAGTTTTGGGGGAAAGCAGTGTTCGAATAAGGTAAGCACTTTATTAGCAAAAATGTTATATTTTTCATTCATGCCATGAACGCTGTAAACATCAGTCCAGTGAATGTCTCTGAGGAGTGTCCTAAAATAATCAATTTTTGGCTTACTGATTACCCTTTTGAGCTCAGATTTAACAGATTTTATATCCTGTTCAGTATTAACATTTAACAGAAGGAACTGCATGTCATGGTCTGAGAGGCCATTGACTATTGGTTTTGTAATATAATTTTGTTCATTGGACTTTTCTATAAAGATATTATCAATGGCTGTTTGTGAGCAAGTGGCTATCCTAGTGGGGAACTTTACTGTGGGAATTAAGTTGAATGATAGTGTTACTAACTCAAACAAGTTCTTATTGGGAGAGTCTTTAAGGAAATCTACATTGAAATCACCAGCAACCACTATTTCTTTGTTTTTGGTTGTTAAATGGGCCAGTACAGCTTCAAGGTGGTTGACAAACAGATTAAAGTTACCTGCAGGTGCTCGATATACACTTAATATTATGAAGGATTTTTTGTGAAATTCTAATTCTGTTGCACATGCTTCCATATGCTGTTCTAGGCAAAATTTATGAATGTCTATGTTCTTAAATTTATGACAGTTCCTGATGAATGTGGCAACTCCTCCTTTCTCCATTTCTGATCTACAAAAGTGAGATGCTAACCTAAACCCTGTAACACTTAAAAGTTCTATACCAGTGGTCACATAATGTTCAGAGAGGCAGATTATGTCAGCTGGGTTTGAAGACTCTAATTCATCTATGCAGATAGTTAATTCATTAATTTTATTTCTCAGTCCTCGAATATTTTGATGCAATAAAGATAGCTGACATTTCTCATTGACTGAGTTAAGATTGGGTGGAGTTAAAATATCTGCTGACAGTTGAAAATTCTTAACCAATGGCTGTTTATGCTGATGTAATAAGCTGGAATTATGTTTTTTGATTTCTTTCTCAAACTGAAGATTTGTCTCAGTTCTAACCTCTCTTAAAATTTGCTTTCTTTCTGTCCTCCCTACCCTAAAAAAGGGTCTTTTCTGAATCCTATAACCACTGGTATTTTACCACTCATGATAGTGCCTCCCCCCTTTAACTTTCCTGCTATTTCCCCAGCCAATTTACCCTTCCCCTTCCTGTTGAGGTGAAGGCCATGCCTAGTATAATCCCACCTACTGAGAGAATCAACAGGAACCACACCAATGTGTGACCCCGCACCCGACATGAGCAGCCGTTCCAGCTCCAAATTAGTGAAGGTTCTACCATCCAATTACTTGTATCTTCAATAGCTTCCATTTCAACAGCCATATTGATTTCAACTTAGTACAGTCAGTCCTCAATGGGTAAGTAGCCACACACAAAGATGCCTTTCTTGAAATTTTCCCAGAGTATTCATAAAGCACATCAGTTGGTATGGTTTTGCCAAAGTAGGGTCTCAGTCCTCACCTTTTTTGGTCTTCCATCCATCAGGCATTCCTCCTTGCACCAAACACTCACTGAAAAGTGCTGTCACATACCATACTAGCTGATTCTGCACTTCCTGCAGTATCTCTCCATTGATCCTACCTGGGCTGGTAGCTTTGCCTCTCTTGAAAGACAGAACTGCATCTTGAATTTCCTCCAGTGTGAATGGTGGTGGTGGTACTACAACTGCTGCTGCTACTGCTGCTACTACTGACGTTGATTTGTCAGAGGAAGATATTGTAGATGACTCTGATGATGATGTGGACTATGTTCAAGAAGAAGTTTCCGGCAGTTCAGGTAAAGAATTCTGACAACAAAACATGTATAATTTTTGTTCAGATTTTCACTGAAAAAACTCTCAGTGCGTAATTATGATTTTATTTGCAAATACTACTCTTCTGATAGTTTCAGAAGAGGAGAGCAGGTGTCCAAGCACTTCAGCAGCAAGTAATCCCGTCGATATTGTGCCTGAAGAACGAGGGTGACTGACGGCAAGGGGTAAGCCGAGACCCGCGTGCCACACCGATTCTGAGGAAGGTTGGATGACTACTGATCGTGCACCAGATATCGATCTATTCTCAGGACAATCCGGAATATACAATGTTGTCAGTTTAGACCAGAACAGTGCACCTCTCGAATTTTTCTCATATTTCCTGACAGACAGTATGATGAAACATATAAACGAACAACAATGCTCAACAATGCATCAGGAAATTATGAAGCACAAATTCCCTTTCACCCACCTGCTCATTATCAAAGTGGAAAGGAGTTACACTTATGGAAATAAGGAAGTTTCTGGCAATTGTAGTCCATATGTGTGTAAGTGTGAGGCCACGTATACGAGAGCACTGGTCCAAGAACCCTGTTGTGTCGTGTAATTTCTGTCCAAACATCTTGAGCTGTGACAGATTTCTTTCTATTTTGAGAAACTTCCACATTAGTGATAATTCCTTAGTTAAGAGGAAAGGAGAAACTGGCTATGACCCACTGCACAAGGTGAGACCCCTCCTAGATAATGTGTGTGCTAATTTCCAGCGTGCGTATACACCATCTCAAAAAATTACAATAGATGAAGGCATGTGTAAATTTCGAGGTCATGTGTATTTCAAACAGTACATGCCACAAAAACCAAATAAATACGGTATCAAACTGTACATGTTACTACTATAAAAACAAGTTTGGTGTTGACTTATCAGATCTGCGATTGTCATACGGTGCATTTGAACATCGAACTGTGAAGTAGTGGAGAAAGTTGGCATTCCATGTTACACTAATGGTGATTGTAAATTCCTGCATATTATATAATAAGGTTACGGGAAAACACCTCACAACGTCTCACTTCATGACAGTTATCTGTGCAGATCTTGCACAAAGCAAAGATCTTGAACCCTGACCTGGTCCATCTGGACTCTCAAGGCTATCAACTGGAAATCATTTCCTGGAAAAGATTGAGACAGAAGTAGGTAAGAAACAGAAACAAAAACAGTGTGTAGTGTGTTCTCTGGGAGGAAAAGAAACTGACTGGAAAATTGTGGCGAAAAGACACAAGCTACCAGTGTAGTGAATGTAAAGTAGCATTGTGCAAAATGCCGTACTTCAAAATTTACCACACAAAGAGCAAAATTGCATCCTAAAATAGTTACAGGAAGTTACTGTAGATAAGACATACTGTATCCATCACAATTAAAATTTTTGTGTAAAATAAAAAAAATTCCTTCTAGAAAATACAGTGAATATACCTTTGACCAATTTTTCCTTTTTTCAAAAACAATGTTATAATAATAACACTTGTCAAAAGTATGTATTAATTCAAGAGAAAGGTATTATATATGGTTTTAAACAAGAAAGTCTAGGTCTTTCAACAAGAGTAATTTTATTGCTATAACTGAAACCTTTCATGAGTTGTAGTAGTTTAAAATATGTTAAAATCAGCCAGGGTTTATGGTAGACACCCACGTGCAATGGCTCAGGACCCAAAGTGTTAATGCTGACATCACCAGTGGCAACCAAATTTTTTTAAGCAGCTCCCCAAGGATCTACTTCCAAGTTTCTTGTGGCAAACGTTTCGCAAATTGTTGTCTGTGTTGTAATGTAATAGACTATGGCTCTCTTACATGATACATATCATTACTAACATAACCATACATGATATTTAGTATATCATTTGAGTAAATGGAGAGCTCGTTTCGTTATTTCTTATTATGATAGTTTAGAACTTCAAGTTAAGTGTTTTCCCGTCTTGTTAGAACAGTGGGGGACAAGGAAGGAGCCTCCACGAGAGCATTCTACAGCAACTTCATCAGACTATAGCATGCCTACGTCTCCTGGAAATGTTAACAATAACGATAATAGCCAATCCTTCCACCACCAGAAACCTTGGAAGAAGGTAGCAAATAGGCACGTCTCACAGCCAATCCTGACAATTGTAAGCCTAAATGTCGAGGGAATTACAAACACAATCAAGACATCTTATAGAATTCTGCCAGACTCATAAATGGAATGAAAGTAAATCTAATCAAATCTAAACTAATGTTTTATGCATCCAAGAAACCCACAGAAGCAAAAACACCTGAAATACGGGGAATGCAACTAACTGTGAAAGCACCACGTCCTAAACATGGCAGTGCCATATTCATTAGAGCTGAGATGACTGTGACTTCTGTCAGAAAATCTACAGCCAATGATATCCAAATACTAACAGCTGAAATTGGAAACTTTACAGTAACATCCATGTATAAACCTCCAGGAAAAAAAAACTGCTTTCACCCCACTAAAAAACTTCACAAACGAAAACACCTAATTCATTGTAGGAGATTTGAAGTGCCACAGCACCACTGGGGAATATAGTGAAACAGACGAGAATGGACACCTGTTGGAGGAATAGATAGAAACAAGAAACCTCAGTATCCTCCATGATCCAAAAATTCCCCCCTCCTTCACATGTAAAATATGGAAACGTGGATATAACCCCGACAACTGCATTACCAGCTCAAACACAAAAGATTGCTGTACTAAAGTAGCACATCAACCTATACCTCGAACACAGCATAGACCAGTAGGGATACAGGTGTATACAGTAGTCAAGACCACTACACTACCGTTTGGCAGAAGATTTAATTTTAAAAAGGCCAATTGGGAAATTTTCGCAGAGGAACTGGACAAAGCCATAGTAAACCTTGCCCCAACCCCAGAGAACTATCAGGCTTTTGTGTGAATGCTACAGAGAATCTCCAGACAACATATACCACGAGGTTGCCGACAGCAGTACATCACAGGTATCTCACATGACTCCAGTCATCTCCTAGCCAAGTATGAGACACTATAACAAAAGGACCCCTTAAATCAAGAAACAATAGCATGTGGTACGACTTTGATCAAAATGCTAAATGAAGCTAGGCAAAATAGATGGATGGAGACCCTGGAGAGGATGGATGTGACACATAGCAGCAAAATAGCTTGAAATCTTATTAAAAAACTTGACAGAGTCTGCTGCGGTAACACCTAATCAAGTGGCTCAATACAAAACAACAGAAAGTAAAAATTAACAGGACTTTAGGATCAGAAACTAACAGGTTTATAACATCCTTTCCAATGAAGGAATTCCACAAGGGTCTCTGCAATATGAAAAGCAGCAAACCAGCTGGAGTGGATGACATGTGCACGGAGCAGATCCAATGCTTTGGATCGGGTACAAAGAACTGGATTGTGCAACTTTTCAATCAATGTTGTGAAACATGTACGATCTCCAAGACGTGGAGAAAGGCAAGAACAGTGGTACTCTTGAAACCTGGGTAGGCACCTGATTCACCGAACATCTATCGCCCAATATCTCTCCTGTGTTATCCTTAGAAAATGTACGACAGACTTATTTTAAATCATATGACAGACTCTACTGAGATGAAACTTATTCCTCAACAAGCTGGTTTTAGACCTGGAAAATCATGTACTAGCCAAATGATGTTCTTAACAGAACACATAGATGAAGGATACGAAAATAAAAAAGATATCAGGGCTACCACTGGTCAACCTTAGCTCTGCATATGATACAATTAACCACAGACTGCTGCTCCAGAAGCTCCATAATGAACTAAGAGACAATCAATTTGTTAAGATTATCTAGTCCCTCTTACAAAATAGATAATTTTATGTTGTCCTCAATGGGAAAAAGAGCAGATGGAGGAACCAGAAAAATGGTCTGGCCCAAGAAAGTATTTTGGCGCCCTCCCTATTTAATCTGTACACCAACAACCAACCGATGCCTAAGCGTACAAAACATTTTCTGTATGTGGATGACCTGGCAATTACAATACAGGAGGACCTTTGAGGATGTACAACAGAAGCTGAAAAAAGCTCTTCGAGAAATGCCAGAGTATTATAAAATAAAACTTTCTTAAGCTAAACCCATCCAAAACACAAGTCAGCACCTTCCAACTTCGATCCTGGCAAGCTAACCATAAACTTAACATCTTTTGGAATAATACCACACTGGAGCATACCGACAAACCAACTTACCTGGGCGTGGCACTTGATAAATCTCTGACATACAGGTACCATTGTGAAAAGATGTGACAAAAAGTAACTGCCAGAAATAACATTCTGTGGAAACTATCTAACAGCAAATGGGGTGCTAAACCTTCCATATTAAGAACCACCGCACAAGACTTGTGCTTCTCTACAGCTGAATTTTCCTGCCCAGTATGGTCAAGGTCAACCCATGCAAAGAAGGTCGACATAAGTCGTAGTGAAATACGTCGATTAACCACGGGATCCATGAAACCTACTTCCTTACCAAAACTATATAGAGGTTCCAGGTTTGTGAATCCCAACTCTCGGAGAATATCACTTGAATTCACAGGGATGCTCAGACAAACTGTTGATGATCAGCATCCCCTTTTTGGCAGTGAGTGGAAACCCAGGCAATTGAAATCCCGTAAAAGGTTCTTAGCCACGATAATAGAAGAACCAGCAGCTGATTATCCACCTGCACAGGAAGTGCCCAGCGGATTCAGCACAAACTGGAAGACATGGAAGACACTGAACCGAATAAGGACATGGGTGGCCCCAGTGAAGACAAACATGATTAGGTGGGGTCTTGGAACCGCGGATGATAGGTGTGACTGTGGTGCTGTGCAGGATATGGAGCATCTGCTCATACTACCCTTATAGGAGCAACCCCGATGATTTATGGCTGGACAAGAAAGAAGCCTTGGAAGTGGTCCTATACTGGGATGAAAGATTGTGAACTGGTTTTCGGACATGAAAAAGTAAAAAGTAAGTTGGAACAGTAATTTCTAATCCAGAAAGATAATGGTAGCACAGTTACACAAAAGTAATTAATAGAAAGTTTTAGGAAAATGCTATGCAATACTGTGACTGGTTATTGAGTCTTTAAACAGTTCAGCTGACGATAATCTTCAAAATGGTTAATGAAACACTTGTATCTAGTAAATAATGTAATTTTAGCATTGAAGCATTTGTAAATAGAAGTAATCAAAACACACTTTAACAATTAATATTACAATATTCAAACTGGTACTAAAGATGCTCATTATGTGATATTTCACATAAAAAACTCTATATTACAAAATAATTGGTTTAAAATATGTCTTTGTTTCTAAATACCTTGATGTCAGGTGTGAAACTGCTTGTATTAATATTTTTTCATTGTAAATAACATATTACATAAATGTAATGTAAATGGATTTATAAAAAATCACTCACCAAATGGTGGCAGGACGACACACACACAAAAAAGGTATCAAAATTTGCAAGCTTTTGGAGCCAGAGGCTCTTTCTTCTGGCAGAAGAGTTGAAGAGGGATGATGAGGGGTGAAGGAGAAAGACTGGTGAGGTTTAGGATAAGGGGCAGAGTTCAGAAAAGTCGCCCAGAACCCTGGGTCAGGGGAAACGTACCAGGCAGGGTGAGAAAGTGCCACTAACCAATCTTTCCATCATTCATTTAAAACATAGTAAATAGTGGGAAAAATATATCTAAAAACAAAGATGATGTGACTTACCAAACGAAAGTGCTGGCATGTTGATAGACACACAAACATACACACAAAATTCAAGCTTTCACAACCCACGGTTGCTTCATCAGGAAAGAGGGAAGGAGAGGGAAAGATGAAAGGATGTGGGTTTTAAGGGAGAGGGTAAGGAGTCATTCCAATCCTGGGAGCAGAAAGACTTACCTTAGGGGGAAAAAAGGACAGGTATACACTCGCACTCGCACACACACACACACACACACACACACACACACAGACATATCCATCCGCACATACACAGACACAAGCAGACATTTGTAAAGGCAAAGAGTTTGGGCAGAGATGTCAGTCGAGGCGGAAGTACAGAGGCAAAGATGTTGTTGAATGACAGGTGAGGTATGAGCGGCGGCAACTTGAAATTAGCGGAGGTTGAGGCCTGATGGGTAATGAGAAGAGAGGATATACTGAAGGGCAAGTTCCCATCTCCGGAGTTCTGACAGGTTGGTGTTAGTGGGAAGTATCCAGATAACCTGGACGGTGTAACACTGTGCCAAGATGTGCTGGCCGTGCACCAAGGCATGTTTAGCCACAGGGTGATCCTCATTACCAACAAACACTGTCTGCCTGTGTCCATTCATGCGAATGGACAGTTTGTTGCTGGTCATTCCCACATAGAAAGCTTCACAGTGTAGGCAGGTCAGTTGGTAAATCACGTGGGTGCTTTCACACTTGGCTCTGCCTTTGATCGTGTACACCTTCCGGGTTACACGACTGGAGTAGGTGGTGGTGGGAGGGTGCATGGGACAGGTTTTACACTGGGGGCGGTTACAAGGGTAGGAGCCAGAGGGTAGGGAAGGTGGTTTGGGGATTTCATAGGGATGAACCAAGAGGTTACGAAGGTTAGGTGGACGGCGGAAAGACACTCTTGGTAGAGTGGGGAGGATTTCATGAAGGATGAATCTCGTTTCAGGGCAGGATTTGAGGAAGTCATATCCCTGCTGGACAGCCACATTCAGAGTCTGATCCAGTCCCAGAAAGTATCCTGTCACAAGTGGGGCACTTTTGGGGTTCTTCTGTGGGAGGTTCTGGGTTTGAGGGGATGAGGAAGTGGCTCTGGTACTTTGCTTCTCTACCACGTAGGGAGGGTAGTTGCGGGATGCGAAAGCTGTTTTCAGGTTGTTGGTGTCATGGTTCAGGGATTCCGGTCTGGAGCAAATTCGTTTGCCACGAAGACCTAGGCTGTAGGGAAGGGACCGTTTGATGTGGAATGGGTGGCAGCTGTCATTATGGAGGTACTGTTGCTTGTTGGTGGGTTTGATGTGGACGGACGTGTGAAGCTGGCCATTGGACAGATGGAGGTCAACGTCAAGGAAAGTGGCATGGGATTTTGAGTTGGACCAGGTTAATCTGATGGAACCAAAGGAGTTGAGGTTGGAGAGGACATTCTGGAGTTCTTCTTCATTGTGAGTCCAGATCATGAAGATGTCATCAATAAATCTGTACCAAACTTTGGGTTGGCAGGCCTGGGTAACCAAGAAGGCTTCCTCTAAGCAACCCAGAAATATGTTGGCATACGAGTGGGCCATCCTGGTACCCATGGCTGTTCCCTTTAATTGTTGGTATGTCTGGCCTTCGAAAGTGAAGAAGTTGTGAGTCAGGATGAAGCTGGCTAAGGTAATGAGGAAAGAGGTTTTAGGTAGGGTGGCAGGTGATCGGCGTGAAAGGAAGTGCTCCATTGCAGCGAGGCCCTGGACATGCGGAATATTTGCGTGTAAGGAAGGGGCATCAGTGGTTACAAGGATGGTTCCCGGGGGTAACAGATTGGGTAAGGATTCCAGGCATTCGAGAAAGTGGTTGGTGTCTTTGATGAAGGGTGGGAGACTGCATGTAATGGGTTGAAGTTGTTGATCTACGTAGGCAGAGATACGTTCTGTGGGGGCTTGGTATCCAGCTACAATGGGGCGGCGGCCGGTATGATTGGGTTTGTGAATTTTAGGAAGAAGGTAGAAGGTAGGGGTGCGCAGTGTTGGTGGGGTCAGGAGGTTGATGGAGTCAGGTGAAAGGTTTAGTAGGGGGCCTAAGGTTCTGAGGATTCCTTGAAGCTCCAGCAGAGAGTACGAGTGTAGGACAGTACACTCGACCTACACTGTACACTGTACACACAGTACACTCGTCCTGCTGAAGTCCAGGCTATCCATGATCTGTAGGCTGACCAATCCATCGTCATTCTTCTGACGGACAAGGGTTCCATGACCGTGGTACGTGTCCTACACTCGTACTCTCTGCTGGAAATATCACTTTGCCACGAAGAGAAATGATCCTAATCCTACTCCTAATGATCCAACTCCCCAAGACACTATCCAAATTGAACCCTGCCTGGAACAGTTCCGTCCTCCGTCACAGCGGGACCCACCTCCTCTTCCTCAAAATCACCCTCTCCAAACCTTCCAGGAATTTCTGACTTCCAGCCTTGCCTCTCAATCCTTCTTAAAAAACCTTAATCCTACTCCCAACATCACCACTGCTGAAGCCCAGGCTATCCGTGATCTGAAGGCTGACCGATCCATCGTCATTCTTCTGGCGGACAAGGGTTCCACGACCGTGGTACTTGATCGTCGGGAGTATGTGGCTGAGGGACTGTGTCAGCTTTCAGACAACACTACATACAAAGTTTGCCAAGGTAATCCCATTCCTGATGTCCAGGCGGAGCTTCAAGGAATCCTCAGAACCTTAGGCCCCCTACAAAACCTTTCACCTGACTCCATCAACCTCCTGACCCCACCGACACCGCGCACCCCTACCTTCTACCTTCTTCTTAAAATTCGCAAACCCAATCATACCGGCCGCCCCATTGTAGCTGGTTATCAAGCCCCCACATAACGTATCTCTGCCTACATAGATCAACACCTTCAACCCATTACATGCAGTCTCCCATCCTTCATCAAAGACACCAACCACTTTCTCGAACGCCTGGAATCCTTACCCAATCTGTTACCCCCAGGAACCATGGAGCACTTCCTTTCACGCCGATCACCTGCCACCCTACCTAAAACCTCTTTCCTCATTACCTTAGCCAGCTTCATCCTGACTCACAACTTCTTCACTTTCGAAGGCCAGACATACCAACAATTAAAGGGAACAGCCATGGGTACCAGGATGGCCCACTCGTATGCCAACATATTTCTGGGTCGCTTAGAGGAAGCCTTCTTGGTTACCCAGGCCTGCCAACCCAAAGTTTGGTACAGATTTATTGATGACATCTTCATGATCTGGACTCACAGTGAAGAAGAACTCCAGAATTTCCTCTCCAACCTCAACTCCTTTGGTTCCATCAGATTAACCTGGTCCAACTCAAAATCCCATGCCACTTTCCTTGACGTTGACCTCCATCTGTCCAATGGCCAGCTTCACACGTCCGTCCACATCAAACCCACCAACAAGCAACAGTACCTCCATAATGACAGCTGCCACCCACTCCACATCAAACGGTCCCTTCCCTACAGCCTAGGTCTTCGTGGCAAACGAATTTGCTCCAGGCCGGAATCCCTGAACCATGACACCAACAACCTGAAAACAGCTTTCGCATCCCACAACTACCCTCCCTACCTGGTACAGAAGCAAATTACCAGAGCCACTTCCTCATCCCCTCAAACCCAGAACCTCCCACAGAAGAACCCCAAAAGTGCCCCACTTGTGACAGGATACTTTCTGGGACTGGATCAGACTCTGAGTGTGGCTCTCCAGCAGGGATATGACTTTCTCAAATCCTGCCCTGAAACGAGATTCGTCCTTCATGAAATCCTCCCCACTCCACCAAGAGTGTCTTTCCGCCGTCCACCTAACCTTCGTAACCTCTTGGTTCATCCCTATGAAATCCCCAAACCACCTTCCCTACCCTCTGGCTCCTACCCTTGTAACCGCCCCCGGTGTAAAACCTGTCCCATGCACCCTCCCACCACCACCTACTCCAGTCGTGTAATCCGGAAGGTGTACACGATCAAAGGCAGAGCCAAGTGTGAAAGCACCCACGTGATTTACCAACTGACCTGCCTACACTGTGAAGCTTTCTATGTGGGAATGACCAGCAACAAACTGTCCATTCGCATGAATGGACACAGGCAGACAGTGTTTGTTGGTAATGAGGATCACCCTGTGGTTAAACATGCCTTGGTGCATGGCCAGCACATCTTGGCACACTGTTACACCATTCGGGTTATCTGGATACTTCCCACTAACACCAACCTGTCAGAACTCCGGAGATGGGAACTTGCCCTTCAGTATATCCTCTCTTCTCATTACCCACCAGGCCTCAACCTCCGCTAATTTCAAGTTGCCGCCGCTCATACCTCACCTGTCATTCAACAACATCTTTGCCTCTGTACTTCCGCCTTGACTGACATCTCTGCCCAAACTCTTTGCCTTTACAAATGTCTGCTTGTGTCTGTGTATGTGCGGATGGATATGTGTGTGTGTGTGTGTGTGTGTGTGTGTGTGTGAGTGTATACCTGTCCTTTTTTCCCCCTAAGGTAAGTCTTTCTGCTCCCGGGATTGGAATGACTCCTTACCCTCTCCCTTAAAACCCACATCCTTTCATCTTTCCCTCTCCTTCCCTCTTTCCTGATGAAGCAACTGTGGGTTGCTAAAGCTTGAATTTTGTGTGTATGTTTGTGTGTCTATCAACAAGCCAGTGCTTTCGTTTGGTAAGTCACATCATCTTTGTTTTTAGATATATTTTTCCCAGGTGGAATGTTTCCCTCTATTATATTCATAGTAAATAGTGGGCTCAAAAATGGTTCAAATGGCTCTGAGCACTATGGCACTCAAAATCTGTGGTCATAAGTCCCCTAGAACTTAGAACTACTTAAACCTAACTAACCTAAGGACATCACACACATCCATGCCCGAGGCAGGATTCGAACCTGCGACCGTAGCAGTCGCGCAGTTCCTGACTGAGCGCCTAGAACTGCTAGACCACCGCGGCCAGCTAAATAGTGGGGTACATCAGATTAAAACCAATATGTGTGCATATCATAATATTGTATAGTTTATGTCACGAAGGAGGGAGGTCATAAAATCCCTGCATCTATCATGATGGTCCTTATTTTGCCACGATTATCTGTTACTAAGACATCAAGTTATGTTTTCGCAACCATTTGCTCCTCAAAGTGGGCTCCTGAACTAATTGTCCAAATTAATTTTCTGAGAAAGCATTCAATGCAATTTCAAAAGACATTTTGTGCCTACCACCAACTTTAATTATGTATTTTGTCAAGATATTGAGAATTGATTGAAGCCACCATGAATAATCATTATTGGAGTGGGGTACCTATTTGAAATGAAACTAAAGTTATCTTTGAGCTGTTCATTCACATCACTGTCATTTAGGAAATATTATTTGCTTTAATCTCCAGTTTTACATATTGGCCAGGAATGCATCTATGTCAGGGGCTCACACAATGGGCAGGAATGTACAACCCCTACATGTAAACAAACATAGCTTTCGACACTGTGTTGCCACTGCAATCCTTTAAAAGTCTACATATTCCAGATGGTATAAGGTTTAAAGCAGTGAAACCACATCTGCCCTCAGTAATTGTACCTCTAGTTTTCATTTCCATTAAAAAAAGTGACAATGTATAACAGTAAAAGGACGAGGCCTCAAAGTTAATCTACATGTCATTTATTTAACACATAGCAAACAGTGGGGTATATTAGATTAAATACCATACATATACATATAATAATCCTGTATAGATTATGTCACAGAGGGAATGAGGGAGGAGGATGTCACAAGAGAGGCTTACAGGAAAGAAAAACAGATAATACTTGGGAAGTATAGTCACAGGTAAGTAGTTGGAGAGGGATGGGGAGATTATTAACAAGATCAAAAATTATGGATCAAAAGAGCATCTAGTAATTGTCACCACACAGCGCCCTTATATCCACTTTTCAGTCAATTTCTTTGCTTTAAGTTCTGTTTGATCATTGAGGAACTTATCTGCTCTTCTTTTCATGTGATTGTAGGTTTCCACATCATCTAATATGTTCTTCAGTGAATGTTTAGAGGTATTATGCAAAATTTCAAGATTATTCCTAATATGTTGTTCATACGCTTATTTTGAATAAGGTGGTTACTGAAGATAGATTTTCCTTTAGCTACCTCTGCATTGTGTTCTTCAAACCTGGCCAAAGAGTTGCATCCTGTTTAGCCAATATACAAACTATTACACTTATTACAACGAATCTCATATACTCCCAAATTCAAAAATCTTCCTGTGCAGTCAACACTATGTGAGAGCAAGTTATGCAATGCACTCTTAGTTTTGAAGCTTGTCTTAATATGTTTCTTCTGAAACAACCTTGCAGTTTTTTCCTGAAAAGCATCCCATATGAGTCATGCTTACATATTAAAATATATATATTTTTGCACCTAAAGCTTTGTTAATTTTACTTTCCATTGCTTTGTCCAGGCATACAGTATCTTCAATCCTATAACCACTGGCTGTTTTAATCTGCTTTCAAATGTTCACCTCCTTAATTTTCTCATTAATGATAAGTGGTAATTTCAGAATTCTGTGGAACATGGCTAGGAAACATGCCATTCCCTGTTCCTGCCAATTATTCAAAGTTGCACAACAATAAGTCACCAACATACCTTTTATAATATATAAAATTTTTGTTTCATGTCAGGTAATAATTTAAAAAAACCTGCACTCTGGTTCTGTCATGAAAATGTCCCAACAAGTGAGATTCCTCTGGCCAAACGATCTATTTGATCATACGTCTTCTTATTAAATTTGAAGTTACCGATTGTCAATACTAGTTCTAGCATGCTAATAACCTCTATAATTTTAAAAGTTTGCCTTTATGGCATTGTATCATTGTTTAGAGGTGATAGTGGGGGACTGGAACATTTGGTGCAAGCTCTAACAGTATGCACCCTTATCTCAACTTTACTGTGAAATACAAAAAATAGGCAGCAATTAATTTTTTAGACTTACATGGGGGAACACAATCAACATACTTTCAGAATATACAGGAAGTCAACACCTACAGACTCAATTATAAGAGCACATTCAAATCAAGCCACAGAAACAAGAAAATGCTTTCTTCTGAGCTACATTTCACAGAATTCTGAAATTATCTATTATCAATACTGACTGAGAAAATTAAGGGGGTGAACATTTTAAAGCAGACTCCAAAGGCCAATGGCTAAGGATTGAAGGCCAATGACTACAGGATAGAGAAATTAAACACCTACGTAAAACAATGGAAAGTAAGGTTAAAATAATTTAGGTACAAAAAATAAAATATGCAATCACAATTTAAATGAGATTCATTTTAGAAAAAACTGCAAGATTATTTCCAGGGAAAATTTTTAAGATAAGCTTCAAAACTAAGAATTCATTGCATAATACACTTTCAAACAGTACTTACTGAATAAGAAGATTTTTAAATTCAGGTGCTTACAAAATTTTGTAACTTCCTTATTCAAAATATGGATATGATAAAGACCTAAGCAATTAGCTTAAAATTTTGCTGTTACCCCACTGATCATCATCTCAGAAGAAGTCGAAATCAACTGCAACATGAAAAGTACAGTGTATAAGATACTCAATGATCTGACAGTGCTTGGAGAAAAGCAACTCCTAGAACTATTTACAAAATAGATATACTGATGGTTTGTCTTGTCAATTACTAGGTACACTTTTGATCATTATTTACAGGTCTTGTTAATAATTACCCCCCCTCCCCCCGAACTATTTATCTTTGACTACAATTGCCGATACCTGTCACTAAAGCACGACTTTGCAGTGATGGTTGATTCTGAGGTAAGCTGGTTTGAATACTGGCGGGGGAAAATTTTCACTTCCAGTATTTGGCCAGCAAGAAGAGAAGAGATGGTGACGTACAGCTCCTGGTCACCAGTCTTCGTGTCAATGTCCTGTATTCTGTTCCAAACCTCTCTGCAGTCTTATGAACCGCGGGCTTGGTGACCCCCTGGTGTTACTGGAGGGGAACAGTCAATGTGCTGCAACAGGGTTTTACCCTCTCTCACCCCTTCATCCATAACATCACAAACCCAACACTACACCAACATTACAATGTACAAGCACTCAGTCATCCACACAACATAGATCCACATTTGACACTTCCTCAAAGAAAGGCAATGGCAAACCACCTCCACTATGACCTTGCCATGGCAGGAGATGCAGGATTCTTGCACCTGCTCCCCTACATTCATTCCCCGAGTATGGGGCTACTCCTTTTCCTTCACCCAAGCCTCCTACTCTATTCTGCAACTCCGTTTCACATATCCCCCTTCTCCTCCCCTTTCTTTCATACCCTATACAATATTATGATATGCAAACATACTGTACTTAATCTGATATTCCCCACTATTTACTATGTTTTAAAGGAATGATATAAAGATTGACTACTGACCCAAGTACAATGATGTTTCACATGTGTTCGACTTGCTGTTTTAAGATTTATATGTGCACAGGAACTGTGGATGTAAAAGCCACATAGCACCACTGAAAGACAAGATGGCCAATGCCTTCATGGAAAAACTTTTGTGGTGACCTATGGAACTGTGATTGTAACCAGTCCTGCACCTGTTCATCCAAAGCACATTGATGACCATGAATGTCTTTCTTCAGGGCTCCAAGAATGTGGAAATGACTTGGGAGACACTGAGACTGTATGGAGGATGTGTAAGGGCTTCCCAATGAAACTTCTGCAGTGCGGTTTCAATAACCTTGGCAATGTGGGTGGGAATTGTTTTCTCTTTACTTTGCTTCTCGATTTTTTTTCTGCTGTCTTCATTCCTCCCTTTTCTTCATGTTGTTGTTGTTGTTGTGGTCTTCAGTCCTAAGACTGGTTTGATGCAGCTCTCCATGCTACTCTATCCTGTGCAAGCTTCTTCATCTCCCAGTACTTACTGCAACCTACGTCCTTCTGAATCTGCTTAGTGTATTCATCTCTTGGTCTCCCTCTATGATTTTTACCCTCCACACTGCCCTCCAATGCTAAATTTGTGATCCCTTGATGCCTCAGAACATGTCCTACCAACCAGTCCCTTCTTCTTGTCAAGTTGTGCCACAAACTCCTCTTCTCCCCAATTCTATTCAATACCTCCTCATTAGTTATGTGATCTACCCATCTAATCGTCAGCATTCTTCTGTAGCACCACATTTCGAAAGCTTCTATTCTCTTCTTGTCCAAACTATTTATCGTCCATGTTTCACTTCCATACATGGCTACACTCCATACAAATACCTTCAGAAACGACTTCCTGACACTTAAATCTATACTCGATGTTAACAAATTTCTCTTCTTCAGAAAAGCTTTCCTTGCCATTGCCAGTCTACATTTTATATCCTCTCTACTTCGACCATCATCAGTTATTTTGCTCCCCAAATAGCAAAACTCCTTTACTACTTTAAGTGTCTTATTTACTAAACTAATTCCCTCAGCATCACCCGACTTAATTCGACTACATTCCATTATCCTCGTTTTGCTTTTGTTGATGTTCATCTTATATCCTCCTTTCAAGACACTGTCCATTCCATTCAACTGCTCTTCCAAGTCCTTTGCATTCTCATTGCTGCACTTTCTCCTTGCTAAATCAGTTTTAGTTTATTGCTTTTTTTCTGTTTTGTTATTACTAATCCATCAACTGAAGACAGTTTATTATTAATATTCTTCCGAGTCCATTAATTACTTCTAATCTCTTAACTGTCACCACTTCTAATCAGAGATTTGGTGACTGTTTTACGTTCAGCATTTATAACTTTTATTTTGAATTAAATCAGAAGTTGAGACTGTTGGAATACAAGAGTTCACTATTGTGAAACAAACTAAGAAATATTTTTTTACTTCAAGGCATTGAAAAATATTGTCAGAAACTTTTGTTAAAAATTAAGAGCATCTATGAGTTTTACTTCCTTTAGTGAAATAAGTAGTAGTGAATGCAGCTTATTTTCTCATTGAAAGTCACAGTTAAAATATCTTTGCACTATGAAATTTGATAAAAAATTACCCATAAATTGTGATTTTCATATTTATATACTACCAGCTGAACCTTATGTCAACTAACAATGAAAAATTACAATAACAAAAATTACCTCAGCTGTTATCTCATGATTATTTTCCTGTTGGTATTTTACAAATGCATCAATGTTGTAAAACAACTCCGAAGATCTATATTTGCAATATTTTTGCAAACCAATCCTCACAGAAAATGCTGCAAATGTGCAGTTGTTGACGAGTGCTGCTCTAAGGATTGTAAGCTTTCCTGGGGACAGCTTCTGACACTTGTCATATATATAACTCGTCACCAAGAAATCTGAAGGAAATTGGCAAGAATAACTTTTTATGGTCCAGGTATACAATGTGCTTAAAACTAAATGTGAACAATACAAAACACAACAAAATTTATTACATTCAAATAGTATGTGGACAGATCACTGCTGACCATACAGAGGAGGCACTGAGTGGTTGTATCAAATACCGTATAGCAAAATTCTGAGAATCTGAGTGGGGCACAATACAGCATGGACTCCACTAGGTTTGGTGCTCGACCCCTTGCTGTTTCTGACATGTGTGAATGATCTGTCTCTGTCAATCAACAAAAACCTTTAAACAATATTTGAAGATGACATAAGTATGGTTGTGGATAATATCTCATTCTGATCTCATCTTCAAGGACGTTCTGTGCTGGTTCACAATTAAGTCACTACTGATAAATTTAAGGAATATGAGTTGTTTCCATTTCCACATTAGCAGAACAACCAAGAAGTACTAGTAGTACATAATGTCCACATTATAATGAATGTGTACTCTTCAAATTCCTTGGCAGTCATACAGCTGAAGTGGAAACACCATGTTCTCCAGACATTAAACTGTTGTCATTAGCAATATTTGTTTTAAGATTATCTCCTAGCTTGGCGACAGTATGTCTAAGTCCGCAAACTCTGACTACCTTATTTTCAATCCATTATGTGTTATGGCATAATATTTTGGGGCAAATGCCAGCTTACAAAAATCTTCATAGGACCTGCAAACTCCATGCTGTAAACAGATCTAACAATTTGGGATGATTACATTACCATCTCAATACATACATTCTCTGGTGTGTTTTATCATTAGTAACACAGCTCAATTTCAAACACACAGCCTACATCATGAAGAAAAGAGCATCGTCATACTGAACTAAAGCATTTGGTACTTGTACAAACTGGTGTAAAATATACTGGTGCTAAAAATCTTCAGTGCTCTGCTTAGTAAGATTAAATGCTTGAGAGGTAATATGTTTCAGAAATATCTGCTTGATAACTCATTCTCCTCAGCAGAAGTAGTCTTTTGCAGATATAAACAAAAGGTAATCCTCATGGGCTAATAGAATTTATGAGAAAAGTTTGTTAATTTAGTATTAAAATGTCATGCACGGAAACACTTTATTTCTTTACTTTATAAACTTTCTAAGCTAATAATGCATGAACTATGCCACTAATCTTCTTTGTCTGCTATCTTTTTATACCTGGTGATGGAAAAATTGTGGTGAATTCACCACTTTTTGTAATGTTCTCTTTAAAGCATTCTTGCCTGATGTGAACGTGTAATCCATATACAAAGCCAAGGTAGTCATGGAAAGAGCACTGAATAAACACCAAGAATGTAAGCCAGAAAGTCAAGAGTCCACAGTAGTGTCAGTATTCCCAATAGGAGCTAGGTGAGATATAAAATAGTTCATACGACATACTGTCCAAGACTGGCTCATGGCTGTTCATCTTTATCCAAGCTGTTATCGGCCTCAGCGGCTCAGCAGCAACATCTCTGGTTGCATTGACAGACACTAACTGTAGTGCCTCAACAGACTACCGATTGGATCCACCACTGAGGATAATAAATTCTTTATACTACTACCGCACTGTTGTATCATTACTATTTACATTCCGTATATGTACCTATATTCTTTGTACTGATAGTGTATGTGTGTGTTTTATTATTATATGTACTGATTATTCTGTGAAACCTCTATTTTAACTTTTTGTGATATCCAGACTTAAAAACCGCAAAATTGAGGAAAATGCAGAATCGAGAAAAACATTAAAACCTCAAAGTAGGAGCAAAAACCTATTTAACTGGCATACATGATTAAACATCATAATCCTCACCAATACCATGTGAAAACTGTATAAATGTAAGAAATCAAATGTACAATACAATGGTTATAGAATAATTTATGGTAATAAATTTCATTAGCTCTTAAAAAGATCACACATGTGTAACAGCAAGTAAAAACTCGTCAAAAAATTGAAATTGGTATCTGTGTACAAGGTAATCGAGCTTTTTTTCCAAGGTGCTACAACCACAAATTATACTTCAAAATATTTTTGAGAAATCTTTCCTTTGTGTTCACCCGGAAAAAAGAAAAAGCTGATGAACATAGTGAATTAAACTAAAAACTGTAGTATGGTGAAAGGCGTCGGACTCTAACGTACGTACGTACGTGTGTGTGCGTGTTTTCCTTTAGCCAATGGCAGTTTACTTGGGTTGAGTAGACTTCAAGCCATGTACACACTAAGCTTGAAACACATATTCGTCTATTTGAAGTAGACACCATTTGGAAACATCTTTTGAAACAGAAACAACACAGAAACATCTATCCGTAGCAGTACCCATACAGAAAAAAGGAAACAATGTTTCAGGCCAGCTACCACATGTCTCCTCTGCATGGTGCAAGTGTATGTTTATGTGTCGCATTGTGTTGTCTGTTGTATACAGTTGTTATGTGTTTTGTTTTCTTTTCTTGTAAGTTTTTCAAAAACTTTGCTGTGGGCAAGGCAGCAGACTGTCAAGATGTTACCATTGTACCAGGGTGATGGCTGCTTGTGAAACATATGAAGCAAGCACTACAAGAAAAGCAATAAAACAAGACACTCTGCAGAAAACTGCTGCTCCAGTTTGTAGAGAAAGACTGTGTAAAAAAGAAAATAAGGTCATCTGTTGTAGCTTGCTTCGAAATGTGAAATAAATACTCGAGGCTCTGAAATGAATCTCCCATTGACAAAAAACTATGACTAACAGCATGTCCGGTTGTAGCTGCCTTTCTCTCACTTTTTTTTATGATATCCAAGTGGAATTATGGAAACTACAGCTGTCTTCCACATTCAGTTCCCTTATGTAGAAAGTTATTCCCATCAGTTGTTGTATAGTATGTTTTCACTCACCAAAGGTGGCAACTGCATGCACACCAACAAATCAATTTCATACAACAACTTATCCAATTTTATTAACCATCACAAAGTACTATACAAACTCTCCATCACAATAATATCACAGTTTTAAAACCAATTATGAAATTCTTTGATAAATGCAACCTTACTTTATAAAACTATACAACACTGGGAGATGCCTATGGCCTTCATATCACAAGTCATGATAAATAAATAAAAAAAAGAATGAATGGCAAGGACAATGTCTTTCATTTTATTTGAGTGAGCCTTCAGTATTAATAATGCAGGAGCACATATTACAGTTTGCTCATCTCTAGACGTGACGTGGCAACAATATGAAAACAATACAACAAACAACTTCGCAGATGACGTGATTACACTGAGAAATGTTTGTTGGCAGTGTGGACAGAAAGAGGGACAAGAAATAAAGTCAGAAACAGATGGACAGATTATTTTCTATATTCTTTCACAACATAAACATATTTCCAGTGGCAGTGTGGACACCACTTCACACTACATTTTGCAGTGGTGATGTCACTAGTGGGCTTTCTCCTATCGACTTTTGCGAGCAATTGTGAACGATCCCTGTGTGAACTGTGTGCCCTTTCATTATTCATTTCCTTCGTACTGTGTGACATTTGAGTGCCGTAAGCTGTTTCAAAGCAATGCTGCATTGAAAGTACCGTATCACAAGTATGTTACACAAATCATTAAATTTCAATTAACAAAGCATCAAAGATGTAAGGCTTCAAGAGCTCTTATGACAACTAATGCACTACACTTCAGATGAGTAAGCTGTAACATAATGGATAATGTTATGGTTAGCTGAGTTAGAGTTTATAGTTTTGCAACTTGCTGTCTGCCAATATGTTTTTCAACTTAGCATTGTTATCATGTTTGTTATGACTGTAATACAATATGTTCAGCAATATTCGATGTTGTTAAGTTTTTCTTTCTGGTCAGAGACCAATGGATGAAATAAATATTTGCCTGTTTATTTCTGAATGTGAGGTGATTTCCGAGTGTGTGGTTACACAGAAACCTAAGGCGACAGCTTACATTCACACACATGAAATAAGCAGCAATAAAATTCATGCTGTTCCTTGTCACAAATACTTCACTACTTATTTTCAAATATGTGGTGATTTCTGAGTGTGTGGTTAGGCAGGAATTCTAAGGGTATAGCTTAAATTGCTGCGAGTGAAAAGATGAGCAGTAACATTCATATTTTTCCTTGTCACAAAAATTTTGCACGTTGCACAAGCAAAAACATATTCCCCATAGAATTCTTGCTACAACTGAGATTCTCCTGTCACTAACACACCCCCAAATATCAACTTGACACTATAGTGATTGACAAACTGATAGCCACATTCCTGGTCGCCATCATGTCACAATTATGCCAGTTCCTGCAAAACGTAGTGCAAAATTTACTTGACCCATCATCATTGTATGGTGAAGCAAAACATTGCAAGTTGTGTTGGCAACACCGATCATGGATTATGTCAGCATTTCCTCTCTCTCGTTAACTCCACAACCGCCCACAGTGCGAACTGTCTGATTTTGTGCCCCTTATAACTCGTTCAGTCGCATCAAATGTCAATAGGAAGAAAATGGGACGAAGTCAAGCAAGATGTGGAGTAAGAATGTAAAATCAAATTGATCTTATGGGTTTTCACAGGGGCTATAAATTTATGGTGTAGATGTGCGAAAAACATAGAATTGGAGAACATAAAATTAAAGTTCCACTGTATATTTTGTGTACTGACTCATTCCAGAGCCAAGTGACTGGCTCACAACTATGGATATATGAAACAAAAAGTGACCGTATTTAAAATATGAAAAAAGGGCAAGAAGAAATGACAGAAAATCTCTCTCTCTCTCTCTCTCTCTTTCTCTCTCTCCTAGGTGGGAGTGGGTGGGTCTGTCTGTAGCACTGTATTAAAGGCTAACCAGCTTTCAGGTTTTTGTTTTTTTTTAATGTATGCCTGTCCAAATGCTCAGCACCTCCTCACTGTGGTAGTAGTGATCTATGTGCATACACATACTGTAGTATGTTAATCAAAGCACACTCAAACATTAACTGAAACAACAGGAATAAAGAACTGTAGCTATAAATTATTACATTTAATATCAAATTTGTACTGAATACTAGTTGGTATTCTCAATAACATTTTAAAAATTACCTCTTTTAAAATATAAGAAAAAATTAGCAACCATGACACAAGTTAGCAGAAAACGGCACTGCTAGGAGCCACATAGTTTACTAATACTCCCACAATAAAGTAATATCTACTTGTAAGAGGCAAAATACAATAAGCACAACTCAAAAAGAAAAATGTAAAACAAAGGGCAAGCCTGAAAGTAATTGCTATGTGAAATTATCAATGAAATGCTAATTCATATAAGAAATTACTATCATGTTGTGTGTTTTTAACACTGAGAGTGAGACCTTTTGCAGGAATCCAGTCAATGACACTGTTCAGAACATTGTTTACCATTTCTTCTGTTTCTGTACGTATGCTTGGTTTGCATACAATACTAATGTCATTAACAAAAAGAACTAATTTTGTGTGTTTTATGTTAGATGGAAGATAATTTACATACGTGAGGAACAATGACAAACTAAGAGAGGAATCTCCCTTGATTACATTATCTGAATTACTAAGCACAACTTTGTGAATTCTTCTTATTAGGTACGGCAATATTCACTGGTTGGCTATACCATCAGTTCCATGAAATTTCAGTTTGTCTACGAGGATATTACGGTTCACACAGTCAAATGGCTTAGATAGGTCACAGAAATTATAAATCAGTGCTATTTTCTTATTTAATGTTCGCAAAATTTGTAGAACTACTCTTCCGGAACCCAAACCGTGATTTGCTGAAGATATTACTGTTATTCAGGTGGGATACTGATGTAGAATACATCACATTAAAAATTTTGGAAAATGATGTCAGTAGTGAAACAGGTTGACAGTTACTGACATCTCTCTTATCACCATTCTTTCAGATGGGTTTAACGATAACATACTTCCATCTTTTTGGAAGAAATGCCTTGAGTAAGTTGTGTATTACCTATTTCAGACAAGACAGGGCTGCTTATGTGAGAACAAATCCTTAGTACTCGGTTGGAAACACTATCAAATCCTCATTAGCTTTAATTTATGAGGGAGTATACAGTTTTCTTAATTTCAGGAGGAGAAGCTGGCGATTCATTCACATGACTGAATTTTAAAAGAAGTGGTTTCTCAACATACTGCTGTGCTTTTTCACTTGAACTGTTTGTTCCCATATTTTTTACTATATTCAACAAATGGTTATTAAATGCATTTGCTACCGGTAACTACCCATTTACAATACTTCCGTTTAAGTCAATAGTGATGTTATCCTGTTCCTTGGACAGGTGTCATGTCTGTCATTCCACAACATTCCGTATAGCCTTAAAGTCTGTTGTCAGAATTATTGATTTCTGACATAATATGCATATTCCTTGATTTTTTAATAACTCTTCTTAGTAATTTGGAGTAGTTTTTGTAGTGTGCAACAATTGTACGATCTTTACTTGTTCCCAGTGGAGACAATTCCCTTTCCCTTTCACAAGATACTTTAATTCCCCTTGTGATCCATGGCCTTTTTACATGCTGTCAAATGTCCTTTCTGATTAGCTTATGCAGAAAGCTATTTTAAAATAGTGATAAATTCATATAATGCAATAGATTAAATTTTATGTCAGCATTTGGTTCATTATAAATTTCATCCCAGATCATCTCTCTGTAAACTATTCTTAAAACTGTTTGTTTGGGAGTCATCAATTATTCTTATATTTCCACTGAGGAGTATTTATACTGTAAGGCACTATCTCATTTACCCCAAATAACTGTGCATCATGATCAGAGAGAGCAGTTATTACTGGGGATAATGTTACTGCCTTGCTTTGAGCTTTGTCAAGGAAAATTACCTATTACGGCCCTACTGTCTTTATCCACTTGTGATAGAAAATTTATTACTGATACTGAATTATAGGATCCAAATATGGTTTCCAGATCATTTTTCATATCACAGTCCTTTAGAAAATTTACACTGAAACCACAACAGACTATTAACTGCTTGATGCTATCAGACAGACAGTTCAAAATATCCCAGTGGGGATCTATACACAGTTACAATTAAAGGAGAACTATTTTTCAGTATTAATTCACAAGCACACACTTCTATGTGCTGATTACCAAAAAATCTACTTGTCACAATGTTTTGGAACTGCTGTTCTCAATTAATAAAATGTTCCAGGCTACTATGCCCTGGCCAAATAGACTCAATAGCAAGCCAGGGTCTGAATGAGACATTCAAAGAAGCTATGATCCCCCTTGAACATGTCCTCCGCAGATGGGGACGAAATGTTGGGTTTCAATGTGAAATCCATTTGACCATGGGATAATAGCCTGGAACATTTTAATAACTCTAGCATTTTCGTCCATGAAAGTTTACACTTTACAACTTTTGTTCTGTCTTAATATATGTAACAACTTGTCTATGTTCAACGTCAACTTGCTATAAATACTTAAAGGCAGCTGGTGGTACCACTATCAGTGGAGGGTACAAAAAGTGTGTGGGGGCGTGGTTGTGCAAAACAGTGCAGTCATCATCGTAATGTGGAAACGAAGCAATTTATGACACACAAAAGGGCATGATCATTGGCTTTGGGCCAAGGGTGGAAGCATTTCCAAATTGTTCAAGTTTGTAAACTGTTCGTGCCACTGTGGTTAACGTATACCATGCGTGAAAAAACAACATTGTCTAATACTGGCGCTGAGGCAACTGTGTTGCATCTCACGCCATAGATGACAGGGGTGTACTATAGTTGTGGAGATGTAAGCAGGAGGACAGATATGCAACTGCTCAGCAAACTGACCAACCAGATGAACCAATGGACTACTAACAGTGTTTCCTCAATGACCATTCAGCCAACATTGCTGCATACAAACATCCATAGCAGGTGCCTGATTCATGCACCCATACTGACTGCTGTTCATTGGAGATAAAGGCTGGAATTTACACACTGTACCGCAACTAAATGTTCACTGAATGCAACAGATGGCCTTTCCAAATGAATCACGTTTTATGCACAATCGGCCAGAAAGCACAATCGATGATGTCCACCCCTACTTGCAGTTTGTTTTTCCTTGGGATGGTGGAATCTGCCAGCAGGGCAATGTAATATGTCACAGCTCACTGTGAACTTGGGTGGTTCAAAGAGCACCAGCATGAGTTTACTGTACTCCCATAGCCACTAAACTCCCAAAATTTAAACCCAACCGAGAATCTGTGGGACCACCTCAATCAAGCTGTTCACACCACGGGTCCTCAATCAAAAAACCTAGCACAGCTGTCAACAGCACTGGAGTTGGCGTGGCTCCACATCCCTGTTGATAGCTTCCAGAACCTCACTGACTTTCTTCCTGTATCTTTCACAGCACTCTGCATTGCAAAAGGTGCTTATTGGGGCTTTTAACAGGTGTTCACAATAAAGTTACTGAACAATGTATTTACCTTCTCTAACCTTTTAGTTATGTGGTGCTGAGATAGGCACAGGATGTCTCTCTTTTCAGAGCTTCTAAATTTTCTGGAGAGAGAAGAAGCTCTTCAACCTTATTAATTATTCCTCTAATATTCTGATGAAATAAGCTTGTCATTTGTCTCAAATGGCATACCTTTCACATTTTGCTCCAAACTGATTATTGTGCGTCATTCCACAGCAGTGTACCTTTCATATACCAAAACACAGAGATTGTAAATTTCTTCAAAGAGAATATCTGGCTGCATTTTACTGGTTCTTATGCTCAACTACTGTGAAACCACTCCATATATTGTACTGTTGTTATCTTTTGATAGTTATGGGTAGAACATGTAGCTCATGATTTATGACAAAAATATAATCTTTTTGCACTTACCCCCTTTACACTATACAAGTTAAACTCATTCAGTAAACTTCGTCATCAGACAGAAACCTGGGCACTTAAAAATGCGGACAAAAATTGTGGTCATCTAATCTGTTGAAATGATCCTTTTGTCCATACCTTTGGGTTTCCATATCATTATGAGAAGTTGGACTTGTGCCCATGGGCAGAATCCATGTGATATTGGCTATGTGCAGCACACAAGACAAAATAGGCAATTTTCTGCTCCACAGATTTAATCAGAAAGGTTTATTGGTGGACCCAGATTAATTCTCTGCACTGCCACTCTATCAACTCAGTCCAAATAAAAGTCTCAAATCTTGCTTTGATCTGCGAGAAAGGGTTGATCTCACAAAAGCAAAGCCAATAATTAAGAGCTCTGTAGCAATCCAACCTCTTCCACAAAAATGCCACAACCGCCCAATAGATTGGAAAATGTACACCACTAATAGTTCATACACCACCTCCAACTGGCCCCTAGCAACTTCTCCTCAACGACAAAACAAGAATGCAACTCAATGCTAAAACACTACACTTGAATTTCCATAGACACTAATACAATTCATAGCCTGCAGTGAAAACCTTGCAGAGTCAAACTAGTGTATTTAAATGCCACCTTACAGCTTGCTACCTGGCTCCTCATCCTAACTTCCTGCCTCTCCCTATTGAATTTCTGTACTTTTGCTGAATGGGAACACTCACCTAGAAAACTGGAATGGTTCAACCCAAAATCCACTGTACTACAAGAAATAACTCTGCTGCTCATGAAGGATCACCTTCTCCCAACATTTTAACTGCACTATGAAAACACCATGTCCAATCCAAAGGGCACACAGCTTCTACACCCCACGAGGGCTACTGCTTGATCCTTGATTTCATGAGTGCCAAAATCTCTGCACAAAATTATTTTAATATTCAGTCTTTTCAGCCTGTCAGTCTCTGGAACAGAATTCCAATCTTTCTATTGACCATTTTCAGTTTCCATTAAAAGAACAGGAAATTGCTTTAAGAGAGGACTTTTCAAATTTCTTTCCCAGTGTTAGAAAAACTGCTCATCCTGTCTCGCCCTTGAAAACAGCATGGTCTGCCATTTATTTACTGCTTTAGCCTGACCAGATTAGGATCTTAAAGCCCTCTTTTACATCTGACCAAGGACAAACTAAAAAAACTGTATGACAATCACAATAACAATAATTACCATTATTAATAAAATTGGCAATAATAATAATAATAATAATAATAATAATAGTGACACTAATAATGAACTAAAATACAGGAGGGGGGTTAAGAATGATACTGATTAGTTATTACTTAAAACTCAATAATAATAATAATAATAATAATAATAATAATTTGCATCATTAATAAAATGCAATAACTGGCAATACTATTAAAAATATTATAATAAAATAATGGAAGCATTAAGAATGATACTGTTAGTTCCAGACTTTTTAAGTCTTGTTTGGTAATAGAAAAAGTGGAAGGGATAGTGGAAGAGGAAAAGCTTTAAATGAAAGTTAGTAGCTGCTAAGAAACAAGAGAATTTCAATAAAGACCTCTGCAAACAAGGGGAGGGAAAAGTAATTAGGGAGGGAGGGTTGATGAAGAGTAGACTGCACAAGAGAGAGCTACTGTGATAGTCATTGTTTTAAGTTTGAAAGATATTTTAATTTATTTGACATTCTGAGGAAGATTGTTCCAAAATCAGGGTCCTAATAAAATGATTTAAAGAACATGGCAGTATTGTGGAGTGGTACAGAGAGAATTTTACTTTGTTGAGAATGTATATTTCTGCAGTGTTGTTCAGACAGTAGTGTGTAATGGTTGAACATAAACAGGAGAGAGTGCAATGATTGAGAAGACGATACAGCTAACACTGGGAATGATAATCTCTATGCTTATTGGCACGTAGCCACGATAACTGTTCATATGCAGTAGTGATGTGGTCAAAATAGCATACATCACAAATGTATTGCGCACAAGCCAAGCATTCATCACCAATTCCAACAGACATCTCTCTGTAGAACCACCCGTTTCAGTGTTTGAATAAATCAGTACATACAGCTTAAACCTTTTGTTGTTGCTTACATCAATTATTCTTTGTACTTCAACCTTTTTTTCATTTATTGTTATTACATGACAATGCTTTGGTAATTCAACTGCAGGATCACTGGTAAAATACAATACTGCAGTGAACGTTTGCTTGGCATGAAAGAAGATGTGTATGGCTCAGCCCTATGACAACAAATGAGCCACATTTATTAACAGAGCTGTGCATTTCGCAACTGCCATAGAACTGGTATGTTGCAACTGCTACTCTGAATGTTCCAAACATATGGAAATCATTTGGTGAGAGATGATGAGTAAGGTGGGTGCAGATGGCTTCAAATTTCTGGTATGGGATTATTGCAACTGTTGGATGGGCCGTATGGGGCTGTGCATTGTCATGTTGCAATAAAACAGACACAGACAATAATACATGTCACTTTTTCATGCCAAAGGTTGTGACAGCATATAATGTCATTCCTTACTCTCTCTGTTCCTGGTCAGAGGTAATGGATGCAAGTTTCATGTCCAGTGGTGGTTATTGGCCATCACCTTCTTTTTCAACACGTTATGAAAGTCATTCACTTGCATTAACAATTCCATATTGCAAGTCAGCTCCCACCTTGCAGGCACTTACCGAAATCACATGGTATGTTGGACTTTGGTTAATGTCTTCAGTTACTGAAATGTCATGCTGTATCACTCTGAAGTTCATCATCATTGTGCCTTTGACAACTGCAGTTTTCTGGACTAACACAGTGATGTGTCAGACTCTGATGAGGAGTATTAGTCACAGTGTCGCATCTTTACTGGTACACATGCTGTTGAGACTAACAAGCATCTACTATACTGGACCTCCATTTCAACAGGTTTCACAATTTCATGATGCAGTCAGTGAAAAAGAAACACAGAGGACAGTTGGCCCTGGAGCAAGCAACTAGAGGTGCAGTTGTCTTCACACAGTTTCTATGTCCACGTTTCTGAATCTGCACTATGATACCGCCTAGTGAACATCTGGCACACTCTTATGAGCACCCTTATCAACTTACAGACTACTGGCACGATCTGTTCCTTTTTTATTGGATATTTAATGCTTGCATTTGATCCATTCTCGTACATTACATACATCCCAAAAATCAGTAAATTACTTATCGCTACACCAAAATATGGAAGAAATATGTAAATGGAAATCAGCGTGTACGTAACATATAAATATTTGAACACTGAAGCATACACATAGCATAATAAGTACATAAAGAAGGATTTAAATCAAGCTTGAAAACTAATTTGTTATCAATAAAAGCCCATTAATATTAAATTCATCTCAAAATACCCACCTAATATTGCATCACCAAGAAATTCTAATCTTTGATAACAATCCGTTATTCTATTGTCACTCCAAGAGGGATGTGTAAGTGCTTGCAACAGAAAACCTCTGTCTTTGAATCTGTAGTTTAATGTCTCCTCCAGCTCTTCTGTGTCACCCAAATGGAAGTCCAAATACTGATGAGGCAATGATTCTTGCAATAAGGGCCTCTCTGGAGGTCTCTCGAAGAGAATATGAGGTGATGCCTTCTTTGCTGGTAGAACTCCCAGACTGTTGAGAAGTGCAATTGCACCAGACAAACCATATGCCTAAAAAATGAAGATACCACTTGACACACAGAACATGCAAAATACCACAAACAAAAAATGAAGTGCATAATAATAAACTACTACTTTTTTTTTCACTCTACAACACCTTTCTAGTCCAACTTTCTCTCTGCAAATCCTACTTCGTTTTGTCTCATATCCCACTATTTCTTCTGAGTCTGACTCTTAACTACCTTATTACCAACAATCTGTTGTTGTTGTCCTTGCCAACTTCAACCAGAGGACTGGTCTGATGCAGCTCTCCACATTGTTCTATCCTATCCAAGTCTCTTCATCCTTGCACAAGTACTGTAACTTATACCCATCTGAACCTGATTACTGTATTCAAATCTTGGTCCCCCTTGAGAATATTTATCCTCCATCCTTCCTCCATAACCAAATTAATTATCCTTAGCTGCCCTGCTTGCTTCCTATCAACTTATACTTTCTTTTAATCAAGTTGTGACATAAAGCACTCTTCTCTCTGATTAAAGCCAATACCTCTTCATGAGATATCCTATTTACTGTTACGTTTCAAACCACTCCAGACAAGAGATGTGTATCACTATTTAAAATTAACTAGCAAATGACACAAACGAAGATCACACATCAAACTGTGATTTGACAGGGGCCTGACATTATCTAGTATTGATGCCTAATTCCATTGTGAAATGTGTGCGCCACAACTGTATTATTGCCAATATATTTTGGATAAATAGCAGCATCAGTAGTAAAGATTGAAATCCTTTATTTTACAGATCAATTTCCATCACTGAGTGGCCATCTTCAATCTTCAGTGCTAAAAATACATGAGAACCATTGGACATGAACACATATATGGCCAAATTTATAATCATCATAAAAAAATACAGAGGAAAACATATCAATGTATGGATTCTAGTACATACCAAACTATTTGAACATGTAGACCCATATCATAATAACACAACATTTTCCATGAGGTGTATCATGTACTGTGATGATTACTTCCAACAGATATCTTACTTTTACTGCATACAATAATTCTGAATTACAGAAGCACCTATCTTGTGACCTCTGCAATTGCCAATCCAACACACAGTGAGCTTGTAGTTTACACATACACAGCCCACTAGCTACGCTCATTATAGCAAAACAAGCATCACAGTGCTCTCTACATTCCAAAGTGTACGACACGCAGACATCAAATACAGCAAATACCATTAACAGAAAAAACGAAAGCTTGCATAAAAGTAACCTTTAAACTCACATGACGATTTTTTACTGTCATAAGTCATAGCAAAACTTTAAAAACCACAGTACAGGAACAATAAAAAATACATTAAATTACACCCTCTGACGTAAAGTACAAGATAAATGTTTGTTATAATATACTTAGCATAAAAGCACATAGTAACTTCTTAAAAACAAATACAGACATGTTAACATCAGAAACATCCTTTTAAATTTCCAAAAATCTCAGTTAAATGTAAAAACATTAATCCTTTACAATGGGATGTTAAGCCCTCCCTTATCATATTTGAAGACTTTACCAACCTAATGATTGACATTATCATGGTACATTCTTTACAAGCATTTTCAAATAGCAATAAAAAGACGTTATCAAAAATATAAAATACAATAATCTCCCACATATGATGTACTGGACTTGTAATACTGCCATTTTTCATGTGTGCAAATGATGTAAAATTTCAATAATGATAAAGTGAGCGACTGTGGTACCTTCAATGAATACACGAGAACATGTCAAATATACATTGCAAATAGGGCTCAAAATTAATAACTAATATCGACCAGTTTCTGTTACGAAACCCGTTAAATACCTCATAGCAAAAATTGACGAAGAAGAGGCTTGCCTAAATGCACACCAAGTTTATGCTCATGTTGTGAATCGATATGCTGCACTGTATAAGAGCATCATAACGTCTAATCTTCCATCTCGTTGCTGGCCCTGTGGACTGCCTTCCTGCCATGCTCTAGGCCAGCCCATGCGCTTGGTCCGGGAGAGGGGGGAGGGGGAGGGGGGGGGATCCCACAGTGTGGCCTCAGATGCCTGAGACTGCAGTCATGTGTGTATGAGTTGCATTTGTGTGTGTGTGTGTGTGTGTGTGTGTGTGTGTGTGTGTGTGTGTGTTGTCTAATTTTGAAGAAGTCCTTACTGTCCAAAAACTATATTTGTGATAGTCTTCATGTTGTGCCTATATGCGACTCAGGATTTCCACCATATGATGAGTAGCAACTTCTTTTTCACAATTTTGTTACATTCTATCCTGGATTTTCCATTGTTTGATAAAACTAATATCCACCATTTGCTGTTAGGAAACCTGTTAAACACCTCACAGCAAAAAATTGCTGAAGAACTGGCTTGCCTAAGTGCACACCACATTTACTATCGTATAACAGCGTAATACCAGCTGATATTCTGTCTTGTTACCGGCCCTGTGGGTGGCCTTCCTGCCATGCACCAGGCAGCTCTCGCCAAAGTGCTCCCAAAAATCACAACTTTTTGTAACTGTCTGCTCATTGGCTCTGAGCACTATGGGACTTAACATCTGTGGTCATCAGTCCCCTAGAACTTAGAACTACTTAAACCTAACTAACCTAAGGACATCACACACATCCATGCCCGAGGCAGGATTCGAACCTGCGACCATAGTGTCTGCTCATTAAGCAATGTGCAATTCCAAGATTTCAAATTACAGAAAATCTCTATCTCCTCAAGGAGACTGATATATCTGCCTTTTTCTCGCCTCTGCAGCAATTTAAGCCGCGATATCAAGTCAGGAAGAGCACGGCCTGTATCAATCAAGTGTGCTGCAAAGTTGGATCTATCGGAAACATCTCTCCTACCCAGTGCAAAATGCTCATGATATCTTACTTCGAGTTTTCTCCCCATCTGCCCCACATAAAAAGAATTACAATCAGAAAACTGTAATCTGTAGACCACTGACTCTTGAAAATAATTAAATTTATACATATTTTTAATTGACATTTTATGGAGCTGGTCTTCGGTTGAAAATGAGATGCCCACCACAATTTTTTTGAAACTCTAGTACTCAAAATCCTGTAGTAAGGCAAACTAACAATTTTTTTCTTTCTATTACTATTCATAACTGGCACACATTCCTGCTCATTAGTCTTTATATTTTTGTTATAAATACTTCTCACATAATCATGAAGGTAGTTACTCACACTCATCATGTGATTTTAAAGGTTACTTTTATGTAAGCATGGTTTTTTACTATTAATGGTATTTGCTGTATTTGATGTCTGCATTTTGTACACTTTGGAATGTAGAGAACACTATGATGCTTATTTTGCTATACTGAGCTTAGCTAGTCAGCTGTGTAAGCTACAACCTCACTGTATATAGGATCGACAACTACTGAGGTCACAAGATAAGTTCTTCTGTAATTCCAAATTATCGTATGCAGTAAAAGTAAGACACCTGTTGGAAAATGTGCTATTATGAAATAGGCCTACAAGGTTTGAATAGTTTGGTATGAATGATAATCCATACACTGGTATGTTTTCCTGTTTCTGTATTTTTTTGATGATGATTATAAATATGGCCATATTTGTGTTCAAGATCATGTCTGATGGTTCTTATGTATTTTTAGCACTGAAGATGGTCACACAATAATGGATTTCAATCTTTACAACCGATGCTGCCATTTATCCAAAATATGTTATCTAGTGTTGTTATGCATGTTGGTGGACAATACATACGTATAAAAAAGTGTTCAAATATTATTGAAGAAAAGTGAAAGTTTAAGTTGCTTACAGTAATAATCAAGCAAGGAAGAGACAAAGTCTTTCATTGCCATTCAGGGAAATATTTGAGCAGCTAAGAAGTAAAGAAGAACAGTTTTACACCTTCATTGACTAAATCATGTCCACAACAGGAAACCAGCATTACTCATATAATCTTCTGCATTCTTCTGTAGCACACATTTCAAAAGCTTCTCTTCTCTTTTTAGTCTGCACTGTATATTATCCTGATTTCACTTTCACAGAACTACACTTCCAACAAATACTTTCAAAAAGACTTCAAACCTTTACATTCATATTAGAAGTTAACATGCCTAACTTTTAGAAAAGCTTTTTTTGCTGTTACCAAATTTTGCTTAGGCCATCATATGTTATTTTGCTACTCAAATGGCAAAATCCTACTTAGCTTCTTCTATATTATTAATAATGTCTTCTTGGACATTTGGTCTGTCTGTTCAACTAAATAAAATGCTGTTTGTTTTTATGCAATACCCATTTTGCTACATCTTATTTGTGAAGCATCCCTGGGTGTAATTCACATATGTTGTTTGCAGATCTGTTACTACATCAAAGTGTTTCATTACTCTTTTACTGTTAGTTACGAGACAAGATTGTGGGGTACATGTTCCATAACATTAATCTGCTGTTTCATTCCACTTAACATTTCTAATGGATAAAATCAGATTTTACTTAGGATGCTTTAAGATCTTGTTATCAAGTGTATCACCCTGTCCTTCGTTGTCCTGTGCACACCAGGGTGTCAGATATTCAGTACTGTGAGAGCACATCGCCCAAACATTTCACTTTCACAGGGTATATTTTTTTTTTAAACTCGTGTTGGTTATGTATGTTTACTGTTTTTAGTATTGCTAACTGTTGCTGTTAGCACACTATTTTTTTAACTGAGTTCCCTCAGAATTGACTGATTTAACCCTACCAAACACTATCAATCTTGTTTAATATCTACATACATACTTTGCCAACCACTTAGCATGATACCGAAAGTCAAAATTTCTTTCCATTCCATTTGCAGATGAAGTGCAGAAACAATGACTGTTTAAATGCAGGCATACCTAATTTTGTCGTCAAAGAACCAGAAAAATTTGTAAGGAGTTGTAGTATATTCCAATACTGCTTGTTAATAATGGTTCTTGAATCCTTGTAAGTAGTCTTCCATGGGATAACTGACATCTATCTTGAAATGTCTGTCATTACTCTCCTGTGGCCAAACAAACATATCATCTTTCTGTGTCTACATTAAGTACCTCGTGACATTCGCCTGCTCTATTTCTTCATTGATGGTCCTCGGTGTCGATGTACTGCATTGTGATACTGGCTGAAAAATGGGGGTGGAAGTTCAACACTGACTACTATAAATGCTGTAGCCAACAGTTCCACAGTTGCATTTCATAGTTTCACTGTTCACCCCCCCCCCCCCCCCAATAATACACAGTTATATGGTCTGTTAACTATTGTTTAACTTTCGATAAGCCTCATTAATAGTTTGCAGACAAACATCAGCATACTGCTACAATAGTTTACTGTTGAATATCTATAAGCAGTAAAAACCTAACCACACAGTTCACAGTTCTTACAGAGTAATGCAGAACGTATTGAACAGACACCATCATTACAAGGCTTAATTGTGTTAAACTTATTCCACTGTTAAGTTAATGCATTATTGTTGTTCTAACCAGCACAGATTCCTCGTCTGAAAATCAGTCGTGGACTGACTGTCTCGGGACCAAAAATCGGGCCCTTATAATCATCACAATAATAGGTACTTAAACTATATATTGTTTGATGTTCAATTTACAGAAATTACAATTAAAACATAATTCACTAAAGTAACTGAATACATCGAAAAATTGGTTCTTTTTAACAGTTTCTTCTACTATTAGGATTAACTCAAATTATTTGTTTAACCCATCAGAGGGTGCGCCTTTCTTACTTCCATACTAGGCGCGTTGCGGCTTTTACATCGCAATTAGTATTACATTTTTAACCAAGGAAAAAATAATCGTTATATAATTGCCAGTTACATTTTATTGGAGAAAAAATAACATTACATGGCTCTAGAAAAATAATCTTTTATTTATTTGTTGCCTTCACAACTGTCTATTATTGCCATTGTAATTTATAACAAGCCAATATTCTTTATTGCCTTAATGGTTATTTTAATTATATAACTTAATTGCACTGATTCACATGAAAAGAAAGTAACAAGGGAACACATTATGAAATGGAGCATTCATTCATAAACTCCCACTCCTGTTTACGATTGTGAATAAATTAGTCAACTTCCATTTGCAGCTCACTTTCACATTGCACACATTTTGTATCTATGACACTATGTTTCTTGCATACATTTTTCTTGCATTTCATACATACTGTTTTGGTTCTGTTGTTTTAAATTCCAGGTTTTGTTGGCTCCTTGGTCTTCTCTTCTTCGTGTCTATACTTCGTCTAGAGGGCGTGAATATTCTTGGGAAGTGTCTCAAGTAACGCTTGTTGATTCAAATATTCTTCCATTAGGTCCAGAGCAAGATGTTTCAAAAAAATTAGTCTTCTTTCTTTATTATCAGGATTGTTGAATTTGAAAATAATGTTTGCATTTATCCCAGCAGTACCTAGATGTCTGTAGAAAAGTGGCCATTGTCGCATTATTCTGGAATTACTGTAGGATGAGCACATCTGATCTACTGTGTCTACTCCTCCTTTGGTAGCATTGTAGTCCAAATTCACACTCGATTTATCAGTCTCTTGATCTATTTCATTTGTGCTTTGCATTGTCAATTAAAAAATCACAGAGCTGTTTTGTTTAGGAACAGTCGAGACCATACAAAAATCGTCTTGAAAACTGAATGGACATGACTGGACTTCTCGGGTTTTATTTGCTTGGAATTCTTGAGGTATTTCCTTTTCTTTTCTTTTTTTTTTTTTTTTTTTTTTTTTGTCCCAAGAAAGTCAAACCTTTGCCGAGGAGATTTTCAGCCAGAGGGTAGCTACTGCAGAAATTGTCAGTCATAAGGTTTCTGTTTGTTTTCTCAATTGGTGTCACTAATCTTTGCACAATGTCATCAGGCTTGTTAGACTTCAGGTAGGGTCCTAAAATCTGCCTGCCACAGAAAATATCCAAGTTCAGGGTATAAAATGTTTTGACATCACACAAGGCATAAACCTTGATCCCATATTTTGCAGGCTTATTAGGGATATACCGTACAAACCGCAGCATCCTCTGAAAGGATGCAACATCTCTTCAATAGTGACAAACTCGCTGACATTGTAGTGAGCAAGGCAGTTGTTGACAAAATCTTGATGGAAGTCCCGAATAGGTACAAGTTTGTCACTCTTTTCTTTCATTCCAGGCACCCAGGTCATCGAACCTAAGTGTTCGAAGCAGTGCACCTAAAAGAGCTTTTATCTCTGGTTTTGTGGTGTCTCTGCAGTCACGCAATCTTGAATATTGAACTTCAGCTCTTTTACTATTCTGGATGTATCGGTTTGTATTTTCCGCAATGTTGCCAATCATCCCATCCGTAATAAATAGGTAAAATGTATCAATTTCTATTTTACATAATTTCAGCACTTGCTTTTGGACCTGGCAAAACTTTTAGGATGTTCTTGGCCTTAGTTTTAGAAGAAGAAGGAAGTGGTTCACATTTTCAAATAGTTTCTTTATATTTTCCTACGTAAAATCGGTAAATATCTGTTTGTTATCTCCCCTCTTCAACCAGGTGGCCATCTGTTTCCTCTGTTTATTGTTCGGAGTCACTGCTGTGATTTTCTTCTTCAATAACTTCCTCTTCCAACTCAGATTCACATGAATCTGACCATTCTTGTAATTCTTCTTCTGACAATTCATGCAATACTTTCTCATAGTCTTCAGGACGTACAATTAGACTGTACCCGTCAAATGCCTTCTTTTTCCCCATTTCCACACTTCTATGAGACCTAATGAAACACCTTTTTATAAAGGTAATACACTGTAGCAAATCAGTATCCAAGATTGTAAGAAGTAATGAAAATTGCATATGGGAACTTTAACTTGATTTGAATATTCATTCTATACTAATATCAAAGAAAGATTGCCTTGAGGTGAAAGATAAACACAAGTAAACAAAATACTTACATCACAAGGTGCGTAGCGGCAAACACACCGCAAACCAACACATACATTTCAAACAACAATAGCGACCAAACTGCTGGAAGCATGAGTTGCGCAAATGTAGTAAGTGGTGACATATGTTGAGAACAACAAATATGTATCTGGACGTGGACACAACTGTAACGCTATCTGTGATACTAACAGAAAACTAAATCTTGCGGCTGACTGCCGCAGGCTTGACCACCGAAGGGTTAAATGATGAAATTAACACATACAGTTATACAAACAATACTTTTGATGAACTTGTTATTTACTTTGGAATTAATTAAGGGTTGATTTTGCTAACATGTTTTCGAATAGAGCCAAATAAATACTCAAAGAATACCAGTGTTTCGTCTTCCAAATGTTTATAACTAGTACAGAATTTATATTTGTTTGTAAGTCAAAAATAGAATTTAAGTTACAAAACAATTACTGATTTCACACTATAACAAAAGACATTAACTAGAAATAAACAAAATAAATTCAAAAATCAATTACATACACAAAATTAAGCACAAAATTAAGTCTGGTGCTATATTCTTTACAACTGAGGGCAACCTTTCTCTTTCATGAAAATGCAGATTATACTCACGTATGTTAATGGTAGTCAAACATGAAAAAATGAATTTAAGGAGGCAGATGGCAAAACAAGAGGGGAAGTAAAAATATCCCAGCTTGCTTTGTCACATCACCCCCTCATTGGATTGACCAGACAGATATTGCAAATAGAACACTACATAAGAAATTTTATCAAAACTACAGTACATATATTTTTCAAACTTCTTATATGAACTGCCCATACGAAAATCCCCATACAAAATGCTTACATACAGTGTATTGTACAATGGCACCAAATATAAACAAGTTATACTTTTAATAAAAATTAGGCATCTTCATTATAAGTGAGGTTCTTTTTGGGTAAACAAGGATTACATTCTAAGATACATATCACTTTATACAAGACCTGTCTTGCTTAAAAAAATAAACCCTCATGAGTTGCTAAAAGTTAAATTACACTGTGCATTGCAGTTCACTTTTTAGACAGAAAATTTCGCTTGCTCAATGTTTAGTATTTTTCACAAGCTTTATCACACTTTTAATGAGTTGTCCACGCCTTCAACAGGTCCACGTGGCAGTTAGTAAGGAAATGCACTGCTATCAGTTCCCTTGGAGGTGGTTCATCTCCGCCACAGTACATAAAAAAAATTAGACAAAATACTCTACTTTGGTACACTCACTTTTACTTCTAAATATAAGGAAAAAATGTTTAACACTAATGGCAGATAATGGTCATCACTTCATAAATAAATACATTACACAGTCCTCATAACATCACAATAATCAGCACTAAAATTGGCTACAGCGCTAAAGGTGGGGACTAAGAAAAAATTTTAAAATCAAGTACACATTACACTACTCTAGTACATAACTGTCCAAAACTGGTGAAATTTGAAAGATTTGTGTCTCTTTCCCATTTTTAAAATAGCAAAAACTCAAGATGTGCAGTAGCATAGATTTACTAGTCATTACATTATGGAAAAAAAAAAAACTTAATTACCATTCAAATCAAAATCAAAGGAATGGAAGTTGTACGAAATCATTGGCCTATTTTCCACTCAACTCTGAGCACCACTCTCATTCAACCAGAAAATTAAATCCTCACAAAATACTGCCAAATAGTTGATCTGTCAGAACATTCACATCAGCCTAGCACCACAATTATCAGTTACTCAGCAAAATTACTGTTCTTCATTCCGGTATTACCACTTTAAGCTCATAATTCCTCATAAAACAAATAGAAATTATCAGATAACCTATAGATCCGATAATGCAGCGTTATACGACTTGTGCCTCACTAAAATATTGCTCTTTCTGTTAAGCTCTCATTCCCAGCTGCAGTGTCATGAACTGCACAATATTCACGGTACCCTATGTTGCCTAGTTCAAAATTTAGATCCTCAATACAGTTACACCACATTTGTTTGTATACAGTCATCTTTTTCATTACTCAATCATATCTGTCAGCTCTATTACTTTACTTACCTTTCTTACCTCATTAGCTAGTGGAGTGCATTCTCAAATAATATCCATATTGAAGAGATAGGCTCCCTAATGATTAAGATCCAAACATTATTCATTATTTTATTATCTCATTGTTACAACGTCAAGTTTAACATATTTCGGTACGACACAACACATCTAAGTCACAGAGTAAGTTGACAAGCAAGACACGTGTACACATTAGCATTCGAATGAGCACTGAGTCCCAGTCTAGCGGCCGCTGCTCGGCTGGCCACTTAGGTGGCGCAGCTGCTGCATGGCTGGCAGACAGCGCCGCACGTAGAGGACACGTGTAATTGCGCGGCGGCGCTTTGAATGATCGGCGAGTCACAACACTTTTCCCCCCTTTGAAATTGTTGCACTGGTCTTGATGGAGGTGTCCTGGAGATGGCTAACGTCCATAGGCATTGTTTGACTCGCCGTAAAGTCTCGAGGAGAAGGCGTCTCGTACGGACGGAAGTGTCCCCGATGATAACGGGTTGAGATGACAGGAGACATACGGGTTGAATCTGCTGGGGCCCCCTGCACCAATCTGCCCGTTGCGGCAAGTCCCAAGTCCAGTTGATATGACAGGAGACATGGGCGATGTGTCGGCGTCCGTTGGAGGAGGAGGTGAGTAGATTGCTCTGACAGAGGATGGTCATCCGGTTCCTGCATGGGCACGTCTCCTTGTGGCGTCCGTTCTTGTGCTGGCATCGCGATGACAGTGAGAGGGCTGCGTTGTGAGTATTGAGAGATGCCAAGATCCCGAGCATCAGGTAGGGACAAAAGTGGTGTAGCGGCATTCGAAACAGGCGTTGCTGGCACACGAGGCCGAAGCTGGTCCGAATGACGCACTGCAACATCCGTGTCCGTCTGTATTTCATACAGGCGTCTGCCACGGTGTCTTTAGATGCGGCCCGGGCTCCATTTTGGCCACCTGCCATATCCCCGTACCCAGACGAGGTCGTCGGCGGTGAACCGGCCAAGGGAAGGCACCCGCGGCCGTTAGGTGGGAGGCCGCAGAAGATGAAGTAGCGTGCGGGGCTGTCAGCCACGTAAGAGCTCAGCCGGGCTGTGGTCACCCATGGGGGTGAAAAGGTAAGACGCCAGAAACTGGAGAAGCGCATCATCAGCAGCAGAAGAAGAAGTCGGAAGTTTCCGCATCTGAGCCTTAAATGTGCGGACCAGTCGTTCAACCTCACCGTTGGATTGTGGATGGAACGGCGGGGCCGTGACATGCATAACGCCGTGACAAGCACAAAAATCCGCCGCAAATTCGGAAGAGGCAAATTGCGGACCAGTATCAGTAACAAGAGTAGAGGGGAGGCCTTCCAAAGAAAAAATTCGGGCGAGAGCACTGGTGGTTGCCGCGGTGGTAGGCGATGTGCAACGGGCAATGAAAGGAAAGTTAGAGTAGGCGTCAATTACGAGGAGCCAATAAGTACCTAAAAAGGGTCCCGCAAAGTCAGCATGAATGCGCTCCCAGGGCTTCTCATGCGAAGGCCACGGTGACAAAGATGACTTCGGGGCAGCGGCCAGTGAGACACAAGGGCCGCAGGCAGCGACCATGTGTGCTATTTCAGAGTCGATGCCAGGCCAGTACACATGACGGCGCGCCAGAGATTTTGTGCGAGACACACCCCAGTGCCCTTGGTGAAGGAGGCGCAATACCGAAGCACGCAAATACGCAGGTACCTCGACACAAGCAAGACATGTGTACACGTTAGCATTCGAATGAGCACTGAGTCCCAGTCTAGCGGCCGCTGCTCGGCTGGCCGCTTAGGTGGTGCAGCTGCTGCATGGCTGGCAGACAGCGCCGCACGTAGAGGATGCGCGTAATTGCGCGGCGGCGCTTTGAATTATCGGCGAGTCACAAGACTCATTATTGTTTCATCATCTAAAAAAACACCTCCTCTGCTTATCCAATGCAAAATTGATTCTACTGAAAAACACTCCACATTAACAGGTCCTTATGATAAGGCAAACTTAACTTATTACCGATCAGACAAAATTATCACTTAGAAAGACTATTATTTCACTGTGTTCCATCGAACTGCCTGAGATTCTAGCCTGAAGGGTGATTTACATACAACTCTCACTTTTTCTTTCATGCAGTTTACTCCAGGCAACTATGTTTAAAGTTGTGACTTCGTAGGATTTTCTGGCATAATAAGTCATGAATGTCTCTTCGGGTTTGCTGCCAGATCCTAAAATCAACTTGACTCGATATTTCAGCAAACCAACGAGTCACCATCTTCAGGGGCTTAGGAAACCCAGTGTATACAAAATTCCGTGTCAATGTGGGAAGGCTTACATTGGCCATTCAATTTGCACAGTTCATGACGTGTGTGGAGCATTGCTGTCATATGAGGCTACAACAGCCGCAAAAATCAGCAGTAGGAGAACACTGCTTAAATTAGGGACACAGTATGAAATTTGACGAAACTGTGGTAGTTGCCCACATTTCCGGTTTTTGGAACAGTGTCTATAAAGAGGCAATTGAAATTTGGTTGGCGGATAATTTACTTAACAGAGACAAAGGGTTTCCTCTTAGCAGGACGTGGAATCCTATACTACCCCGCATCAAAATGGATCATTCTACAGTGAAGCCCTGAGTGCAATATATTGTCGCCGCCAGTGTTCTACTAAGGGCGGTGCCACCTCCCAGTCAGTCAGCACATGCGCCATGTACTGAACAGTGGCCTATATAGGACGTCAATTTGCAGCACGGCATCAGTTCTCAGCGGGACTTATCAGCAAAGCAACATTCTCCTGAAGATGGTGACCAGTTGGATCACCGAAATATTGAGTGAAGTTGATTTTAGGATACGGCAGCAAACCTGAAGAGACTTTTATGTTTAAAGTTGTAATTCCTTAAATATATATAGTTTCTGTGTAATTCCTTAATGTTAGACAAGGCTGTACCATGACACACTTCTATAAGTAGATAGTTATCTCAATATACTGACTGCACTGAACACAGACACTTCTATTATACCACAATTATATACATACATTTTTTTTCTAATGCTGAACACCCTACTTGCTTGTAGGTCTTACTTCTGGTTCAGTGCACATTACAGTAAGTTCTTCATCTCCCCTTATGGGATAAATATTGCTACCCATACCATCATACAACATCTCACTAGAATTAGAAATATAAATAGAAATTACACTAGTCTTACTACTATCATATATGTTACCCTTACCTGTGATTACAGCACATTTATACGAGGGTCATCCACAAAGTAAATTCCATTTCTATTTCTATCCGCGGTCACGCTACGACTGCAATTCCGAGCATGCGCGACAGTCACTCTGACTCAAGGAGAAGACATGTACGCCATTTTCAGACCGCTGCTGCTGACATGTGCTTTGTAATGCTTCTTTATAAAGTTAGCCATAATTGAAAACGCCACCGCATGTGGAATCAGTTCTGTGATTAGTTTTCTAAATGCAAAGAAAGTTAAACCAAAGGAAATTCATTGGCAAATCTGCAAGGTTTACCGACAAAATGCTATGAATGATTCAATGGTCAGAAGATGGATCAGACTGTTCAATGAAGGACATGATCAAGAGCACGATGAAGAACGAAGTGGATGCCTGTCTGTGGTTA